>NC_138977.1:16648828-17848828 GCF_964341445.2 Mesoplodon mirus | reverse complement strand
GGCATGTATTTTCAACATTTTACTTAATATGTATTTATATTTAAAACTTTTTTGTGAGCTAACGTCTTAAAATGTAACAGTAAGCAAAATACATTGCTAGATAACACTATTAGTATAAAATTATCTGATTTGTTGTCCAAAAGTAATAGAGTGAATTAAATAAAAGCTGAAACAGTATGACAGTATTTCAGGACCAACCAAAATCTCCAAGAGGAAAAAAAAATTAAAGTCCAAGGTTAAAACGTTAAAATGCATCTTAAAGGAAGTGAAAACAATACACTAAGTACTAGGCAGTTTGAAAACTGTTATCCCTAGGTGGTGGTATTACAGAAAAGTAGAACAAAAAGAATCTTGTGTCTCTCCCAAATTGTCCATCCAAATCATATTGTCTTGATAAGGGGTAAGAAATTGAGCTTTTAAAAATAAAAGACAAGATAATGATACATAGTGAAAATAATAATATGCTTCTTCTTCAAAATGTCATAAGAATGGATTCACTTCATAAAAATATTATTCATATGCTTTTACTGAAAGAACCTTTAAATGGTGAAATAGGCATTTGCGCATTTTCAAGTATGTCTCCAGAAAGCTTCCCAGGATCACCAGATCAGGGGGTCAAAATGACTAACCACCAGTTTGGACAAGACCACACCAAACCAAATTTCAGACTTCAGTTAGTTCTTCTCCAAAAGTCTCCCAAAGAAAATGCCAAAAGTATTTTCAGTGATGTGTTAAATAACAGGGTCTTGCAATCAACAAGTTTTTCTCAAAGTGTAATAACTTCAATTCCATTTTATGCTTGATCCCTTCAAAAGTAAAATCTTCTTTGCATTATAAAAAGAAACATCTTGTCCCAAATCCCCAAAAGGATATAAAATATCTGGTTATGTAACTGCCTTTTAACTTTTTAGCTGTGTTTTTAAAAATTTGAAACTCATCTCGATTTGAAACATGAGCCTACTGATTCCAAAAACCCAGTGTCTCATACTTTGTGTGTTCACAGCATGAACCATTACAGAGAAAGCTTATTAAGAGTTCTCATTCCGGGCCTCCCTGGTGGCGCAGTGGTTGAGAGTCCGCCTGCCGATGCAGGGGATACGGGTTCGTGCCCCGGTCTGGGAGGATCCCATATGCCGCGGAGCGGCTGGGCCCGTGAGCCATGGCCGCTGGGCCTGCGCATCCGGAGCCTGTGCTCCGCAACGGGAGAGGCCACAGCAGTGAGAGGCCCGCATACCGCAAAAAGAAAAAAAAAAAAAAAAAAAAAAGAGTTCTCATTCCACTTTACAAATCCATAATCTAACACACTAATTATATTCATTTGGTGACTGAATATCCATAACTGCCATTGTATACAATAATCATTAAAATTCACATTGGAATCACCACTTTAAAATCTTCATCTTGAACATAAAACTATTTGAAATTACTATATTATCCTTAATTTACTTCTAGCTTAAATTTGGTCTGATGCCCCTGTGGGCTTTTTATATAAAATTATAAATATAATGAGGCAATAAACCCTAAAATATTCCATTACCACAGAAAATATAAACTCTGTTAACATATACATAAATTCCAAATGAAAAGTTTTGGCTTGGACCTAAAGGACAAATCCACAAATACTTTGAGAACGAATCCTCTGAAAGAACAATTCTTGCTTTTCTAAAGAAAAGACTTTGGGAAAACATATGTGTATCCTAGTTACGAAATAATTCCATGTCCATGTTCATGGTGAAGGCTGGGGGGAAGATGTGGCATTATGATGAAATCCCATAAAAAAATACCCTGTGTGCTGCTAGAAGCACTTAGGCATTGGGTAGTTATAAAAGAAACAGCCTGAGAAAACTACAAGTTTCCTCAAACCAAGCACCTGACACCTGATTGGATCACACACACAAGTAACAACAGGGGGTGAGCTCTAACCCCAAACAATGCTTCCCAATGGTTAGTTTTTCCATCTGAGTGCTGGTTACACAGTTATGTTCAATTTGTGAAAACCCATCACTGTGAGCACTTTTCTGACGGCACATGATACTTCATGACCCACGAAGGTCTCCATGTCCTACTTCCTACTACCTCTCCAGCTTCACTTCTCGCCGTTCAATCCAGTAATACAGGTCTACTTTCAACTCCTTGACCACACACCACAAAATTTCCCATCTCAACCCTAGTGCTAAATAAATCCCTTCCTTCTCGTTTTATAAAGATGTGTTATTCCATCCCCTAGAGGCTCATTTCGGATGACACCTCCTCAGAGAAGTCTTTTTTTGCCCACCCTTGCTAGTCTTGACTACATCACCTGTTTATTGCCCCCTTCACCTCCCTTACCACATCCTGAAATTATCTCTTTTAATTGTTTTTGTAGCTGTTTTTCAGCTGCTTCCCCTACTAGAATGTATGCTTCATGAGGATGGAGACCATACATATCATTTCCACTTGTGTTTCCCCACACAGTGCCTTGCACATAGGTATTCAAAATCAAGTTGGCTGAATGAATAAATGGTACCTCACATCAAAAATTTTCCAGTTATTATGCTAAAAGGTAGATTTAAAAAATAAATAATTAAAAATTAAGAATTAGTTTGAAATGAGATAGAATAAAAACTATGTAAAGGCTGCTTCCATGTACCTTGCTTTACTCACCACCACCGTCAGCATCATCATAATGCTAATGACAAAACAATAAGCTAACAACTTCTCAGTAGTTTAACCTAGCCTTTTAAATTAAAAAGACCTACCACACTGTTAGGATGTTATTAGGGGGGCAAAAAAAAGCAATCCTATAAATTCATTATTTTCCTTCCTATAAAAAGACTGGAAAAACACTTCAGGCATTTGTGCGCGCACACACACGCGTACACACGCACACACACGCGTGCACACGCACACACACACACCTCTGTCAGGAATGGCTCCCCAGCACTGGACTGCTATCTCCACCTACAACCCTATCCACTGGAGACTTCGTAATCCTTACACACGGCCTTGGCCTGAGATACAGAAATTTTATGCCAAATCTGTGGGTGGGAAAGCCAATTCTCTCCTTCCTGCAGAAGGATATACAGGCAATTATTACACAACTTTGGGATGACTCGTGCCTTCCTGTCTCAGGAAGCTCCCAGAGGCTCCCTAATTACCTCTTATTCATCAGTGCAGTGGGTCTCGAACTTCTCAGATGATGGAGCACCTGGCAGGAATGCTGCCCATTGAGGAAAAGCATGCAATACTGAAATACTTTGTTCCTTCTTATGAACAAGGAACATTTTTTCTGGCAGAAGAGGCAGCATATGAATGCCATGTAACCACAGTCTAGGGCTTCCCTGGCGGCGCAGTGGTTGAGAGTCCGCCTGCCAATGCAGAGAACGTGGGTTCGTGCCCCGGTCTGGGAAGATCCCACATGCCGCGGAGCGGCTGGGCCCGTGAGCCATGGCCGCTGAGCCTGCGCGTCCGGAGCCTGTGCTCCGCAACGGGAGAGGCCACAACAGTGAGAGACCTGCGTACAGCAAAAAACAACAACAACAAAAAAAACCAAACCACAGCCTAAACCCATGGGTTCTCAACAAAATTAATAGATTTATTGAACTCATTGGCTGTCTGAGTTTTTCTGTTAATATTCTGTCGCAGCTTATTTATTCATGTCCACTAATATTCAATAGGTATGTGGTAGCTGATACCAAAGGCTTAAGTTGACAAGAGAAAAACTTGAAACTGAAAAAATTATTTTTATTAACCCATTTTTTTCTTCTGTGGATAGGGATATGTCATTAGTCATTTTTAGCAATAAAATTGCTGGGTTGGAGGAATATCCATGAATCACTGCCTTAAGAGACAGCTTCTCTTAAAGTCCAATTATCATCATTTTTTGCTAAAGAAAATATATATATTCATCTTTATACATAATACATGTATATTCATATTAATATTTTAAAATCTTATCTTTTTAATCTTTAATATCTACATAAAGAGAATAAATATACATAGAAGAAAAAATACATATCCACTTTTTTGGGGGGCCACACCACGCGGCATGCAGGATCTTAGTTTCCCAACCAGGAATCAAACCCACGCGCCCTGCAGTGGAAGTGCAGAGTCTTAAACACTGGATCACCAAGGAAGTCCCTATATACACTTCTATGTTGGGAAGAAATTTCCAATTCTCACCAAGTTTATACTTATCAAAAAGTGAAATGGCTATTCTAAAATAAATTTGTTAAAAATGATATCAATATTTTGATAGACATTTCTCCAAAGAAGATATACAGACTGCCAACAAACACATGAAACAATGCTCAACATCATGAATCATTAGAGAAATGCAAATCAAAACTACAATGAGATATCATCTCACACCAGTCAGAATGGCCATCATCAAAAAATCTACCAACAATAAATGCTGCAGAGGGTGTGGAGAAAAGGGAACCCTCTTGCACTGTTGGTGGGAATGTAAATTGATACAGCCACTATGGAGAACAATATGGGGGTTCCTTAAAAACTAAAAATAGAACTACCATATGACCCAGCAATCCCACTACTGGGCATATACCCTGAGAAAACCATAATTCAAAAAGAGTCTTGTACCACAATGTTCACTGCAGCTCTATTTACAATAGCCAGGACATGGAAGCAACTAAGTGTCCATCGACAGATGAATGGATAAAGAAGATGTGGTACATATATACAATGGAATAGTCCTCAGCCATAAAAAGAAACGAAATTGAGTTATCTGTAGTGAGGCAGATGGACCTAGAGTCTGTCATACAGTGAAGTCAGAAAGAGAAAAACAAATACTGTATGCTAACACATATATATAGAACCTAAAAAAAAAAAGGTCATGGAGAACCTAGGGGCAGGATGGGAATAAAGACGCAGACCTACTAGAGAATGGACTTGAGGACAGAGGAAGGGGGAAAGGTAACCTGGGACAAAGTGAGAGAGCAGCACTGACATATATACACTATCAAACGTAAGGTAGATAGCTAGTGGGAAGCAGCCGCATAGCACAGGGAGATCAGCTCAGTGCTTTGTGACCGCCTGGAGGGGTGGGATAGGGAGGGTGGGAGGGAGGGAGACGCAAGAGGGAGGGGATATGGGAACAGATGTATATGTATAACTGATTCACTTTGTTATAAAGCAGAAACTAACAAAAAAATAAAAAATAAAATAAAAATGTTTGATAAAAGTTTTAAAAAATGATACCAATATTTTGAAAGAACCAAGAAGCAAAACGATCCCTACAACTACATTGTATTAAAATGTGCACAAATATTAAATATGAAGTAATTTGAAAGTTGATTACACAGAAAATCTCTAATTATATACTCTTACTAGGGGTGACTAAAGCCAAAGGAATTAATAGACATGAAAAAATATCTTTGATGGGAATGCCCTTAAAATATATAAAGATGTTAAAATAGTAAGTCTTGTCCTAATAGCTCTTTTCTAAACAAGGTCCACACCGTACAGTAACATACAGCACAAACAGGTCTGTGGGCTCCAAAAATGACACCAACACAACTGAAGCAGAAGAAAATGCACAAACAGGATTAAATCTTGACACAGAAAAATAGAGAGGGCAGCATCTGGAACTTCTGGCATGCTACTAAGAACAAACACTGGCAGGGACACAAATTCTACACTCTCTGATCAAGGCTGGGGGGCTTCAATTTGGGAAGGCTATTTTTCTCTCTTAGTTAGAATAAAGTGTTTATCAGAACAAGTTTGTAGGTAACTATAATGAATTCAACAGTAACTGTTCTACCATCCAAGTAGTTTTTAAAGTCACACACTTAGAAATAGATTTAACAATTCCAAGTAATATATGTAGATACTCTCTCCCCAGTGGGAGGGGAGCCATAACTCCCTATTCCTTAAGTAGGGGTTTTGTATAGTGACTTCCAGTGAGAAGAGTGGGGATGCTGGGGGTGAGAAGTAACTTTACAGTGGAGACACACGGCAGACCCTCCATCAGCGAGGTCCCGAGGCCAACGTGAACAGGGATAAGTCACGCTGAGGCTAGTAGGTACCCGTGATACGACAACAGCACTTTACCGCTGTAGTCTCCTCCCAAAACCGTAACTCCAGTCAACTCATGAGAAAAACATCAGACAAATTCTACAAAACACCTGAACAGTTTTGAGACTTTCCTCAAGACTGTCAAGGTCATCAAAAACAAAGTCTAAGAAACTGTCACAGACAAGAGGAGCTGAAGAAATCATGACGATTACATGTCATGTGGTTTCCTTGATGAGATCCTGGCATAGCAAAGGACATTAGGTAAAAACTAAGGAAATCTGAATAAAGTGTGGACTTTAGTTAATGATAATATATCAATATTGGTTCATGAATTGTAACCAATATACCATATTTGCACACAAAATGTTAATAATGGGAAACTGGGTGTGGGGTAAAAGGGAACTCTGTACTATCTCTGTAACTTTTTTTATAAATCTAAAACTCTTCCAAAAAATAAAGTTTATTTTAAAAACTATGAGTTTGATGTTTCAGTTTCCTTATACCCACAGACAAGATAGAAGTATGATGATGAAAGTTCTTTAAACCTTTAAAATGTTTCTATGGTTATTCAGAAGGTGGTTGTTCTAGTGAATGAGAACAAAAGAGGTTCTCATAAAATCATCCAAAAAAGGGAGACTAAGATGAGCTCGTTCTTACTACTCCCCTCTCAGGGAGCAGTGGTGTCTCTTACACTATTAAATTTGACAGGCATCTCCCTAGTTCCTGTCCAAAGTAGACGCAGGACTGCCAGGTCCACAGAGCCATTATGGAGAAGAGTCAAATGTGGGTGTGTGTTGCACAAGTTCTCACCACGATCTCTTGGCAAGCTTAGTAACGTCAAGGTAAAATAAGTTCCTTTGTGGGTGAACATCTTAGGGTTTCTAATTCCAACGTGCAGAGTGAAAAAGATGATATTTCGCATCATTTTCCAAACTTCTTCAACCAGAAAACTTTTACGGACTGAGGCAGGGGGGGCATCCCCAGAGACTAGGTGTCATGGTACGATTTTGGAAAACATAATTCTTAATGCAGTGTTACCACAGCTCCTGTAACAGCCTGGCAAGCCGCCCTGCCCCACGGCACCCAGGACTCGAAGGGGCCTTAGCTTCCTGACACTGTGAGTCTACCCACCCCACAGTGTTCACCACTAGGTGTTATTTTTAGTTATTGAAGCAGATGGATTTCTATCTTATTTTTCCACCTTTCTATCTAAGCTTACAATTTAAAAGTTGGGGGTGGCAGGGTATAACATGTGCTTTCATCTGGAGAAAGAGAAGCTTACAAGTGTATTTTCTCACTGCTGTGCACCCCACAGATATGATTACTGACTCTATTTTGGAAAGAAGAGCTATAGTACTCTGGGAAAATTTCTTCATAAATTGTGGATCAGTCGCTGCAGATAAGAACAGAAACTTTCTCAGCCCGGAATCAGGGCCTGCAGTTCCCTTCTAAGCTGATGTTCTAAGGACTTAAGAACAGCTGAAGAGGTGTGACCTCTTCATGGTGAAAAACTAACATTTTTCTACTCAAATCTATTCATTCTTCTTTACTTAATTTCTTCACTAAACAGAATGATTTTATTTTTTAAAAAATCAAGTAAGTTTATAGATAGAAGGTTTGCATGGCACTCCAAAATATTAACTAGATTTAATTTAATGAATGTTGAAAGGAATCATCTCCCTTCCTAGCAGGTCTAGCCGTAGTTATAACATAACTTACATAGTTAAACTGTGATATGTCTGTCATCAAACGTGGCTGATGAAGGGTTTTATTTGCCCAAACTTTTCAGCTGGCTAAGACCCTGAGTAGGACACAGGAACCTGCCTTAGAATCCTCTTTGGGGTTGAGCTATTTTACTGATCACTCAAATACCAGTTTTAAAACATAGCCATTTGAAAACAGAAAGACTAACAAAAATAAAAGGTATGTTTTTCTCAGAGAGCTGAGAACAATAAACTTAAAAGGAAAAATAGTTTTCTCGGAAATTTCAGATACTAGAATACTACAATATTTTAAAAGTCCTTTCAACATTAAAAGCATTTCAAATTTTCCTGGAGTGTCAGACTAGAAAACTAAAAAGCTCAAAAAAAAAAAAAAGGCTTGAAAAAGTCATTTTTAATAAAACTAACAATTAAACTCTATGTTTTGCACTGCCCTGGGACCTCAATCTCCTAGCTGACAAAGTCAGTCCAGACAATGCAGAACTGAGATTATTAAGCAGAAAGTTTTAAAAGTTGCAGAGAAAGGGCTTGTGCAGTGCTGCCAGCTAACATGCACAGTCCCCATGGGGGATTTTAATGGGGGTCGACTTGAGAGATCTCTGCCAGATCAGCTTTGAGGCTCCTGATTAGCATATGTAGAGTATTTCAAAGTGCCTTTCAAGCCCCTGCAACAACCCTGCCATCATCTGAACATTCCAGAAGGCAGTGCTTGAATTCTGCAATTTAGTTTCAGCTTTTTCTAGCTTCTACCTTAGCCTTCGCCTTCCATGTTTATGATCACTGGTCCACAGGCACTCAGCCATGTGGGCAAGCTGATCTGACTGGAATGGGCCAAAGTCTAACTGAGAGACCGCAAGATTTGTCAGACCGTCATTTAGACAACAAATTGAAAAAAGTTTCATTCCTTTTCTTTAGCAGCAGGACATAAGCAGGGACAAGAGTTCCTGCCTACCCTGTGCTGGGCCTCGGTATGTTTTCTTGTTCAATCTCCCAGGACCCTATGGAGTATGTCCTGTAAATATCCCCACCTTAGTGACAATGACACAGAATCAGCAGTGAAAAGAAACTCCCTCTAGGAATGGGAGAGCAGAATTCTAACCCATGCTTCTTTGCCCCAAACCCATATTCTTGCTGGCTCACATGTTCCCTTCTTTGAATATAATGCAGCAGCACACAGATGGAAACAGCCCTTCAAGAACTGGAACAGCATCAGTAAAGACAGGAAGACAGTGTGTCTCCTACGCTCTCTATAGCAAAAGGGCATCACTGTTTGGTAAAATGTCTAACAGCCTCCCTTCCAAGTCTCTCAAATTTGGGAATCATCAAGAATAATTTTAAATATAATACAAATGGCTAAACATGACCGGATATTAAAATGTGTTGCTGGCATTAACAGTCTAATGTGATGCTACAATGAAAGGGGGGGTGGAATTTATATCTATCCTTATTTATGCCTGTCCTTATCCAGAAAGGAAGGAGAATTTATAAATATGAATTAAAATAGGATAATATAGAAATTGATGATTAGGAGTTCACAAGAGACTTTAAGGCTTCATATATGCTAAGTTATACACACACTATTTTCTTGAACACTTTTAAAGCAGCTTTTTACTATCATTAGATACTGATTTTGCTTGAATTACTTTCATAACGACTAGTTGGAAATACTTCAAAACATGATAAGTAGGCTCCAAAAGCTTTTCTACATTTGCTGAAATCTAACCACACACAGGCCATAGCTATATCCCTTAGCCCCTGTATCTTCGTACAGAACCTGAACATTCAGGCACTCTTCAAATTAAGGCTGAATTTTCACAATTGGTAGGAAGTAAAAATTTGAGTCGACCAACCGTTACAGCTTACAGAAAACCAACAAGCACTTTCAGTTAATTTTTCTTCAAAGTAAAATGAACTGACTGACTGTATTGAGCTGTTTCTGTGCTTCCCCCTCCTGAGATGTCACTTCCCTGAAGAATTTCCATCAACATACAACCATCCTTTCAAAGACAGGCATTCCCTTAAAAATTAATTTTAATCTTTTTCTAATCCAAAACATTTTGAGGTGGAAAAAAGCAATTTTTCTAAGCAGAAGCATATTTCTGTTTGTCCCCAGGTAGATTCTAAATTCTAATCAGATTCAGTCCAAATGCCACTTAATGACTACGCGTTCCACCCAGATAACAAGACATGCTGCTAACTTACCACTTGGTGACAAATGCCTCTTTATTCAAGTGTCCCCCCACTGGTGGTATTATTAGCAATGAAGAGAGTGACCTAGAGGCAGACTTTTTCAAAGGCTAGAGCACAGCACAGTAGATTTTCACCCAAGTTTTATTCTCGTGACCTGCACAGTAGTTCACTTAGATTATCATGATTTCCTAAAACTAAATAAGGTATTTACTACAGGGAGATTTTTTTTCTAAGTATGCTGTTAATGAGTTTTTTCACTCAACAAACATATTTAAACACTTCTAAATGCTCAGAGAGAAAGAGAAAGGTGAAAAAGATATGGAATAAACTATACGCTCTAGGAGGACAGGGGCTTAAGTACCTTGTTCAGCATGTGTCTCCAAGATCTGCCCAGAACAAGGCAGTATCACCAAATATTTGCTGAAATGTAAATGTCTTCAAGGAGTTCATAATCCCTGAAGTGCCAGGCACTGTTCTAGGCTCCGCAGATACAGCAGGGAGCCAAAGAAACCCTGTGTCCTCAAAGCCCTTATATTTTAGTGAGGGGTGGGGTGAAAGGTGAGATATTAAAACTATATATAATAATAATAAATTATATAGACATGTAAACTAAAAATTATAATAGATTATATATAATAAAAATATACATAATATATATAATCTAGTGTGAGTGACAGAGGCTCTAAAGAGGAAAAAAAAATCAGTGTAAGAGGCTGGGGAGCTTTTCTAGACTGGTGGCCTTATCCTTGGAAGATCTTTCAGATGAGATTGAGATTTAAATGAAGTGAGGGAGCAAGTCTTGCAAATTTGGGGGTTAAAGTGTTCTAGACAGAGAGAACTAACTCATATGCAGGCAACTCATGATAACACAATTTGCAACCAGCATCATGAGGGGTGTGACTGGGTTTGCTACTTGTCTACCAAAACCCCATCTCTTCTTCCAGGGCACCCAGTGAGACCACAGGTCTCAGCTGCCCTTGCCGTTTGGGGCAACCCTGTGACTTGTCTTTGCCAACGGAACGTGAGAGAAGCGGTGTGTGTCACTTCGAGGCAAGGCTTTCAGAGGCAGGCATGTCTACTCCGTGCTCGCTTTTCCATTCCATGAAGTACAGCATGGTGAGGTCAGCAGAGCCACATGGAAGGGCCGGGGCTCCTGCATCACTGCATCCACTAACCAAGCCTGCAGCAAGGTATGAACACAATGCTGTCTCCTATTACACCATGAGTTCCCTGAGGACCGGGATCAGGTCTTTTTCATCCTCATAGCCCTAAAACCCTGTACAACTCCTAGTGAATGGCAGGTTCCCAGCACTCATGGAATAAAAGCTACGGAAAGAGTGAAAGAAAGCAATTAGTTCTGTGGGAAGGTAACTGAGGGAAGAAATTGGCAAGGGGTCACAATAAGGACATTTTAAAGGACAGAGTGAGTGGCTTTATAAGGGACGGGTCGGGTACAGGAGTAGATATTCCTAGCAGAGAAAAGAGCATAAGCAAAGAGAGGAAGAAAATACAGGAAACATTTGAGGAACATGACCCCAAAAGGTGTCCACAGTTGTGTACCTCTCAGTAAACAATTTTTAAGCAACTACTACGCACCAGGCACTATAGAAGACACTAGAGGCACAAAGCCTGGTAAGGCTAGGCCCTGCTCGAGGGGAATCTTGCAGTATGGGGTGCAAAGAAGACATAAAAAGGAGTGGGACGCTGTAGTGAGGACTGTGATACCGTAGTTGATCCTGAAATTGCAGCGGATACTCTCTGGGCAGATTAGTTGTGGGAGGCACTCCAGCAGAGGAGCAGAGGTTTATGCAGCCAGAGAGAGTTCTTGGAACTGCAAACAGCCCAGCCCCCGAGAAAGTAAGCTCCAGGCGGGCAAGGACTTTGGTTTTCTTCACTGCTGAATCCCCAGTGCCTAGAACGGGACCTGCACTTAGCAGATGGGGAATGCCGTAAGATTTGGGGAAAGAGGGTAAGTTTAGAAACAAGGCTGGAGAGGAGGTGGGGACTGGATAAAAGAAGGAATCAGAGAGCCCCGATGGGGACAAGATCAGATTTGCATTTTACAAAAACACTCTGGTTGCAAAGGTGGGTGAAGGAGTGTGACACCAGAGGACTTCCTCAGGAGATGACTGCAATGGCCTGGGCCCCAGGCGAGAGGAGATAAAAACTGAAATAAGGGGGCTGGTGGTGGGGGGGGGGTTGTAGAATGAAAATCACAGGATTCAGGAACTATTTGGGTTGGCCCAAAAGTTCGTTCGGGTGTGACCATAAGATGTTATGGGAAACACCCAAGCGAACTTTTTGGCCAACCCAATACATGGAGGGAGAGGGACTCAGAGGGCTTGTGATGGTTTTATATATAAAGGAAGAAGGGGAGTCTAAGGTGACTCTTATATTTAAGGAAAAGCGAGCTGGGAGAAAAAACAGTAATCCAATTTTGCATATATTACATTTGGGATGCTTGAGGGTCTTCCGAGAGGAAATGTCCAAAAGGCAGCTGGGCATGCAGCTGTGATGCTCCAGGAAGAGGTCTGGTCTGGGCTCAGAAATGGAAGAACAGCATCCAGGGGACAGCTAATGTCATGGGAAGGAAAGAAACTGCCCAAACGTGGCCAGCATGTACTGCTGCTCAAACTGCACACTGCCCAACTCCTGAGGTGCCAGTTACCCTGGGTCACTGCAGTTTTGTACCCTTATCATGGCACTTTTCTGGTAGATAAGTGTCATACGTTATCTCAAGAGAAGGGCATTGTTCTCTAATTCATCAGTTATTGCGTGGATGAGCAAAAGGTTTGCCAAAACAGAGCTTCTCCTGAACAAGCGGAGGGGGGAGGAAGGAAAGAGAACAAAAAGGAAGGCAGGTGGGGTGAGAAAAGGGATAAAGCAAATCCATTTTGTTTCGGTTCCATTTCAAAACAGATCTCTAAAAATCTCCTGTATCCTCTACATGGAAGATTGTAGAGGTTAATTTTATTAACCTCTAAACTTTCATGGTCTCACTGGGTTCTGTTACTATAGGGAATACCAGGAGTTTACTAAAAACAATCATGGCCCTGCTTGCTCATGAGATCTCATTTGGGTCTTCCTTCAGCTCACGGGTTCCAGGGGCTGCATTTTCTTTGTAAAATGATGATGATGATAAAGAAAACACCCCTACACATATACAGTCGCCTACACACGATTAACAATTCTTCTCTGGCCTAGAATAAAAAATCACTTCAGGGTATTTCCAAATGGCTTTTCCAAAATTAGAAAAAAACGTAAGTAATTGAAAACTTCTAATGGCATGGAATGCTGCTGAGTTTCTACAGCAAGATGCACCGAGTCAAACCAGTGGTTCTGCAGTGCGGGTGATTTTGCTTCTCCCCCAAGGGACATTGAACCATATTGAGACATTTTTGGTTGTCACAACAGGGAAACGGCGTGGGGGGAGTTCTACTGGCCCCTGGTGGGTAGAGGCCAGGGATGCTGCTAAACATCCTACGATGCACAGCTCAGCTCCCACCACAAAGAATTAGCTGACCCAAGATGTCAGTGGTGTCAAGGTTGAGAAAAATTCTGTTAAACTATAAGCTTCTTGAGGCCTAGGACCAATAAGTACTTCTGATTCCCAAAAGTGTTTGATAAGACAAAATTAAATGGAAGACAGTTATTACACTATATTGCAGAAAGGGGCAACAAATTCATTTATTTTTCTCTCCTGCTATTACTGTCTTCTGTTTAGGCTCCCAATTCAGATTATAGAAAAAGCCAATAAGAAGTGTTAGAAAGCTAAATGATATACACAGTTTAAGTGATTTCTGATAAAGCAAAGTCTATAATTTCTGTCAAATTCTTATAGAATATATTAAATTTCTGCCCCAAATAAAATCATTAAGAGTAAATAGAATCCACCTGCCAATGCAGGGGACACGGGTTCGAGCCCTGGTCCGGGAAGATCCCACATGCCGCGGAGCAACTAAGCCCGTGTGCCACAACTACTGAGCCTGAGCTCTAGAGCCTGCCAGCCACAACTACTGAGCCCGTGTGCCACAAGTACTGAAGCCCACACGCCTAGAGCCTGTGCTCCGCAACAAAAGAAGCCACCACAATGAGAAGCCCGTGCACCGCAACGAAGAGCAGCCCCTGATCGTTGCAACTAGAGAAAGCTCGCGTGCAGCAATGAAGACCCAAAACACCCATAAATAAATAAATAAATTTATTAAAAAAAGAGTAAATAAATCTTCCTATGTAAAATTCCATTATTATTCTTCAAAGAGTCACATAAGAATAATAATGGTCTATTATAAAATACAAACAAACACCTCTTCATCATTGTTCTACATATTGCGAAATGCAATTCTGGCAGTTAATTTAGATTGATTAAAAAACCAGGGCTTCCCTGGTAGCGCAGTGGTTGAGAGTCCACCTGCCGATGCAGGGGACATGGGTTCGTGCCCCCGTCCGGGAAGATCCCACATGCCACGGAGCGGCTGGGCCCGTGAGCCATGGCCGCTGAGCCTGTGCGTCCGGAGCCCGTGCTCCGCAACGGGGAAAGGCCACAACAGTGAGAGGCCTGCGTACCGCAAAACAAACAAACAAACAAACAAAAAACCCAAAGAGTGAAATAAAAGTGGAAGCTAAACATAGATGATCTAAGTTAATCCATTCGGAGTCCTTTTATCCCATTACTAATTACTGCTTCCCACGCCTAACCTCAATAGCTATTCATTTGTTTTCCCAAAATTTAAATGAAAGTAAACAACATTCACACATTTTGTAATGAGGCAGCTGATTTAACTTCCACCGTTTGCTTGGGTCCTGACACTAAAACTGACTGTGCTCCTAATTTCTAAGGTTCTATTTTAATTTCCACTGTAACTAAATGAGAACGAACAAAAGCTTTTTTCTTTTAAAAACCCTAGACAATCATGCTCCTGCCCTTATGGAAAAGGAGACAGGATATCACTACCCCAAACCAGCACCCTTTGGTAACTGAAGGCTTTTTGTCCCTCCAATGTCAAGACAATGGCTCCCTTAAGCATCAGATGCCCTGAGCGTGTTACAACTGCTGAATGGATTTTCATGGAACATAAATCACTTTCCCACTACCTGCCACTTACAAACTTGCTTCTCATGAACCTTGGACCCTGCACAATATGGCTCATCATGTCCTTTGTGACAGCTAGGAACAAGGGAACTGTTTGCATGAGTAGATAAAGGGCATTTCTTCCTTTTGACACTTAGTTTTCTTTTTCCCCTTGTGCAGTGAAATTTTTTAAATTAAAATCACAGGAACATCTAATCCCCCCATGCCAATTAAATTTTAAAATATCTAAGTACTTGCATGGTTCATATAACTGTTGAGCATTTTAATAGGATTTTAGAAACATATTTATCTGATCATTTCCTAATATATCTCCATGTGGATCAGATCTCCTGCTCTTGTGAGTTTGCGTGAGAACTTTTGAGCAACTTTTCATCCCATGTTGGGGGTCTTTAAGGATTGAGGAGGCTACAGACACACAGTAGACCGCACATTTACTGGCTGAGAAATTTTTCCCCATATGAATTTCCGAAATTCACTTAATCCTCTTGAAAGAGAATTGTTGAGAATAACGATTAAAGATACCATCGTTGATGTGACATCATTCGTATACATCTAATTCCATTGCTCTGCATGAAATTCAGCCTGCTTTAAAGTAGGAAAGTTATGTACTTCCCACAGGGATTGAAGTTGCCTGCTTTTTTGTAGCCCTTATCGCAAGCAGCTGAGGACCCCAGGGGCTGTTTGAAAGTCACCTAAGCAACATCTCTGCTGAGTAAGTCACAGCTGCCAACAGTCAGCTTGGACGCCTGGGCTCTCTCCTTTTCCACTCGCCCGGAGCACACACACCTCACCTGCATGCCCGACTCAGACATAAGCAGATGCCTCTGCAGTGAAGCGGTCCAAAAGCAAAAAAAAAAAAAAACAACACTTCTCTGAGCCAGGTTATAGCAAAGGCTCTCCGGGCACGAAATCACGAAGCAATTTAATACAAGCTTGGATACAAAGCTAAGTGAGCAATTTAGAAGCCGAAAGGAAACACGGGGGAAAGTTCTTTGGCTTTAGTGAGAAGAGAAGGAAAGAGGCAGAGAGCATCTTGGATCCATTTGGATGGGAAATGAGAGGAGACGGGGGGCAACAGCTGTCTGCTCGGTCTGCTCGGGGCAAATGGCTCTAAACAGTTTTCCTCACTCTGGCTCCTGAGACTCTGAGTGCTTCGGACCCTAAGCCTGTAATTCTAAACTCTTTCTAGGGTCAGAAGCAAGTGCCATTTAATGGAACTGAAGAAGAACAAGAGTTACGTATGTTGGTTGTGCTAAAACCAAAGGGAAGCCAAAGCGGTTTTCTGAAGGTGGCTGGAAACCAGTCTCTGACTTGGCATGGAAAATCCTTGGGGGGCTAGGGCAGGGGTGGGGGAACCTCAGCCTCAACAGGTCTCGAAGGGAAAAGCGTCTGTCAATGAAAACACCTTTGCATCAGAGAAAGATGGCTGTAGGGATGTATGCCGACAACTCTGAGAACAATACCAGCGGCTGGAGCCAGAACATGTGATTCCGATGTCAGGCCAGAGCCCAGCTGGAGCAGCCATGGGAAAGAAAGATTCCATACAGAGGAGAAGCCGGGGGCCAGCGCCGAGTGAAGTGGGTGACAGATTGGTGCAGGGGCACCACAAGCCGCAGCCTTGTTTTCTCCGGCCCGAGGATGTAAGCTGTGAGAGGCTTTCACCCTGGAAGCCTGGATGCTGGGGAGACCAGCAGGCGGCACAGACACAGCTGAGCCTCGCTGAGGCTGAGGGAGGCTGTCCCCGCCAGCACAGCAGGGAAGACACGATGCAAACAGAGATGCTAGCCTCGGAGATGGGTGGGTGTGGGACCCTGAGCAGAGGCCGAGCCTGCAGGGCAGGAGATCCGAAATCCAGCACAGCACATCCCTCCAGGCCAACGAACGTGCCTGGGACGGGATAGGAGGAATCAAATACTATAGTCGGTTGTCGCAGAAACAGCTGTGCTGCGTCCTACGCGGCCAAGTGGGGGGACGCCGGCATGATGTCTTCAAGAGGGTGCAGGCTCCTGAGTGGAGCAGAAACAAAGCTGCCCCCAGCATCTTGTTGGCTGAGTCTTGCAAAGGGGCACTCAATAAATGATCGTGGGCTTCCCTGGTGGCGCAGTGGTTGAGAGTCCGCCTGCCCATGCAGGGGACACGGGTTCGTGCCCCGGTCTGGGAAGATCCCACATGCCGCGGAGCGGCTGGGCCCGTGAGCCATGGCCGCTGAGCCTGCGCGTCCGGAGCCTGTGCTCCGCAACGGGAGAGGCCACAACAGTGAGAGGCCCGCGTACCACAAAAAATATATATATAATAATAAAAAAAAAATGACCATATGATTGGCTCAAGTCTCCTCCTCCCGCCCCCTCAGATGAAAACCCATCAACCAGACCTGGCTGAGGTTCTCATAACCTGTTAGGCCTGTGAGAATACAGATTGATGAAATACTCTCTCTGCCCTCAAAGGGCTTATTGTCATCTGGGCCAGATGGTTTTTTCCAAACTGTGGGTGGCCTTCCATAGTGGGTAGTCAAAGTCAATTAAATGGGTCAAAATCAGCATTGTTTTTCACATACAAGAATGAAAGAGAAAACTCTTGGGGAACTTTTGATTCAAATGTGTGTATTCACCACCACCAAGTCCTAATGTTAAAATATACTCCTTCCTGGAGGTCAAATAAAAATACGTTTGAGAGTAGCTGATCTAGTGAGGAAGACGGGAACAGCTAGCCATTTACAAAGAGCTCTCACACCTACTCTTATGAAATCATCCAGAAACACCATAAGGAAACTGCCCATTTTTTCAGTGACTCAGAGATGTTAACCAACTTGTTCAAAGCGGCACAGCAGAGCCTAGATGTAATCCCAGATGGTCTGACTCTAGTACATCCTCAAGTACCACCGGAGTTCAGGGGTAATGGTGAGCAAAGAGGGCTGGAGAGGAAAGGAAGGGAGTGAGAGAGGTACAACCTGAAAGAGACTTGGAAAAGTGACTAGGTCTTGGCTGGGATGGAAAGGCAGAGATGCAGAAGTAGGCTGGGTGAGTGGAGAGTCCGGCATGATGTAGCAGACAATACGGGAAGTTCAGAGTGGATTAAAGGAGTTGGACAGATTCTGGCGGCCCCATCAGTCCTGAGACGTTGAGCTTTACCTTCCTCATCTGTAAAATGGGGATTATAATAGTACCTACTAAGTGAAACTATGTATATAAAGTGCTTGTGCTCAACATATGATAGCTTAAAAAAAAGAAGTCACCTCACCCATGCAGAATCCTGCACCGATAAATCAATGATCAGACGTTACTTTATTTGGCCATGACAGCACTTCTGTGAAACAGACAAGACAGTTTTAGAGCTCAAGAAACTTCAGCAGAGACACAGAAGGATGTGCACTGGGGCTTCTGCTCTGGGCCCTTATTCAACAGGGAGAAGAACAGATAATGGTGCAACAGAGGCTGAAGGACTTTGAAGGCGAAGCACAGAAATTCAGAGAGGGAGGCTCACGAGGGAGCCAATATGGGGACATATGTATGCATATAGCTGATTCACTTTGCTGTACAGCAGAAACAATCACAACATTGTAAAGCAAGTATACACCAATAAAGATATATTTAAAAAAGAGAAATTCGGACTTCCACCAACAAGAGGCAGGGAGCTTACAAGGTTTCTGAGGAAAAGAGCTAGGGGGTGGGGGGGGTGGGGTTAGATAAAAGTAAGGCTCTGAAATCAGGGAAACAGTGCTGCTCTCAGAACTAAACTTTGAAAGTCAAGATCCACAAAGACATCCTAGAGAAACAGCTCCAAAGCCAACAAACTTGAAAGTATTAAATCCAGGGGCAAGAAGGTCAATCAGATGGGGCCTGGTCAGACCTGAAAGGGGAGATTTTATTAAAGAGACTCACAATGGCCTTGCCACTCCAAGCAATAGACAGAGAGAGCCACAGACAACCTCCTTAGTCCTTGGAGGGTTCAGGACCTACTGGCAAAGTCAGCCTCACTGCGGAGCAGGACGCAGGCAGCTGAAGCCAGCTCCTTCTGGGTATTCCCGCTGGCAAGGCTTCTGACCGTGAAATGGACGCCTCGGACTTAACCTGATGCCATTTGACACTTAACTTCTCTTTGTTTTTATTCCATACTGGCCAACGAAGCATCTGATTATGATTTGGCTTCCCACACAGGCCTGGCCACAGGAAGAGAATATGTACCAGTTGTTCCCACACTGGAATCCCAGGCCATGAAATGGAAATAGCAACAGTTCTCTTCTCATTTTAAGCCAGTACAGCTGGCAACCTGGTTTCATATATCCACTTCCTGAACCGGGTTGACAAGATGCAGACATGAACCCTTGTTATGCTCCTCAAATCCGTTTCTGAGCCTTCAGAGCTGAGGGTCATCAAGGGAACAAAGATGCCTATTGGAAGAGGCTGCTTTGCACAACTTCCTAGGAAAACCCACTTTGACCATCTCCAGGGGCGACGTCAGAGAGGGATATCAGAGGCAGCCAGTCTGCCTGTGGTGGGGTGAGCAAGGGAGACTTCTGTCAGCAAAGCTAGCCTGCAAGCCACAGAAGTTAGGTGACCAAAAGTGTAAACTAGAGTAGAGGCAATAGGAATGGGATGGGGGGCGGGGAAGGAAAATACAAGAGAAAATTAAGGGGACGGAAGAAATGCAAAGATGACTCTAAGATTTTCAACTCAGAGGAACTCAGAGTAGGGCCCCCGCTTCTAAAACACAGGGCGAAGGTTTACTGAACTGGATTTGGCTTGAGATGTTCCTTTGAGATGACACGATAGTAGCTATGTCCAATCCAATGACTGGCTGGGACCATAAAGGTATTTATTACGTTGCTGGTCACTCTTCATTCCACAGAGGTTTACTGACTATCTACAATATGCCAGCCAGGTATTACTTCATCAGTCACCAGGGATTCCTGCCTTCAAAGAGCTTACAGTCTAGTGGTGTTGACAGGTTAATTTACTATTTTAGTAAATATAAGTGCTATAATGGGGGTACACACAGATTATGATGGGAACGTCTAAAATAATGAACACCATGGGGGAGGAACACCAAACTTTTTCAGCCAAAAGAGATAAATCATTTTTCAAAGAAAAGAATCAATGTTGTTTTTTCACCTTCTTGTATTTCTGAATCCCCTAAAATGTTGAATTTTAAATCAGACATCATATCACATCTAATTTTACTTCCTTTCATCTTATAAGTGGTGAAAAAGAAATAGTAAGAGGATTGGAAAATATGACCTTAGCTGAGAGATTGCAGCAACATATGTAGAAAACTCCCAATAATAAAATAAAGGTAGATGCCAGATCTATGACAGCCCATGAAAAGGCAAACATCCAACATTCAGGCCAAAAACCAAACCTGTAAGACACTGCCTACGTAAAGACCACACACCCATCCAGTTTCATCATCTGGTACAAAATTCCCAAATGCAATTCATATTAACAATTTAATTTTCCAGGATATTATTATCTTGCAACCCAATGGACTTTTCTAAAAAAGTAACGATGTCCAGTGTATAAACCAAAGAAAATATTCCAGGGTCACCAAAAACCGGAAATTTTGGAAAGACATAGGATCTTCCTCAATCACCATGACAGAGTTGACAGAGGTACATAGGAAAATACATAGCTAAGAGCACTGAATGACAGACATAAAAAAATGCGGAGACAGATGTCAAAAAGCAGAAATAACGACAGTCTTGGTTAGAGCTCATATCTCCTGCCTACATTTTCTCCCCTATCCCCACACTCCACCAGTCTTAGTATAAAGTATAAATATATACTTATATTAGTATAAAGTACTAATTACTGTGTATAATGTACTGTTTGCAGAAGGATGAAACTGGAAGATCTGGGAACAAACATTTCCATTACACATTCTATAGAATACACCTTCCAAACTACTTTGTCCCTGGTGGACTGCTCTTATTGAGATGCATATTTTTGGTTGTCCCAGTGGCCAACACTGAGGGATATTATAGGAGGCCGCTCTAAAAATTCCTTATTGTGTGTACTGCAGGGATTTTGCTAAAGCTGTTTTCCACTTTATCACAAAGTATCCATTCTACCAGGCCCTGTGACTTCTCTAAGCAGTATCACATATTTTGTAACAAGAGGCTGACATGTTTCCCTTTTTGCACTGGCTAATAGGAAGCTCAGAAAACATTTGCAGCACACTTGCAGCAAGTTCAACCACCTGCCAGTGTAAAAGTTTTACTTTTATCCCTGATTTTCCCTTCACACATATTCTAATTAAAAACAATAAACAAAAGCAAAAAAAGTGTAAGAGTCAATAGCAAATATTTATGGAGTGCTTATTATTAGACATTCTAATATCCATACATCCCTTATGTTATGACACCTTAAACCATGTAAGTATTTTTAATAGATATTAAGTTTCATATATTTAAATATATTAAGTTTTGTTTCTGGAAAAGTCAAGGTACGAAGAGACGGCAGATGGATGAATGAACTGCAAGGTGGAGAAATAGATCAGTATTTCACATCTGTGGTGGCTTTTCAACCAAATCATGGAGAAAGGGCACTAACGAAGGCAAATGGCTCGATACACCAGGCAGGACTTGGTACATCCTGGGCTGCAGAGTGGAGACTCGCACATTAATGGCAGTTTTAGCTTTGGTCTGTGAGGAAGAACAAAGCAAAACAAAAACCACCACTCCCCTGTAGTAGAAAGGCTACAGTCCACGGCAGCATCTTATTTGTACCCCTAATTTGCCTTGTTTATAGGGCATATATAAATCCTGACTGCAAATTTCAGCCCTCTGCAAGGTGAGAGGAAAAAAGCGTGTATCTGAAAAGCCACAAGACAGCAGCTGCACTGCTCAGAGCCAGGGTAGCTCAGGCAGAGGGAGAGGGGTTTGAGGAGGCACTGACATGAAGGCGACTTGCCCGGGGCCGGGCTCTATCATCTCACCACTCCTTTCTCCCTCTCTACTCTTTCTACCCATCTCGCTTAGGTGCACAGACCACTTCCCACAGAACCGAGCAGACCTGGCTGGTGTGCAGTGAGTGCCCGGGCGACCCCTGGCAGCAGGGACCCTGAAAGGGTGCAAGATCCGGGCCTCTCAGGGCTGAGGCCAGACTCGACATAACAAATCCCATGTCGCACGGGTCCCTGCAGCTCCCTCAGAGCCCACCTGTCTGTTTTCCTCATTCTTACAAGTTCCAGCAGGCTTGACTACCTGCCTTTCAAACCAGAGGCTGATGACAGAGCAGCAAATTAGGAGAAAAGGGGCCGGCCACGAGCTATACTGACAAAAGGAAACCCGACAGTCAGGGAGACACCACATCCTGAAAGGCGGTGCACAGACTAAGCTGGCCCAGAAGTCTGTGGCCGCTCATGGAGGGGAGGTCGCACAGGGGGTGCAGAGGTGGCTGAGAGGTGGGCCCAGGGCTGCCAGGCAGACACAGAGTTACTGCAAGAAGCTGGCAGACTCCAGGGAGCACCAAGCATCGTCACATATGAGAAGGCTTCCCACAGAGTAGGCCGTCTGCTTTCCAAGTTTATGTTAGTATAACTAATAAAACTATTAAGTGAAAGCACTACTGATCTCATAGCATTGCTATATTTTTTACTTATCTGATCGAAAAACTGTATCTACTATAATGATAGATACATGTCATTATATGTTTGTTCAAACCCACAGAATGTGCAACACCAAGAGTGAACCTGAAGGTAAACCACGGACTTTGGGTGCTATGGCAGCGTAAGTTCATCCTTGGTTAAAAATGTACCACTCTGAAAAAGAAAAAGAAAAAAAAGACCCATAACGAAGAGATTTAACACACACACACACACACACACACACACACAAATGTACCACTCTGGTGAGTGATGCTGATAATAGCGGAGGTTATCAAAAGGCATGCTGGGGAACAGGAGGTATATGGGGAATCTCTGTCTCATCCTCTCAATTTTATTATAAATCTAAAACTGCCCTAAGAGAATAAAAGTATTTTAAAATAATAATAAATAAATAAAAATAAAAACAGAGTACATCTGCCATCATGTATGAGGTTTCTGAAATTTGACAATGAAAAGAGAGTCCTTGTGCTTGAAAAGGCTGGGAATTACCAACATATTCAAAGATGGGCCCTGAAGTCAGACAAATCTGGATTCAAATCATGGCTGCTTCTCTCAGTTGAGCATCTGTGAAATGGGCATGAAACCACCTACCGCATAGGGTTTTGTGAAGGAAAGAGCCCAGGGTAGTGACTATTTCCCTTGGTGAATAAGTTTATTCATACAGTCAATAAACAAGTACCAGTACCACTGGGCATTGTGAACACAATGGTGAACCTCTACAATTTCCACTGTCAAGTCCAATGAGGGAGACAGACCATAAAAGGCATTAACAATATAGTGAGCCGAACACGAGAACCATAAGCAGAGAAGCACTGCATGAGAGAGTCATCTGACCAGCGCACAGACCAGAGAGAACAAGGCCTACTGTGCAGCACCGTGGTAAGATTAACAGAATTATAATCAATCGATTAATTTTTTCAGCAAAGATGTAAAAGCTGCTATGTGCCAGCACCGTTCCAGGGCTCGAGGTCACAGCAGAGAGCAGTCCAAGACCCCTGTCCTCATGAAGCTTACATTTGGGGAAAGAGCTGTAAAATTCACACATGTTTAAGTAAAATATATATACATATATATATATATATATATATATATATATATATATATATATATATATATATAATCTGTCAGATGACTGAAAAGTGTGGTGAAGGAAACTGAAGTCAGGGAGAGGGAGAACCTGGAAGTGGGTGCAATCTTAGAGCGGGGATGGGCCCCAGGGAACCGTGAGCCTCGGGAACAGCACTCACTCCAGGGGGCGGGGTGCTCATCTCAGAACTTACTTCTGCTCCCAATGGTATGTTTTCAGAGCTCAACAAAGCCTTCAAAAAGGGCTCCATTCAAAGAGATTAATATTGATGTTTAACAAGGAAAGCCCTCAGCTCTCCAGAGGCAGCTGTCCAAAACAGTGAGCTGAGGTTTTGTTTTAACTGCTTCTCTTAACCTCTTCTTTTTTCCCTTTAGCCACTAAAATGAATATGAAGATGAAAAGAAGTTGCAAATATACTCCCCTCTTGTAGCACCTTTTCCCCATTCACCTGGAACATGTTTACCTAGTGTGACAATAAACAGTCCAGATTGTCTAACTCCTAAGAGCCATGTCACAATCACGGTGATTTGTTTAAAGAATCTTGCCCACTGCATAATTAGCCCATAGGTCACCATCTGTCTCTTAAGTCCTCATAAAACTAACCATATGTTGTTTTCATCAACGGCTGAACCAAGGCAACATACACCCCTCCCCAAGAAAAATGCTACAGACTCATTTTTCCTCTGGTGCAGGGGGTTTTGCGGGGACACTTACTCCACCTTTACCACGTTTTTTTAATTTAAAAAATGGTTATTTTGTTCTGTTTATGTTTCGTCCATGGCTACCAACCCAAACAACCCCAACGACTTCTAGGAATTTCTGTAAAGGCTCTTCCAGGAGACACAGGGTGAACAGGCTTAGAGCCCCAGAATTTTGGTTCTCTTCTGTGGTTTGACCTGGTCATGTGAAGAGAAACACACACAGGCAGATGCATCTTACAAACAATCCTTCATATCTATTGTCTGCTGCATGGTAGAACTCCAAGTCACCAAATATCAACTTTTCCATCAGAGTAACTCCACTCTAAAGTAGGTAGCGACTATAAATGATTTTAAATCATCATCTGAAGCAGTACAAAATCTGTCATCCAATAGTCTTGATTATGAGAGAATTCTCAAACTGTTGAATACTGTTCTCTTCATATCCCCCACCAGTGACTAAACAATCTTAATAAGAAGCAGCCGTACAAAATGTTCTGGATTTTAGTTTGGTTTAGTTTATTTTTTAAGCAAAATATGAATAAGATTTATCCCCAAAATGTGCCTATGATTTAAAATCATATGGCAGGGAACACTAAAGCATTTTGATAACTGAAGAACATAAGAATCTCATGGTAGAAACGGTTCATTAACACTGCGGGTAAGATGCAGAGAAACCAGTTCTCCGTCAACCAGCTTCCACTAGGGCATCACAAAATTCACCTGATCCATGGTCTACAGAGCCAAGCATAAATTATATTTACAAAATGGGCCACAATTTCATCATTTAAAAAAAGGGCAAGACCTTCCTACCAGGCTAATGATTCCATTTGGCCTAGGAAAGTATTTGTTGAACTGAACTGAATGGTGCAAAGATATTTTCACTTTGTAGCTCTCTTGACTCATTAATCCTTAAGTTAACCCTTGTCACCAAAACAATCAAACTATTCAACCTTTAAAGGTTAGTACATCACATTTCATGGACTTACTGAACTGAAGGTGCATTTCGTTATTTTTTATTTATTTATTTTTTTGCAGTATGCGGGCCTCTCACTGTTGTGGCCTCTCCCGTTGTGGAGCACAGGCTCCGGACGTGCAGGCTCAGCGGCCATGGCCCACGGGCCCAGCCGCTCCACGGCATATGGGATCCTCCCGGACCGGGGCACGAACCCGTATCCCCTGCATCGGCAGGCGGACTCTCAACCACTGCGCCACCAGGGAGGCCCCGTTATTTTTTTTTAAATGTACCAACTGCTAACGACGGGTAGGGTTTCTCCTCAGAGAGCAGAGATTTTGTTAAAGGCTATTTTCCCTACTGCGCCAAGATCATTTACCTTACACACAAGAAGCATAAGACTAATTCTTAGATTTTTAACAGTTATCCCTCAGAGATCTTCAACATTCCCCCAGAGACCTCCTTAACTTAAGGTATTTCAGGACTAGATCTTTTAACAAACACCATTTCCACTCCAACAGAGCCTTGTTAATGGTTAGCACAGCTGTGGTGGTTCATCAAGTGCCCTATCAAGATTTCTCCCACTCTGCTGAGGGCCATGTCCCAGTGAGTCACAATTAAAGGAAATAGGATCAAACAACAAAGAGACAGAGGTGGCTTCCAGTCCTGGCTCGGCCTCATACCTTACTTTCAGCCTTGGTTTCATCTTTTCTAAAATGAGAAGGCCACCTCCCAGCCAGGGTAACTATGAACATAATGTGAAAGCATGAAGGGTGCTTAACAAGGGGGCTGACCACCCCCCAAAGGGACACACAATACATGATAACATTATTGAAGAGGTTAGAGATTGTCCAAACCAAAGAAGCCTACTTTATGTCATCCAGTGAAAATGGGCTTTGCCCACTTTCCCAACGCATTAATATCCATCTAAATTAAAACAACAACAACAACAACATGAAGATTAAAAGCAGACAATGCGAGGAACCAAGATGGCAGAGTAGAAGGATGTGCTCTCATTCCCTCTTGCGAGAACACCAGAATCAAAACTAGCTGCTGGACAATCACTGACAGGAAGACACTGGAACTCACCAAAAAAGACCCCACATCCAAAGACAAAGGAGAAGCCACAATGAGACGGTAGGAAGGGCCCAATCACAGTAAAATCAAATCCCATAAATGCTGGGTGGGTGACTCACAGACTGGAGAACACTTAGACCACAGAAGTCCACCCACTGGAGTGAAGGTTCTGAGCCCCATGCCAGGCTTCCCAACCTGGGGGTCCGGAACCGGGAGGAGGAATTCCTAGAGAATCAGATTTTGAAACCTACTGGGAATTGATTGCAGGACTTCGACAGGACTGGGGGAAACAGAAACTCCACTCTTGGAGGGCACACACAAAGTAATGTGCATCGGGACCCAGGGGAAGGACCAGTGACCCAAGGGGAGACTGAACCAGACCTACCTGCTGGAATTGGAGAGTCTCCTGCAGAGAGAGGGGGTGGCTGTGGCTCACTGAGGGGACAAGGACACTGGCAGCAGAAGTTCTGGGAAATACTCCTTGGTGTGAGCCCTTCCAGAGTCTGTCATTAGCCCCACCAAAGAGCCCTGGTAGGCTCCAGTGTTGGGTTGCCTCAGGCCAAACAACCAACCGGGAGAGAACCCAGCCCCACCCATCAAAAGTCAAGTGGATTAAAGTTTTTCTGAGCTCTGCCCACCAAAGAAACAGTCAGCTCTACCCACCACCAGTACCTCCCATCAAGCCTCTTAGGTAGCCTCATCCACCAGAGGTCAGACAGCAGAAGCAAGAAGAACTACAATCCTGCAGCCTGTGGAACAAAAACCACATTCACAGAAAGATAGACAAAATGAAAAGGCAGAGGGCTATGTACCAGATGGAGGAACAACATAAAACCCCAGAAAAACAACTAAATGAAGTGGAGATAGGCAACCATACAGAAAAAGAATTCAGAAAAATGATAGTGAAGATGATACAGGATCTCGGAAAAACAATGGAGGCAAAGATCGAGAAGATGCAAGAAATGTTTAACAAACACCTAGAAGAATTAAAGAACAAAGGAACAGAGATGAACAATACAAAAACTGAAATGAAAACTACACTAGAAGGAATCAATAACAGAATAACTGAGGCAGAAGAACGGGTAAGTGACCTGGAAGACAGAATGGTGGAATTCACTGCTGCAGAACAGACTAAAGAAAAAAGAATGAAAAGAAATGAAACAGCCTAAGAGACCTCTGGGACAACACTAAACACAACAACATTCACATTACAGTGGTCCCAGAAGGAGAAGAGAGAGAGAAAGGACCTGAGAAAATATTTGAAGAGATTATAGTCAAAAACTTCCCTAACATGGGAAAGGAAATACCCACCCAAGTCCAGTAAGCGCAGTGAGTCCCATACAGGATAAACCCAAGGAGAAACATGCCAAGACACATAGTAATCAAACTGTCAAAAATTTAAGACAAAGAAAAATTATTGAAAGCAGCAAGATAAAAGGAAAAATAACATACAAGGGAACTCCCATAAGGTTAACAGCTAATTTCTCAGCAGAAACTCTACAAGCCAGAAGGGAGTGGCATGATATACTTAAAATGATGAAAGGGAAGAACTTACAACCAAGATTACTCTACCCAGCAAGGATTTCATTCAGATTCGATGGAGAAAGCAAAACCTTTACAGAAAAGCAAAAGCTAAGAGAATTCAGCACCATCAAACCAGCTCTAAAACAAATGTTAAAGGAACTTCTCTAAGTGGGATACACAAGAGAAGAAAAGGACCTACAAGAACAAACCCAAAACAATTAAGAAAATGGTCATAGGAACATACATATCAATAATTACCTTAAAGTGAATGGATTAAATACTCCAACCAAAAGACACAGGCTTGCTGAATGGATACAAAAACAAGACCCATATATATGCTGTCTACAAGAGACCCACTTCAGACCTAGGGAAACATTCAGACTGAAAGTGAGGGGATGGAAAAAGATATTCCATGCAAATGTAAATCAAAAGAAAGCTGGAGTAGCAATACTCATATCAGATAAAATAGACTTTAAAATAAAGAATGTTTCGGGCTTCCCTGGTGGCGCAGAGGTTGAGAGTCTGCCTGCCGATGCAGGGGACGCGGGTTCGTGCCCCGGTCCGGGAAGATCCCACATGCTGTGGAGCGGCTGGGCCCATGAGCCATGGCCGGTAAGCCTGCGTGTCCAGAGCCTGTGCTCCGCAACGGGAGAGGTCACAACAGTGAGAAGCCCGTGTATGGCAAAAAAAAATAAAAGAAATAAAAAATAAATAAAGAATGTTTCAAGAGACAAGGAAGGACACTACATAATGATCAAGGGATCAATCCAAGAAGAAGATATAACAATTATAAATATATATGCACCCAACAAAGGAGCACCTCAATACATAAGGCAACTGCTAACAGCTATAAAAGAGGAAAATGACAGTAACACAATAATACTGGGGGACATTAACACCTCACTTACACCAATGGACAGATCATCCAAAATGAAAATAAATAAGGAAACAGAAGCTTTAAATGACACAATAAACCAGGCAGATTTAACTGATATTTATAGGAAATTCCATCCAAAAACAAAAGATTACACTGTCTTCTCAACTGCACATGGAACATTCTCCGGGATAGATCACATCTTGGGTCACAAATCAAGCCTCAGTAAATTTAAGAAAATTGAAATCATATCAAGCATCTTTTCTGAACAAAATGCTATGAGGTTAGAAATCAATTACAGGGAAAAAAACTGTAAAAAACAAACACATGGAGGCTAAACAATACACTACTAAATAACCAAGAGATCACTGCAGAAATCAAAGGGGAGATCAAAAAATACCTAGAGACAAATGACAATGAAAACACGAGGATCCAAAACCTATGGGATGCAGCAAAAGCAGTTATAAGAGGGAAGTTTATAGCTATACAAGTCTACCTCAAGAACCAAGAAAAATCTCAAGTGAACAATCTAACCTTACACCTAAAGGAACTAGAGAAAGAAGAACAAACAAAACCCACAGTTAGCAGAAGGAAAGAAATCATAAAGATCAGAGCAGAAATAAATGAAATAGAAACAAAGAAAACAATAGCAAAGATCAATAAAACTAAAAGCTGGTTCTTTGAGAGGATAAACAAAATTGATAAACCATTAGCCAGACTCATCAAGAAAAAGAGGGAGAGGACTCAAATCAATAAAATTAGAAATGAAAAAGGAGAAGTTACAAGAGACACCGCAGAAATACAAAGCATGCTAAGGGACTACTACAAGCAACTCTATGCCAACAAAATGGACAACCTGGAAGAAATGGACAAATTCTTAGAAAGGTATAACCTTCCAAGACTGAACCACGAAGAAATAGAAAATATGAACAGACCAATCACAAGTAATCAAATTGAAACTGTGATTAAAAATCTTCCAACAAACAAAAGTCCAGGACCAGATGGCTTCACAGGTGAATTCTATCAAACATTTAGAGAAGAGCTAACACTGATCCTTCTCAAACTCTTCCAAAATACAGCAGAGGAAGGAACACTACCAAACTCATTCTATGAGGCCACCATCACCCTGATACCAAAACCAGAAAAAGATAAAAAGAAAAAAGAAAAGTACAGACCAATATCACTGATGAATATAGATGCAAAAATCCTCAACAAAATACTAGCAAACAGAATCCAACAAGACTTTAAAAGGATCATACACCATGATCAAGTGGCATTTATCCCAGGGATGCAAGGATTCTTCAATATACGCAAATGAATCAATATGGTACACCATATTAACAAATTGAAGAATAAAAACCATATGATCATCTCAATAGATGCAGAAAAAGCTTTTGACAAAATTCAACACCGATTTATGATAAAAACTCTCCATAAAGTGGGCATAGAGGGAAACTACCACAACATAATACAGGCCATATAGGACAAACCCACAGCAAACATCATTCTCAATGGTGAAAAACTGAAAGCATTTCCTCTAAGATCAGGAACAAGACAAGTATGTCCACTCTCACCACTATTATTCAACATAGTTTTGGAAATTCTAGTCATGGCAATCAGAGAAGAAAAAGAAATAAAAGGAATACAAATTGGAAAACAAGTAAAACTGTCACTGTTTGTAGATGACATGATACTATACATAGAGAATCCTAAAAGTGCCACCAGAAAACTGCTAGAGCTAATCAATGAATTTGGTAAAGCTGCAGGACACAAAATTAATACACAGAAATCTCTTGCATTCCTATACACTAATGATGAAAAATCAGAAAGGGAAATTAAGAAACACTCCCATTTACCATTGCAACACAAAGAATAAAATACCTAGGAATAAACCTACCTAGGGAAACAAAAGACCTGTATGCAGAAAACTATAAGACACTGATGAAAGAAATTAAAGGTGATACCAACAGATGGAGAGATATACTATGTTCTTGGAATGGAAGAATCAATATTGTGAAAATGACTGTACTACCCAAAGCAATCTAAAGATTCAATGCAATCCTTATCAAATTACCAATGGCATCTTTTATGGAACTAGAACAAATCACCTTAAAATTTGTATGGAGACACAAAAGACCCCAAATAGCCAAAGCAGTCTTGAGGGAAAAAAAACGGAGCTGGAGGAATCAGACTCCCTGACTTCAGACTATACTACAAAGCTACAGTAATCAAGACAATATGGTACTGGCACAAAAACAGAAACATAGATCCATGGAACAACATAGAAAGCCCAGAGATATACCCACGCACCTATGGTCAACTAATCTATGACAAAGGAGGCAAAGATATACAATGGAGAAAGGACAGTCCCTTCAATAAGTGGTGCTGGGAAAACTGGAAAGCTACATGTAAAGGAATTAAATTAGAACACTCCCTTACACCATACTCAAAAATAAACTCAAAATGCATTCGAGACCTAAATGTAAGACCGGACACTATAAAACTATTAGAGTAAAACGTAGGAAGAGGGCCTCCCTGGTGGCGCAGTGGTTGAGAGTCCGCCTGCCGATGCAGGGGATACGGGTTCGTGCCCCGGTCTGGGAGGATCCCATATGCCGCGGAGCGGCTGGGCCCGTGAGCCATGGCCGCTGAGCCTGTGCGTCCGGAGCCTGTGCTCCGCAACGGGAGAGGCCACAACAGTGAGAGGCCTGCGTACAGCAAAAAAAAAAAAAAAAAAAAAAAACGTAGGAAGAACACTCTTTGACATAAATCACAGCAAGATCTTCTTTGATCCACCTCCTAGAGTAATGGAAATAAAAACAAAAATAAACAAATGGGACCTAATGACTCTTCAAAGCTTTTGCACAGCAAAGGAAACCATAAACAAGACAAAAAGACAACCCGCAGAATGAGAAAAACTATTCGCAAACGAATCAACGGACAAAGGATTAATCTCCAAAATATATAAACAGCTCATGCAGCTCAATATTAAAGAAACAAACAACCCAATCAAAAAATGGGCAGAAGACTTAAGTAGACATTTCTCCAAAGAAGACATATAGATGGCCAAGAAGCACATGAAAAACTGCTCAACATCACTAACTATTAGAGAAATGCAAATCAAAACTACAATGAGGTATCACCTCACACCAGTTACAATGGACATCATCAGAAAATCTACAAACAACAAATGCTGGAGAGGCTGTGGAGAAAAGGGAACCCTCTTTCACTGTTGGTGGGAACGTAAATTGATACAGCCACTATGGAGAACAGTATGGAGGTTCCTTAAAAAACTAAAAAGAGAATTACCATATGACCCAGCAATCCCACTACTGGGCACATACCCAGAGAAAACCATAATGCATAAAGACACATGCACCCCAATGTTCACTGCAACACTATTTACAATAGCCAGGTCATGGAAGCAACCTAAATGCCCACTGACAGACAAATGGATAAAGAAGTTGTGGTACATATATACAATGGAATATTAGCCATAAAAAGGAACGAAATTGGGTCATTTGTTGAGATGTGGATGGATCCAGAGACTGTCATACAGAGTGAAGTAAGTCAGAAAGAGAAAAACAAATATTGTATATTAACGCATGTATGTGGAACCTAGAAAAATGGTACAGATGAACAGGTTTGCAGGGCAGAAGTTAAGACACAGATGTAGAGAAGAAATGTATGGACACCAAGGGGGAAAACCGCGGTGGGGTGGGGATGGTGGTGTGATGAACTGGGTGATTGGGATTGACATGTATACACTGATGTGTATAAAACTGATGACTAATAAGAACCTGCTGTATAAAAAAACAAACAAAAAAACAACCGATACTAAACTTTCTTTGGGTTATTTGTATGGAAATATGTTAATATAAATGTTTCAGACATTAAAAAAAAAGGCAGAGAATTCAGGAGCTGAGAGCAGAGTAGACGCTGGAGCACTGAGTGCCGACTGCTGATGGACAAATCAGGGCTCACCAAACTCACACAACTGCAAAGCTTACAAATCGCTTCTTCAAAGAATATCTAGTGACACATGGGAAAAGCTCATTACATACTGGTACAGTGAAAAAAACAAAGCACAAACTAAATATAAAAATAAATATAATTTTATATTTTATAAATTTATTAAAAAATATAATTTTAGGGGCTTCCCTGGTGGCGCAGTGGTTGAGAGTCCGCCTGCCGATGCAGGGGACAAGGGTTCGTGCCCCGATCCCGGAGGATCCCACATGCCGCGGAGCGGCTGGGCCCGCGAGCCATGGCCGCGGAGCCTGTGTGTCCGGAGCCTGTGCTCCGCAACGGGAGAGGCCACAACAGTGAGAGGCCCGCGTACAGCAAAAAAAAAAAAAAAAAAAAAAAAAAAAAAAAAAAAAAAAAAAAAAAAAAATTTTATATTTAAAATATATAAAATATATTATATATTATATATTTTATATATAATTATAATATATTATATTATATATAATTATAATTATATATTTATATATAATATAATATATTTATTATATATAATAAAATATAATATATATTTTATATATAAATATATATAAAATATATAATTTTATATTTAAAATAAATATAATTTTATATAAATATAAAAAGGTGTGGATATATGTATACAAATATTTGAAAAACAAAAAATATGGAAAAGTGCTTAAAAATATAGATCAGCAGGGATAACCACTATAAACACACACACAGACACACACACACACACACACACCCTCTCTCTCCCTCTCTCCGTCTCTCTCTCTCTCTATTTATATACAAGTTCGAAGTTTTCCGGAATGATGTGAACACAGAGTATTATCTATAATGGGGGTGGGGGGTGAGTTTGTTTTGAAAGAAGAAAGAGCCCACGCTGTCATTCCCCTTCCCAATGAGACAAGAGAAATGCTAATCTTTGAGATCTAAACTCTTCAATACACGTATGACCTGAGAGTCTGCGAGCCCTCAGAGCATGTTGTTCCCTAGCTCCTTCTACTTATTTCTTCTCTCCCTACTTACAAAGCTGTCTGTGATTACTTACTGAGTGATTTGGCCAGTCAGAGCCATTGGGGTTTATCCCTGGGTTTCTTCAGATTGCAAAGGAGGGTCAGGAATAATATCTAAACTCTTTTACATAACTTAACTAATGAAAAAAAAATCTCCTTAGCATTTAAATTTTTTCCGAAATAATCAGCACTTAAAACAATATTTACACAATATTCTGGGAACTTCTCTTTCATTCAAAGCTACAATATCCTGAATATTGTATCCAATGCCATCCCCTTGAAAGAAAAAAAAATGTCACTTTGTTTCTGAAGGTGATCAGAAGGTGATCTTCTCACCTTCTGGATATTCACATTATTTACAAGAGGATTGTTTTCAAAACCAAACAGTATTATTTTTTTCTTTTCCCCTAAATTTATGTGCACATATCCACTTTCCCAATGTTATTAAAACTTCAAACTGTTCAATTAACTCAAAATCAACCTGTAATGCTAGAAAAGCTATTTAAAGTTGTATTGCCGGGACTTCCCTGGTGGAACAGTGGTTAAGAATCCACCTGCCAATGTAGGGGACACGGGTTCGAGCCCTGGTCCCGGAAGATCCCACATGCCCCAGAGCAACTAAGCCTGTGAGCCACAACTACTGAGCCTGAGCTCTAGAGGCCCCGAGCAACAACTACTGAAGCCCGAGTGCCTAGAGCCCGTGCTCCGCAACAAGAGAAGCCACCGCAAGGAGAAGCCTGCACACGGCAACGAAAAGTAGCCCCCGCTCACCACAACTAGAGAAAGCTCGCATGCAGCAACAAAGACCCAATGCAGACAAAAATTAAAAAAAAATAAATAAAATAATAAAATAAAGTTGTACTACCAAGTCTATAACATGCACAAAATTTGCCTTTTATAAAAAAAGGAAAATAAGTTGTACATCAAATTAGATTATCTGAATATATTGATTATCTTTGATTATCTAGACACTGATCCAAAAAATGTCATGACTAATGATTTTTTTTCTAGCATAAACTTAGCTATTGCTTTTTATTAAGTCTTTTATCCTGGTATTCAATTGTTTTATATTCTGATTTACCAAAATCTAAAACTCAATTTTAAAAAAATTCATCTTCTGTCATTTTCATATTTCTGTTAACACAGAAGAGAGAATTGGTGTCATCCCCACTTACCAACCACAATGCTCACACATTAAACTTAAGTGTTGTGAAGTACCTGGAACACCTCATTCAAAAGTTACTGATGGGGCTTCCCTGGTGGCACAGTGGTTGAGAGTCTGCCTGCCGATGCAGGGGACACGGGTTCGTGCCCCGGTCCGGGAAGATCCCACATGCCGCGGAGCGGCTGGGCCCGTGAGCCATGGCCGCTGAGCCTGCGCGTCCGGAGCCTGTGCTCCACAACGGGAGAGGCCGTAACAGTGAGAGGCCCGCGTACCGCAAAAAAAAAAAAAAAAAAAAAAAAAAAGTTACTGATGTACTGAATGTAAAATGTTTACTACTCTTAAATTTTCCAAGAGACTTGCCAACCAGAATCCTTAATCTTTTCCCCCTTGAAACCCTAAGTCCCCTCATCATGTGGCTTCTCTCAGCCCAAAGGTCTCTGCAGGTGTGAATCACACACCTTTTCCTCATAGTATTGCTCCAAAACTGGCCTCCAGCGCACTACGTGATCATGACCTACCTTTATACAAGTGATGTGATCTGCCAAAATCTTTCTTAAACTGTGTTATGGCCTCGGGGGTCTGTTAATTTAGGACCTGTGCCATACCCACTTAAATGCTATTTATCACATCTGACCAGAGTATCAGAATGACAGACAGAAGCTATGAGGAAGCTCTAAGGAAAACAGAAATGCCCAGGAGAAAGAAGCTATGTCGCCTGGCCTTTAGGAGCCCGACGGTTTCAACTCAAATCCAGTTCTACTGTTTACTGGCTGTGTCAACTTGGAGTGACTTCGTCATTTTGAGAGTCTGTTCTCACAGCTGGAAATGGAGATACTCATGGTGCTAATTCTTAGAGTGTCTGAGATGATTTTTAAAAAAGATAATCAGAGGAGGTAATTAGGTGAAGCCCTCAGAACAATGCCTGGCCCATGGTAAACAATAAATACTAGCTTTTTCAGAGACCTGTTTACCAACTCAGGAACTAAGAATGCCCCGAGATTCAAGATCATTAATTACACTTTTTTTTTTTTTCCTCCGCGGCACGCGGGCCTCTCACTGTTGTGGCCTCTCCCGTTGCGGAGCACAGGCTCCGGACGCGCAGGCTCAGCGGCCATGGCTCACGGGCCCAGCCGCTCCACGGCATGTGGGATCCTCCCGGACCGGGGCACGAACCCGTGTCCCCTGCATCGGCAGGCGGACTCTCAACCACTGCGCCACCAGGGAAGCCCCATTAATTACACCTTTTCGAGGAGCTGGGTGTATCACATCAGATCATAAGATTCAACACACATCCTGGTTTTGGGCACTTATTAACTCCAGATAGTCCATTAGAAAATGAAATTTATTCTAGGAAAGAAATGCAAACAGCTCTGCAGTGTTAATCAATTATGCAAAGCTGTGTGGTCAGCGGAGGCAGCCCTAAGTCTCACCAAACCTCCCCCTGAGACATGAACTTGGAACGTGAGCTGAAAACCCCACCCCCTTTATCCCTGCAGAGCCAACCCACCTGCAAAGGAAGTTCATCACAGTTCCCCCAAACGCTTAAAGAGAAAATAATCCTGAAATTATATTCAGTTTATCTACTCAAAACTGAATTCCTCCCTTAGCTCTTTCCCAAATTATAACCCCTAGACTTTTTTCCTTCTTTGCACCAGTATTTATTAGCACTCATTATATGTCAAACCCTGTGTGGGGCTTTGGGGATAGGATGCAAACAAAACAGCCACAGTCCCTTTCCTTTTTTGAAAGCTGAGAAGAATTTTCCCCTTTAGAAAATCCATACCCACTAGATGTAAGTTTTTAAAAATTCACTTCAGAGTAATGTGAAGTTATGTGGAATAGATAGGACTGCTGGGCTACTGGGTGAAACAAGCATTGACGAAAGGGTCCTCATGGCATACAAAACTATACATCCCAAACTATACGTCCACACATACCTGAACATTCGTTCCCCATCTTCCCTTTGAGGAAGGGAATGTTCCCTTTGTTAGGGACCCACCCGACCGTGGAAGATATTTGTTTCTACCATTTTCTCAGGTGGACAGTGCCACCTCTTTCCTTCCAGATCTGTTGCAAGCTCTCACCTCCTCCCCCAGTCCGCCTCAGGAATCCTTTCCTCTCATCCAAATATAGCACTTCCTTAAGGCACACCTCCCCCGACACACACCAGCTGAAAGCTTCCAAAGGGTAAGGATGTCTATTTTTTCACTGCTGTATGCCCCATAACACAGACCACATTGTCCTGTGTTCTTTCATACATAAATATATATCCCCGATATGGTATGAATGTCAAGACAATGAGGGGATGTGCTGAGGTGGGGGGCAGCTTTCCTTCTCATAAAGTGGCTGAAGCAGAACAGCTGCCTCCCCAGGTCCCCAGAAAGGGCACCATCAACTGCCACAGGACATCTACAATGGTACTGCTTTCCCAGGGAGCCGAAGCTGGCTCTGGTGCCTCCATGCTCCTGGCTTCATCTTGACATTCTCCAGCATCCTCTTTCCATGTCAGAACCGCCATAAACCCAACTGGAAGGTAGGTAGGGGGAGGGATAAACTGGGAGATTGGGATTGACATATACACACTACTATATATAAACTAGATAACTAATAAGGACCTACTGTATAGCCCAGGGGACTCTTCTCAATACTCTGTAATGACCTATATGGGAAAAGAATCTAAAAAAGAGCAGATATATGTATATGTATAACTGATTCACTTTGCTGTACAGCAGAAACTAACTCAACATTTTAAATCAACTATACTCCAATAAAAATTAAAAAAAAAAAAACAATTGGAGGAAGAAAATAAATTCTCAACCCGACAAAACTATACCAAGTGCAGCATTTCACACATGAACCAGGAGCCAGTTAAATCTCTGGAGTCCCAAACCAAAGAGCAACCTGAGAAAGAGTTAACACCAATCTATGCAACTGTGCACAAAAAGGATCCATGGTTCTGTTTTTTAAAGAGAGGGAGAGAGAGAGAGAAGTAAATGAATGTTTAACCAAAAGCTAGAGCTCCATTTTCTGTTAAATTTGATGTTTTTTGTTTGTTTGTTTGTTTTTGCAGTACGCGGGCCTCTCACTGCTGCGGCCTCTCCCGTTGCGGAGCACAGGCTCCGGACACGCAGGCTCAGCGGCCATGGCTCACGGGCCCAGCCGCTCCGCGGCATGTGGGATCTTCCCAGACCGGGGCACGAACCCGTATCCCCTGCCTCGGCAGGCGGACTCTCAACCACTGCGCCACCAGGGAAGCCCCAATTTGATTATTTTTTAACCACATCTTTGAAATAACATTATTGTTAGTTTTCCCACTAAAATTGTAAGATAACAAGGAGAACGAGAAAAATGCATTACAGGAACATACTTCAACATTAAGGCTTTCACACACAGCTATCGCTCCCCATTACCAATCTTGCTTTTCAAGAGTTCTTCTGGGCCTCCCTGGTGGCGCAGTGGTTGAGAGTCCGCCTGCCGATGCAGGGGACGCGGGTTCGTGCCCCGGTCTGGGAGGATCCCACGTGCCGCGGAGCGGCTGGGCCCGTGAGCCATGGCCGCTGGGCCTGCGCGTCCGGAGCCTGTGCTCCGCAACGGGGGAGGCCACAACAGTGAGAGGCCCGCATACCGCAAAAAAAAAAAAAAAAAAAAAAAAAGAGTTCTTCTAATCCTAGCTATTTTATGCAGCATCAGGATAGCATTTTGGCTTATCTATATAAAGCAAAAGCTCCCAAGGTTGTGTTTATTCAAGTCAGATCTGCATAAACAATGTGAAAGGCAAGATGTTTAAAAAAAAAAAAAAGCAAATAATTCAGTTGCAATTATTATGTGAAATTTTATGTGAGAATTTATGTAAAATTGTTCATACACTTGTATTTAGGTGCCAGGTAAAGTTATTTTTTAAAACACCATAAATCCAAAGGGATGATTAAATCATCCTTTAAAAGAATTTATATGTATATATGATAACTGGCTAGGATATCTGCTTTGTGACATTTTAACAGTACACAACAGCATTTTTTTTCCATTAGTGATTCCTTCCAGGTTTTTGTCTAGGAAAAAAAGAAATCACATGTATTTTCCCAGAGGAAAATAGGAAACAACTGGAAAAAAAACTGGAAACAAATTTTCATTATCCTTTTTAAGAAAAATAAGCTCTTGCCCATCACAATTGTAAACATACATGTCTAGATGTAGGTTTTACATGCAGAAGTCTCTGAGAAATATTATAGGTAGTGACCGCCCACTATGACCAGGCTAGTGTAGATGGGGGCTGAGGAGGCTGACCAGACAGACAAGCCCATCTGACCCAACACAACAGTCCATGGAAGCATCACCTGGCTGAGCTGCTTGGGTCCAGTGAGGTTGAGCTGTCCAGCTGACCTCCTTGACTCTGATGCCAACTGTGGAAAGATTTTTGAGGGTAAAATTACTCTGGGCTCAGACTTCCAGGGTAGATGGGAAGCCCCACCTGTACCTGCTCCAACCTTCCTGCACGGACCAGTGGGGGACAGCGCAACAGCCAACGGGGAGAAGGCTGCTTGCAGCAGTGCCAAGGAGAGGAGGAGTGCAGACACCTGAACATCAAGACGATAGCCAAAAAGGCCGAGATGAACAACACGGCGGGGAGGAAGAGTAAAAAATTAAAAGAAAGCTAAAACTAATGTCTAATTCATCTGTGAACAAGTTATTTGATTTTAAAGCCAAACCACAGAATTTTTAATAATCGAATATGAAAGCCTATTTTTCAATTCAAAAATGAGAATCCTGCCACTAAAGAATATTTACCATGCTTTGCTGTATACCTGAAACTAACGCAACATGGTAAATCAATTATACTTCAATTAAAAAAATAATAATCTATTTTAAAAAACCCACTCTTTTACTCAACATTGCTAATTATTAGAGAAATGTAAATCAAAACTACAATGCAGTATCACCTCACATGAATCAGAATAGCCATCTTCAAAAAGTCTACAAATAATATGGGACGTCCCTGGCGGTCCAGTGGCTAAGACTCCAAGCTTCCACTGTAGGGGACATGGGTTCGATCCCTGGTTGGGGAACTAAGATCCCTCATGCCGTGCAGTGTGGCCAAAAAAAAAAAAAAAAGTCCACAAATAATAAATTCGGGAGAGGGTGCGGAGAAAAAGAAACTCTCCTACACTGTTGGTGGGAATGCAAACTGGTACAGCCATCACAGAGAACAGTATGAAGGTTCCTTAGAAAACTAAAAACAGAGTTACCACATGATCCTGCAATCCCACTCCTGGGCATAGATCTGGAGAAAACTATAATTTGAAAAAATACATACACCTCAATGTACATTGCAGCACTATTTACAATAGCCAAGACATGGAAGCAACCCAAGTGTCCACGGACAGATGAATGGATAAAGAAGACATGAGATATATAAAGAAATATATAGATACACACATACATATATACATACACATACAATGGAATATTACTCAGCCATAAAAAGTGAAATAATGCCATTTTTCAGCAACATGGCTGGACCTAGAGATTATTATACTAAGTGAAGTCAGTCAGACAAAGACAGATATATGATATTGCTTATCTACGGAATCTAAAAAAAATGATACAAATGAACTTATGTACAGAACAGAAACAGACCCACAGACATAGAAAACAAACTTACAGTTACCAAAGGGGAAAGGAGGGGGCAGGGAGGGATAGATTAGGAGTTTGGGATTAACATATACACACTCCCATATAAAACAGATAACCAACAAGGACCTACTGTATAACACAGGGAACTATACTCAATATTTTGTAATAATCTATAAGGAAAAAGAATATACATACATATATATAAACACACACATACATCTATGTGTGTATAACTGAATAACTCTGCTGTACACCTGAAACTAACACAACATTGTAAATCAACTATACTTCAATTTTAAAAAACATTTTTAAAAAATATTTACCATGTCAGCCAGGTGGAGACAGGTACAGAAAGAACTGCTGCTGCCTGCACAGGGGCTGTGACGGAAGGGCAAGGCTCACCTAATCTGGTTCCAACTGCACTTATTTCTGTGGAAAACTAGAAATTCCAGCTAGATCTCCACTTTCTCCTCTCTACTGCTGCTTCTTCTTCTCAAATACCTTTTGTTTGGGTCCAAGTTAATGATCTCAATGTGAAGCACAGGCTGACCACGAGAAACTCCAGAGCCAATAAAAGGGGCAAGAAAAATTAACTGGAACAGTTTGCTGGCCCTGAGAGGCCCACCATGCTCTGATAGAAAACCGAGGAACCAAGAACTCATTTAGGGGAACTCCTCCTGATTTTCTAAGATTTGTGTAGATGAGATAATGACCCAAAAGATATTTTAATAACAAAACATGTAAATTACAGAGATGAGAAAACCTCTGAGAAAATAGCAAAGGCCCAGTTGAGGGCTGGTGGCCTGGCTGGATCATTCTTGCTGATCCATCCCAGGACTCCATCATTTCTAATACGTTTTACCTGTCTAACCCAGCTGATTATCACTAGCAGGCAGAAAAATGTATACAGTAATTAGAGTCAGGAAAGCCTAAAATCACCCTCAGGAAATTCCATGTCTCAGCACTTTCTAAACTCCCCTGTCTTCTAGACAGATCAGTCCTTCTTTTCTCCTTGTTCTTTTATCTCAATCTTTACCGCTAATCCCCCTGTAGGGTATTAATTACTCTGTCACAATTACATTACTCCACAAACAAGGACAACACAAGAAAGTCCAAAATGGATTAACTTTCTATTTATTGTATTAACTTAATACACTGTAATTGTATCATTCGTGCATATTTTGTTGGACATTGAAAAGAAAAATATAATTCTTTCCCTTTGCCTTCAGCTCCACTGGCTTTCTGATTTTTTTTAAAGCACTAAAAATATTTCAAAGTAACCTGCACAGCCAGTAAATTTGCCTATAAATGTGATTTTTGCCTAAGAGACCTGCTGTGTGAAACCAAATTATACTATTTTTCACAAGACTGGTTACCAGTTGAGGTCACTTAGGGGCCCAGGAGGGAAAAACTCAAATGCTGACCAGGATGATTCAGATGCCTTGAATGATTACCACTAAAATGTGGTTCAAACTGTGATGCTGTCTAGTACCAAATTCAGGCAAACCAGCAAGGAAAATAAATGCACACTACACATACACTAACAAAGGAAATGAGATGGAAAAGGGTGCGCAAGAGACTGGTTTGCAGTTCTGATAGTAAGTGCAGGAAGGCATCCACCACACAGATCTGAAGAGAAGCCTCACTGACAAAGAAATCTCACCATGATCAACACTAAATCACAACTGAAAATCACAAGTCTTAGGGCAAACGATTCTGCAGAACAATTTTTTAGGAGTTCCTCAAGCTCCTTGTAAAATAAAGTCCAAAATACCTTTCCACTAGCTTGTTTTCCACATCACTTAAGTTTAAATATGAATTCACACTATGTTTATTGGTGCCTCCCCAGCACTAATCCCACTACATTGTAACCACACATCCCCTACAAACTCTCTAAAGACAGGGATTATGTTGGCTTTATTGCATCAAAGCATGAGTCCCTAGAATGAAGAAAAGTGTGCGTGGTAGCATGGTACCCACTGAAGAGGTAAAAATAACCACCATTAATTATGAACTCTCTACGTGAGAAGAAAGCAAAACACACTCCTTGGGACCATACACAAAGAGGGGGCGGACCTACTTCCATCTAGAACACAGAAAGTTGTATTTATCCAGAACTCACCAGCTCCCTGTTGACTGAAATAACTTCAGGCAAAGTGGATGGGGAGTCAAAGCTATGGATGGGATTCCTTTCAGGCCTATTTCATTTTACCAGTTGGGTCTTAGATTTTCGCTTCTATTCTTGACACTGCAGTGTCATTTTCCTTCAGTCTGTTTCCCCTTTAGGGTCCACAGAGATCCCATTTTAATGATTAAAAGGAGGGAAAAAGTTAGCCCCATGGTCCTGACCAACTTCCAACTTATTAAGAGAGTTGGGAGTGTTTGTTGTACGAAGGCCAGAGCTGGCGGGCTCGGACAGCAGAGAGCCCCGGATTAAACACCTGCTCCACCACGTAGCCACAGGACCCTGTCCATGTTGCTGATGCTCACAGCATCAGGGTCCTCCCCAGAAATACAGGAATATGCGACCAGTTCACCCTCACAGGGTTGTTAAGAGAAATAAGTGGGAGAATATATATATAAAGTGCCTAGTACGGAGCCTGGATCATGGCAGGTGTCAGAGTAAACGGCACTGAACGTTGCCTCTGTTCATTGGTTCCCCGTCCCTGTTCCCATCTCCGTGGTATTTACACCCATACGTCCTCGGGAACTCTGCTATACTTGGCCCTGGTTCCTCCTGCCCCTACCTTCCAATCTCAAATAACCCCCTCAGCCAGAGGCCATGGGACCCCATATACCCTGTGGCACCCAGATCTGGTTTTGAGGAAAATGAGTGGTGAGACCCTACAAAGAAAGACCTCTGAATAATTCTCAGTATCATAAAGATGCCTGAACCACTGCCATCTTTTAAAAAGTTACTCAGTCCTTCACATTAAATGTGAGCAGTCAAAACAAAACGCTCATCTCTTTTTAAAATTGTCCAGTTACTGAACAAGCATATGCCTCCGTATTACTGAAGCCAGAGACTATGTATAATACTCAACTCTGCTTCCCAAGCACCTTCATGGTACGTAGCACTTCGCATCAATACAAGCTGAATACCTGTTGAATGAATAAATAACCAGCAGGTAAGAAAACATTTATAAATGAGGAACGAATATACAAAAGATATTATACACGGCTCCTACTCTTATCTGCAGACTTGTCAGTTCACAAAGACCAGAATCCTGTGTCCTACCGAAAAAAAACATTCCCTAGCTAAAAGTTTCTTTTTAAAGATTCTGTGATTGCCTCGGGCTAACTTGTCCATATTCAAGTTTTCAAGAGAAAAAGCCTAAGGGACATCTTGTCTCCCCAAACTACGGCCATGGCAAAGCGTGGTCAACGGGACTTCAGGGAAGACAGAGTTACCAAGAGAACCAAATGTGCCTTGAATGGCAAGGCACGCTTTTGACAATTCATCCTCAGAGCACCCGTGGTTCTAGACTCGATCTAATTCCGTCTATTAACAACAAATACCAACAGGAAGAGATTTAAAATTTGAGGACACAGTCCCTCCTCCTTCCCAAGTTTCCCAAGTTGACTGGTGGCTGGCTTCGTTCAAGACAAGAGCATTCTTCTCACACTTCCTTCACACAACTTCACCTCGGACAGAACTCAGAGCAAGTGATTTAATAGGTCAGGACTGACGTTGAAAGAGCCCACCACGTGGAGTCAGGAAGTCTGACGTATAATCCAGACTCTGCCCCAACCAGAGGCGTGCCATGGGTGATCTCCTCACCTGGGTGCTGAGACCGCAGAAGATTGTGAAGGCTCCCTGCTGCACCATGACATGCAGCCTACATATTCAGCTGGGAATATGGGCCAATTTTGCTCTCTGGCTGCTGACTGAATCCTATTTTTAAATCTTGCTTCTCAGTCTCCTGAAAAAGTTGGCCTGAGAAAATAAGATGCCATGAGACAATATGGAAGAACAGTGCTATTAAACAAAGCAGTGAGAGGCGAGACTCCCTAATGGTAGGTTTGGAATGCAGTGTCAATTGGTAGCTGATCTTCCTATGCCAGTGCTGCCAAAGGCACTGGAAGGTTCTTCTTAAAAGCAGTCTCACGTGATCAGAGGCCACAGTCTGACTTTCTTTTGAAATCTAGGTAAACTGCCTGCAATTAATTTAAAAGTAGTCTGGAAATATTACCAGAAGAATAAACCTCTCTCATTTTTTCTCCTTCCTCTCCCTTCTCTATTAACCACTGAAGACACTCTGGAAAAATCCAACCTTTCCCCATTAACTGCCTTCTCAGAGCGCAGAAGCCATACGGAAGGTCTGCAGCATGCCTCGCACAATTCCTGAGCCAGGGCATTATCTCCAAGGTAACAAGTAAGGGAAAAAAAACAGAGACAGGTCTAGCACATTTAACATGCAGATGAACTAGGTCCCTCAGTAGTATTTCACTAACAGGCAAGATAGATTAAAGCCTTCTATTCTGTCTTCTCCATTTATAGGAGGAAGAATTTATTTGAGGCATTTACCACAGACACAGTGATTCTTTCTCTGGCAACGTTGTTTCCAAAACACAGAACTCCAAAGAGAGTTTGTTATAGTTAATCAAGTGAAAAGGAGCTTCTGTTGAGAAAGTCTAAATGGAAAAAGGAAAGGGGGTCCCGGAGCAATGCATCTAATTCTAGACACTTGTTTCTGCAGTTTGCTTACAGATAACAAACAACGGCACAGCACATGCATCCTCGCCGACTGCATCTGGCCACACAACAGGCAGCCAGAATCCTGATCTTCCCACCAAGCCAGTGGCATTCACAAGAGACTCACAGCTCCCGAGCTGGAGCAGTGACTTTGGCTTCCAAATGGGAAAGGGAAGCCAAGGAGGTGGCGCTGTGTCCTGCGCCTGGACAAAGGCAGGGAGCTGAATGCGCTGGCAGTTGGGAGGCAGAGGGGGGGCCCAAAGCCAAGGGTGAGGGGCCGAGGGGGAGCAGCTTTTCCTTTGATGGATATCCTCCGATGGCCAGCCTGCAGCGCTGCCACCACACACGCCAACGGCTGCTTCCCAGCCCTCCTTCAAGAAGAATGAAAGAAGCCACAGAAGGGGGGGATTGGGCGCGATGGGTCAATTCACAATCCTGCAGTAACAAAAACAAATAGATGCTCTGGAGAGACGGGGCCAGAGATGATGAAGAAACATGTGTGTGTACCAATTAGAGGGCCCTGCTTCGCACAGGCAGGGCCGGGCTCCCCACAGCGACAGGACCCTGAAGCACTGGGACACCATGATTTCTAGTGTTCTTAGTTGAAAACAAAGACCCATTGTGTTTTCCCGGGCAGCCGTGCTGCCAATTTGTCTCACACCTTCCAAAGAGGCCTAATTATTAGTCTCTTCCTCGGCTGTCTGCCTTTTTCTCAGCTTCGTGAAGAGTAAGCATATTTCACTACTCTAAAGGCGGTGGGCAGGGGTCGGGGAGACACGGTCAAGCCAGGAAGAGGAACGCTTTCCGTCCAGACCTCAGTGAAGCAAGGCGCTCACGCCACCTCCAGAGAGACCAGGGTGCCTGGACACTGGTCCCCGAGGCCCAGCCATTTCCAACTTTTCTAATAATAATCAGTCCCGTTGGCATTTCCCTGCAGGCATTCCCTACACTTTCCACCCTGTCCTTTTACTTGGAGTTCTTAAGTGAAACCCATGGCCGGCCTCCGGCCGAGCGCAGCCCTGTACTGTCTATTCTGCAAACTGGATATTCGGTGTCTCACTTTTGAAAGTCCTTTCATGTTCCTGTTTTGTAAAAAAGTGGTCGAAAGTTGAAAAGGAATTAGCTTCACCACATCCTGCAGGACGAAAACACAAAATAGAGAGTCATTAGGCTTCCAAGACATCACTGAGTCTTTTAAACGAGCCAACTGTGCCAGGAGTCACATGAATGCGGTGACCGGTAATGGAGCCCGCAGAGGAACACAAAATTTGTTTCTACCATATGTTTCACTAAGTAAAGAAAGGGCAGTGCTGGGTGTTGACTTAAAAAAAAATTTTTTTTTTAATCAACTCTGTTCCTGAGTCTGTCACTTCTGAAAAAATAAACTTTTAAATTACCATTGCCCATTTTTAAAAAATCTCTTTTCTCTTCCCAGAGGTCTTTCAACTTATTCTTCACTATGTGTAAAAATCTTCCAGTTTTCCCATTATTCCCAATGCTTGGAAATAAAGGGCAGAGATAATAGGATTAAACAACAGAAAAAGAAAGCCAGGGGCCTCCCTGGTGGCGCAGTGGTTGAGAGTCCGCCTGCCGATGCAGGGGATACGGGTTCGTGCCCCGGTCTGGGAGGATCCCATATGCCGCGGAGCGGCTGGGCCCGTGAGCCATGGCCGCTGGGCCTGAGCATCCGGAGCCTGTGCTCCGCAATGGGGGAGGCCACAACAGTGAGAGGCCCGCATACCGCAAAAAAAAAAAAAAAAAAAAAAAGAAAGCCAAACAAAATTCAGTTATGATGTCCATAGAGATGAGTTTGACCTACAGCATATCGATCTGTCCTAAATGAGCCTCACCAAGGGGAAATTCAAGCTTCACAATTATTTGTGCGCTCTCAGAAGTCTACAACTATTGTTTCTCCAACGTGAGCATTGAAATGATATCATTGAATTTACAGTTAATAACATCTTACATTTGTAGAGTGCTTTGATTTTTAAGGTGTCTTCATTTATCATGTATCATTATAAATGTCAGATTTATTTTTTGATAAAAACCCTAGGAGGTTGGCAGGAAAGTAAGCTACTACTATCACCTTCTACAGATGAGAAAAGTGAGCCCCAGAACAGGTAAGAGGCCTAGAAAACGATACACAGCTAGAAGGTGACTCAACTTCACACCCTTGACCCCTAATCCAGAGCTCATTCTACAACAACTCCTCCATCACCACCAGCAATGCTCTCTAGGTGGGGAGAAATCACCCTGGACTGGTCCATTCTGGAAACAAGACGCACCTTACCTTTAACACCGGCCAGTTGCAGGCCACCACATTGTGAATTCCTGCACACTGATCAGAAAATTAGGGTGGGCATATATTTGCATTATAATATTTCTTAAGGGTCAACTAATCCCCTAGAACTAAAACCAATCCTGGCCTGGAAGCACCACAGAAGCCCTCGGGCCCCATCCCCATCCAAGTGCGTGTTTCACAGCCTGATCGCTGGCCCGACTTAGAGAAAAGGCCGGAAATACTCCCAGGGCTTTCGCTTGAGGCCTCTGATGATGGCGCTAACAGACAAAGGAAGAGAGCAGGCAATTATCAAAGAATTTAATTCTCTAGAAACACGAATTTTGAGTAATTGATGAGAGGGTGAGGGGTGCCTTTCTTTCGAAACTCCGTAGCAGGATTTCTTTATATTAGCTGGATAATCACTTCCATTCTCCAATTGCCTAGACCCACAACTAGGGACTGGCACACCATCCACATGCGGACTACCAGAATTAGACTCAGAATGGAAACACCCATGATGGATTTAATAATTAAGTTTTTTACAAATACTTTGCCCTGGCACAAAAATATTCATTACCTTGTGTTAAGTGTGTTTTCTCTGACCAAACTGTAAAATGTTGGAGCAAAATACACTGAATCTCTATCTGGCATTGCAGTGTCAGTAGAAGCATATCAAGAAAATGTTGCCATGGAAGGCGAGGTTTTCCTCCCTCTTTTTCTTTTAAGAATCTGAGTTATTTCATTAGCACATCAAGCTCCATTTACACAGTCGCACCTCCTCTCTCCCGCACTGAAGTCACAAGTAACGAGCCTCCGATGATCAGATTTATTCTCCACATCCCAGCCTGCTGTCCGCAATTCCAGTCACATCGCTGCATATCGTGAAGGCAAAGTACACAACACAGGCCAGGAAATGAAGGTGCACCACCTCCATTTCCAAAGGTACTACGTATTAACAAACATTTAGCACGTGGTCTAAAACTCTTCTCACTTCATTCTCATCATTCAAGCATTTTATAAAATGAATACGGTGCTACTGGACATATAGTTGTATGTATGTAACAGGGACCAGAGTCAGAAAGAGCTACTCAACAAAGAAAGGAAACAGACTCAGGTTTACAAACTGCCTACTGTGTGCCAGGCACAACACCAAGCACTGTCTCTTCTTGCATCTCATTTTCCAGAAAACTCTGTGAAGTTGATATCCCCGTTTTACAGATGAGGACACTGAGGCTCAAAAGATGAACTAATTTGTCCAAAGTTACAGTGCTGGCCAGTGTCATGATTTGAACATGGGTCAAACTCCAGGTCTAGTGCAGTTTCTACTCACTTCCTAAACCAGGGTGAAGTGGTTTAACCTAGCAACCAGCATGAAGAAAGACTGCAGTTGATCTTGAAGAAGCTGAGAACTGCCTGTGATCCAATCTGCTTCTATGAGGGTAGGATAACTCTGGGCCATAAACAGTCTGGCAATACAGTTGGACTTGGTCTTGGAGGCCAAAGTATTATCTAAATGAACAGACCTCATCCCCTTGAAAATTCAACAACCTGCCCTAACCACCTCAACTCATGTTTTCCACGCCAAACATACAAGATACTGACTTCTTCCAACATTTGCCTTTAATTAGGGGTTCATCAAATTTAGGTTTACCTTGACAAGATAACAGCTAGGAAATGTTGAGGTCTTAAAATAACTGACTCTCCAAATAACCAGCCATCAGTGCAGGAAACGGAGAAGGCAAGAAGGAACACACATTTTGGGAAATTCAGTAAAAACCTCAAATATCTGTGTGCGGATCAGGTAGGAAATCAACTTCCCTTGTTTTTTGCCGTCAGTGATAGCTCATTAGAAACCAGTATCTCTGCCCTGCCAAGCTTCTCCTGTATTTTGTGTTTTCTCTTAATTTCAGGTGTATGAGAGATGGTCTGTTTTTCTGAGTTCAAAGGCAGGAGCAACAGGAACTGAAGAGTTACTTAACATAAAAGAATCAGGACAAGAGGAAGATGTGCCAGCAAATGATTCTGTCCTGTTGTTATTTATACTCCTTAAACAATAGAAGTGTAAAATTTGCCAAAGACCTACAGGAAAATCCTGTTAAAACATACACTTTAAAAAGTCTCCAAAAGCTTTCTGAAAATAGCACATAATCCAGAAGGCTATTTAGAAAGAATCAAAATGGACCAACAATATAAAGTGCAGATAATCCCCAATTTCATACAGATTATAATCTAAAAAGTCATTTTTAAATTGACTTTTTGACTTGGAAAGTAATATGTCTATAGAGCAAGGTAGTAAGGAGTAGTAATATTTACCAAAAAAACCCCACAAATGTCTTCACTTTTTAACAGAAACTTTTAAAAAAGCAACTCTGAGGTATATTTATTTAGAATACACTCATTCAGGATGCACAGTAAAGGGTGTTTTGACAATTATATACACCATGTAGTCATTCCACATCAAGATATAGAACATTTCTACCACCCAAAAAAATTCCTTTGTTAATTCTGCCATGCCAAGCCCCAGGCAACAATTGATCTGCTTTCTATAAATACAGACTGCTTTTGCCTCTTCCAGAACTTCATATAAATGGATTCATGTAGTATGTATTCCTTTGTGCCTCACTGCTTTGACTAGGCACACAACATTTCTGAGACTCAGGCATGTCACAGTCTATACCCATAGTTCAGTCCTTTTTTTTTTTTCTTTTAGATGTTGGGGGGTAGGAGTTTATTAATTAATTAATTAATTTTTGCTGTGTTGGGTCTTCATTTCTGTGTGAGGGCTTTCCCCAGCTGTGGCAAGCGGGGGCCACTCTTCATCGCGGTGCGTGGGCCTCTCACTATCGCGGCCTCTCCCGTTGCGGAGCACAGGCTCCAGACACGCAGGCTCAGTAGTTGTGGCTCACGGGCCCAGCCGCTCCGCGGCATGCGGGATCCTCCCAGCCCAGGGCCCAAACCCGTGTCCCCTGCACAAGCAGGCAGACTCTCAACCACTGCGCCACCAGGGAAGCCCCTTTTTATTTTTTTTTTTCTTTTTTTTTGCTGAGCAGGATTCTGTTGTACGGATATACCACAATTTGTTTCACTGGGTGATGACACTTGGGTTGTTTCCAGTTTTGAGCTATTATGAATAATGCTGCTGTGAATATTCACACACAAGTCTTTTTGTGGACACATGTTTTAATTACTTTGGAAACTCTAAATAGTTTTCCAACATGACTGTACCATTTTACATTGCAATTAATGGTAAAGTTTAAAAGCTGACCCACAAATGTCTTTTCAATCTGCTCTGTGCCTGATACTATCCTAGTTTAAAAAAAAAAAAAAAAAAAAAAAGGCCTGCAGTATAAGAGAGTTGTTGAGAAGAAATTCCTTCTTATTTTTCTATTGGCAAAAGTAGAAGCATTTTGCCCATTTCAAAAAAAAAAAATTTTTTGACAAAGTGCCATTTAAGCACTTCTCCCTCACTCCTCCTTCCCCATAGATGCCTTAGTGCTCACAGCCCTTATACTAACCTTACTCTAAACCCCTGATGAAGCTACAGAACTGGCCCAGCTCACTTCCAAAGTGTTCCATTTTCCAAAGCTACATTCCTCCCCTTGCCTTCCTCTCCCATTACAAATCAAAACTTCTGTTCCTCTGTTTAACTGCTCGCGTTTAGGAATTAGGAAGGCAATCTCATTAAGCGGACCTTTGCATGAAGGACTGGTTAAATGAAGATGTTCAAAAAAAGATTAGAGATGGCTGTCTATAATTCTACAATATTGCTCTTATTCCAAATGAGTCCCTAACAGCAGTGCAATAAAGTAGAGTGAAATAATGAAAGGTGGGTGTACAAGTTAAGGCAGGAGAAGATATATTTTATCATTTTAGGATAGAAAGTTCACTGTCTCTATAAACTAGACCTGCCTAGTGATATTCTGCCCCCCAAAATTATTTCTGGTTTTCACCATTTCTTTCCTTCCCCTGTACCTCTGAATTCACAAATTCTCAAAAAGTCTCAGATTCTTTTTACGCTAAACCCGTAGTAACAGCAAGCATGATGGTGGCAAGGGGATGTCACTTGTAAGCTGGATGCTGCCATCTAGACTAGAATAAGATCTTGAACAATCATTTTACCTACTAGTTCCTTTAGCCTTCATCCTACCAGGTACTTTGCTATATGGCATTCTTGCAACAAATACACACATACCTTGTTGGAGAATCCCCCAGCCACGTCATTAACATCACGTGTTTTCATGACGTTCTGAAAGGGCACTTGCCATGGGCCTATTGTAAAGGATCAGATTTCAGAAACTCAAGCCTGAAAGCAATTTTACTATCAAAACAAGTCTGTTATCAATAGATGGCAAGCCTGAAACCATTCTTAGGTAGCCAGCGCGGCACTAGGGCATGGAAGAAAAACCCAGTGCCTTTGATACACCCAAGGCACTGTGGATTTTTTGTCTTCTCCTATCTCAACTCCCATGAATAAAGTTACCCACAGAGCTCAGATGGACAGCCAGGAAATGGATAAACCACTTCTGGCTTACGCAACCGTCTTAGAGTCCGAGTGGAGCAAACACTTTCAAGTGGATGAGAACTCTTTCAATAAAATAGCGTAAAGTGAGTGTACCACACAAGAGTCCAGTTTAAGGTGGCAGGCTGATTCTGTGGCAGGTTCCAGACACAGCTCTCCTTCACGATGGCAAAGAGGATCGGTGCCGCACTGGCTCCTCAGCATTTCTTATCTCCCTCCCCTACTACTTACTCTGGAGTCTGAAGCCAGCTCCAGCCAGCAGAGAACAGAAAAGCCACAAAACCCCTCCAACCACTTGCAAGTTGTGCAGACTCTAAGGGAGCCCAATCCTTATAGGCACTTGAGAAACAATTACTTTCTTGAATTTGGGGAATTATTTGGCCGTTTTCAACTACCACTCAGCTCGCCTGCTATTTCCTCTTCCCTGTCTGACGCTTACTTAGCCTTTGGAGCTGTACGAAAATAGCGTGAGCCAGGATGAAAAGAGAGGGGATATTAGCACCCTCAATCATCCAGCATCGCGCAAGCTCTGGGTGCTCTGTGATTTCGGGGGTGCTGCAGCACCAGGTCAACTCGTTACCATCGCTCCAGGAAACGAGGCCAAAACAGTTCACATAATCACTCTCCCTATCACCAACCGCCCGAACTTCAAATAGGTTCTCTTCTTAAATCTAAACCAGAACAGTTATTTTAGTCAATTCCTGGGCTTTGTGAAGATTCCTTTCCACAAAAATGAGTGTTTTGTAATACTAAGCAGATTCTCACACTGGAAAATCATTCTAACATCTCCTCATCAAAATGACAGAGTCACTGCATCCTTGACACTATGCCGTCCTGGAACTAAAGAGATGAGATGAATCAGCAATGAATCAACTTATAAAACAGCTAACATGACATCAGACGTATTAGTAGGAAGAAGGCATGTAAGGACTAGGAAGCAATCGCCCTACCATACCACATGCCGTCTGAGGTTCCAACTTTCAAGATACTGGGACAAGCCCAGGAGGCTTATTGCATTTAGAGAAAGATGTGTTCCCAAATGTGTAAAAAAGTTTACAACGGGGCTTCCCTGGTGGCGCAGTGGTTGAGAGTCCGCCTGCCGATGCAGGGGACACGGGTTTGTGACCCAGTCCGGGAAGATCCCACATGCCACGGAGTGGCTGGGCCCCTGTGCCATGGCCGCTGAGCCTGCGCGTCCGGAGCCTGTGCTCCGCAACGGAAGAGGCCACAACAGTGAGAGGCCCGCGTACCGCAAAAAAAAAAAAAAAAAAAAAAAAAAGTTTACAAAGATCCTCAAAACCCAGAAAGAAGGGAAATGGAAAAGAGCATATTTCTTGAGCACACACTATGTGCTTAGTACTCTTTACATGACTCTGTTTAATCTCTAATACAATCCTAAAAAGCAGTCTTCATGCTTTTTGTACAAACTGTGGAAACCAGGGCTCAAAGATATGAAGCAGCTTGCTCAGAGACATCCAACTAGGACCCCTCATCCCTCTCTCCCACTCAGACTCACTCTTACAACATCCAGCTACTCTCAGGCAGTGCAAATTCAGCAGGTCCAAAACGGAATTCACATCCCATTTGCTCCACATTTTAATTAGGATGTATACTAAATATTTTAAATAAATATTTCCATGCATGAAAGAAGACAGTTCACGATGGTTTAACAATCAATAATAGTAGGTTACTGCTTAATGTGTCTTCACATCTGGGTTTTTAAAAAATTTTTTTGGTGATTTTTTTGGGGGGGAGTGGTTTAAAACAAAGAACTATTTCACAAAGTCTAGTGATCTACTGACATCATCATAAACCCTAAGGCTTGAAAGAGCCAAACAGACATTTTAACAGAACCTTGAAGCAATAACTGGATTATCAGCATGTCAGGGGAAGAAATATGCCAATTATCAAGCAACAACTTGGTTAAAGTTCAACTGTGGGGATGCTAATTAATTCACCCCAAAAAAGTTGCATCACCCTTCCAAAGCTGGTACCAGGACCGACCTGTGGACAGTGCCCCTGACATACAGCTACAGCAGCTGAGAAAAGCAAAGTCCCCTTTGTCCTCTTACCTCTTCCCATGGCAGCTGCTTTCACCTGCTCCCCTGTAGGACACTCGGAGCCTTTAACACAAAGAACACCCAGAAGACAACAAGCATACAATTTTTTTTTTTTTTTTTTTTTTTTTTTGCGGTACGCGGGCCTCTCACTGTTGTGGCCTCTCCCGTTGTGGAGCACAGGCTCCGGACGCACAGGCTCAGCGGCCATGGATCACAGGCCCAGCCGCTCCGCGGCATGTGGGATCTTCCTGGACCGGGGCACGAACCCGTGTCCCCTGCATCGGCAGACGGACTCTCAAACACTGCGCCACCAGGGAAACCCAAGCAAACAATTTTTAAGCAAAGTATTCTACAGGACACCGCACTTCATTTATAAATGAACTAATTTAAAATGCCTCCTGTCTGGGGACTTCCCTGGCGGTCCAGTGGTTAAGGCGCCGCGCTTCCAATGCAGGGAGCGTGGCTTCCATCCCTGGTTGGGGCACTAAGATCCCACATGCTGCGTGGGGTGGCAAAACAAACAAACAGGACAAACACAAAATACTCACACAACAAAACCTTCCAACGCAATATTAGGTTCTCCTCATGAGCTACTCCAGGAAGATAAGGAAACATCTGTCTGCACCACATACTATTTCTGGATAAAATCATAATGGAGGCAGATAATTCTTAAAACTATGTAAGTATTTAAATATTTTCCACTCCCTACCTCATTCTCTACCCCTCACCCCAGATCAAACACTATTATCAAGGAAATACATTTTGAAGTATTTATGTATTAGGAAATTTTTTTGTTGTTTTCAAAAAAAACATAAAAGCTATTATTAGTAATGGCTTAAGTGCCAAAGTTTATCCAACTATTCAACACATACGGAAGGAAATGAGGAACTGAATAAAACATCTTTTGTATTCCTGAATTTTTATGACTTTTGTAAGGAGGAAAAGCAGCAGAGAAAGAAAGCCTTGAAGTTCGGTAATTCGATTTTAAAGAGGCTTTATTGTGATTCACTTTCCAAATTTTAAAATATATTTTCACCTTCATGAGGCGTTTATGAACAGTCATGAAGTGAATGTCCTTTGCAAGAAGGTGAGAGAAACAGTTCTTCGTAAGGGGCAAGGGGCAGACTGGCCATAACAAAGGGCCTTCCCGCAGCTCAGCTCCCTGATATTCTGGTCAAGATCCTGAATTCCCACAGCAGAAAATCATCACTGATGCTCGTAGGTCCTGAAGCAAAGCACACTATCACGCCCTGGGCAGTTCCAGAGTATAATCTTGCATTGTCAGCTATTACAATCGCTGGCAGCTAAGACAACTAAGTCCTCAGGAAGATGAGAGAGAAAACTCAGAGAGTCACATGCTGGGATCCCATTAGCTAGGTATCCCACACAAAGACTTTCCCTATAAAACATTTGTTGAAGTGGAAAGAGAAGCATTTCCATATGTTTGGTAAAAGTGCAGAGGATGACACATACATGGAAACATGCTATAAAATCTTAGACATTAACCACAGACAGTATCTCACCTACTGAAATAATTTGCTTTCTTTAAGTAAGAAAATTCTTCTACCCACCATGTTTCTCTTTTTACCTTGGTTTCCAGGAAGCTCAGATTTAAATGTAATGCTCATTTGCAGTAACTTCACTAGCCTAAGTTATTTGGTACAATTATTTCCCCCTTCCTCTATGTGGTTTTTATCATTTATTTGTATTTTATCAGTCCTTTTGTCTACAGTTACATTGTTATAATCTTCCTTAAATATTTTTTGCCTACAATTAGAGTACAGTTTGAAAAACTTTTGTAACGTCTGAAATAAAATTTATATACACTTTAACTATTAATAAAATGGCATTGTATCTTCTGAGAAAGTGTCAGAAAGAGTTTAACTTTGGAACCTTATCCATTATAGAGTAACATGCTAGACATAAGCTGCCAGTGTGTGACTGAGGAAAAAAAAAAACCCTGTTTGAATTCACGGGATTCTCTACTACATTATACAGACATCCCCTTCTCCCCACACAGACAAACACACCTATGACAGGAATCCTTCTCTTAAAAGTCAGTTGAACCCCTTTAGGATTCCAATTTTTAAAAGCCATGGGACTTCTTCCCCAGAAAAACATGAGCCCTCGAATCCACACACACAACGTTTAACACATAATTTAAGGTGTTCACAGACCCCTCACCCCATCTGGGTTCCTTCTTGCCAGAGAAATGACAGGGAAGATGGTCGGTTTCTACTGCAGGAAGCCACATGGAGTCCTTCCTGTACCCACCATGCCCAGCAGTGCAGCTCCACATGGAGCTAACCCCCTGTCCCTGTCCCAGTGAATCCCCACCAAGAGGCCCAGTCTTCTGTGAGAGACCAGAGTCCCAACACTGGTGGGTGACAGTGGCAGAATGAAGCCCTGGTCTCCTGACCCCACCAGGAGCTCTAATGATTTTCATCATCTTTACCATTAAGTGATATAGATTTCCTTTCCCTGAAGAGACGCATTCTAACACTTTACTGCTGTTGTGGAAGAAACAGATTAGATATATGCAGCGTCTTATTTTTAACCACAAAAAAATTCACACAGTGCTTCCCTCAGCCTCTCCCCTGAGTATTTCTCCCTGATTTGAATCATTTATTTCCCAGTTTGGAGAAATCATGGACCTACATCACTGTATAAGTTTAAGACCTACAGTATGATGGTTTGATTCACATATGTCAATGATTACCACAATAGGTTCAACTAACATCCAACTTCTCATACATAGATAAAATAAAAAGAAAACAAAAAGGAAAAAAATTTCTCCTTGTGATGAGAACTCATAGCATTTACACTCTCAACAACTTTCCTATATATATACAGCAGTGTTAGCTCTGGTCATCATGTTGTACATTACATCCCTAGTACCTAACTGTCTTATACCTGGAAATTTGTGCCTTTTGACCACCCTCCTCCAGTTTCCCTCCCAGCCACTGGTAACCACAAGTCTGATCCTTTTTCTCTAAGTCTGGGTTTTTTGTTTTTTTTTTAAGATTCCACATATAATGAGATCACATAGTATTTGTCTTTCTCTGTATGATTTATTTCACTTTGCTTAATACCTTCAAGGTCCATCCATGTTGTTGCAGAAGGAAGGGTTTCCTCGTTTTTTATAGCCGAATAATATTCCACTGTATATTCATAAAAATATATTGGCCTATAGTTTTCCTTTCTGGTAGTGTCCTTTTGTGGTGTTGGTATCAGGATAACAGTGGCCTCATAAAATGAGTTTAGAATTTTTTGGAAGAGCTTAAGAAGGACTGGGGTTAATTCTTCTTTAAATGTTTGATAAAATTCACCCATGATTTGAATTTTTTGAGGACTTTTTCCACTACGTCCAAAACCTTAGTACTTGCCCTCAAAGACAGCTGTTTGTTTCTTCTTTCCCCCATCACTGCCTTAAAATCTTTCCTGTTGTTCCCTCAGATACAACTGCAGTTATCAATAAATGGTACTTATTTCTTTTTATTGAGCAAGGTATCTCTTACTGTAAATCAAAGCTTACATCACTCCCTTGTGTAAGACTTAAATTTAGAGGGTTTTATATAGCATGTTACGGTAGACTAGTAAATCACAATGGTCTTGAGGGTAGTAAAACAAATGGATGCAAAAAGAAAGGGAGGGAGGGAGGGAGACAAAGAAAGGAAAAAAAACACCAACACTAAACAGTCCACCTAGACCAGAATTTTCAATCCCAATCATAATATTAAATCCAACTAAAAAGAACTTTTTTTTTTTTTTAAAGAAATACTGTTTCCCAAGCCTCATCTGTAACTAATTTACTCAGAATTGCCAGAGGTGGGAGCTGGACATTGGATATTTTTAAGCTCCTATGTTACTCCACTGTGGAGGCCAGAGTAGAAAAACACCCAACCCAGCCCTTTTGCTAAGGAAAGTGGGGAGCAGGAAAGAGCGTCAGGGCAAAAGCAGAAGTGGTGCCTGGAAGGCTAGAGGGAAAAATCAGACTGTCCCTGTGTGTCCCTTTTTGCTGGTCCTCCCAGTAACAATCACCAACTTGACACAACGCCAGGTGTTTGCAGGGCATCTGTTCTCTGAGCAATCGTGGGGACAGACAGCAGCCCATGTAGTACAGGGGACAAGAACATGGCCCCCAACCTAGTCTCCACCCTCTGGGGTTCTGGGTGCATATGTCCCTTTCACTCATGGGTGTGTTAAAGGACAACACTTCCAGCAGCTGTTCACCATCACTACCACCTCTCAGTTCAGAGCATTCCTAATGCCCCAAACTCCCTCTCCCTGAAGGTCAAGGTGGAATTTGTCCCCTACCTTAACGAGGCAGGAAGCCTCCCTGCCCCCCAAAACACAGGCCTGGGACAGACCAGGGGAGACAGAGCCAAGACTGAGGGAAAGTGAGCATGACAGCCAGCTCCAGCTCACGGGTTCTGAGCAGAAAAAGAGCATGCAGTAAGTCAGAGGCTAACGATCTGATCCCTGTGGCTCTGTGAGCACCCTGCCCTCATGGAACAAGCAGGAGGGCCCCTCATTCAACACAAACAAGCTAAAAGAATTTGCAGTCATTAGCCCAGCTGTGGTACAGGAAACGCCCCAGGCCCACACAGCCCTCCCTCCTTCTCAAGCTCCACTCAGTTGCTATCAGTAGCAAAAATCTTTCTTTTAAAACTTGATGACAGGTAAGCCAACCTCCTTCTTTCCTGTCTAAGGTTCAAAATCAGCTGCCAAAGCAGGACCTTGGTCGTGAGTTGTGAGCAGGGCTGTTTCAGGCTATCTTACAGGTACCATCAATCACTGGACCTTTCAGGAAGAGTCAATACTCAACATGGACTTGTTGAGTGAATGAACTGGACCCCAAGAAACATATTCAAGTATATGTATAAAAAGCAGTCTGCTAAATTTTCAGCTACAGTACAACGATCATAAAATGTTCTGTTGAAGCCTTTCATTATATATCTTTATTAGCGAACCACTCACCTAGTGTCTGTCACTCACCCTCACATTACATCAAGAAGGGATGAGGACTCAAACAGAAATTTTTCCAAAGAAGACATACAGATGACTAACGTGCACATGAAAAGATGCTCAAAACTATAAGAAACTGATGAAAGAAATTAAAGATGATACAAATAGATGGAGAGATATACCATGTTCCTGGATTGGCAGAATCAACATTGTGAAAATGACTATACTACCCAAAGCAATCTACAGATTCAATGCAATCCCTATCAAACCACCACTGGCGTTTTTTACAGAACTAGAACAAAAAATTTCACTATTTGTATGAAACACAAAAGACCCCGAATAACCAAAGCAATCTTGAGAAAGAAAAACAGAGCTGGAGGAATCAGGCTCCCTGACTTCAGACTATACGACAAAGCTACAGTAATCAAGACAGTATGGTACTGGCACAGAAACAGAAATACAGATCAATGGAACAGGATAGAAAGCCCAGAGGTAAACCCATGCACATATGGTCACCTTATTTTTGATAAAGGAGCCAAGAATATACAATGGAGAAAAGACAGCCTCTTCAATAAGTGGTGCTGGTGAAACTGAACAGCTACATGTAAAAGAATGAAATTAGAACACTCCCTAACACCATATACAAAAATAAACTCAAAATGGATTAAAGACCTAAATGTAAGGCCAGACACTATAAAACTCTTAGAGGAAAACATAGGCAGAACACTCTATGACATAAATCACAGCAAGATCCTTTTTGACCCACCTCCTAAAGAAATGGAAATAAAAACAAACAAATGGAGCCTAATGAAACTTAAAAGCTTTGGCACAGCAAAGGAAACCATAAACAAGACCAAAAGACAACCCTCAGAATGGGAGAAAATATTTGCAAGTGAAGCAACTGACAAAGGATTACTCTCCAAAAGTTACAAGCAGCTCATGCAGCTCAATATCAAAAACACAAACAACCCAATCCAAAAATGGGCAGAAGACCTAAATAGACATTTCTCCAAAGAAGATATACAGATTGCCAACAAACACAAAAGAATGTGCATTATCATTAATCATTAGAGAAATGCAAATCAAAACTACAATGAGATATCATCTCACAGCAGTCAGAATGGCCATCATCAAAAAATCTACCAACAATAAATGCTGCAGAGGGTGTGGAGAAAAGGGAGCCCTCTTGCACTGTTGGTGGGAATGTAACTTGATACAAGCACTAAGGAGAACAGTAGGGAGGTTCCTTCAAACACTAAAAATAGAACTACCATATGACCCAGCAACCCCACTACTGGGCATATACCCTGAGAAAACCATAATTCAAAAAGAGTCACGTACCACAATGTTCACTGCAGCACTATTTACAATAGCCAGGACATAGAAGCAACCTAGGTGTCCATCGACAGATGAATGGATAAAGAAGATGTGGCACATATATACAATGGAATATTACTCAGCCATAAAAAGAAACGAAATTGAGTTATCTGTAGTGAGGTGGACGGACCTAGAGTCTGTCATACAGTGAAGTAAGTCAGAAAGAGAAAAACAAGTACTGCATGCTAACACATATATATGGAATCTAAAAAAAAAAGAAAAAAGAAAGGTTCTGATGAACCTAGGGGCAGGACAGGAATAAAGACACAGACATAGAGAATGGACTTGAGTACCCGGGGAGAGGGAAGGGTAAGCTGGGACGAAGTGAGAGAATGGCATGGACATATATACACTACCAAATGTAAAATAGATAAGCTAGTGGGAAGCAGCTGCATGGCACAGGGAGATCAGCTCGGTGCTTTGTGACCACCTAGAGGGGTGGGATAGGGAGGGTGGGAGGGAGGGAGATGCAAGAGGGAGGGGATATTGGGATATATGTATATGTATAGTTGTTTCACTTTGTTATACTGCAGAAACTAACACACCATTGTAAAGCAATTATACTCCAATAAAGATGTTAAAAAAAAAGATGCTCAACATCGCTAATTATTAGAGAAATGCAAATCAGAACCACAATCAGGTATCACCTCACATCTGTCAGAATGGCCATCATCCATAAGTTTACAAGTGGGGGACTTCCCTGGTGGTCCAGTGGTTAAAACTTCATCTTCCAATGCAGGGGGTGTGGGTTTGATCCCTGCTCGGGAAGCTAAGATCCATATGCCTCGCGGCCAATAAATCAAAACATAAAAAAACAGAAGCAATACTGTAACAAATTCAATAGGACTTTAAAAATGGTCCACATCCAAAAAAAGCTTTGAAAAAAAAAAAAGACTACAAGTAACAAATGCTGGAGAGGGTGTGGAGAAAAAGGAACCCTCCTACACTGTTGGTGGGAATGTAAATTGATACAGCCACTATGAGAACAGTATGGAGGGGTTCCCTAAAAAACTAAAAATAGAGCTACCATATGACCTAGCAATTCTACTCCTGGGCATATATCCAGAAAAAAAAGAAAACACGTACATACATATATGTGTGTGTGTCTGTGTGTGTGTGTATCCATATACATACATACATATATACATAAACACATATGCACACAATGGAATATTATTCAGCCATAAGAACGACTGAAATAATGCCATTTGCAGCAATGTGGATGGACCCAGAGAGAATATTATGCTTAGTGAAATAAGTCAGACAGAGACAAATACTATATATCATATGTGGAATCCAAAAAATAATACAAATGAATGTATATGCAAAAAAGAAACAGGCTCACAGACACAGAAAACAAACTTGTGGTTACCAAAGAGGAGAGGGGAAGGGGGAGGGACAAACTAGGGGCATGGGATTAACAGATACAAACTACTGTATATAAAACAGATAAGTAACAAGGATACACTGTATAGCACAGGGAACTATACCCATTATCTTGTAATAACTCCTAATGGAATATAATCTACAAAAATAGTGAATCACTATGCTGTACACCTGAAACTAACACAGTATTATAAATCAACTATACTTCAATTTTTAAAAAGGGGTGAGGGAATGACATATACACACTACTATATGTAAAATAGATAACTAATAAGAACCTACTGTATAGCACAGGGAACTCTACCAGTATTCTGTAATCACCTATTTGGGAATAGAATCTAAGAAAGAGTGGATTTATGTATGTGTATAACCAATTCACTTTGCTGTACAGAAACTAACACAACATTGTAAATCAACTGTACTCCAATAAAAATTAATTTAAAAAAATAAGAATAAAAAAAGGGGATGAGGGGGCTTCCCTGGTGGCGCAGTGGTTGACAGTCCGCCTGCCGATGCAGGGGACACGGGTTTGTGCCCCGGTCCGGGAGGATTCCGCATGCCGCGGAGCGGCTGGGCCCATGAGCCATGGCCGCTGAGCCTGCGCATCCAGAGCCTGTGCTCCGCCATGGGAGAGGCCACAACGGTGAGAGGCCCGCGTACCACAAAAAAAAGGGGGGGGGATGAGGGCTAATGTGGGAGATGGTCTCCCAGCATCCTCCTCTTGCTCCTTTTGGTAATAAGCCCCCCTACTGTTAACCAGGCTCGTGGCCCCCCTGGTAAAGACTACATGTCCCTGGCTCCCTTGAAGCTGGGTAGCTCCTATGACTAAGTGATATGATATGACTTAAAGTGATATGTCATCTTCGGGGTAACTTTCTTAAAGACACACGCTGGCTGAGACATGGTAGCAAGTGGAGCTATCTGTGCCAGGAGTGGAGGAAGGCAGAGCCAGCCCTCCAGCCCTTACTACTCACCTCTGGACTATGACCTGAGGACCACTGGACTTGGAGGTACCCGTGTCACGAAAAGATATTAAACCACATCATGACTAATTCCAGAAGAAAGCAGAGAACCCATCTTCTAGCCCTAACTCCAACCTTTAATTTGTTTGGGGCAAGCCTCTTAAACCTCCCCCCTTCCACAGTTTCCTCCTTTATAAAGAAAGGGACAGGGCTTCCCTGGTGGCGCAGTGGTTGAGAGTCCGCCTGCCGATGCAGGGGACACGGGTTCGTGCCCCGGTCCGGGAAGCTCCCACATGCCGCGGAGCGGCTGGGCCCGTGAGCCATGGCGGCTGAGCCTGCACGTCCAGAGCCTGTGCTCCACAACGGGAGAGGCCACAACAGTGAGAGGCCCGCGTACCAAAAAAAAAAAAAGAAAAAAAAAGAAGGGGACAAAACTACCTGCCCGGGCCTCCCTGGTGGCGCAGTGGTTGAGAGTCCGCCTGCCGATGCAGGGGATACGGGTTCGTGCCCCGGTCTGGGAGGATCCCATATGCCGCGGAGCGGCTGGGCCCGTGAGCCATGGCCGCTGGGCCTGCGCATCCGGAGCCTGTGCTCCGCAACGAGAGAGGCCACAACAGTGAGAGGCCCGCATACCGCAAAAAGAAAAAAAAAAAAAAAAAAAAAAAAAAAACTACCTGCCCAATCTTACTAATAAGAAGAATCAAATGCAATACTAAAGTATAAATGCTTTGGAAAGTTATATGAGGTGGCCTCTGAACGAAGATGATATAACTGTAATCCAGGCACGACACACTTGGGGAAAGTACTGCCCCAAAGGAAATTAGATTTGAGTCATACCACACTAGTACAATTTTGGACCAGCTAAAATGGGAGTTCAGCATAGTGATGAAAATATTTTAAAATATACTGAATACTTACAGATACGATTTGTATGCACTGACTGCACAATTATGTCCATTAAAACTAGTGACACACCAGGAGAGAAAAGTGAGGTGGCCCTGTGTGGTGTAACGAGGACTAAACATGGTTCTAGGCCCCTCCCACCAGGGCAGGGCAGGGCATTCCTGGGAAGGAAGGCAGGGTCCTGAGGTTTCTCCCAGTCAGGGCCACTGCCAGCCCTTATGGCCCCTCTGGGGCATTTTAGAAATAGGCTTGGCTTGCTCGGTTGCTTTCATGACAAACAGAAAAAGGCAACCCCTTCCTCCAGGCTGACCCATCTATCTCCACGGCCTTGCGTTGGAGAGTGGGCTACGTTTCAGTGGGTTCAGCCATGGGGCCCTTTTGCCAAGAAACACCCTACAACTGTACACAGGGCCCTGTCGCAAATTTAAAGTGCATATGGCATCGTTATTAATAAAGGTAGTTGTACCTAATGTTTCCTGGGGATCCCCATTCTGGAGGGAATCCACTACCTGTCACTAAATCTGCCAGAATTCCTTCATTGGAAACTAAGGTATACTCCATTTCAAAGAAGAATAGCTTCTTTGAAATGGAATAAAGTGAACACTTTTCCCCATCTCCCTTCCGTGTGCTAGGGGGAAAGAAAGGAAAGCTGCAGGCATTACAGAAAGACAGGCTGGAGGTGAAGGCTTACCGTCCAGTACTCCAGCAGAGTGAACACTGAATGAAAAGGCTAGAAGACAATGGCCAAGCATCAAAGTCTTTGCAAGAACAATGATGCGTCCTTCAATTAACTTCTTTTGCTTAAACTAAGCTTTCAGTTCTTGTAATGTTCTCAAGTGAAATCCATTTACAACTCCCAAAACAAAGCCAAGAGACACCTAGAATTTTGCTTAACGGACCTAAACGGTGAATGCAGAATAGGCACAGCGCAGCCATCTCTCCCAGAAACACAGTCCTCTCTCACTGCCCCCTCTCCCTCCACAAGGCCCCCATCTCAGCCCTCCTAACTCCCTGAGCCTCCTCCCACTTCAGGGCCTTCCAGCACGGTGCCCCTCCCCTCAAAGGGCTAATCCTCTGGATCCCCGGATCAGCTGCCAGTATCACTTCCTCAGAGAGGCCTTCCCTGCCGCCTAAACTGCTCTTCCTGTCCTTCTCTTTCATGGCCCCCGTGCTTTGTTTCTCTCTCCACTGCAATGTATACATTTGTTTCCTGCAGTATTTATGTATTTATTCCCTGCTCCCTTAGAGACGTAAACACAATAAGCCAAGAATCCTTTTGGTTTTGTTTATCGTTTTATACCCAGCCCAGTGACAGTCACCAAGTATGTATTCACTGAAGGAACGGCGGCTGCAAGAGACCTGAGAATGGAAAGGACAGGGATGGGCCCAGCCCTAGAGATTTAAGTCAAACAGCTCGGGGCTGAGCCCCTTTTTAAGCTCCACAGGTGACTGAGATGCACAATGCCCTACGGAGAGGAGTACTAACATGACATTTTCCTGGCAAAATAGTATCCTGAAATACCAAGTCCATTGCTCTATGTGAAAGAAGTCTGAAGAGAAATTTACGGTAATGCAACAATTTCTGATAAGCACAATGTGTCCAGAAAGCAGCAGCTTACACAAGCGGTGCCTGTGCTCTACCCTCTTATACTATTTCCAGACATGCCGACTACACCACAAGTGACTGTGATAAAACCTACCCAGGATATTACAGTTTCCACAAGCACGCCAAAAACCTATCTTGTGGGCTGCCCTGGTGGCGCACTGGTTGGGAGTCCGCCTGCCGACGCAGGGGACGCGGGTTCGTGCCCCGGTCCGGGAGGATCCCGCATGCCGCGGAGCGGCGGGGCCCGTGAGCCATGGCCGCTGAGCCTGCGCGTCCGGAGCCTGTGCTCCGCAACGGGAGAGGCCACAACGGTGAGAGGCCCGCGTACCGCAAAAAAAAAAAAAAAAAAAAAAACCTATTTTGTGAATGAACAAGGATCCACATCTACTGGCTAATTTAGTTCTTACAACCATTTTGCCCATAAATCATCCTGCGCTCCCTAATCATGCAAACGGGTCTCTGCAAAACACCAAGGTCCAAAATCCCTTCCTTCGTAATGCAGCAAGGTCCCAGACTGCTTACCTCAACGTCTGTTAACATGCCAATTTTTCCCCATAAAATTTTCTAGTTCTAGTCCCCACTACAGACATCAAAGCTTTGGTGTAACAACAACAAAAATGGTGACTGATGCAATCCAGCCCTGCCCACGGTATCTCGTGGTGATCGTTATGACATAAATCATTACAGGTTGATAAAGAGAAATGGGGGTGGGGAGGCAGACTTAGGAATTTAAAATGCACGGTCACTATTACTACTAAATACCAGGTTACCATTTCAGAGTTCCCTCCAACAATGACTCAAGCTGAATTTTTACATTGCTTTCCAATTTTTTTTTAATATAAATTTATTTATTTATTTTTGGCTGTGCTGGGTCTTTGTTGCTGCGTGCGGGCTTTCTCTAGTTGCATTGAGCGGGGGCTATTTGCTGCAGTGCACAGGTCTCTCTTCGTCGCAGAGCATGGGCTCTAGGTGCACGGGCCTCAGCAGTTGTGGCTCACGGGCTCACTAGTTGTGGCTTGAGGGCTCTAGAGCACAGGCTCAGTGATTGTGGCACATGGGCTTAGTTGCTTCGCAGCATGTGGGATCTTCCCAGACCAGGGATCGAACCGGTGTCCCCTTCATTGGCAGGCAGATTCTTAACCCCTGCGCCACCAGGGAAGTCCCTGCTTTCCAATTTTATCCCTCCCTGAGCACAACAAATTATCACTTCCAGCCTTCATCTAGCTGACTAAATGGCCCCTTGCATCTCTTTATCCCCTTTTTATTTCTGGAACTGTTTTTCTCATAGAGCCTTTCACTCTGAAACTTTACCAAAACAACTGCCAACTGCCTGAACAATTACTCCATTTTTAAGAAAGTATTTTAGCAGTGGCTTGATATCTCAAAGCACAAATGAGTTTTACAGTGTTCAGTTTCCAGAAGTCATTTGGTGATATTCATCTGTAGTTTACAAGAGGAGATGCAGAGAAATGAGCTGAACTGCCTAAAACTTTAGGAATCTCCTGCCTCACCCAGAGTTCTGCTGAGGGCCTTCCTCTTCAGTCTTATCAGTCAGACCCCCAGGTTCCTCAGCTTTAGTTCAACCATGAGCCTGCCATACCCACAGCACTTTCTGAGGCAAAAGGTGCCAGGCTGGTCCATGTACCCAGGAGGCAAAGTTTTCTGTATCAGGTGAAGGCCCTGCTCCCAGCTGACTGGACCAGAAGTGAGCGTGTGACCCAGGACAGCCAATGTGAAGACAGTTCAGCAGGGCCTTGCGGAGTCAAGAGGATGGAGCGAGGCTCCACTGTTGACACTCCCAGTTACTTTAAAAATAAAGAGATGACAAGACATTTTAATGCCTACATTGAATAAATTAACATTTCTAACACCCAAACACTTCTGACTAATTATGCTCTTCATAAGACAGTTAGGGGATTTATAAAACACATTAATTCATAGGGCACTACAGGCAAAATGACTATGAATGAGAAACAAATTTAAATGTGGATGATGAATGCCATCTTCTTTCCATCTTGCCGGTTTGTCTCTGTGACTGAATGTGTAAGTTCCTGCGGAGGTAACACTAAAGGGATGAATTTGAGGCCCTTCACGAATGTGAAGCCCCAGCTGAATGGTCTTGCAGCCAACCACCACTACCATCCACCCTGACCACACACACACGCTGAGGCCCCCATGGCCAGCAGCGGAGGACAACGCATTTAAGTCAAAGTTCTCCTTACACGGAGAGGCTGGTAATGAGCGAGACGCACCCTAAGTCATCCCAGCAGGTTTCAAGGAGGAAACGTTCGTCACAAACCCCTGCTGATGACACCCCCAATGCTGCCTTGGGTCTAAAACAACCTGTCAGCCCAGTACTGTAACACCGTTTATACCCTTAGACAGTCCTGGGAGTCCCACCTCCCTTGCCACATGTAACCTGTATGAGAACCCAAGTGCCTTGGGACCAAGAGAGCCTAATGCCACAGCTTTTCTGAAAACCCTTGAGAGGCTGCCCCTTTGCAAAATTTACACAAGCCGGAAAACCTCAGGGGGCAAACCGAACACGGTGCTTGTCCATCTCACTTAGCACATCATCCCCACCTTCATGGTTTCCTTGCCCTTTCTTTCTAATCATTTTGCTCTCAATTCCCCAGCTTCTCTCTTCACTAAGAAAGTCCAGTGTGTAACTCTTGCTATTTCTGGATGCTCAGATGCAGAGATTTCCTAACAGTGTTTCTAGGGAAAAGAAAAACACTACGTTAAATATACACATTGGGCTTCCCTGGTGGCGCAGTGGTTGAGAGTCCGCCTGCCGATGCAGGAGACACGGGTTCGTGCCCTGGTCCGGGAAGATCCCACATGCCGCGGAGCAACTAGGCCCGTGAGCCATGGCTGCTGAGCCTGCGTGTCCGGAGCCTGAGCTCCGCAATGGGAGAGGCCACAACAGTGAGAGGCCCACATACAGCAAAAAAAAAAAAAAAAAAAAAAAAAAAAATACACATTGATTCTTAGACTCACCAGAATTTCAGGCTTTTTTTTTTTTTTTTTTACAGTTAATGTCTTAGAATGAAGAAAATAAGGTAAGTGTGTCTATTTCAGTTAGGGAGAAGGGGATTAAATTAAATTAAAGCAGGAATGACCAAATCTGGCTGGCAGCAGAGTCCTAGGAAATGTCACACGGGGCATTTGACGGCTGCAGCAAGGTAAGCAGTAAAACAATGAGAATCAAAAGGAAGCGAGACAAAGACCTTGGAACTCTAGACAATGCGCATGCAATCTCTAGAGAATGTTTCCAATTTCCCAGAGCCCTGCACAAGAACCTGATCCAAACACTAGGTAGATTTCCAAGGCCTTTCTGGTTGCACTTTTCCCTCACAATGGTTTCTTAGTTCCATATGAACCCAACCCACTTAGCTCTTGCTTCTCCTGCATTCCATAGAATCTGCATCACTCCTCAGAACTGTACCTCTGCTTTCCTCTTACAAATTAAAACCCCAGAGAAAAAAAGGAATTGTGGAGGAGGAAGAGGTAAGAAGTGACCTCTCATGAACAGCACTTCCAGGGCCTGAGCCCAGCTCCTGAGAAGCAGCCCATGCTTACATAGACCATACGGAAGAGGAAACCCAAGGCTCCTGGAATTGGCTCTACCTTGAGATAATTCTTTGAAACATGGGTGATTTGACATTTCAGAACCTAATGGGTCAGGGAAGAATTTATTGTGAAGCATCTTTACCTAAGGTCACTCTGACAAGCACTGATAAAGAAATTAGCTGGATGGGATGCCCAAGAGACACTGGGGATGTCAAGATGAACCAAGTACAGCCTCGGTCCTCATGGGGTCCAGATGCACAGTCTCAGACGGGTGGTGAAACCTTTCAGGGCCTCAGTCCTCTCTCAGCATGATAGGGTTGATCAGATGGCCTCTACTGCCATTGCCATAAGACACCTCTATAATTCTATACCATGCTTTCTATACTTTACCTCCCCAGTGGCAATTTTGATCAGTATTGTCCCAACAACAAATGGGAAGAGATCATTTCCAGGCTGCAGAAAGAGAGAAAATCTGGGTCCCTCTTTCCACCAGATAATGATACAGACTCTAATTTCCAAACTCCTGAATACTAGATATGGGGAAGGACCACCTGAATCTTTAAGGAAGAATTAAAGAGCAAAAGAAAAGGTGTATGTTTCACTTTGTACCAAACTAAATTTGTGGAGCCCACTATTCAAAGAAGCAAATTCCAAAATATATGAGTAGATACATAAAATGATTTTATCAGAGTTGGGCATTAAAGGCCATCTCATACCTATGACTTCATCTAGTCTGGCCTCTTCATTTTACAGATAAGAGTTAAGCACAGAAAGATTAAGTAATTTTCCCAAGGCCACCCAGCCAGTGAAAGGCAGGCCAAATACTAGAACCCAGCCAAGAATGATCTAATCGTTCCAGAAAGGTATCAGAGGATGCTAGCAGAGTCTGGGATAAGCTCCTAGTCTCTGGAGGCTAATGTCAAAGAGGACAGCCAAGCCCTCCCACAAAGCACCGCTTACTGTTCCGCAAAAGCCAGAACACTGGGCTGATTGGTGCAGGACACATATATCTTTGGCTCCCATATTCACACATTTCCATCTGTGCCAAAGGCGGCCCAAGTCCCCTAAGGCCCAGTAGCTGACACTCCTTCCAAAACAGGCCAACAGCTCCCAAGTGGTTATGACCTTCTCAGGTTCCAGGCTGTGTTTCCCACCTCATCTCTGTTATCACACCACATACAATGACCTCACCAAACCTCAGGAAGCCAGTGCTGCTGTGCCAGCCCACCAGCTTAGCGGCAGCAGCTGCCCAAAGACATCACCCTAGGCCCTCACTTGCTGTTCTGGCAATCGGGACTGTATCTGTGCTTGTTCGGGGTCTAGCCCATCGTTTTCAAAGCTTAGAGCTGGATAGGCCCCAGATATCCAAGAAACCATCTGTTACAAAACCCTCCCTCCTCCAACTTCACTGCAAAACACACCACAGCATCTCCCACCATCCCTGGTTACGCAAGTGGGAATTAGCGAGAGCCTTTTGAACCGAGGCTGTGGAGCCCTCACGGGCGACCTTGGAGAGGACACCACCCACGCTGACCTCGTCCAGAAACAAGGGAACCACCAGTTTTACATCAGACACCCTGAAACAAACACCTTCGTGTACTCTGTCTGGTGGTATTAACCACAGTAGATGCGAGAAAAACACATTCAATTTGCTAAGTCCTAGAATTTGAAACATGTCTCCATTTCAATTTACATTTATTTTTCTTTAATAGTCGCTTTTCAAAGCAAAAGTCACAAGTGTTAAAGACAAGGTAGGAAGGATCACACTAATAATACACTAATATCCCAGACCTAAAACAGCAAAAACTTAACTTTCCAATGAAGAGCAAAACCAGAATGAGACTGAGCATTCTTTGAAAGCCACTCCAATTGTATTACATTTAAATTCCAAGTAAATCCCAAGCAGTTACATTTGTATAATAATAGTCATAATAACTAACATTGAGCATTCACTACGTGCCAGACTGCACTAGGATCTTTTTATGTATGATCTCACTGAATTTTTCTAACAGCTCTATTATCATCTCCCCCATTTTCTTAAGTGAAGGAGGCATATGGAGGGTAACTAACTTGCCAAAGGTCACAGCAATAAAAAGCAGCAGGGTCAAGGTTCAAACCTAGGTCCCTGTGACTCCAAAGCTGGTCTTCTTAACTTTACTCCACTCGGGCTTGGGGGTCTTTGGTGTGTAGGAGCAAAAACGAAAACTGCATCTTAATTTATTGAACCACATCCCTCTGCATTTTAAGAGGTTCTGTGTAAATGACTGTCCTGAACATTTTTATAGGCAAGGAAGGGAAATTGGCACTCTTCTACCAAGTCTGTAGCACAGATGCCAAGCAGCTGTGCAGGAGCTGGGGGGACGAGTGAACTGTGTGCCTGGCAAAGTTATATGGGCATCTGTCTCAGGCTTGAAATTTTTAAAAGAAATGAGAAGCCAAGGAGATGGGAGGGAGATTCTCAATCTAAATTCCGCAGAGAATGTTAAATAAACATGATCGGTCCCATACGGCTCTGATAGGCAGTCGGTTAAAAATAAAAAATCAGAAACAGTGTCCCTTACTAACCTTCCCTTCTTCCCCTAAGGAGCACAGAAATCCATGAACACACACACACAAACCCTATTAATATTAGCCTATTTAAACCTTACATTTTTAATTCTGTTTATTCTCTTTGGGGGGATTCATTCGACAAACATTTGGCTTCACTTATACTTCTGTTGCTATGTTTTACTGCAGGCATCAATATGACTTTCTCCTGGGTAGCAGCTCTCAAGACAATATCGATGGTCACAAGGCAGCCACAGATTTACTGCTGAACAACTCAGATCAGAAGGATGGAACAATAAAGCTACAGGCCATTGGGCACACTTACTGGTGATCTTGCTCAGATCAGCCTCACGTGCTTGTGATGTTTACTATCTAAGCCAATGTCTTTCCTTGCTCTCTACCTTTTCTAATTCTTCACAGTTGACTTTCATTTCATAGAGTCTTACCAAGCACCTATTCTGTGCTGTCTGAAGTGTTAGAGGCTGGGAATATTATGGTGAGTGAAATGAGCTTATTGCCTAGTTGGAAAGACAGAAATTAACCAAATAAGAACACAAAGGAGTGAGTGATTTACAAAGGAGCACTGCAAAGGGTGAGTACCGTGGCAGCCTTTACACACGGCTGCAGATTCTGATACTCCTCCCACTGAGAGGGGAGGTCTGTGTCCCCTCCTCGTGAATCTGGGTAGGCTCTGACAGCTTCAATCATTAGAGTAGGGTGGAAACGATGCTAGGTAACTTCCAAAGCAAGGTCACAAAAGTCATGTTGCTTCTTGCTCCTTTTTATTTAATGCTCAGTCTTGGAGCCCTGAACTGCCCTGTAAGCAGTCTGACTATCCTGAGGACACCCTGCCGTGAGGAGGTCTAAGCCACATGAAGGAACCCTGGGTAGGAGCTCTGGTTAACAGTCCCAGCCGAGCCTGGTCTTTGAGTCGCCCCAGTCCAGGCCCCAGACACACGAGTGGAGATACGCCCAGCTTATTGCAGCCCCCAGCTGTTCAAATCTTCCCAGCTGAGGCATGTCTTCCCAGAGGAGAAACAAGCCCTCTTCAGTGTGTCCGAGTTCCTGGCCCACAGAATCCAAGAGCATAAGAGAATGGTTGTTTAACACCAGGAAGTTTTGGAGTGCTTTGCTACCCAGCGGTAGACAACCCAATCAAAGGTAGTGTCTATAATAAAAGAGCCTGCCTTATCCTGGCAAGTCATACAAGCACTCTGGATGAAAGTAACACTGGAGCTGAGAGCTGAAGGGTGAAAAGGCTTCCAACAAACAGAAGGGGAGGGGATGGTCCAAAAGGAATAAAAGTAGGTTGTAGCACAGGCCCTGCGGTCAGAGGAAACATGGCTGGCACAGGAAAAATGCCAGCTGGCCAGAGCACAGAGGGAGAAGAGAGCAAAAGGCTAGCGAGCTAGGCAGGGGCCAGACGGTGTTCAGGGCTCTGGTCTCTTACTCGTCAGCAGTTGCAAGTTCCTGAAGGGTTGGTTTTTGGTTTTTTACAATTGAGGCAAAATTCACATAACATCAAAGTCACTTTTATGGTTGAATTATGTCTCCCCAAAATGCATACGAAGTCAAAACCAGTACTTCAAAATGTGACCTTATTTGGAAATAGGGTCACAGTAGACATAAGTAGTTAAGATGAGGTACTTAAGGTAAGTCCTAATCCAATAGGACTGTGTCCTTATAAAAAGGGAACATTTGGACCCAGCCAAGCACACGTGGAGAATGTCACGTGAAGATGAAGGCAGAGATCGGCGTGATGGGTCTACGAGCCAAGGAATGCCAAGGACTGCCAGCAAACACCAGAAGACAGGGGAGAGGCGTGGGACAGATGAACCCTCACAGCCCTCAGAGGAAACTGCCAACCTGGATCTCAGACGTGTGGCCTCCAGAACTGTGAGACAATAGATGCCTGCTTTTTACATCGCCCAGGTTGTGGTACTTTGTTACAGCAGCCCTGGGGAACTAAGATAATCACCGTTTTAAACCACTTTACAGTGTGTGATTCAGTGATTTTTAGCATCTTCAAAATATAGCACAACAACTCCTGCTATCCAATCCCAGAACATTTTCATATTGGAAAAGGAAATCCTGTTCCCTTCTCTCCCCTGCCATGGCAACCATCAATCTCCTTTCTGTCGCTGCGGATTTGCCTCTTCTGGACATTTCATATAAATGGCATCATACAGGGGCTTCCCTGGTGGCACAGTGGTTGAGAACCTGCCTGCCAATGCAGGGGACACGGGTTCGAGCCCTGGTCTGGGAGGATCCCACATGCCGCGGAGCAACAGGGCCCGTGAGCCACAACAACTGAGCCTGCGCGTCTGGAGCCTGTGCTCCGCAACAAGAGATGCTGCGATAGTGAAAGGCCCGCGCACCGTGATGAAGAGTGGCCGCCGCTTACCACAACTAGAGAAAGCCCTCGCACAGAAACGAAGACCCAACACAGCAAAAATAAATAAATTAATTAATAAACTCCTACCCCCAACATCTTCTTTAAAAAAAAAAAAAATGGCATCATACAACATGTGGTCTTTTGTGTCTTGCTTCTTTCACAAGAAACATGTTTTCGAGGTTCATCCATGTTGTAGCATGCATCAGTACTTCATTTCTCTATATAGCAGATTAGTATTCCATTGTGTGTATTTTATCCATTCATTAGTTGATGGACATTTGAATTGTTTCCATTTTTTGGCTATTATGTATAACAGTGCTATTGAACATTCCTAGACACATTTTATACGAAGACCAGTTTTCAGTTCCCTGGGGCATATACCTAGGAGTGGAATTGCTGAGTCATATGGCAACTCTATGTTTAACTTTTTGAGGAACCACTAAAGTGTCCTCCACAGTGGCTACACCATTTTCATTGCCACCAGCAATGTCTTAGGGTTCCCTGGAAAGTTTTAAGCAAAAGGGGTAAACATCAGAACTGTGCTTTGAAAAAATAGGAATCAGCTTTTCTGAAAGAATGTGAGTTGATTTGGTACTGCTGGGTCTGACATGCCTTTTAAAACATTCAAGTGGAAACGTCAGGTAGGAGAGGCTTAGACAAGAGGTCAGTCAGCTCTGAGTTAAAATTCGAGACTCAGCAGCCTAGAGCATGGACAAGATTCCTCAAGAGAAAATACAGAACGTAGAAAAAGAGAAGCTTGGTCTGATCTTTGAGGACCTCCAAATGAATGGTGGGAGAGAGGAAAATTGAGTCTGAAAAAGGAGCATGATAAATCCGATGGAACAAAACTGTAAAACTGGTAGATTAAGAAAGAGGAAGGAGACAAAACAAACAAACCACACACAAAAAAAGAAAAGAAAGCAAAAAAAGAGACAAAATTGTAATAAGAAACAGAAGATCTGAAAAGAGACTAAATCCTGATACTTTAAGAATCAGATAAATACCATTTTACATTTTACTTCTTCCTACATTTTTCCTTTTTTTGGAAAGGGGAGCGTGGCGGAGAGGAAGCAGTTTAGTTCCCTCAGTCTTAATGTTGTGAGAGGTTAAACTACTTGACCTTTTATCAGAACTGGTGAATAAATGCTTTTCAGTCTGGACATCAAACCTAATTTAAAATAGGCCTCCTGTAAGGGAGCTGCGTGGAAAGAATCTGGTTACATACTTAACAAGTTCCTATTTCATCAAAGCATCTGCAAGCCAGGGAAGACAGTCACACACCACTTCAAAGTAAGAAATCCACAGAGGTTATTAAAGTGGGAGAAAAATCATTCCCCTACACACTCTCCCTGCCGACAAGTACGTATTTAATGACAGAGGCAAATCAAAAGATGAGAATCCTAAGAATAAACCTATAATAACATCTTCTGTCCCATTTCAAAATTATAGTTTAGATTATTTTGTTCCTCAAAAGCCATATCCAGAGATTATAAAGCTCCCTTGCAGCTAATCCTTTCAGGCCTACATTGCAAGGAATTGAATTTTAACTTTGTAACTAGGTGAACAAAGGACTTTTGGGGTTAAATAAACATTGCCTTTAGAGGAGCAAAGGAATGAGTCTCTGCTGAGTCCATGGCCCTCTTTGGATACATGTGAATACAGGCCTGTGCCCTAGGTTAGCTACACCTTTTGGTAACCTGCAAGATTAATACAAAATCGGGGAATGTAAAATTGCATTACACTGAATTACTTTACTTGAATAAAACACACAATTCCCATGTTCACTCTATATTCACATCCTTTGAAAGATTTAATGTTATCGATTGATAGAAGAGGTGTCCTCCCAGGGTAAGTTTGGAAACTAGCTATTTAAGGTAAGTCCATGTCAGGCAGAAATCCAACTGACATTAGGACCTAGAAGGTATCTTCTTTTGCTTTATATGAAAACTATGAAATCGGTTCCAGTTACATTAGCAAAATGAATCACATTGGAAAAAGTAATAAAATCACTGCAAGTATTAGCCACAGTCAGCCACGTACGCTGGTATTAGTGCCTGGTACTTGACATGTGTTATTCCAAAGGTATCATTATCCCTTTTGTTTTACAGACAAACGTCCGGAATTGCAGAAACTCCAAATCTTGCCTCTGGTAACACAGAATTGAAATACAAACTTTTTTTTTTTTTTTTTTTAAACCAGAATACAACTGCCCCTACCACACTAGGCCTTCAAAGACCTGTTGTGGGAATTTTCAGAATGTTATTGCTAAGTACAAATAGAACTGCTGCATGACAATGAGAAAATAAAGTCAAAAATGAATGATGGTGACCTTCCAGAGGAAAAAAATAATGACTTAATACTTATTTAATGAAGTAATTATTTTTATAATTTTATTTATTTTATTACTAAGAGTTTTATTTTATTATTTTATTTTATTACTAAGAGTTCTACAAGAAGTTGTTACATGGTTTAAGTTTTGTTGTTGCTGTTGGGAGGTATAAACATTTTAGATATGCGGAGTAATTTTCATGTTGTTTTAGATGTGGGAAGTAATGAAACAGCCAACGTGTTATAAAACACCATGTCCCACAGTACATAAGGAAAAGGCCTCTCGATGCCCCTAGTTCAGAGAATCAGTTTGATGTTGGTACTTAGACTATAAAAGAGCAGTAACTAATGCTAATTAGTACTTAATGGGGTAGAGCCACAAATATTAACTCATTCATTAATTCTCACCACACGTCCCTGAAGCAAGTATGAGCATCCCTCTTTCAGAGAGGGGAAAAAAAACAATGTTACAAAAATGACGGCAACCTACATCCAGAAAAGTGTCATCCCAAATACAAAGGACAAACACTACACTGAAGACTTTAAATTCTTCATATATACAGAGGCATGGATGAGCATCTTTTCAGACACAGTAACTACACTCATCCCCAAACAACAGTGATTGAAAATCTGTGGTATTCCAGAAGGCAACATATGATTTGAAAGCACTGAAATATAATAATAATAGTAGAGGGTGGAGGAAAAACGTTAATAATTGTTGAATGTGTACAATCTGCCTGACACCGTTTCACTCTACGTACCTTGTGAGGACTAACAGTTAATGTCCATTATGAGCTTGTGAGGCAGGTACTATTACTTCCCTCCTGGATCTGGCAGCTGCCCAGAGTCACACTGAGAGTTCAGAGCAGGATTCAGAGCTAGTCCGGCTCCAAAGTCCATGCTCTTGACCACGACATGCTACAGTTAAACAAGGCACAACTTGTTTTCACGTTCAACCTGGGATTAACCACACAAGATTGAACTTACTTCACCAAGGAGAGGAAACAAAAATCCCTTAATGCTTTGCACTCAACCCTGTTTCCAGGGCTCCTTCTGACACACGTCCCGTGGATCTCTGGTACGATAAAATGCCAAGCCAGATCTGGTCCACTCCAGCTCTAAAATACTCATTTGTATCAAAAATACTCATTCACACTTTAATGGCTTCATCCAACCTACTACTCCCTGAATGCAATCTCCTCTTGAATACATTTAATAGCTTCTTTGTGAATGAATCCTATTAGCACAATTTATTCATTCCTTCTGAAACCCTGTGTTTGGAGGCAGAAAAATAGTTTGTTGGAATATTAAGTTTATTTCCTACAATACACATCTTCTCTTAAAAGAAAAAAATAGCCTTGCCTAGTTAGATCTTTACATACCAGATAAGTCATAAGAGGAGACTTATACTACCACATATAATTTTTTGGAGTAATATGTTTATAAGAAATAAATCAATGAGAGTGGAAACACTTCATATCTAAGTGTCTCTAAAGGATATTCATAAACCAATTATTCACTCAATCCAAAATCACTTGTTACTCTGTTTATCAGCCTGTGGTTCAAGGAGCATCCACATGACAATCACCTGGAGGCTGCTGTTAACACAGGTGAGGCCTAATGAGTTCTATTCCCAGCGAAGAACTCTGTGCCACCCACAAACAGCACACACAAGTCTTAGGTACCCTAAAGTTTGAGAACCAAGGCCCTCTAAGGCACATCGACAAGATTCAAACAACTATGCACAGAGCTTATCTCAGCCCCTTAATTGCTCTCCCTGGTTCTACCTTTCTCCCTATCCCCACACACCTGCTATTCTCTATAAACAGAGGGCTCCTTTTAGTTTAGTTTAGTTTAGTTTATTTTTTTTTGCGGTACGCGGGCCTCTCACTGTTGTGGCCTCTCCCGTTGCGGAGCACAGGCTCCGGACGCGCAGGCTCAGTGGCCATGGCTCACGGGCCCAGCCGCTCCGCGGCAGGTGGGATCTTCCCGGACTGGGGCACGAACCCATGTCCCCTGCATCGGCAGGCGGACTCTCAACCACTGCGCCACCAGGGAAGCCCGAGGGCTCCTTTTAAAGGTCAGGTCATGTCGCTTCTCTGCTCAAAACTCCCCAAGTGTTTCTCATCCCCTTCATGGCCACAGATCTGAATGACCTCCTGCTTTGTCTTTCTGACCCCTTTCCTACCACGCTCCCCTCCCCTCGGCCAGTCACCGACCTGCTTCCTCTCACACCTGGCCACCTGAGGCGGAGCCTTTGTGCCCTGCAGGTTCCCTCTGCCCAGACTGCTCTCCTGCAGGTACCTGCACGGCCTATCACCTCACTTCCTGGGGAGTCTTGCTCCAGCATCACCTGGCCACCCTATCAAGGACCACTCCCCCGAGGCCCACACGTACCCTTTTCTGATTGCATCCTCTTTAGCACTTACCAGTAACTGAAATACTTACCAATTTACAATACTTCTGTATCTTTATTAGTTGTCTGTTACCCTCACTAAAATGTAAGCTTCAAAAGAAGCAGGGATTTTTTTTTTCAATCTCTTTTGTTCTTAAATGTAACCCATTTGGCAGAAGTCAAAAAGTACTCACTGAAAGAATGAATGAATATCATAAATGCTCAAATAAATGTATCACTGGAGTGTTGTAGGACTCTAGAGGAGAGACAACCAGTTCCTCATGGCAACAGCCCACCTCCTCTCACAGAAGGTAACACAAGCTGGGTTTTGAAGGAAGAACGGAGAACACGCTCTAAGGAAAGGAAGGATATCCTACATGGCAACTGGCCTGCAATCTTCAAAAACGTCCATGTCGGGCTTCCCTACTGGCGCAGTGGTTAAGAATCCACCTGCCAATTCAGGGGACATGGGTTCGAGCCCCGGTCCGGGAAGACCCCACATGCCATGGAGCAACTAAGCCCGTGGGCCACAACTACTGAGCCCGCGTGCCACAACTACTGAAGCCCACGTGCCTAGAGCCCATGCTCCGCAACAAGAGAAGTCACCACAATAAGAAGCCCGCACACCGCAACAAAGAACAGCCCCAGCTCACTGTAACTAGAGCAAAGTCCGTGCACAGCAACGAAGACCCAATGCATCCAAAAATAAATACAATAAGTAAATTAAAAATTTAAAAAGAAAAAAACGTCAATGCCATGAAAGACAAGGAAAGAACAAGGAACTCTTCGAGACTGAAGGAGACTAGAAAGACGTGACAGCTGGGTGTGGTGCTCGATTCTGAACTGGATCCTTTCCCTCTAAGGACATTATTAGGAAAACCAGAGAAACCTAGAGTCCATCATTAAAGGTATACATAGCAGTTCTTTTTTTAGTATTCTTGCAACTTTCCTATAAGTTTGAAATTGTTTCAAAAGAAGAAAAATGGTGGGAGGGGGAGGCTAAGAAAACACAAAAGGAACCAGAATTATATGAGTAAGTGTAATGCATTAAATAATCTGTGAATTAAATGCCCAAAGAATACAATACGAGGAAAAAGGACTACTTCTTCCAAATGTTTCTATTCCCCTTGCTCCCCCATTCCTCCAAGAAAAACTTTGGGCCTATATCATCTTGGCTTAGAGTCAGGCCAAATATGGTCATTTTTCTTTAAGTGTAACACAGATAAACCCCCTGGATTACAGTGGAAACACAGCATGCAGCAGGACATCTGTCTGTATAAACTCTGTAGTAAATGACATCTCTCTTCTTCCTACAGAGCAGAGGCTTGATCCCCATGAATTGCTGTAACTCAAAACATACTTTTTACATAAAAATAATGATGGGGTTGGAAATAGAAAAAGTAAATCTTTGGACTGGATTGCTGTTGTGAGCCAAAGAGAATGATTAAATATAAAACGGGGGGGGGGGTCGGGAATAGCACTGGGATATAAAGAAACAGATTGACATAGATTTTTTTTTTTTGAAACTGGAAGTTACAGGCAACATGCCTAGAATTTAGACACCAGTATTAAGGACCGAACGCTCTTCCAAGCGGCTACAGCTCCCGTGACAGGTCAAATATCATTACAGCAAACACCACAGCCACAAGAATTTCTGAGTAACCCAAAGCATACCTAACTAATGACTTCCTTAACTCAAGCAGTGTGCATACCTAACTAATGACTTCCTTAACTCAAGCAGTGTATGATAGCTAACAGCGTTCCCCATTTTAAACACATTAGTACAAACATACAAAAGAAATACACTGACTATACAAAGGACTCACCAGAAGTTCCCTGATCTTCCATAATAAGGTACATGTCTATTTTAAAATACAGCAAAGAAATGAAATTAGTTTACATACAATTTCTCAGGGATGCAGCTATGCACTGTACAGCCAAAACACCAACAGGCAAGTGAAAGCAGAAGTTCAGTGCCACAGCAAGGGTCTATGGAGACATGCAGAGCCCCTTCCAAGTTCCCTACTCTCCTCTGTATGTGGAATCCACCATGCTCTCTGAGATTGGTTGGTTTTGATTTAAATTTTCTTCCAAAGCAGTAACGTTGAGAAATTGCTTATTTAAAAAACATGAAGTTTCAACTGGTCCTGGGAAATGGTGAGATCTGGCAACACCGGCTCATATTCTCTAGTCAACCAACAGCTGGAGGAAAGCAGCTCCACCCACACTGGGCAGAAGCATGGTTGACCCTTTACCACACTCCCACCTCTGACCCTCAATGGCTTGCCTTTTGCCTGGTCCCTCAAAGCAGAGGAATCTGCAACCCCAGCTTTGAAAAAATCCAGAACAACAACAGTGATGACAAAACACCCAACTTCAGAGGATACCAAAACCGAACTGTATCTTACACATTCTGCTCTAATAAGACTTCAGAGAGAAAGCATACATTAATAACATTATGTATAATAAATTACACTCACATTCTTCCAAAGTCATTCTCACAAGCATCACTGGCAGAGGCAAAGTTTATCATTTGAAACCACTTTGCTGTGGAAGCAGGAATGTTTTGAAAGTCTCTTAGCTTATCAAAACGTGAAGTTGTTTGTTTTAGAAGCCCTCTACATGAGTTCAAAACTAACCATCATAGTTATGCATATCTTACCACAATTTAGAAAAGAAAAAATAATAACCATCATAAACACATACATACTGTAATGGAAACAATTGAACAACCATAATTGTCCTAAACTGTCAAAAGAATGACGATTTATTTACTATAAATTTATTTATTTATTTATTTATTTTTGGCTGCGTTGGGTCTTTGTTGCTGCGCGTGGGCTTTTCTCTAGTTGCAGTGAGCGGGGGCTACTCTTCATTGCAGTGCGTGGGCTTCTCACTACGGTGGTTTCTCTTGTTGCAGAGCACGGGCTCTAGGCACTCGAGCTTCAGTAGTTGTGGTGCATGGGCTTAGTTGCTCCATGGCATGAGGGATCTTCCCGGACCAGGGCTTGAACCCATGTGCCTAGCATTGGCAGGAGGATTCTTAACCACTGCGCCACCAAGGATGTCCTAAGAATGACTATATTAATTTCTTTCTGAATATTTCCCAACTTTCCAGTTGCAGACTATATAAAATCAGAACATCTTTAGTCCCAGAGGGATTGTCTATGGGCACACAACCATGCCCACGGACAAGTCACACACTTTCTGTGCCCCAGTGCCCTCATCAGTACAATGTGAAGAACGGCACAGACACCTCATGGGGTCACTGGGAAGATTAAATGAGTTAATACACAAGCAGCACTTCAGAACAGTGCCTACCACGTCATAAGCGCCATGTAAGAATTAAAAAGAAACAATCACTATTGCCCAGCCTTGTATTACTTGACACAATGACCTAAATTACTGATAAAGTTATGTTCTCTTGTCGGAAGCATCCTCATCTCTGCCCTGGTTTGCAGAGTGAAACACTGTCTGTCTGATAACAGTTTTCTACCCAAAGCACATTCCATTTTTATCAATTTAAGTTGCTGCCAAATCTCAAAAGTCATTAATAAAAGCACTGATATCTCAAATGGTTTATGGTAAACCATTCTCAAAACTACTTAATAGAAAAGAATTAGGTCTAAGCCAGTAGCCAAGAGATAGAGATTTATTGAAACAATTATCAAGTTTGAAGAATAAAATCCCCAATGCAGTAAAAACGTAGCATTCAAAAAAAAAAAAAAAAAGCCTCAATGCAGGAAAAGACAAGTATTATTCGAAGGTAGAGCCTGTAAGCGAATGAATGAATTAAAAAATAAATGAATGGGGCTTCCCTGGTGGCACAGTGGTTGAGAGTCTGCCTGCCGATGCAGGGGACACGGGTTCGTGCCCCGGTCCCGGAAGATCCCACGTGCCGCGGAGCGGCTGGGCCCGTGAGCCATGGGCCTGCACGTCCGGAGCCTGTGCTCCGCAACGGGAGAGGCCACAAGGGTGAGAGGCCCGCGCACCGCAATCAATCAATCAATCAATCAATCAATCAATCAATAACCATGAATGAACATCAAACTGGTGACACGCTGCTGATCACAAACTTGTGCTATCCTTAAAAACAACAAGAACAACAACGAAACAATACTGCTTATACTTAAGAGTCAACGCCGAGCTGTTCCGTCATACTTACAGAGCCAGGTAATAATGATGTACGAACAATACTCACTAGCATTCCCTCAATGCTTCCCGTATGCACTGATGCATTTGTGCTTAATGTTGATGGCGTGGTCCCCGCTCTGAATCTAAAATCTAGTTGGGGAACAAAACTAACAGAGACCAAGTTGTAACCTCTGAGGATCCGCTGTAAGAGTTCTCAGAGAGGTGCACCCCGCGGATGCTGCAAGTGTCCTCAGAGTGAATGGGAACAGGATCCACACAGAGGAGGAGGCTCCCAGAGCAACAGCACTGCAGCCGTCCCCGTCCACCAGGCTACACACAGCAAAGCGTAACACGCGTAACTCATGCTGCCTCCTAGCAAGCTGGGGCGGCTCGGTGGGGGTCTGAGGGGGGTGGTGTTTGCTATTTTTGGAAACACATACAGCAAGCGTTGTTCTGCTCAGCAATTCCCTAACCCTTCTCAAAACACACAGCAACACCACCTCCTCCGAGCACTCCCTGACCACTCCTTCCTGGGGCTTACACGCCGCTTCCCTGGATGTGTATTTATTTACACGTCTTTCCTCCACTGGACCGAGAGCTCCAAGAGTGACGTGAAACCACCTGGTACGGCAGCCCCAGGTCTGCAGGCTCAGCGAACATCCCTGGAGTGAGAGAGTGACGGGGAGGACGCCTCAGCCGGGGAAGGGTCCTACACACACGGGGAGGCACTGAGGTAGAACCCACAGGTTCCAGCGCCAAGCTCCCCTGCACGTTGGTGCTGCACAGCAGAAGGGAGAGCCTCGGTCCTCAAGGATCTTAGAGTCCACTCAGCCTCCAAAAAGCTGCCTGAGAAAGCACCGTAAGCGTGCTCTCGAGACAGCCATTCATTACCAGTAACGTGAAGAACGTGACCCCTCCCCTTAAAACGAGGGGTAGTGGTCTTCCAAGACGCTGCAGGGCTGAGGACTTCAGGACACCATACAGAGAGCGAGTGAGAGTTCACCGGGTCACACCGAGAAAGGGAATCAACTTACTCACAAATCTCCAATGCTCCACTCCCCCTCTTGCTTACTGGCTGAGCAGCTGCCATCTGGAAGGCTTAGCACATGAGAGGCATTATCACGGTTCTGCTGGAATATTTCTGGTAGGCAGAGAACATAAGATGCCAGAACTTTAAAAAAAGAAAAATAAATCCTATAATTCCGATTACCTTATTTCACCTTTCTTTCCAGCCAATCCAAATTCCGCCTGTTGTAGACAGGTTTGTAGATAGGTAACTATTAGGGAAACCTTGCAAGTGCTTTGCCGAATCATTCAACTGGCAAAATCTCCACAAGGCCTCACATCTCCCACATTCTGATGGTCAGGCCTAAGCTGACAGGGCAAGCAAAGACAGACCCCTTGCACACAACCTTCCAACTGAAAGACAGCAGAAAAGCAAGGCAGGCTGTGTTCAATTTCACAGAGCCCATGGTGGACTCTGGTTAGGTCCACGTGAACACCCCAGAAGCCTGGGACCCTAACGCGCATTTCCCACCCCTGGCTCTGGCTGGCTGTGCTTACATCCCTTAATGACCCCACCTGCGCTCTCATCTGTGGTTCCGTTGTCTGTCTTGTACTCTGGCACCTCTGCCTGCCTGGGCCTCTGAGGGTCTTCAGGGGCTGCCCAGCCCTGCAGGGCCAGCATGAAGGAAGCCACCGCTTCAAGGTTCAGCCTGGCTACTGTGCAGAAGCCAGGCCTGAGAGGGGCCCCTGGCTGTTTTGTTTTGAGACCTCGGGCTATGGAATCTGATAAAAACTGTCTTCAGTCTAGTGTCACAAAAATCCCTTTTCCCCTAAAGGGACCCAGCAATCTGAAAGTGTCTTGCAAAGCATGTTCTTGCTCTGGTCTTCAGAGCCTTCCCTGAGGCAGGCACGTGGCAGCTCCAAGTCAGACAGAAGGATACTGAGTCTCCGGGGGCCCGGCCCATAACAGACCATACAACAAACCAGGGCCTCCCTCATGCTGCCTTTTAGGTTTTTGTTTTTTTAATTCAACAAGATCACATGGCACTGCCCACGTCACCTTCTGAGTCTACAGATGGGGAGGGAAATTGGAGCACAGACGATCTCTGTGCTTCCCACCAGGTCCCCCCAGACACACTGCCCACTAAGACCAGCTCACGCTAACCTGAGGGCAGCAGGGACTTCGCTTGCTGGCCAAACAAAAGGTAAAAGCATCCTCAAGCCCTTCCGATCAAAAGTTTGTCAGCCTCTGATGGAGGAAGCACCGACCTGTCACTACCCTGTGTTTATTTTCCATTTCTTTAACAGCCCTGATGCCTCTGCTATCGAATTCTAAAATCCCAGGTGCACAGGGAATGTTCTCACTTCTTCAAAATGTTAAAAAAAAAAAAAAAAAAAAACACACACACACAACAAACGTGCATATCTGTATATGCTGCCTGGGTTTCAAAAACATAAATTATCTTCAGCCAGAATCAGAACTCAGCAACAGCTCCCTCCTGCCCACACCCTGCGCGAGGGTCTCCTGCTCTAGGAGCCTGACAGTGGAACCCTTTACTGGAGTGACTTAACACCCTTGAGCTTCCAGTAGGATCACTATGTATTCTGTCATCCAAAATGAATAATTTTCCAAGTCAAAGGGGACACTATTAATCGCTACATGGGGACTACAGGTATAAACCAAAACTGTTGCAGAAAACCAAGACCCAGTAAGCACTTTAAAGATGCAACCCTGGGTGCTGAGGTTACCATCAAAGTCGCATTAAATGGGTAGCCCTCACCCTCTCAAAGCTGACTGACCAGTGCAGTATACAAACAAATAATCACCCAAATAAGTAATGGTGATCTAACCTAATTATGATGGGTGCTGGGAAGGAAAAGTCCTGGGTGTTATGACAGAATATTTCAAGGCTTAACCCGATTTGGGGGGGCGGGGCAGAATCCCACGTGCTCTGGGAAGAGCATATGCAAAGGCTCTGAAGTAGGAAGGAATACCAGGGAAAAAAGAAAGGCCAGAGGGCTGGAGTGGGAGAGGAGGAAGGAGGGGATAAGGCCGCAAGGTGGGCACCGGAGAAGGAAAAGATGACAGGGAGGATTTTAGGTGAGACCAAGAGCAGTGGGAAGCCGGGGAGATCACTTCAGTCTGGAGTGTCATCCATGATCAGACCTGGGACTGGACCACTCTGGCTCAGGGCAAAGTGGACCACAGGCAGGTAAGAGACCGCAGGAGGCCAGGGCAGTCGGGAGGATGAAAGCTCAGACCAGGACAATGGTTATACAGATGGATTAATGAGGGCAGATGTGAAAAAAATTGAGATGTAACGTCCAACGATGCTGGTGATAGGGGAGAAGGTTGCCAAGATTCTGGCTCAGCCAGAAAAAAAATGTGCCTGAACGTAAGACAGCAAAGCCAGTTCCTTACACAACCCTAAATTGCCTAGGCCTGCCTTGTAACCTTGTTCACACAGCCTCAAAAACCCTGAGTAACATAATGTTAAAATGAAATGCAAATGCTAAAGCTACCCTACCACAGTTTTCTCTCTCCCACAAATCAATGAATCTTTCAACAAATCTAAACAAGACAGATCTCAACAACTCAATATTCTCAGTTTGTCGTGACCTCTTCAGTTATGTCACCCAATAATACAATTGAAAATGAAGTTATTAAGAGTTCTGAGTGACACGGGAAGTTTGCCTTTCATCTTGAGAGATGGTGTTCAAATTGCAGATCCTTTCTAGGATTGAAAATCTGTAAAATCACATCTGGTCCCCATTTATTTCGATGTTCATCACTTCGATGAACAGAATTAAAAATGACTGGTAGTCACCCTTTGAGAGGATATGATAAATAAATGGAAAGGAATCATTTTGGTTACAGTGGTTATACCACCCTGTACCAATACCCCTAAAGATTAGCTTTTCATAAAATATATCACAAATAGAAAATAGAACAGTGCCTAGCCTCTCCTGTATGTCAAGAATTCCCATGCACATAACTAAAAATGATCACAGTAAAAATTACTTACAACTTACATTCATGTCATACCCTCTAGTTTGCAAAGCTCTAACTTTTTTCAGTTACCTTGAAAGCACAAGCAGGTAAATATGCACTTGACTATCAAGATTTTGCACAAGGGCCCTACATGAGCCAACAAAGGAAAACTGTCTGGGACCAAAGTCTGGATTACAGTACATAAAGTTTCCCTATCTGAGAGTGCTGTGACCCAGATTTCAAATAGTCAAATACTGTGAACTGACACATACATATGAGCACTTTTTTTTTTCCTTTTTTGAGTAACTGTATTCTTTGCAATAATACCAATTCATTAAATGAGGTTTAATCTGTTTGTGATTATAACGTGTTTGTTATAAAAGCAGTCCACAAACAGGTGGGGAAAAAATCTGTGTGGATGCTTTGTCCCAATTTGAATTTTAAAAAATATATAGTCACCACTCTCTTATCTTACTAGACATACCCTAACTCACTGCGAAACAGAAAGGCCCTAGAACACAAAGGAGGGCTCTGTGGTTCTGGAAGGGACACGCAAAACGGCATCAGAGCCTCTGCAGGTGGAGGTCAGAACAGAGGTGGAGAGAAGGGACTAAAGGGGTTATAAACCCAACTGCGAGGAGTGGGAGAACAGACAAAAGATGCCCAGTCTCTGGAAAGTCCTGCAGGTCTGAGCTAGAACGGGTCACAGAAGTCAGGATGACAGCACTGAGGCCTTCCTCCACAGCCAGGCTTGCTGAGCTTTCAGGGAGAGGGGTAAGAGGAGGACGGGAGCACAGCAGAGAGAAAGCCAAGTAAAATCAGGCATTTCCCATCACACCCAATCCCCGCTGTCAGGCCCCACTCCAGAACCAGCACATCTTTCCACATCAGGGAAGTGGGAACAAATTAGTTCGCGTTGGGCTAATGGTTTACAGCTAGCTAAGCACTCTCACATTTTCTTATTTAGTCATTCATGCATTCAAAACAATTTCTGGAATGCCTTCTAAGAGCCAGGCCCTGCCAAGACCTGGAACGAAACCCCATTCAGGTGCTGCCCCACAAGGACCTCAAAGACCAGTGGAAACGGGCCCCCTAACCAAATTGGCACCAAAGACAACCACTGTGGCAAGCACCCCATGGAGGTGCAATTCCTCCAGCCTAATCCCTACACAAGGGAGGCATTTACTGCCAGATGTCTTCATCTTTTCACCATTGTTTAAAATGGTTCCAAGGGTGGACCTAGCTAGACAGAACACAATCCATATGATTTGATAGCTTGTAAAACTCACAATAGCCAGCTTGGATTTTAACCATTTAAACCCACCTTTGATGTATCCTTTTAAAAACAAACAATTTGCTGTGAATCAAAGACAATGAGGTAAAAAACAGCGTGTTGAAAGGGAAAAAAAAAGAGACTACAAAACAAAACAGATTGCCCAGAACCACTCAAACTGAGAAAGGCAGAGTGCCAGGCTGGAAGTCTGTAGCTAAGAGCATCCCACAGACCTGCTCTCTATATGCCATCCAACTGGCCAGAAGCAAGATATATAAGCTCCTTCTTTTCACTATTATAGTAGATTTTGGTATATGTTTAATGGTTTTGAAAATGTTTCTGAAAAAGACCTATAAGGAATTTATGCTGAAGACAAAACAGCTAAGTGGAATATAGCTAAACGATGGAGTGGGGTGGGGATAGAGGAAGTTTAGCGAAGAGTTCTCGAAGGTCGTAATTCTAGAACCAGCTCTTGTAAGAACAAGTACAGCAGCCCTAGCAGCGGCTACCCAGGTCCCGAGACAAGTGCTTCGCACTCACGGCCCCTTTGCTTTTTACAACGTTTAACGGTAGATACCACACCTTCGCCAGAAGGTAGACAGAAATGGTGGACATATCACTGAAGGCAGAGGTGAGTGCAAAGTTACAGTCAGAAAACATAAATAAGCTCACAATCTGGGGCCAGTTCCCAAGCCCCTATTCCCACAGGGTGACGGGGAGAGAACCCAGTGACACCTGCATACACCACAGACTGCCTCACAGCACAGGACCCCTGAACTTAGGGAACCCGCCTTTGATAACGGACATCACATATGCCTATCCCTTTGCTCCATACAAGTATGGCCGGGGAACAGACTGTGGATGAGAGGTGAGAAATAGACTCCTATAATGGAGTTTAGCTTTAATCCTGTCCAAATTAAGAGCCATTTGAGAATTTAAAGTAGGCAATGGGACACAATCAGATTTACCACTGGAGAACCCTCCCTGCAGGAGAATGGAGCGCGGGGGAAGGAAGGGAGTGCGACAATCCCGCAAGTGAAAAATGCCGATGGCCTCAACCAAGGCAGGGAAAGGTGGTGGACAGGAGGAGGAGAGAACACACTGAGCTCAGACTGAGCAGGTGTTACTGCTGACAGTACCGTTCAGGGTCCGAGATTTCAACCTGCTAGTAAGCTAACAAGTCAGCCTACCACCATTTCACAGACGCTGGCAGGACTCGTGCAACTCCTGGGTCAAAGGCAAAGACTGGTTTATTACTCACAGCAACACAGTAGCCATAGTATCAGCATCTGCACCAGTTCCCCAAGCAACAATTCCCACAGAACCATGCAGAGGGGTCACACCGTGAACTGCACTGCAGGAGAGGACCCTTGAACTTAGGGAGCCCAAATATTTTTTTTTCACGTGTGTCTACCTTTCAAGGCTTTTCACTCTACAAATATCCTTGAAAAGGTGGTCCAGAACAAAGGCAGTCAGTACCTCCGCTTGCAAGATATACAGAAACATGAGAAATGTATGGAGAACTGTTTTCTGACATACTCACTTTGCCTGTGAGGATTAAATGAGACTCAAAAAGCTTAAGAGGAGTCAGGGTAACATAGCTAGAAGGTAACAGAAGTGAGATTCAAACCCAGACCTCATGATGCCAAGTCCCACTACCCTTCATTATTCAAAATCCTATTACGGAAAACATACGGGTTTCTGCTAGGGGAAGCGGGTATGGGGGTGATAAATAGGTCCTCCAGGTTTTCCTGGAGGTTGTCAGCTCACAGGGGAAGGGAAAAGGGACATACTAGGGGCTGGTAATTCTGCCTAGCCATAAGGATATAGGTTCTCCCTGGGTCATAGGGCTCAAAACTCGAATGACACAACAGAGCTAGGCTGCTATAGAAGACAGCAGTGATGCAGCTCTATGCGGTGGTAAAGTTCTACTCCCAAGTCTTTCGTTAGCCCCTTCCTAAATCCACCCGGCAAAATTTTAAATTTTAGGTGAGAATGCATTCAGAATGGTGAAGAAACGTTTATATGTGAATACTTGGCCTTTATTTCCTAAAACTACTTACAGAGGTATGCAATAAAATAACATTCCATATAAAAATGATCTCTCTTCATCTGTGCATTTAAACTAGCTAACACTTCACATACATAATTAAAAGAAAGTAAAGTAACTGTATAAGAAACTGAAAAGAATTTGGTTGGCAGCCTTTTCATTTTGATAACATACCAGATTCAAGAATCAAAGGTAGGGGCTTCCCTGGCGGTGCAGTGGTTAAGAATCCGCCTGGGGCTTCCCTGGTGGTGCAGTGGTTGAGAGTCTGCCTACCGATGCAGGGGGCGCGGGTTCGTGCCCCAGTCCGGGAGGATCCACGTGCCGCGGAGCAGCTGGGCCCGTGGGCCATGGCTGCTGGGCCCGCGCGTCCGGAGCCTGTGCTCTGCAACAGAAGAGGCCACGGCGGTGAGAGGCCCGCGTACCGCAAAAAAAAAAAAAAAAAAAAAAAGAATCGGCCTGCCAATTCAGTAGACATGGGTTCGAGCCCTGGTCCCGGAAGATCCCACATGCCACGGAGCAACTAAACCCGTGCGCCACAACTACTGAGCCTGCACCCTAGAGCCCGCGAGACACAACTACTGAAGCCTGCATGCCTAGAGCCCGCACTCCGCAACAAGAGAAACCACCGCAATAAGAAGCCCACGCACCGCAACTAAAGAAGCCCGTGCGCAGCAACGAAGACCCAACGCAGCCAAAAATAAATAAACGTTTTAAAAAAAGAATCAAACGTTAACTGCAGGCAATTACTTTTTAAATGGGGTCCATTATTTTGAACATGAGTGATAGAGTTCATTTATTAACATAAAAGTGAACAAATGACTTGCTTGGCTTCAAGGGGACAGTAACAGAGGTTCAGCACCTGCAAGTCTTTTGGTCTCCCTGGGCTCAGTGGGGACCAGCTGGACTGCGGACGCTAGTCTGAGGTTTCTTAACGCAGTCTGCAAGGTCCCAAGGTCTCTGAGCAGTCCTTGCCAGCCGGGGGGGGACCCTCTCGCTTGGCAGGGAGCTCCCAGCTCCACATGAGAAGCCTCCACCCTCACCACCATCACCACCAGGTTCCTCCACCAGGAGTGAAAGGCACAGGTGATACTTATCACACTAACAGAAATGTCTGAATCCACTCAGCTTAAGGATCACCCACTTTATAGGCCACTTATTTTTTTTTAACATCTTTATTGGAGTATAATTGCTTTACAATGGTGTGTTAGTTTCTGCTGTATAACAAAGTGAATCAGCTATACTTATACATGTATCCCCATATCTCCTCCCTCTTGCGTCTCCCTCCCACCCTCCCATCCCACCCCTCTAGGTGGTCACAAAGCACCGAGCTGATCTCCCTGTGCTATGCGGCTGCTTCCCACTAGCTATCTGCTGTACATTTGGTAGTGTATATAAGTCCATGCCACTCTCTCACTTCATCCCAGCTTACCCTTCCCCCTCCCCATGTCCTCACCTCCATTCTCTACGTCTGCATCTTTATTCCTGTCCTGCCCCTAGGTTCATCAGAACCATTATTTTTTTTTTTAGATTCCATATATATGTGTTAGCATATGGTATTTGTTTTTCTCTTTCTGACTTACTTCACTCTGTAGGACAGACTCTAGGTCCATGCACCTCACTACAAATAACTCAATTCCATTTCTTTTTATGGCTGAGTAATATTCCATTGTATATATGTGCCATATCTTCTTTGTCCATTCATCTGTTGATGGACACTTAGGTTGCTTCCATGTCCTGGCTATTGTAAACAGAGCTGCAATGAAAATTGTGGTACATGACTCTTTTTGAATGATGGCTTTCTCAGGGTATACGCCCAGTAGTGGGATTGCTGGGTCATATGGTAGTTCTATTTGTAGTTTAAGGAACCTCCATACTGTTCTCCATAGTGGTTGTATCAATTTACATTCCCACCAACAGTGCAAGAGGGTTCCCTTTTCTCCACACCCTCTCCAGCATTTACTGTTCGTAGATTTTTTGATGATGGCCATTCTGACTGGTGTGAGGTGATACCTCATTGTCGTTTTTTGTTTGTTTGTTTTTTGCAGTACGTGGGCCTCTCACCGTTGTGGCCTCTCCCGTTGCGGAGCACAGGTTCCAGATGCGCAGGCTCAGCGGCCATGGCTCACGGGCCCAGCCACTCCGCAGCACGTGGGATCTTTCCAGACCAGGGCACGAACCCTTGTCCCCTGCATCAGCAGGCGCACTCTCAACCACTGCGCCACCAGCGTAGTTTTGATTTTCATTTCTCTAATGATCAGTGATGTTGAGCATCCTTTCATGTGTTTGTTGGCAATCTGTATATCTCCTTTGGAGAAATGTCTATTTAGGTCTTCTGCCCATTTTTGGATTGGGTTGTTTGGTTTTTTGATATTGAGCTGCATGAGCTGCTTATATATTTTGGAGATTAATCCTTTGTCACTTGCTTCATTTGCAAATATTTTCTCCCATTCTGAGGGTTGTCTTTTGGTCTTGTTTATGGTTTCCTTTGCTGTGCAAAAGCTTTTAAGTTTCATTAGGTCCCATTTGTTTACTTTTGTTTTTATTTCCATTTCTCTAAGAGGTGGGTCCAAAAGGATCTTGCTGTGATTTATATCAAAGAGTGTTCTTCCTATGTTTTCCTCTAAGAGTTGTATAGTGTCTGGCCTTACATTTAGGTCTTTAATCCATTTTGAGTTTATTTTTGTGTATGGTGTTAGGGAGTGTTCTAATTTCCTCCTTTTACATGCAGCTGTCCAGTTTTCCCAGCACCACTTATTGAAGAGGCTATCTTTTCTCCATTGTGTATTCTTGCCTCCTTTATCAAAAATAAGGTGACCATATGTGCGTGGGTTTATCTCTGGGCTTTCTATCCTGTAGGCCACTTGTTTAAACATTTGGATGGCTGCCCAATGCACACAAGCTGCCACACTGCACAATCCAGGGAGCAAGCCGTATGCACGTCCTGGGGAGTTATACAGTTCACAACCTGTGTAGCTATGTGTGGCAGCGACCGATACTCCCCCTCAAAATCCACTTCCTGACCCATGAATTTTTTTACCTAATCCGTGAATCCCCAGATTTCAGCAGTCATCATGGATCTCAATTGATGGCTGCAGGAAGTTAATCATTTTCACATATCATTAAGTGAATGAAAAATATTATCTAGAATTTGGGTCTAACTGCCAGTAAGATTCACACTGGAAACACCAGGCGTGGGGCTTCAACATCTCATGTATTTGAGCCCTGAGAGCCCTCTCTCCATCAAGAATCTTAATGTCAGGCCTAATTACCAGACAGACATATTAGTCTTTTGATGGGGGAGGAACTAAACACCTACTGCAGACAACCGGTAAATACACTTTTACAGATACATTTTAAAAAACACATACACACAAAAATTATTGCTCTGAACAAATGTCCTTACTTGGCTCTCATCAGCTGCACGACCGTTCATTACAAACCCTTCTCTAAATTGCCTATACCAGCTTGGAGGTGATCTCAGTGTCATTCTCCAAGAGGCTGGTTAACTGACTGCTTGAAAACAATTCATTCCACAAGTATCAAAAAGCACACAGAGGGCTACCCTGGTGGCGCAGTGGTTGAGGGTCTGCCTGCCGGTGAGGGGAACACGGGTTTGTGCCCGGGTCCGGGAGGATCCCACGTGCCGCGGAGCGGCTGGGCCCGTGAGCCATGGCCGCTGAGCCTGCGCGTCCGGAGCCTGTGCTCCGCAACGGGAGAGGCCACAACAGCGAGGGGCCCGCGTACCGCAAAAAAAAAAAAAAAAAAAAAGCACACAGAACGTCTCCTCCCCAGCCCAATTCAACAGAGCCAGGCTGCTTCTGAGATGAGCTGTACCCCTCCTCCTCAGCTGCAGCCCACTGCCTTGGCCTGGACTTTCCCATCTCTCTCCTTTCAGGGCCAGACTTCTGAAAATCTCTGCATCTTGCCCTGCCTGTGCCCTCTGGGGCTGCCCAGGCTCCCAGTATTCTGTGCTCCCCTCCACTGCCACCAAGAATTCTGGATCCTGTTGCTCGACACTCTCAAAATCAGCCACTCACGTGTGTCAGCTCTGCGGCTTACCTCAATCAGGATGCACCAATATTCTCGGTGACCATGTGTTGGTCTCCTTGGTTCCCTGGAGTTGCACCGATCAGTGGCGCAGCTGTGAAGTGCCTGAGAAGCCCTCATCGGGTCTTAGAAATCTGAGAAGGAAGCTCTGAGGAGCCACCCACTGTCGCCTTCCTAAACACATTCTTTGTAGGTGAGGCCCAGGTGATTATGCTCTAAACAGGACACATCTGAACACATTTAACAGGCTATGTATTCAACTTATATACAGTACACCTGTGTCTGGTCTTGATTTGCTTTTACCCTACTTCCAGGGTAATACCTTAGCCTCAGTACTGTTTCATGGAAGCTGGCAGAAGACACAAGACTCCTGGGTCAGAGACAAAGGACCGTATTATCAACAGCGCAGCAGGCAGCACGGGCGCCATGTGTGTCAGTTCTCCTCACCCCCAAGTCCAACGGCCGTAGCACTGAGGGGCCCAGATGGAAGCTGCATGTGCTGCTTTATGTTTGCGGCACAGCTGTGGAACCTATGCTTTGGGGACCTGCTGCTTCATAACAAGTGTGGGTGAGGTTGCTCTTTGCCCAGCAAGAGACATCACCTCATCCTTCAAGGCTCACCACAAACACAGCCCTAAGAAATGGCCCAAGTGAAGAGCATTTTCCACCCACCCAGCAAGACATGGTGAACGAAGCACAAGAGACCCACTGAGGAGTGTCTCTGAGCAACCTGTGTACATTCCTCAATTTACACGACTGTCCTTATGGGGTTCCGGGTCCCAAAAACTCCTCCACATGAGCCCCGCTACACTCTTCATGTCATGGGTTACAAAAGCAGCAGCATTATGCCCCTCATTGGAAAGGTACTTTGAAACACTCCAGAGTTTAACTGTTCAACAGCACAGTCTGGGATACCCCAAGGCATATCCTTCCCTCAATACAGTGGCCCAATACCACCTCTGCTTCTCCTCTCCCTTTCTGTTTCACCTCCCCCACTTTTTGAAACAGTTCTATATTTAGAAATGCACAAGAAATCAAAAAATAAACTATATATATACATATACATAAATATACATACATTTACATATATATACATATATATATATACACACACACACTCACATATATATAGTGTACAAGATAGAAGCTAGTCTCAACCTGGGCAAAACTTTAGTTCCAGAAATCTTCATCTATATAGCTGAAGGAAGAGAAACCACTTACAATAGTTCAGAAAATGAAAAACGAGACAAAAATCCACTTGACAAATACACGCTGAAAAGAACTGACTTCGGGGAGGGAAGCTGCTTTCTTTTACTATAATGTCAATGATTTTTCAGACTTACATTTTTTAATTTCCCAAACAGTGAAAAGCAATTTAAAATGCCAGATTCTTAAAGTTCAGCAGCCAATAAAACACCATTTGTAACAAAAACTTGTAAGCATCTAAATATAAATTCAGTTAGAAAATTTGTAATTACAATCAGAATAAATTATATATTAATAAATTAAACTTTATAAGCATACCTACTTGTGTATAACAATTTTTGCAGAGGGGCCCAGATGAATGCTAATCTTGTTCCTAAATGGAGAAAATTAATATAGATGGCCAAGAGGCACATGAAAATATGTTCGATATCGCTAATTAGAGAAATGCAAATCAAAACTACAATGAGGTATCACCTCACACCAGTCAGAATGGCCATCATCAAAAAGTCTGCAAGGGCCTCCCTGGTGGCGCGGTGGTTGGGAGTCCGCCTGCCGATGCAGGGGATACGGGTTCGTGCCCCGGTCCGGGAGGATCCCATATGCCGCGGAGCGGCTGGGCCCGTGAGCCATGGCCGCTGAGCCTGCGCATCCGGAGCCTGTGCTCCGCAACGGGAGAGGCCACAACAGTGAGAGGCCCGCATACCGCAAAAAAAAAAAAAAAAAAAAAAAAAAGTCTGCAAATAATAAATGCTGGAGAGGGTGTGGAGAAAAGGGAACCCTCCTATACTGTTGGTGGGAATGTAAATTGGTACAGCTACTATGGAGAATAGTACGGAGGTTCCTTAGAAAACTAAAAATAGAATTACCATATGATCCTGCAATCCTACTCCTGGGCATATATCCAGAGAAAACTCTTAATTCAGAAAGATACATGCACGCCAATGTTCATAGCAGCATCATTTACAATAGCCAACACTTGGAAGAAAACTAAGTGTCCATCAACAGATGAATGGATAAAGAAAACGTGGTATTTATACACAATGGAATATTACTTAGCAACAAAAGAGAATGCCATTGCAGCAACATGGATGGACCTAGAGATTATCACACTAAGTGAAGTAAGTCAAAGATAAATATCATATGCTAACACTTATATGTGGAATCTAAAAAAATGATGTAAATGAACTTATTTACAAAACAGAAATAGACTCACAGACATAGAAAACAAACTCATGGTTACCAAAGGGAATGGGGGGGAGGGGGGAGGATAAATTAGGATTCTGGGATTAACAGATACTGACTACTATATATAAAACAGATAACAAGGACCTACTGTACAGCATAGGGAATTATATTCAATATCTTGTCATAACCTATAATGGAAAAAAATCTGAAAAAGGATAGATATATATCAAGATATGTATAACTGAATCACTTTGTTGTACACCTGAAACTAACACTGTAAATTAATTATACTTCAATTAAAAAAATGGTTATTAAAAAAATTACTTTAGATTCAACTAACTTATTTCAATTAATAATTACTGGGTACCTGCTATATTTTAGGTATTTTTCCAGTCATATTTCTATTATTAGAATTATTATTTTATTGGAACTGTAATATTCTGCATATACTACCATTAAAAAAAAAACAGGTAGGTTCGTGGCCTCAAAATGACCCTCTAGGCAAGACACGAGAAATGCTGGCATTTGTGATAAAGAAACAGAGGGCTGATCAGGTCATGCCAGCAATGGACATGGTGAACAGCTGCAGCTAAACGTGAGAAGAAATCAGGGCCCAGGAGGCAGGGGAATGGAGCAGCTGCCCCAGCTAGAAAACTAAACTCTCAGATAGATCTAGTTGCCGAAGGAAAGTGTGGAGACGCAGTCTCCTCCAGTAGGTGAAGCACCAAAGGAAACAAAGTTTGACGTGAGAGAAAAGTGCTATTATACAGACAGCGCTTCCCTAATAAGGAAAGTTGAGGTTCCTGGACTCCGACAACACCTTTCCTGGCTGATACTGAATCAAAAGCCTACACCTGTCCCAAGTAGTCACCTATTCCACACCTGATTCCAAGGTCAGCAGTCATGGAGCGCTCACCCCGCTCAGGCTTGGCACATGCATCATCGCATTGCATCTTTACAGTTATCCCAGAGGTAGGGTTACTGTTACCCACTCTTTGCCCAAAAGAAACAGTCCAGAATGATGACATAACTGTCCATGGTCACACAGCTTAGAAGTGCCAAGGCCAATATTTGAACCCAAGTAGTCTCACTCTTAACCACTGTCTTAAACACTGCAATATTCTCTACCCAGCTTGGCTGGGGTGGAGGTGTGGGGATAAAGAGCAAATGTACCAGATTTTTTTTCTTTTTAAATGTCACCTCATACTATCTGGAGTACATCAGTGCAAACCAAGTAACAAATACCATGGGTATCTGCTTTCAGTAATAAAAAACCCAAATAGGACACATGAATTCGTAAGTTAAGTTCATCACCACAGAATCTTCCAACACCTAATAGTTTGTTTAAATGAAATATGAACAATATTAGAAATGACAAAGAATTTCAGATAATACCTATGCCATCAAGATTAATCTATTCAATATGCAACTTCACGTGCAATATAATTGGAAGCCTTTGCGTCTCTGCTGACTTAAAAGCCACATATGGAATCCATATGAAGCAGGAGTTTTCGAGTCTGCTCATTCCAAAGGCAAGAGTAATGCATAATAAATAACCTGAATACTTACTTAACATAAGCAAGTTGATGTTAATCAAAATGACTGCGCCAAAGCTGTTTAGTAGAACCAAATGCGGTCAAAGCACTGGGACTTGGAAACTCGGGCAATTCAGCCAGCACACAGCCTACTAGGCCAAATGCCGACTTCATCCTCGTTCAACGCGTAAATGGTACACAGAAACCTTCTCCGCCGTCCTCAGCACGACATCAAGTCCTCCAGGACACCCGCCGCCGTCCCCTCTGCACGCTCTTCCCACGCAGCGAGGCTAGGAACCGCGGAGCCCACGGAGACGCGCGGAGCCCACGGAGACGCGCGGAGCCCAAAGAGACGCTCTGCGCCCAGAGCACCAGCTGTGGCTGCTTTATAAATTGGGTGTTTTGAGGAAAAGTTTGGATGGAAAACAGGTGAGGAAAGGGGGTAAAAACTAGAAGCCTAACTGATTTTTGAGGTCCGTTTCAACATATGTTTTGAGATTATATAATCAAGAATGCAAAAGACCAATTAAAGGATAGTTCCAATACTTCAGCACGAAAAGACTTGCCAAAGAACACTCAGTTAAATATTTGCAAAGCCATTCCTGTTCAAAATAATTCCAACCTTCTGTGCTTTCATCAGCAGGTTAACGTTTTCAAAGAGTAAGAAAGAGATTTAGTTACCCCCAAAGCAAAAAGCCCTATCTTCTCCGTTCTGGAATTAAATTCCCAGAAAATGGGGGGCGGGGGGAAGGATGGGATTCAACAGCAAGGATATTTGAAATTAAAAAACTGCATTTTGAAGGTTCTTAGCAATAATTAATGATCTGTTGGTGCCTCCAGCTAGGCTGTAGTAATTTCATAATTCAAAAGAGTTTATTTTCTAGTCTTCATCTAAGAACCAAAAAAGCAAGAATAGTGTTTTTTCCTGCTTATGTCTTAGGTACTAAGACTGATCTCTGGTTTTTATTTTTAACTTACAAAAAGTTTCATTTAGTTTGCATATTTATAGGATACTGTAATAAGGAAATTTTAATCTTTTATCACGAATAAAATTGTTTGGAGGTCATATGGTCATTTAGGTAGTTTTTCTTTCTTTATCCAAAGAAAGCATATATCTACTCATAAAAAAAAAATCCAAGGATATAAATCAATATTTGATATGCATGAAGGATATACACTGATAATATATATTTTAAATATCCAAGGATATATGTCAATTTTAAATGGAATGTATGTATTTCACAAAATATAAAAGATATTTCAGTCCTCTTTTTAGTGAAACCAATCCTTTTATTTCTAAAATATTGACTCTATATCTTAAAAAAAAGATGAATGAGTAAAACATTATTTTCAAACTTTTATGCAATTGTTTCAGACCCTCACTGGAGAGCAACTTTGAAACTCTCAAAGCATACAGTGAGAATATTAGGGATTATTAAATCTTTGCAGACTTGCAAAAACCTTAAATGCCACATATTATCTAGCCACCTCTTCATTCAATTTATTCTTTCAAAAACCCCAACAGACAAAGCTAAAAAGAACTGGTACCAAAAAAACCCACTACTTTCCATAGGATTCCAGTTATGAGATTAGAAAAAAAATACTGAGTAGAATTTCTCACATGAGTTGCCATGTGGGCAGTTGCTGTCCATCCTTGAATAAGCAGGCAGGTGTTCAGAAAGTTTGAGCTACATTTTTCTAAGTAAAGGTCATGTTGAAAAACATTTAAAGCTAAGAGCCTGGGTTTTGGGGGGGTTTTGTTTTTCAGTTACTTAACACTATAACTCCTTCCTTTAAAAGTACAGGGTTTTTCAAATGCCTAAAGCAAATTTATTGATTTTTTTTTTCGTTGTGTGAAATTGATGTTTATTCACAAGGTATTTGTTCTGTATGTTGAAACACTTATTCTAAATGTTGTCCTGAGGGGGGAAATACTGGTAAAGTCAGAAGAAATGCTTAAAAGCTAGTGATGGAAAAGCACATTTTTCCTTTACAAAGTTAAGTAACTGCGGTTTGCTAAATTTGAATCCTTGTAAGTGACTACCACTGAAACTCTAAAATGGGCTGTTTGTTTGTTTGTTTGTTCACTGCTCTCAGAGCACTTGACTGAGTCTCTACTTTTAATATAACTGAACTGAAAGTTATTGGAATGTGGTGAATTTCTTTTCCTTAAAAAAAAGGTATATTACTGTTGCTGTATTGTTTTTACAATTAAAAAGTATAAAGAAAGTACCCTATTCTAAAAAATGCATCAAATAAATGGATTCATTCCAAATTGAACATAATCAATAGTAACTTGAAGGAAGAGGAGACGGAGGAGTAAAGAAACCCACTGAGACAGATTTCCTAAGTATTTCAGGTTGACTTTCTGTTCGCCTGAAATCCAATTTTCCAAAGCATTTTCCCTTTTATACCTAAGATGTAATTACTCACTGGGCCTGGGGGTAGCAATTTTTCAGAAATTGGGGGTACCCCTCTTTTTTTCCCAACAGGAAACAGAACCTGGAGTAGGCAGGAATTTGAACACATCCCCCCAATCATTTTACCTCTAGAGAGTCAACCATCTTGCTAATAGGTTTCAGCTTATAAATGCATGTCTTCCTGCAAATTACTTAAAAACAGTGTTCCCCAAAGTGAGATTCCCTGGTGACCTGGGGTGCCAGAGGAGACAATTTTAGAATACAGCATTAAATAACCTTAAATAAGAAAGTCATTTCCTTTTCAACTCTCTTTTAATCCTCTGGTCTAGTCAAGGAGAAAGTCTCCATTTGATCCCAGGATGCTGAATACTTTTACACCTGTTAACTTCCACTGTAACAAAGGAAAATAAGCCTTCGAGTCAGGCCTGCCAGCAGGCACCAAGACCTACCTAGAAGTTAACAAGCCATATTACTGTCATTGTATGTATTTGAATAGTGATATTTTTCAAGTTTCCTTTTGCAATAACTGTATTTAAGGTTTAAACACGGAGTCGATTTAAAGGGAAAGAATACGTTTGAAATGGTCTAGATCCTTGAAACTGAAAATGAGATCAGTGGGCCAGAAGCACCAGCCTCACCTGGGAGCGTGTTAAGGTACTGGATCTTCGGCCCCTCTCACACCTACTGAATCAGAATCTGCATTTTAAACGAGATCCCCATGTGACTTAAATTTTACAAAACTCTGGGGTGGCCCAAAAGTTTGTCCAAAACCATGCAGGCAGTTTGCCAATGACTGAGCTTTGAGATTCGCTGCTTTGGCTAATCAGGTGGCCATCCTTCAGACACTCAGCGAAACCAACTAGCGGAGGGCTGCGGACCAGGAGGAAACTCAGTGCTTTCCCCACGGGGAGTCACAAACCATCAGTGGACTGTGAGGTCAGTGAGTGGGTCTAAAGTGGCAGCGTTGGGGATGCTACGGGAAGCTAAAATAACTTTAAATACGCTCCTATAATGTCCTATCATACCACATAAATCATCTTTGTTACTAATGAATACTACAGTAAAAATTCTACCTAACCCTCCCCTTCAGCCCTCCTCTCCCCCCTCAAGGGCTGGGGCTTTCTGCACATCTTCAGCACGGGAATGAGTGCCAAGGCTCCTTGGACCTACTGAATCAGCAAGTCCTGGCCTTTTCTCCCAGAGTTGAGCCCCATTAGAGAATTATGCTTTGGAAATAGGGCAGCCCAGGTCTTCTGCGTCAGGTGACAGGACTGGAAGCAAAGGAGCACAGCTCTCAGGACATCCCAGTAACGCTTCAAAGGAGAAGCCAGGCAGTCACTCATTCCCAAGATGGGTGGCCCAATTAGCCAATGATCCAGGTAGTTCAGGCCAAAATCCTACTCCTCCATCAGCTGGAGAGACATCCAAGGGGAAAGCCTGAATTACCTGTGTTGCTGACTCAGCGTTCACCTTCACAGCCTAAAGAATGTGTCGGAAATACAGAGGAAAACAATGACCAAAATATACAGGACTTACGACACCATAAAAGCTAAATATATATACTTATAGCCATCTAGGTATTTCCAAGATATCCAGATTTAACAGATTTTAATAAAAATGTCTCTATTTCTCCCAGGTGTTAGGCCTAACACCAGAGTCCAACATCAGAAACTCAACTTCCCAGTACAAAACACCAATATGAGACAGTTTCATTTTGCAAAGAAAATGAAGAAGAGTGAAGCTAACGGGTAAAGAAAAATGGGAAAATTAACAACAAACAATAGACATGAATTCATGGTCTGGTATCCATGATAAGAATTACATGCTATTCATTACAATGAAAAGAACATTGTGAACATTTGTTAGATCTTTTTTTTTCCTTTAGTTATTTTGGGAATGTACTTATGTAGGCAGAACATTACAGAGAACAAAAAATACATGTTACAATGTAAGATTACTGTAATGGTTCTGAAAGAAGTCAAGAAAAAAACCACCAAATGAAATCATGGGTGTTGAGGAGAATAGAGTAATAATTGCTAATACCTATGGATTATTCCAAGCAGTTTATACATATCAATTCCTCTCATCCTCATGACTCTGAGGTAGATGTTGGGTCTTAATATTACTCATAACAACATTAATACTACTGCTAAGAAAGCCATTTTGCAGATCGGGAGACATAACCTTAAGGTGAGTAAGTAGCCTGTCTAAGATCACAAGCCTGCGAATGGAGCTGCGTAAAAATCCAGACATCCTCAAAATCCAAACTTCTTAACACCAGACTTCTGCCTGCCTACCCCCAGAGCACCAGAATGCCCAACTCAGCATAAAACTATCACTCTCTAATACTAGACCCTATAAAGAATTTTCCTTAAAGGTCAGTGACTGTGGAATCTTCACAAGTTAAGGGACTGAGCTATATTGATAGAACTGTACCTTAAAACAGGAAAACTGAGTTTGGGCATTAAATGCTTCAGGAGTGATTAGAACTACTCACTTGGCAGAATTAAGTTTTAAGGCTGCTTTGGGGGAAATATTAACAGTTGGGGGAAATTTTTGTTGGAAGCAAAACATTATACTTTGAGAAATGCTCAAGTCAAGTATTCCTCTTTTATTAGGATGACTTAAGTACAAAGCATTAAAATAGCTGGCCTGAATATTTATTAGAGCAACAGCTGTTCCCTCCAGATTTTTAGAAATTCGGGACTAAGCGCCAACTATAATTTAGAAAGAAATTTTTCAACAAGTAAAAAGAGCCCTATGTCTTGCAATACTTATCCAAATAGTAAATAGTAGCTGGAAGAGGTATAGAACATCACTATGCCTTTTCAATGAGAAGAGCCAAAATGTTTGGCCAAACACTTCCAAATGCTATTGATATTTTGTTATTGAGGTTGGTGATTACATTACTTAAAAATTATACCTTACATTTCATAATTAACAATCCTTTCTGTACAGAGAGATAATACCATAGCCCTAAACACAGGGTGTGTACGCCATTCTGGGTATGTTTGTTTAGGAGTGCTGATAAGTACGCCCCAGTAAAACACCTCAGAGAAATCATCTAGATTTTTATTCAAAATTTTATTTCTTTCAAAAGATTTCCACTTTAGGTGCCTAGCCATAATTGAATACCTAATTTTTTTGTTTCTAAAAGGGGTAGATGAAAAGGAAGACATCGGGGGAAAAAATGAAAGACTTCACTGTGCACACTCTGAATGTTCTACATTGAAACTTTTCTTTGTAAGGAAAACTGACAAATATCAGGTTTGGGTCTCCTGTGTTTGCTTTACTGTCAGCTCTCCGTGAGAGTGCTGCAAACTTGGATACGAAAGAAGAAATGTCCCTGCTTGGCATGACAGCAGAGGGAGGTCAACGGAACTGCCGCAGAGGTGCAGAAAGCAACTCCACCCCCAGATCAAGATACTCAGGGCTGGGGGCATGGAAGGAAGCCTCTGGAAACAGCCTGAAAGGAAGGGCACCTTGGACAGGGAGGCTGGTTTGTGGAGGGGAGGACCGTTCGCTGTCTTGCATCTGTGGTTAGACCCAGTCCACTGTGCTGAAGTGTGCAGGACAGCAAGGGCAAAGGAACAAATGTCTATTTCCTCAATGTTCCTGTCGAATAAATAACTAGCTCCTATCCCAATATGATGCTAATTTTTAGCCTACTAATTGCAGCACAAGAGGTTCTCTTTAGCAGAGATTTTCTCATTTTGTTTTTCGGGCTTTCGGGTTTAAAAATAAACTGGCATTTTTGGATTAATAAAAACAATTCCATGAGGGATAAAATAGGCCACATTATTTTTTTCTCATAAGCAAAGAACACTAGCTGCATGTGCTGGTGAAATCAGTCACCATTTGGTCGTAGCCCTATACCACCCACGCCCAGCTCCCCCTCCAGAGAGTAATGGCAAGAGATGCCACATCTTGCCAAGAAAAACAAGCTAGAGCTTCTCCACCTCCGCTGGGCATCAAAATCACCTGCAGGGGGGAGAGGGGGAAGGTGGCGGAAGAGTAAGACGTGGAGCTCACCTTCCTCCCCACAGATACATCAGAAATACATCTACACGGGGAACAACTCCTACAGAACACCCACTGAACGCTGGCAGAAGACCTCAGACCTCCCAAAAGGCAAAAATCACCTGCAGGGATTAAAAACAAAACAAAACAAAAAAATCCCCACTAAGTCCAAGGCCCCATCCCGGACCTACAGAATCAAGATTCCCTTCACCTACAGAATCAGATTCCCTGGTGGACCTACAGAATCAGTCCAGGGCCGCATCCCGGACCTACAGAATCAGAATCAGCCTGAAATTTCCTAACAATTCACTGATTATGCTGCTGTGTCTATAAAGGCACCTGAAATATCAACTAATCCTACAGAAGTCACCCCTGATCAGGGAGAGGGACGTCCTATACATGAAGAAAAACCCATATGAGGAATAGTTTTTTCTAAACATGCCTTGACCTTCAAGATTTAAAATTATCTGAAGGCTAGAATGGTGGTTTTCAATTGTTTGTTTAAGCAGTACACCCCTTTTTGCGAGCAAAACCCTTCACAATATCTCAAAATATCAAACCTACTGGCTGAGCTTCTCCAGGGGAAAGAGAGGGCAGAAACCCACTCAGGCCCCGGTACACCTCAAGGAAGCCTAGGGCTGCTGGTAGTATGGTTTGAAAACCACCGGGTCAGAATGAGACATTTAGATGGAATAAATATGTAGTACGAAATCTAAATTCAAATAATTAACTGGAGGGTTAGGGCTTCTGATTAGCACTTAGTCTAGGGAGATGGGTTTAACAGAAGTTCACTTGAAAAAGAGATTAAGGTTTCATTTCACTAGAAACACAACTTGAGCCAACTATGTTCTCTGGCTACCAGGAAAAGCATGTGCAGTTTAGCCTGGGTTAATAACTACCATTTGTACTGAGAGATGTACCTTGTAGAAAGCACCTTCATATGCATGATCTCATTTAATACTGGATAATTCTGCAAGCTATTGGAATTATTTTCGCCATATTTTAGATGAGCAACTGAGAAAATAATGTGTGAGAGTAACTTACTCAAAGATGAATCCAGGCTTCTGCCTCCTGGGCTACAGACTTAAGGGGGAGTTTGAGAATAACAACCCACCGCTCTCTGGATGGTAGGAATGGTGTGTGAAAAACGTGTTTCATTCTGGTCGCTACATTAATGGAGGTGTGTCCAAATGGGACCATAGGCAGAGTACCTTAATCAGGGCAAAGAACAATCTGGAAATAGTGTATGAAGAAGACATGGAAAAACCAAGAGCCTTTAAAGATGGAAAGCAGAGGGTTTAGGAATGACATCATGGCTGTTTTTAAATAATGAAGGTCTATGCACAGGGAGATAAGTCTTATGTTGTATCGCATAAGAGTAACCTAGGTCCTTCCCCTCCTCTTTCCTGAAAAATTCAGTCCTAAAGTGGGGACAAGGGAAGGTAAGCCTTTGTCCAGGAACAGGCATGGGGAGGGATGTGGAAGCCCAGAGCAGGGTATCAGAGAAAGGTGTTCACGGTGGGAAGTAGGTTGTGGCACGGCATGCTGGAGCAAAAGCAGTTAAGGAGGGCAACCATGTGCGGGGCAGGGGCAGCAGTGGAAGACTGCCTACATAAGGGGAGATTTAATCAAATAAGTCAATCGTTAAGAACAATGGGAGCTAGGATTCTCACTGTCAAAGAAGGTAGTTATACATATGGAAAAGGAAGAACCTAAAATAAACCCTGTCGTGTCACATAGGGATTTGAAATACCAGTGTGAACTCGTGGTTTTCAAAATATATAGCTGGGTATAGAAATGCAGATGTAAACGTGTGTGTGTGTACCTATGTGTATATACATACACATATTCCATAGTCCTGTCCACTGAGAGGCCCCAGGGGTGCTGATAGCCTCAAAGCAATGAGCACACTTAGCAACCAGATCTTGGCTTCTAAATATCATTCTCTATGCAAAGGAACCAGGGCTCCTTGGAGAAATGGCTGATACAAAAGATGAGCTTGGAACATGTTGTTCTGCCAGAAAGCACAGAAGGGCTCAAAGAGTGATGGGAGTTAAAGGGCATGAAAAGACTGCCAAACCTGGAACTAATGGGAACATTAAAGTAAGTAATGAGAGTAACCGCTTCATTAAAACACACTGGAACAAAAGAGATCAAAAGTTCTTACCGATATTAATTAATTAATCAATAAAAATTCTGATGAGGAATGGGCTTTTTAATACATAATTTCACAATAACTTGCCACAAAATATGTATAAATTACAAAAGGGAGAAGAGTCACTTTATGGTGGAGAAATTTGGCAGACAACACTTTAATCAAGTGACCATTATCAGTAATGGAACAAACACAAACAGAAATCAGTGCCACTTAATGGATGCCATGAGAGGAATGCAGCACCATTTCTGTAATTCTCCTGCCAAAGATGCACAGCCTGAATCTAAGAATGAAAAAATGGCAGACCAACCCAAATTGAGGGACATTCTACAAAATAACTAGTGTTAAATCTTCAAAAGCGTCAAGAACCCGACAGTGAAAGACTGAAAGAGACTAAAAAGATCCAACTAAATACAATGTGTCCTCTGAACTGAATTTCTTTGCTTTAGAAGACATGATTGGAACAACCAGGAAACTTGAATGAGATCTAAGATTTAGATGGTGGTAAGGTATCAGTGGTAATTTCCTGGCTTTGATGGCTATACTGTGGTTATCTAGGAGAACATCCTAGAACATATACACTGAAGTACTGGTGTTATAGCCATCATGCTGGCAACTTTTTCTCAGACGATTCAGGATAAAAACCAATTGTACTACTTGCAATTTCTCTGCAGGTATGAGACAGTTTCAAAATAAAATTAAAAATCAACAACAGTATATTAGGAAGATGGAAGTTCCAAGGGAAAACTACACCTAGTCTGCAGGAAAGATGAAACTCTCAAATGATTAAAGTGGTCCCCAAACAGATCCATCCTAAGGAGGGTTGGCAGGATGTAAGAGAGAAAGTGCCTCACTGAATAGTAAGGTAGAGGAGATGATGCCTATGTACTCTCCAATGATTTCATCATTCATTCATTCATTCAACAAACATTTATTAAACACCTACTGTTTCAGACAATATGCTAGACACTGAGCTTATGAAAATAACTGAGAGACAATCCCTGCAGTTGGAGACCTTATATTCTAGTGAAGGATGGTGATTCAGAAGCCTGCAGTTAGAATTTTAAGACAGGCATCAGTGTTACATATAGAAAGAAGCCTGTGACTCAGGAACACTTTAATACTTTAATAACAGTTTAATAACAGTCTTTAATACTCCATTTTCATTTATGAATATGAATTTATGAATATTTAAATATTTCATATTTATGAATATGAAACTACACAATGGTTTACTATTCTATCATACTCTTTAACATTTTCATCCTAACTTTTGTGTGCTTGCGGGTGGTGTTGAGACATATGCAAAAACTTTATCACTTTTCAATCATGAACAGATGTAAATGACTTACTTGATGTTTTATGTTAGAATAACAAGCACCTTCTAAAATAAGACTCAAATGAGAAGCTAGGGCTATAGTTATTGAAAAAGACTTAACACTCCAGAAGTGAACCCTGATATGTTCTTCAAAAGTCACTCCACGTCTCTGTTCTCCAATTTCTACATCTGTCACAAAGATGTCATAATATGCTTGGAAGATGCTTTGAGATGCTTAGAAGAAAGACGTCGCAATTATAAAGCTCTGTTAAGATACAGGTTACTTTCACCTTTTGCCAGGGACTAACGATTACTGTGGACATATTAAGTAAGACAGAGGGATCCATCTAAATGAGCTCACCTCGGCAATTTTATGGTGGGTGAAACACTATTTGGTTTTCCAACTTTTCCCCTTGGCTTTATTTCAATCTTCCAGGCATATCATCAAGTGAGAATGCTTCAGTGCTTTCTCACTGACCCAGGAGTGAGAGGCCAGAGCAAGCAAGTCAGTATTCAATTACTTTCCCCACTTAGGTCTATACACCCTTCTTACACTTTTCCCATTTGACACTTTCATAACCATATTTAGCTTTCTTCATACCATCTCCTTGTGATTCAAAAGGCAGTTGAGACTCCCATATGGTTGCCATCGAAGCTAACAGATGTCTAGCAAATTAAAACAAAAATTATGACTTATAAACTGCTGATGTATCAGCATTCCAGAACATCTTACAATTTATAGTGAATCATAAGATAAGACTTCATACTTATGCCCCCGGCAAGGTTCCCTAAATCTCTCTCCTCTCTGAATTTAAGCCCTGTGGAAACAAATGAGATGCAACATTCTGCCATCAAACTTGGATAAACCTCCACTTAAAGATACCATGTAATATTTGCAAGCACATCAAAGAGAAATTTGGCCTCAAGGATCCAAGGCTTTCTAATCTTTGTACAGCAAAGAGAAGCGAAAAATGACTTGGTTCTCCCAAGTCATTCAAGGCGTCCACTGATCCATAGTGCTTTTTTCAAATACGTGATGATCCAATCTATGGAATCCATTCGCCTCATCTCCTTGGCAGATATTAAGAGAAGCATCATTACCTGGTAGTAATGATGCCAAAGTACCAGGCTAAGGTATTCTAGAAGTTTTATAGCCAGAATGGAACTAATACAAAATCTGCAGACAATGACACAGACCATATTCACCATTTGTTAAATACTGAGACACTGTGCTGGGTAATATCTTATCTGATTGCATCCTTGAATCTACAACTCTATTGGATAATGTTATCTTTCCTTTATAAATGAAATTAAGGCTCAGTGCAGAAGACTGTATTTTCCAAAGATGGCCACAACCCACACGACCCTGACACTTGTCTGACAAAAGAGGGAATTTCCTTCCTCAGCACTTTGAAGCTGAGCAGGCTCCACTCGTGCTTAAACCAGCGGAATAGATGAAACTGACACTGGGCCAGTTCCGGGAGTAGCCTTCACTGGCTGGAAGTTTCTTCTGGCAGTCTCAGACAGGAAAAAGCCACGTTTAGGTGCTCTAGCCAACAAATCTGGCTGAACTCTCAGCAAGCATCAACTGCCAGTCACGTGAGGGTACCACCTTGGGTATCCCACTCCAGTGAGCCTTCAGTTAACCCCAGCCCAGCCACATCTCACTGCAACTGCATGCGCCATTCCAAGTGCAAATCACCCACATGAGCCTGGTCAAATCACAGAACTGTCAGATATAATAAAGTTTTATTTTAAACCACTAAGGTTTGGGGTTGTTTGTTACGTAGCAATAACAAATTTACAGAAGCAGGCTGCCCATTCCTGACCCCAGTTCTTCAGCCAATAACATCTTAGTCTGAGTTACTGTGATCAAGTATCATGACTACCTTCCTGCTGATCATCACTCTAGAGACCAGGGTACTAAAAACTCAGAGATTCCAATATGGGGTAATTTTGAAGCAGACAGCAGGATAGGAAAGCTATGAGGGCATATATGAGTGGAAGGCTTTAGGCACAGAAAGGAGGGACAAGGTGTGTAGAAAGCAGAGTAAGAGAAGGGCCCTTGTAACAAAGGCATCTACATAACAATTCTGCCTGGGGTAGCTGGTTTAGTTCCACAGCCTACATCTCTTTTCAGGCTTCCCATAAAACTTCCCCCAAGAGATGAAGACCTTCAAAATGAGACAAGACGCCGACTCTCTTCTGCAACTCTCTATGCAAGCACTCTGCAATTCTTTGAAGCTCTCCACAGTTCCAGAGGTTTTGCTACAACCTAATCCACAGAAAATACTCAATGTGTCTCTGTACACTACATAATTACACCAAACTGTCAGGGAAACAGGCCCAAATCCCTTTATTTCTTTTCCACCTCCTGCTACGAAACTGCAGAGAAAGCCCCTGGGTACTTTTTGTTGCCTAGTAGCTGAAATGTGCAACTTTTGGAAGTGTTCAAGTAGAGTCAAGAGGCTTGGACTCACTACGCCAACAAGATCCAGTCCCAATTCGGTAGTCCTTGACTCTCAAAGTTATGAAAGTTTCAAGTTCAGATAAAATCAAAATGCCTCACCCAGAAATGTGACTTTTAAACATTTCCAACAAGAGTTGAAAAAAGGAAGCAAGGAAAGAAAATAATTTCTTCTTCCTGTATTTGTAGTAGTGTTTGACTGCAGGGAGGGGGGTGACTGCTAACAGGAATCATGTCCAATCCCTGGCAAAAATGGCCTGTGAAAGACTAGATCTGATATTTATTCATGTGTCCCCCTCCATCATCAGTCCTGAGGTCAGATGACATGCTGGCCCAGAAAGTGATCTCCAATCCCTTCCATTTCCTTTTGCAAAACATTCATGAGCAGTGCAAGGTACTGCTATAGAAAACAGAAAATAAAAATAAAGTAGCCTAGTAAATGTGTGGCAGAAAAAAAGAATATAAAGAGCTGTATTGACAACTATTCTCATCGATGTATATGTTTACAGCGTATGGCCAAAATTAAAGGAGAATCAAAATAAATACACCCTGTGTTAAGACTGTTGTGGATTATTATTCATCTCACCACTGGATTATTGTTTATCTCACACTGAACCTACACTGAACAGCAACTTGGAGAACCGCCCCCCCACCCCGAGACAGCCACCATCTTTACTTTCCACGGGGGGAAGAGTGGGGGGCAGGAGGAGTGCCCAGTATGGAAGAGGATGGGATGGGATGGGATGGAAAGGAAAAATAACACGGTCTTTGAACGAACGTTTTCCTCTTGTCCTAGTGAACTCTTTGTCTGGTTGCTGAACATGTTTGTGAGATCAAGGAAAAGAATTCAAACAAAACAAAAGAGTAGGCATCCCAGCCTAATTACAATGGGTGCCCAGCACATTGTAGTGCCAGCAGAGCATGGTCTGAATCTTTCCTTCAAGCATTTGCTCTCCCGGTAGCCCCATAAAACATGCCTCGTACACCTTGTCCTCTGCATTTCTCCAAGGTTTCCCCAAAACGGCCCGCTCTATGTCACTCCTCAAAAAGGAGGACGTGAGGCACGAACACACTGAAACATATGTTGATGGTGACTTCTTATTATCCTGAGAATAATACAGAGAGAGAAATAAATCCCTCCACCCCACTCGCCCACTGGTCAGTCCATTACGCAAAAGGAGCGCTTTCCAGATGAAGGGGGAGAGCGCGCAGGAAGCGTTATTTACGTGCACATTACAGAACCGTATACCATCGCATCTGCATCCTACACAAAGCCCGAGATGGTGCAAGAAGATACACGCTGAACATGGCACAGACCAGCCGCGGCAACACGGAGCCAAGCCCTCGTCCAATCAGATCCTTGTTAGAAGGTGGACCTCAGGGTCGGGTCTGCCCGATTAGCCTTCCCTATTATGACACCACGCTCAGCCCAACAGCCATATCCCACCCGGAGTAAATCTCATTCGAGTGGTTGCTCATCTCTCAAACTGCCGAGCCCTTTCTTTCATCTGCATCCACGCTATTCCTCCCTTAAAAAGCCACCCCAAGGCCTGGGTGCCCCCTTTCCGGCTCGGTTTTCCTTTTTACCTCTTCGCGTTCCTAGAAAGGATTAAATGTTTATCTCTCCAACGCGCAGGCTGAAAAGGCGGAAGGCAAATGCCTCTCCGTGCTACCGCAAGCGCCCGAGGGGCTGCGGAAAGTAAACGCAGAGAGCAACGTGGGGGAAATCGTCGCGAATCGATCGGCCACGGTAGTCGAAATCCCAGAAGCGCTCCAACTTACCCAAAATATGACATTGAAGCCAAATATGAAATATTTGATGCAACAACTGACTTCAGGACCCTTGTAATGCTTCCCGGACATCCTCTGGGTTCATGAAGACACTTGCCCCGGCAGCCCGAGTTTGGAGCCCCTGAGCACCGTTGCTCGGAGCAGCACGGCGGGGTGCTGGGGCTCAGGGACGCCGCTCGGGGGCCGCAGAGCAGCGGTCGGGGCTGAACAGCGCAAGGACCGACCTGCGGAGAGCGGCTCCCGCACGTCCAGCCCCTCGCGCGCCGAGGCCGCCGGAGCCGGGGTGGCCGCGAGCGGGCGGGGAAGCGCGTGCTGCAAGCCCCGAGCTTCGCTGGAGCTGGCCCCGAGCACAAGGCGAGCTCCCAAGCCCGTCCGCCAGACGATCCGTCCGTCGGTCAGTCTCCGGGCAAACGCGGCCGCGGCAGATGCTGGAGGAGACGCTCCTCGCCCGCCTGCCGGCTCGCGAGCTCCCTCCCACCCTTCGCTCCGCCCGCCGATCGCTCCGCCCGCGCCGCCCGCAGCTCCGCCCGCCTCCCGCCGCCTGAGCCTCGGTGAGGTGCGCGCGCGCACGGGCTCGGGCTCTCCCGGATGGCGGTGGGACGAAGTAAGCGCACCGCCCCCTCCTTCCAGCGCTCTCCGCTCCTGCTGCTCCCTCCATCCTCGCCCCTCCTCAGGCCAGCCCGGAGCGCCGCCGACCCGCGAGCACTGCAGCGGGGTAGGTGGGGAGGATGGCCGGGCGGAGGGAGAAGTATGGGTGCCCGGGGAGCATGCCCATTGGGGGCAGCCTGGAGGAGTGACGGGGGTTGAGGAGCAGCGGGTCCCCCTCTGCCACCGGCAGCAGCAGGCAGCTTCTGGGGGGACGCGGGGGAAAGAGTCGCTTTGGGGCGACAGTAGGGATCCTGAGTGAGAATCCTCCCCGCGACCCCCGGACGAGCCTCCGTTCTGGGTGTAGCCACACTCACGCCCCCTGCTCCACCACCCGGTTTTGTGGCAAGAGAAGACGCCGGGCCACTGAGCCGGAGAGGAAAGGGGTCGTAGACTTTGCTGGGAGCAAAGGGGAAGGATAAGGTGTTAGGGAAGGGGGAGAAAAGAGAGATGGGAAATGGGGGGAGCGAATCGGGGGGGTTGCATAGGAAAGGCCCCCGAATCCCAGTGCGGCTCCAACCCAACCTCCCCACCTGCGGGAGAAATAGGCTTATCCTAGAAATGGGGACGAGGAAGGAGAGATGGCCCAAAGGAATCCTGACCCGGGCTACAATCCTTGCCCTAGGGCCAGTTGCCAACAACAGAAACCAGGATTGCAAGTGCTCCCACGAGACGGAATAGTGCCGAAGGAACTTGACTGGTCTTAACTCTAAGAAGGAATCCAGCAAGGCGTTCCAGGACGGTCTTCCGGGGAATCCGCATTGAGTTTATAGATCATGAACGGTTACGCTTTTGACCTCTGAGGAAGGATGGAACGTGCCTGGAAATTATGTTGGAGCCCTACCTGAGAAGGTGTGCCCGTTAGCTGTGTATCTACCTCCCGCCTGGAGCACTTTCATAGGTGCTGACAAGCGGGTACCAGTATTTCATAGAAATAGAATGAAGAACCGCTCAGAACTATGTGTAAACATCTGTGGGAATTTTTTTTAAGGCTTCAGAAAGCTTCAGAAACAAAGTTTCAGAAACAAAGAGATGAGATCAGGAAGTTTTTCCAGTACCACCCCGTGTAACCTGGTACTGGGCACAGAAATCTGCATGTTTCCTAAGCTCTCACGTGATACTTAAGTATGCTTGAGAACCTTTGTCGTAGGGCTTCCCTGGTTAACTACTTCTCACTTTTCTTAAAAACGAGCTAGCTAGTTGACAACCTGTTACGTGGAAGAGCAAGAAGTTACTTTTTCTTGCAATAAAAATCGCACTTAAGTAGACTTGGCCTTGAGAGGGATTGGGGCTATATTGAGGCCACAGGTAGGAGCCAGGGTCCCCATAAAGGTGGAAGAACCAGGAGGTTCTAGAATTATGACACTGGTTAACAGTGACTTGAGCCGTTTGGATGAAATAACCCTCTTTACCTCCAAAGTGTCCTCCACCCACCCAAAACGCACAGCATAGCACTCACTACCACCAATCTGGTGGGCTTCAAAGGTAAAGTCTGCTCTTAGCAGCAGATTCCCTATTGACAGGAAGGCACTGACAAGCTTTACCTAAGCCTACTGGTGCTATATTGTAATTCTTTCTGTACATAAATAAAACAGTTCCTGCAGATTCCTGGATAAATCAAAGGAAAGGTCTATCTTAAGCTGATATGACACAACTCAGAAAAGGACTAGAAATTAGATCCAGTTGATGACTGAGTTGATCCCTAAGCAGAATTTACCTTTGAAATAAAACTCAACAGAGAAGGGGAAGTTCAGATAACTCACTGGTAATTTGGGGCAGGGGGGCTAGTTGAATTCTCATTTCATATGTCAAAAGCAAGTTCAAGGCGGATTTATGAGTTAAATGTATTTTTTAAAGCAAACCAGAAAATACTATTTGTTAAACCTCTGGCTAGAAGTATTCCTCAACTTAGAAGCAACAGAAGGAAAGGATCAATGGATATGACTGGGTAATACCTAAAACTTCTATGTGTCAAACATTATTTTAGACAGAAACCTAAACCAAAAAAAAGAAAAAAAGTGGCAGCAAATATAAAAAAAAAAAAGTATGAATATCTATAAGTAGGGCTCATACAGCTAAAGTAAAATATAGAATCTCAGTTATTGAGTATAAACAGAAAACAAACAAATCACATACAAAGACATCAAATAGTAATAAATATATGGTGAAAATTAACCTTATAGTAATTAAAGAAATAGATGTTAAAACAAACCAGTGATAAAGATATAGAGATAATAAGCAATGGTTTGCTCATACATTGCAGGTGTCATTATAAAATGATACTGTCCATTTGGAAAGCATTTTGACTATATGTCATAGGTCAGGGTGCTCCTACATTTTGATTCAGAGGTCCCACTTCTGGGAATCTAGCCAGAGACATACTCCAAAATATGGGGAAAGTTATATGCTGCAAGTTGTATATCACAGCATTATTTATATTGAAGACTAGGCCACAACTTAAAGATGCTAGAGGTAGGGACTATACCCAACTCCCTGTAGCCACCTGGACCATGATGCTACTTCATGTTTCTCTGCTTTGCACATATTCCTGGTCTCTACCTCAAGGACACTCCTTGCCGTGTGTCTGTGAGCCGAGCTTTCTTCTCTCACTTATCCTCAACACTTTTGATCAGCATTTTCCAGGCTCCCTCTTTCATCCCCACAAGGCCTCCTACACTCTTCCCTTTTGGCCCTTGGAGACTACCTATAATTACTCATTTCCCTCCCTGTCTCTTCCACTCTGCTACGTCTCCTTCAAGGGTGTGCACCATTTCCTTTTAATCTTAGAATTACTAGCATCCTGCTAATGTTTCAGGTGCTTGATAAATATTTATTTAAAAATGGATGAATCAGGGACTTCCCTGGTGGCCCAGTGGTTAAGACTGTGGGCTCTCAATGCAGGAGGCATGGGTTCGAGCCCCGGTCGGGGAACTAGGATCCAGCATGCCGCATGGCACAGCCAAAAAAAAAAAAAAAAGGATAAATCATTTACTCAAAACTTTTACAGACATTAAGGATGTTGATTCTAATTGCTTATATGTGGAATATAGAAAAATGGTACAGATGAACTTATTTGCAAAGCAGAAACAGAGACACAGATGTAGAGACCAAACTTAAGGATACCAAGGGGGGAAGGGGGAGTGGGATGAATTGGGAGATTGGGATTGACATACATACACTATTGATACTATGTATAAAATAGATAACTAATGAGAACTACTGTAGAGCACAGGAAACTCTACTCAGTGCTCTGTGGTGACCTAAATCAGAAGGAAATCCAAAAAAAGAGGGGATATATGTATACATATAACTGATTCACTTTGCTGTACAGCAGAAACTAACACATCGTAAAGCAACTATATGCCAATAAAAATTAATTTTAAAAAAGGATGATTATAAAGAGTATGTGGCCATGTGTGAATACATTATAATGTTCAATTTTAATTTTGTGGAAATATCTCCAAGTAATATAAAGTTAGATGAAAAAAGCAAGGTGCAAAATAGTATACAGAGTAGGCTACCATTTTGTAAAAAAAAAATATAATAAAGCAGGTTGGCAAAGGAGAGTGGAAAATTTATATATGCACATATTTCCTTGTTAATGGGTAGGCTATGTATAGAAGAAAATAAACTTGTAGTAGTGGTTTGAGGGGCAGGGGGCAGACTAGAGGCCTAAAGATATGATGGGAGGGAGGCCTGCTTTATTTTTCAATATATAAAAAATATATATATATATTTTGTTTGTTTTCAAAATTTGTACCATGTATATGATATACCTGTTTTGAAAAACAAATCAATCTACAAAATTGTATGCAATTCTATGAAAAAAGTTAGGCGTGAATTCTTGACAAATAATGGTTGTTCAACTGTGGGATTGTGGGTGATTTTGTTTTCACGTTTCTCGTTTCTTTTTTATTTAATGTGGTTATACTGCTTTTACAATGACAAAGATAAAATTATAAATAAAGACATAAACAAATAACTAAGTAATCATTATATTTCTTTCGGCACCACCTTTCATGACTCAATAAATTCTGGCCTATTTTAAGCAGGAAAAAAAAGGAGAGTAGTTTTCTCCCTGGAGACAGCTACAGCCATCTCCTTTATAATTCTGACGTTGAAAAAATGGTTAATAAGTTTAATTACTGAAAAGTTAATCAGCCTTTCAAATGGCAGTAAGAACAAGTAAAGCACGTTCTCCTAACAGTTGCCTAAAAAGCAGGATATGACAAGAGGGTTTTAACCTAAGACACCAAATTTAGTGAGCTTGACTCTGTATTTCATTCTCCCCACCGACTTTCTGCCTCCCTCCTCTCTCTCTTTCACTGTCTGTCTCTCTGCTCCTCCAGTCCTGTATTTTTCTTTTCCTTCTCTGTGGCCAGCACGGGTGGTTGTCTACCCACCTAATGTTCCAATGTCCCCCCTCTCTTCACAGCCATAGGCCTGGGAAGGTCAGCTCCAATGGGTGAGCCGAACCTGGCTCTTACCAGTGTTCAGTTCAGAAATGGGCATGAGACACAAGTCTGACCAATGAGGAGAATCTTCTGGGAGCTTCCTCACATCTAAGAGATGTTTTCCTTTTGGCCTTGGGTGTAATTGTGTTTGGATGTGACACCTGAGTCCTCTACAGCCTGACAATAAGAAAGACCATACCAAGCATGGCAGTGAGAAAGTGCAAAGAGCCTAGGCTTCATGCCATCACTGCCTGGCTGACTTCAGCCTGTTCAGGACTTCCTGTCACAGGAGAGAACTTGTTCGTTAAGGCACTGTGAGAGAGGTTTTCAGTTTCATTCAGCTCAAAGTATTCTGTTTTAAACACTCTCCATCCTTCTGGCGTTCTCTCCTGACCCTTTGATTTTCTCTTCTTGAATCACCACCAGTGTTTCCACGTTTCTCTCAGTACCACCCTTTTTCTCCTTTTCCCTCCCCTCTCCTCTCTTCCCCAACTGTTCCTGTCCGTCTTCAACAATACAGGGGGAACGTTTAGCACAGTCTGACCAGCTTACACCCACCCCTTTCTCTCACTTTCTCAACCACAAAATGCTTCCCCACCTCCGACCACACTCATACTTCACAGCTGACAGGCCTGGGTGGATCCACGCCAGGCCAGCCCCAGAGTCTGTCTCTCTCCATGTTGGCGTTCCTTAAACAAAGGAATCCCTGCATGTGGCTGAAATGGAGGTGATGTTTTTTTAGGAGAGCTGAGGGGCCTGTGTTTCCAGGAGGAAGACTCTCACACTCTCTCTGCAGAAAGAGGAAGGAAGCACAAACACCAAGAGAAACAGGGGCAGAGTCTCTGACAACGTGGGCCACGCAAACCGTTGTACATTTTGTGCTCTGAAAAGCTTCCGGCCCTGCTAAAGGCTTTCTATTTCTGGATTTCTACAAGAGGACCCTATCCTTGAGGTTTAAGAAGTTTTTAGATAGAATTCTTCCATTGCACCCCATTTTGGCTTTAGCTACTTTGGAGTGGGCATCTCATATCTGCAAATCAAAGAACCTTGATTAAAACAAGTCATCCCACCTCAAATCCATTATCTAATGAGGTCAACTGAAAACATTTTTAATTGGCCATAATATAAATATTTGTTGTAGTTAATGAATCAAATATTGTGCCTACTGTTCTTGCATCAAAAAGTGAGTAAATTAAAATATTATATTTCTCTAAAAAACAAAGGATCCCCCAGAATCAGTATCACCCCGTGCCCCTCTCACCCCACGCCCACACATACCCATTAAAGAAGTCTAGTTTTCAGGGCCCCAGGAAGAACATAAAAAGAAAGCATATCTGTCTCGTAAATATGATTAAACAAGCATATGCAGAACACAGTTGTTTCACTTTTAAAAATCAATTATAATTGCTTGTGTAACAAAATGAATTCTATCTTTTACAAAACGACAGCACAGGCGTTGATTTTGTTGACGTTGCTGTTCCACCTTCTTTTGGAAATACCACCTCAATTTCCTACTGCTTTGGAAATAGTCAGCGAGGCCTCCCTCTGAATCAAGGTGCCAGGCCCTACCCTCACCTTACCAGGGGCAGATGCGTGACACACATTTGGCCAGTCAGAAGCTCCCTTCATGCTACTACACAGAGGGAGGAAAAGACCAAAAACTACCTGGAGTTCATTCGCTGCAGCCCCTGGACAAGTCTGAGGCTGCCCTTGGGACCCTGGGGGTCCTCCTGGTTCTTCTGCCCTCCCTCTAGCTCCATAAATTAGCTTATTTCCTCGAGTAAATTTCCCTTCTGATTAAATCAGCCTGCTTCAATGGCTTAGACCAAAAAATTCCTAATCAACACTTGGTGAACTTTTTTTTTAAATAACTTATTTATTTTATTCATTTTATTTTTGGCTGCGTTGGGTCTTCGTTGCTGTGTGTGGGCTTTCTCTAGTTGCGGCGAGCGGGGGCTAGTCTTTGTTGTGGTGCACGGGCTTCTCATTGCAGTGGCTTCTCCTGTTGCAGAGCACGGGCTCTAGGCACATGGGCTTCAGTAGTTGTGACACGTGGGCTCAGTAGTTGTGGCACTCAGGCTTAGTTGCTCCGTGGCATGTGGGATCTTCCCGGACCAGGTCTCGAACCCGTGTCCCCTGCATTGGCAGGAGGATTCTCAACCACTGCGCCACAAGGGAAGTCCTAGGTGAACTTCTGCAACTGCACTTTCAGAGAAAAATGTTAACTTTTTCTCTGATTTCCAAAGTAGGATAGCCTTATTATACAATATTTAGAAAATTCAGAAAAAAAATTTAAAGACTCCCACATGACATTTCCAAAGAAAACTACTGTCAATATTTTGATATATTTTCTTCATGAACAAATATTTGTGTATGATTGATCTCATTCTGTAGAGAAAAAAATTTAAACCTACTGCATTTTCCATTTGCCAGTGCCCCCAAAGAGTGCGGAGAAATCCCCCATCAGAATAGAAGCAAGTCCATCTCATTTTCCAGGCTGTGGTTATCAGTCAAGATTCTAACCGTGTTGCCCTGTATCTCTAACCCTTGAGTGTTTTCCTTTTCCACCACGTATCGGTCTTTGTTTCCTTTCTCCTAAGCAAACAGTCTTGCATGCTCCCTTACATTCCTAACTCACTCGTACCTCCAAACAGTCTCAAAATTCCATTCCCACCCCACGAACTCCACCCTTCTTTTCATCCATCACCAAATCAAATTATATTGCAGTTAAGCATTTCAACTCCTTACAAAAATCTGCCCGCATTTAACACTAGGCATGCTAATCATATCTAGTAATTTCCTCTTTCACCATTTGGTTTCTTTCACCATATAAAAACTTTGCTTCTGGGGCTTCCCTGGTGGCGCAGTGGTTGAGAGTCTGCCTGCTGATGCAGGGGACACGGGTTCGAGCCCTGGTCTGGGAAGATCCCACATGCTGCAGAGCAACTAGGCCCGTGAGCCACAACTACTGAGCCTGCGCGTCTGGAGCCTGTGCTCCGCAACAAGAGAGGCCGCAATAGTGAGAGGCCCGCCCACCGCGATGAAGAGAGGCCCCCGCTTGCCACAACTAGAGAAAGCCCTCGCACAGAAACGAAGACCCAACACAGCAAAAAATAATTAATTAATTAATGAACTCCTACCCCCAACATCTAAAAAAAAAAAAAATTTCCCTGCTGGAAAATCTATAAAAACAAACAAACAAACAAAAACTTTGCTTCTGTGATATATCTCTTTCCAATGGAACTATAATTGGTGGAACATTGAACTTAATGTCCAGAAGCAGGGAACAGATATTAGCAGATTCATCAGATATCCATTTAGGTTTTATTAGGCAGAATCAATCGATTCAACAACAAATATTTACTGAGCACATCTCCCATTAAGGCACCTGTAGTCATAATTTCTGCCCTAAGAGTGAACTGGAAGAAACAGACAGAGGTAAGGATACAGGTCAGAATGGACTAAGTGCTACAATTCCAATGAAGTAGAGTGTGATACAGAGTCATAAAAAAACTTCTTCCAGGGCTTCCCTGGTGGCGCAGTGGTTGAGAGTCCGCCTGCCGATGCAGGGGACAGGGGTTTGTGCCCCGGTCAAGGAAGATCCCACATGCCGCGGAGCGGCTGGGCCCTTGAGTCATGGCCACTGAGCCTGCGCGTCCGGAGCCTGTGCTCCGCAACGGGAGAGGCCACAACAGTGAGAGGCCCGCGTACCGCAAAAACTTCTTCCAGTTCTATCTTTCCTTTTCTTTTTTTTTTTTCTTTTCTGTAGTAGTAGCATTAAGGTGCAACTACTAGGGACAAAAACTAGTTCCATTTATGAAGACTGAATGTCTTATATCTGAATCATTTATTTGAATGAGTTCAGGACTCTGAAAGAATAAGTTTTAAAATTTATAATTAACCACAACGGTATAACCATTGTGAAAAACAGTTTGGCAGTTCCTTAAAGAGTTAAACAGAATTAACATATAATTCAGCAATTCCATTCCCAGACATATACCCAAAAGAAATGAAAGCAGGGAACCAAAGAGATACTTGTTTACCAATGTTCATAGAAGCAGGAGAGCCAAAATGTGGAAACAGCCCAGTGTCCCTCAATAGATGAATGGATAAACAAAATACAGTATATATACAATGGAATATTACTCAGCCTTAAAAAGGAAGGACATTTTGATACATGCTACAGCATGGCTGAATCTTGAAAACGTGTTAAGTGAAATAAGATGGATACATATTGTATGATTCCACTTATAAGAAGTACCTAAAAAAGGCAAATTCATAGAGACACAAAGTAGAATAGAGATTACTAGGGATTGAGGGGAAAGAGAATGAAGAGTTATTATTTAATAGATACAGAATTTCTGTTTGAGATGATGAAAAATTCTGGAAATGAATAGTGGTGATGGTTGCAGAACACTGAATACTTAATGCCACTGAACTATATGCTCAGAAATGGTTAAAATGGTAAATTTTATGTTCTATATATTTTAGCACAATAAAAAAGTCTACACTTATAACAAATAACAAACTGAAGAATAGTTCAAAATATAGAAATACGTTACTCAAGTCTAAATATGATCAAAATTAAATGTCCAATATATGCATTCTAAGGCTATGAGTTGTGTGTGTCCTCACTTTAGGAAATCTAATAGAAGTGTGAAAATAAACGCAGAGATGATTGCATATAAAAGGATCTGTTTTACAGAGGGATTTATCCAAGCATTCTTTTAAACAAGGAGCTTCCCCTGTAAACTTAATTGTTTGCTAATTGATCAGGAGCAACACAGCAAAGGCTGCTGAGAGCAGAACATTCTCTGGAAAGAGGTATCAGGAAGCTGGGGCCGCTCTCTAGTGCACAGTCTCACACAGGAGACCAGCCACCTGTGTTTCTCTCTTCCCAGAGGAGCTCTGGGCCCTCTCAAGCCTTCTAGGAGAATCCAACATAGCTGCTGTGAGTTGGGGATACAGTGGTGAGAGGATTAGCTACCTTCTAAGCTGATGATCTGAGGTTTTATATCAATCGCTCAGCAACATTTTCTATTAGACCACAAACTCCTTGAGGGCAGGGATCAAATTTCTGTGTAGTGTGTTGCCTTGCCCGTATGCCACACGTGCTGGGTGTATAATATTATTTACTGAATAAATGAGTGAATGAATGAATAACTTTAGTTCAAAATGGCAAAGGAAGGTCAAACAAAAATAGTTATAAAGCAGCTCTGAAATTCTAATATACAAGAAATGCACTTGAGTCATAAAAGTTCAAACGACACATACAATCTTAGAGAAACACTCCTCAAAGCATAAAGTGAGCAAAATCTCTGTCCACGCTTATCCTATCTTCTTCTGCAAAAGGGACCTATTTTCTACTGTGTTTGTAACTCTGTCTTATACCCAAATGCACCCCATTCACTGGGTTCACCATAAATACTGTCAACAGAATGAGTGACAAGGCAAAAAATAGCTTGCAGTACTTTTCATTTTTTACAAGTGTGGAAAGCATATTAAACCATCCGCTGATTAAAAATATGCATGTTTTGACTTGCATATGAATCAAATTAACATACATAAATCCAGCACCTCCACATCACTAGATTCACAGCCACAGCCAATAAATTTCCGTGTTTCTTCAGATTCATCAATCCCAGAGTGACATGATTGTTATTAGAAATAAAATACACAGTAATGGTTTATAACTAAAAGCTAACTTTTGTTTTATTTCAATTCAATGGTCATTTATCCTCTAAAAATGAAAAAGGCATAAGATCATTGGGAATCTAAAATTTTATGCTCAAATTTGCTCTATAAATACCTAAGGTCACCATGGGAAGCTAAAATTTGAGGTATAGAACAGGAACCATCCTCCTTCGATACGATGAATGAGGATCAACCAAAGTACAGCATGTTGAACCCTAGCACCGTGCTGCCTTATATAACCCCAGAAATGTGAAAGGTCTCAAGTTGCAGCTTCTAGAACTTCAGCTTCTACCTGCCCCTCTGCTCCCGCGGGTCCGTCACCACCACATTCTCTCCAAGACTAAAATTTATTCAGAAGCTTGAAGGATTCTTCCCAAACAATTGCATCAAGGAGATTTAACTGTCATGCTATTTATTTGTACTATGTGCTTTTGTTGAGTTGAGTTGCTAATATTTAGTCGTATAATCATGGCTTTAGATGAGATCATGAAAAGCTAGTCCATTTCTTCCCTGGAGCAGGGAAGATTCTCTGGGAAGCAGAAGAATAGCTCCGTATACTGTTATACTAATGGACCTGTCAACCCTCCTGGGAGGAAGAACACCTCCAAACGACAAACCTAGGTTGGGCCCAAGACAATTAAGAGGGGGTCAAGGGAATTCCCTAGCGCTCCAGTGGTTGGGACTCTGGGCTTCCACTGCCAGGGGCCGCGTTCGATTAGCTGGTCAGGGAACTAAGATCCTGCAAGCCACCTGGCACAGCCAAAAAAAAAACGGGGGTCAATCATTGTTACTGAGAGACACCCTGCCCCTTCCTCTTTACTCCTCAGTCCCTCAGGATTTGCCATCATCTGGAGTACTACTCTAGGACCAAGGATGTAGCCTGGGTAGAATCTCTGGCACCCGGCCTCTCTTTGCACAACAGGTATGACTATTGACATACCTCTGGCAACATATAAATGCCCAGCACTTTGGTCATTGGGTCCTCCCAGGACTGCCGGCACTGAGCCATGGAGGACAATGGAAATCTTTCCAGAGCAGTGTTTTCTAGCCTTGCCTGGTGATGAGGATCATCTAGGGCTATTGTCATAAACACAGATTCCCAGGCCCTTTCCCTAGATGTGCATTTTTAGTAGGTCTATACGGGGTCCAGGAATCTGATTATTTAACAAGGGCTCAGGTAATGCTCTTCACCAGGGAATTTGGGGAAATACTAAGTTCAGCACATTCTTCAAAGTGTTCCTTGAGTCTCCTGGTAGGAGGGAGTTGCCCTGTGTGGATTCAAGCCTTGTCATCTCTGGGGATAATGAAGGTGAGTGTACTTTGTATACTGGGAATTCTCTGTAAATCCAAGCTGTGCTATCATTATCATAATTATATACCTCTAGCCACAGCCCCCAGACAACATGGATAGCTGGGGTACACGTCTCGTCAGTGTGCAGGGCTAAAGCACCAGCCCCAGTCTCTGCGGATAAGGAGTGGCCAAAAGCAGAGGAGAAAGGGAGGAGGAGAAGCAAAAGCTGGAATGTGGAAATTAATACATATGTATTTCAATCCACAGCTGCTCTGGCTGCTGATATAAATTAAAGGAAGAAGGAGGGAGAGTCAGGGAGAAAATGTTAACAGCATGAATTTTCCAGATATTAAGGACTGAATGTGTTAGCTGAATTATTCATTTATTAAACTTTTAATTTTATTTTTTAGTGCTACTACATGAATAAATGTGAGTTGGACTCAGAGACACAACTCAATACTAAGATAAGCACCTGCATGATGGGTCACCACGCAAAGTAGCCTGTGAGGTTTAGTCATCTACATGAGGTTGCCACAGCTGGGGAAAAGCCTCTAGGCTGGCAGTTTTGCTGCTGACTTACCATAAATTAAAGATGGATCTGTAGTTAGAGCACTGCCTCCCCCATGGACACAAAGACCAGGGCCTTCCTTACAATACTGATGAAGAAAATTTGCAATGATGCCAGAAATGAAAGAAGTGCATATTCTTACAGGATGCTGGGAGATAATTTAGAAATAACAACCACTCTTTTCTGAGACTTGAACAAGAAGTTGTGAGTTAAATAGCAGCCTATAGAATCACCTGGCACTAAGAAAAGGAACATCATGCTCCAAGTCTCCTTAAAAAGATGAATGCAGGGCTTCCCTGGTGGCGCAGTGGTTGAGAGTCCGCCTGCCGATGCAGGGGGCGCGGGTTCGTGCCCCAGTCTGGGGGGATCCCGCGTGCCGCGGAGCGGCTGGGCCCGTGAGCCACGGCCGCTGTGCCTGCGCGTCCGGAGCCTGTGCTCCACGACGGGAGAGGCCACAACAGTGAGGGCCCCGTGTACCGCAAAAAAAAAAAAAAAAAAAAAAAGATGAATGCAGTCTTCAGTGATTGAATATGTTCCTGCATAGTAACAGAGAAATGGACTAGCTTTTCATGATCTCATCTAAAGCCATGATTATACGACTAAATATTAGCAACTCAACTCAATAAAGGCACATAGTACAAATAAATAACATGACAGTTACATCTCCTCAATGCAACTGTTTGGGAAGAATCCTTCAAGTCTCTGAATAAATTTTAGAAGATACAGGACTTCACAGTTAACGCTCCTCAAAACCAGAAACGTACCTCAGCCTCTTTAGACTTTTTGGTTCCTCCTGTTGTGACAAACATTCCCAAGGAGTCGAGTTGCAGCCAGGAGATGGTTTTGGGATAATTAGGAAATACGTTAGATGCCAAAAGTATATTAAATGACCAATACGCCTCAGAGCAGCCTCTTTTGAGAGTCACATAAAATATGCAAGAGACACTTAACCATTCTCATCTTCAATTTTACTTCCTTAGGTCTCATCACTTTTTTCCTCAGATATGTATAAAAAAAGGTTTTTCATGCCCACCCTGCTGACAAAATTTCAACCTCTGAAACTTTCCCTTTAAAACTAACAAGGCTTTTTATCTCCCTGAGTTGGCCAGATAACGAGTTTACAGGCCACTCAGAATCACCAGAGAGAGCAGAAACTGGAGCAGTACAGACAGATGAGATCCTCGCAGATAAAGCACATCATTCAGGGCAGTCAGGAGCTGCGGCCTCTTCCCTCACTTAACCTTGTACCAAAGCTGCTGTGGGTAATTTGATTCCCTGCACACCTTTCTCTGTTGAAATGGAACATGGATTTTTAGGGTGATGTTAGAGGGGAGACCCTGTGAAGGAAGGAAAACTGTATAAGGACTTAGGAAATCTACCCTAACTCATTTGCCACGTGAGATCAATTACGTCACTACTCAAAAACCTGTCTCCTTACCTGAAACGGGGGAGGTTAGATCAAACCGGTGGGATAAAGTTCTTGATCTGGAAGAATTCTCTAAAGTCCCTGCTTGGGGCGAGTGGGAAAAGTAAGTGGGTTCTAGGCTGTGGTTCTCTCAGAACACTTCTACTTTTCTCTGTTTCCAAGTTGGTGTTTCATATAAGATTTCTGAAAGGTATCCCATGCTAAAGAAAGTTTGCAAACCCCTGGACTAAAACAAATGCTTCCTTCCAGCTCTCACACCCTCTGATTCTTTAACATTCAATGATAAGAGGGATGCATGCCTGCTAAAGCAACCAGAAGGTTCTCAGTTAGAGTATTACCTAGATATTGATCGAATCTGCAAATTGAAGAGATGCTTGAAGGATGTGAAAGAGGAAATTTAGAGAAACCCAGATGGCGCATCTCATTTCCAGGTTAGGAAGGAGACCTGTATCACTCTTTCTTCCTTCCCTACTTACAGCCAATATCTACCCCTTACTCAGTGGTTCTCAATTCTGACTGTCTAACAGATTAGCCTATTAAATTATTCAGGGATTTGGGCTCCTGAGATTCTGAGTCAACAGACGTAGAGACAGAGTTTTTTCAGCTACTTCATTTTAGCTTGCTTTTGTTTTAAGATCCATAGGTCACTCTGGTGTGCAACTAGGACTGAGAATCTCTGCTTAGCTTCAGCTCTCCAACCATCACTAAGACCATTCCCTTAAAAGACATTAATGACCTCCCACAATGTCAGTTATCATTTTTAGGCAGATGACCCCAAACTGAACTCGAAAGAGACATCCATCTTCCATCTCGGTGTTTCAGAAGCTCTTCACCCACCAACCAGCCTTGTCTCCAATATCTATCATTCTGCTAGTGGCCCAGCCCTTCTTCCAGTGTCTAATGTTCCAGTGACCTGAAGGCATCTTTGATTCCGCCACTCCTGTGCTCCCAGCCTGCTATCTGCACAAACTTCACAAACCTACCCTGTATCTGACCCTAAGTCAGATCCCAGCCTCCTATTCCTACTGCCACTCTTCAACCACGTTCCCTTTATGTCTTGTCTATATTGTTTTAGCCACTTACAGAACTCTCATTTTCCCATCTTTACCCTCTTTGATCCATATTAATCTAACTTTGTAAGCCCCTTGTTTAACTAATTACAATGGTTCCCTATGGCCTACCCTTAAAAAAATAAACCCCTTCATCTTCTAGGTTCCACAGTAGGAACCCAATCTAAGTTTCCAGCCTCATCTTCAATTACATAGCAGCATGAACACAATACACCAACCAAAGAGCATGGCTCTCTCTGAAGAATCTGAAGCACAATGGAAAACATTGTGCTTGGCCCTCTTCCATGGCAGTCATTATATCCTGTCTTGTAGTGTAGTTATCTATGGCCATATCTTATCCCCTTTACTGAGCCATTGCTTCTTCAGAGAATGTCCTGTGAGCCTTGTAGCTATATAGAAAGAGAGTGGACTTTGGAGCCAGACAGCCCTGTGTTGCAATTCCAGCTCTGCCACCCAACAGCTGTTTGAACTGGTTCATATTATTTACCCCTTCCCTGCTTTAGTTTCCCCATCTGTAAAATGGGAATATTAATATGCAGTCCCTAGGATTAGTGTGAAGTTTTAATAATATGGTACATGTAAGTGCCTGATACAAGAAAGACCCTCAAAAAATTGTGGTTCCCATTAGCAAATGTCAAATGGAGGCTGGACAGGCCTTCATCTATAATGGAAGGTGATGTCCTGCTAACCCAGCTTTATGGGAATCTTCCTCTATAGATATTCACCACCTGGTACTTTTTACTCATTAAGATCATAAAGGCTATTTAAAATTTTGAGACAAGATTCTGATGCAAAATATTGGTTTCTTCCCTTTTATCTATTGGCCAATAATAATAAGGGTTGGTAGAAATAGTGAAATGGTTGGTAGACAGGAAAGGGAAGAAAGAGCAGCAAGAAAACACTGGATTAAGATATCCAGCAATACATACTGAGACACATAAAATGGCCACAATTTTGCCAAGCAAATACTATCAACTTACATTATGCAGTATGTAAAGGAATAAGCCACTGTAGTCAGGGGGGTAGAAGTCATTAAATAAAAGGACAGTTATTAACATAATACATCAAATCATTACATCAAATACAAAAAAAATTACTTCTATAGATGCTTAAAGTGTATTTGATAAGATTCAACACCAATCCCTAGTAACATTATTTTAAGAGTAGAAATAGGAAAAATATGTCTTTAATATAAGAAAAAGTAAGGGCAGACAGCAGAAGCAAGAAGAACTACAATCCTGAAGCCTGTGGAACAAAAACTACATTCACAGAAAGATAGACAAGATGAAAAGCCAGAGGGCTATGTACCACATGAAGGAACAAGATAAAATCCCAGAAAAACAACTAAATGAAGTGGAGATAGGCAACCACCCAGAAAAAGAATTTAGAATAGTGATAGTGAAGATGATCCAGGACCGCAGAAAAAGAATGGAGACAAAGATAGAGAAGATGCAAGAAATGTTTAACAAACACCTAGAAGAATAACAGAACAAACAAACAGATGAACAATACAATAACTGAAATGAAAACCACACTAGAAGGAATCAATAGCAGAATAACTGAGGCAGAAGAACGGATAAGTGACCTGGAAAACAGAATGGTGGAATTCACTGCTGCAGAACAGAATAAAGAAAAAAGAATGAAAAGAAATGAAGACAGCCTAAGACACCTCTGGGACAACATTAAACACAACAACATTCGCATTATAGGGGTCCCAGAAGGAGGAGAGAGAGAGAAAGGACCCGAGAAAATATTTGAAGAGATTATAGTCAAACAATTCCCTAACATGGGAAAGGAAATAGCCACCCAAGTCCAGGAAGTGTAGTGAGTCCCATACCAGATAAACCCAAGAAAAACACGCCGAGACACATAGTAATCAAACTGGTAAAAATTAAAGACAAAGAAAAATTATCGAAAGCAGCAAGGGAAAATCAACAAATAGCATACAAGGGAACTCCCATAAGGTTAACAGGTGATTTCTCAGCAGAAACTCTACAAGCCAGAAGGGAGTGGCATGACATATTTAAACTGATGAAAGAGAAGAACCTATAGCCAAGATTACTCTACCCAGAAGGATCTCATTCAGATTCGATGGAGAAATCAAAAGCTTTACAGACAAGCAAAAGCTAAAAGAATTCAGCACCACCAAACCAGCTCTACAACAAATGCTAAAGGAACTTCTCTCTAAGTGGGAAACACAAGAGAAGAAAAGGACCTACAAAAACAAACCCAAAACAATTAAGAAAATGGTAACAGGAACACACATATCGATAATTACCTTAAACGTGAATGGATTAAATGCTCCAACCAAAAGACACAGGCTTGCTGAATGGATACAAAAACAAGACCCATATATATCTTGTCTACGAGAGACCCACTTCAGACCTAGGGACACTTACAGAATGAAAGTGAGGGGATGGAAAAAGATATTCCATGCAAATGGGAATCAAAAGAAAGCTGGAGTAGCAATACTCATATCAGATAAAATAGACTTTAAAATAAAGAATGTTACAAGACACAAGGAAGGACACTACATAATGATCAAGAGATCAATCCAAGAAGAAGATATAACAATTGTAAATATTTATGCCCCCAGCATAGGAGCACCTCAATACATAAGGCAACTGCTAACAGCTATAAAAGAGGAAATCGACAGTTACACAATAATAGTGGGGGATTTTAACACCTCACTTACACCAATGGGCAGATCATCCAGACAGAAAATGAATAAGGAAGGACAAGCTTTAAATGACACAATAAACCAGATAGATTTAATCGATATTTATAGGACATTCCATCCAAAACAGCAGATTACACTTTCTTCTCAAGTGCGCATGGAACATTCTCCAAGATAGATCACATCTCGGGTCACACATGAAGCCTCAGTAAATTTAAGAAAATTGAAATCATATCAAGCATCTTTTCTGACCACAGCGCTATGAGATTAGAAATGAATGACAGGGAAAAGAACATAAAAAACACAAACACATGGAGGCTAAACACTATGTTACTAAATAACCAAGAGATCACTGAAGAAATCAAAGAGGAAATAAAAAAATACCTAGAGACAAATGACAATGAAAACACGATGATCCAAAGCCTATTGGATGCAGCAAAAGCAGTTCTAAGAGGGAAGTTTATAGCAATACAATCCTACCTCAAGAAACAACAAACACCTCAAATAAACAATCTAACCTTACACTTAAAGCAATTAGAGAAAGAAGAACAAACAAAACCCAAAGTTAGTAGACGGAAGGAAATCATAAAGAATAGAGCAGAAATAAATGAAATAGAAAACAATAGCAAAGATCAATAAAACTAAAAGCTGGTTCTTTGAGAAGGTAAACAAAATTGATAAGCCATTAGCCAGACTCATCAAGAAAAAGAGGGAGAGGACTCAAACCAAAAAAATTAGAAATGAAAAAGGAGAAGTTACAACAACACCACAGAAATACAAAGCATCCTAAGAAACTACTACAAGTAACTCTATGCCAATAAAATGGACAACCTGGAAGAAATGGACAAATTCTTAGAAAGGTATAACCTTCCAAGACTGAACCAGGAAGAAACAGAAAATATGAACAGACCAATCACAAGTAATGAAATTGAAACTGTGATTAAAAATCTTCCAACAAACAAAAGTCCAGGACCAGATGCCTTCACAGGTGAATTCTATCAAACATTTAGAGAAGAGCTAACACTCTATATGTATTCTCTATACATAGAGAATCCTGAGGATGTCACCAGAAAACTACTAGAGGTAATCCATGAATTTGGTAAAGTTGCAGGATACAAAATGAATGCACAGAAATCTCTTGCATTCCTATACACTAATGATGAAAAATTTGAAAGAGAAATTAAGGAAACACTCCCATTTACCACTGCAACAAAAAGAATAAAATACCTAGGAATAAACCTACCTAGGGAGACAAAAGACCCGTATGCAGAAAACTATAAGACACTGATGAGAGAAATTAAAGATGATACCAACAGATGGAGAGATATACCATGTTCCTGGATTGGAAGAATCAATATTGTGAAAATGACTATACTACCCAAAGTAATCTACAGATTCAATACAATCCCTATCAAATTACCAATGGCATTTTTACGGAACTAGAACAAAAAAACTTAAAATTTGTATGGAGACAGAAAAGACTCTGAATAGCCAAAGCAGTCTTGTAGGAAAAAAAAACGGAGCTGGAGGAATCAGACTCTCTGACTTCAGACTATACTACAAAGCTACAGTAATCAAGACAATATGGTACCGGAACAAAAACAGAAATATAGATCAATGGAACAGGATAGATAGACCAGAGATAATGCCAAGCATCTATGGTCAACTAATCTATGACAAGGGAGGCAAGGATATACAATGCAGAGAAGACAGTCTCTTCAATAAGTGATGCTGGGAAAACTGCACAGCTACATGTAAAAGAATGAAATTAAAAACACTCCCTAACACCATACACAAAAACAAACTGAAAATGGATTCGAGACCTAAATGGAAGACTGGACACTATAAAACTCTTAGAGGAAAACATAGGAAGAACACTCTTTGATATAAATCACAGCAAGATCTTTTTTGACCCACCTCCTAGAGTAATGGAAATAAAAACAAAAGTAAACAAATGGGACCTAATGAAACTTCAAAGCTTTTGAACAGCAAAGGAAACTACAAACAAGACGAAAAGACAACCCTCAGAATGGGAGAAAATATTTGCAAATGAATCAATGGACAAAGGATTAATCTCCAAAATATATAAACAGCTCTTGCAGCTCTATATTAAAAAACCAAACAACCCAATGCAAAAATGGGCAGAAGACCTAAGTAGACAATTCTCCAAAGAAGACATACAGATGGCCAAGAGGCAGATGAAAAGCTGCTCAACATCACTAATTATTAGAGAAATGCAAATCAAAACTACAATGAGGTATCACCTCACACCAGTTAGAATGGACATCATCAGAAAATCTACAAACAACATATGCTGGAGACGGTGTGAAGAAAAGGGAACCCTCTTGCACTGTTGGTGGGAATGTAAATTGATACAGCCATTATGGAAAACAGTATGGAGGTTCCTTGAAAAACTACAAATAGAATTACCATATGACCCAGCAATCCCACTACTGGGGATATACCCAGAGAAAACCATAACTCACAAACACATATGCCCCCCAGTGTTCATTGCAGCACTATTTACAATAGCCAGGACATGGAAGCAAACTAAGTGCCCACCGATAGACGAATGGATAAAGAAGATGTGGTACATATATACAATGGAATATTACTCAGCCTTAAAAGGGAACAAAACTATGTCATTTGTAGAGACATGGATGGATCTAGAGACTGTCATACAGAGTGAAGTAAGTCAGAAAGAGAAAAACAAAGATCGTATATTAATGTATATATGTTGAACCTAGAAAAATGATAGAGATAAACTGGTTTGCAGGGCAGAAATTGAGACACAGATGTAGAGAACCAACTTATGGACACCAAGGGGGGAAAGTGGTGGGCAGGGGGTGTGGTGGTGGGATGAATTGGGAGATTGGGATTGACATATATACACTAATTTGTATAAAATGGATAATTAATAAGAACCTTCTGTATAAGAAAATAAATAAAATAAAAATAAAAAATTCAAAAAAAGAAGTAAGTCTGATATTCCTCTAACACATGTAATAGTAGAAAATCTGACTATTAATGTTCAGCTTTTTGTAGAAAAACTCCATTAAAACAGAAATGTGTACAAATGATAAATGTATAGCTCAATAAATTTTTCAAAAATTAAATGTGAATGCAGAATAAAAGACAAATAATGCTCTATACTTAAGGTGCTGCCCTCATGTTTCCATTCCATTCTCTAGCTGCATCTGTGCAAAGAAGTGACTTCTGTTAACATTAAATAAATGTACCTCTTTTTGAGGTATACAGATGTAATCATGTTATCTGAATTACTTTGTTCAACATTATGTTTTTGACATTTTTTCATGTTTTGTGTCTAACTATGACTAGTAAATTCTATTGATGGATAGTGTTCTAAAAAAAAAGAAAGAAAAAGTATAAGATTAAGACTAACAGCTAGCATTATATGTAATAGTAAAACATCAGTGATATCACCATTAAAAATATGTACAAAAGGGGCTTCCTGGTGGTGCAGTGGTTAAGAAACTGCCTGCCAATGCAGGGGACACAGGTTCGAGTCCCGGTCTGGGAAGATCCCACATGCTGCAGAGCAACTAAGCCCATGTGCCACAACTACTGAGCCCATGCGCCTAGAGTCCGTACTCTGCAGCAAGAGAAGCCACTGCATGAGAAGCCTGCGCACTGCAACAAAGAGTAGCCCCCGCTCACCACAACTAAAAGAAAGCCCACGTGCAGCAACGAGGACCCAACGCAGCCAAAAACAAACAAACAAATTAATTAATTAATTTTAAAAAATATGTACAAAAGAAGGAATATTACTTAATATTGTTCTGAAAGTTATAGCCAATACAATATGACATAATACAAAATTAAAAGTATATTATTAATAACGAAGAGATAAAAAGACATTTATTTGGGGATGAAGTCATTATATAGGTCCAAAGAAATAATTTTTTTTTTTTTTTTTTTTTTTTTGGCGGTACGCGGGCCTCTTACTGTTGTGGCCTCTCCCGCTGCGGAGCACAGGCTCCGGACGCGCAGGCTCAGCGGCCATGGTTCACGGGTCCAGCCGCTCAGCGGCATGTGGGATCTTCCTGGACCGGGGCACGAACCCGTGTCCCCTGCACCGGCAGGCGGACTCTCAACCACTGCGCCACCAGGGAAGCCCCCAAAGAAATAATTTAAAAATTGATTAAACACAAGGGGATGAATGTAAGATAAACACGCAGAAATCAAAAGCATTCCATACAGTTGAAATTATAAGCTAGAAACTTTAAAAATATATATTTATATGTAATTCTAAAACAGATTTGAAATGGTTGTGAGAAAAAATGAATACAGAGAGCCCATGCACAGTAACAACAAAAATATAAAACATCTTACAAATAGACTTAATGCATAATTTCTTTCATCTATGCAAAGAACAGAGCAAATTCTTATTGAGATATATTTAGTGAAGCTTGAGAAAATGGAAAAATATGCTGTGTTTCTGAGCAGGAGGACATTGTTACAAATATTTACATATTTTCAAAATAATTTAGGTTTAATCACGAGTGTAATCAGTCCACCTACTATATGCCTAACAAACTTCTACGTACTGAGGATAACCATGCAAGCAGTAAGTAACACAAAGACTCTGCCCACACGGTGTTTAGATATTTATGGAGTTGACACACCAAACATATAAAGTCTTACTCTTATACAACGTTAGGAAATGATACATGCATTGAATAAAAATAAAACAGGGTCAAGTGAGAATGAAGGACAGGGATGATGTTTAGAATAGAGGGGTCATGAAAAGCCTCTGAAGAAGTCACATTTAAACAGATATTTGAATACAGTGCAGTGGAGAGCCATGTGGCTGTCCGGAGGAATAGTGTTTCTTGCAGAGGGAACAGCAAATGCAAAGACCCAGACATGGAACCATGTTTGACGTCTTCCAGGAATAAAAAGTAATCCAGGGTTGCTGAAGCAGAGCAAGTGAGGTGGTCATTGGTAGGGGATGAGGACAGAGGTAATGAGGGGCAGATCATATGTGGGCCTTGTAGACCACATAGGGACTTTGTCCTAAGTCTGATGGTAGGCGTTGGTAGATTTTGATCAGGTGAGAATGTGATCTAATTACATTTTTTAAAAAGATTTGTCTGTCCTCAGTGCTGAGAAGAGTTAAGGTAGAGGTGAGGGGGGAATAGTGAGATCAATGAGGAGGGTATTTCAATAATTCAGGCTGGAAACAATAGGCCTGCATTGGGTAGTGGGGTAGAGTAATCCAAAGTGGAATCCAGATATAGGTTGGAGGTAGTCATAAAAGATTTGCTGACGGGTTGAGTTAGAGGGGTAAGAGAAGGAGAAGAATCAAGGTTGGCCACTAGGTTTTTGTCTTGAAGCAACTGGCTGGATCATAGTGTTACTTAATGAGGTGAGGTGAAGACTGGAAAAGGAGCAGGAGTTGGGGGACTGAAATCAAGAGCTGTGTTTTTTGTTTTTTGTTTTTTTGCGGTACGCGGGCCTCTCACTGTCATGGCCTCTCCCGTTGCGGAGCACAGACTCCGGACGCGCAGGCTCAGCGGCCGTGGCTCACGGGCCCAGCCACTCCACGGCATGTGGGATCTTCCCGGACCGGGGCACGAACCCGTATCCCCTGCATCGGCAGGCGGACTCTCAACCACTGCGCCACCAGGGAAGCCCAAGAGCTGTGTTTTGAAGATGTCAAATTTGAAACTTCTATCAGACTCCAAATGCAGATGTTGAGCAGGCAGTTTCCATGAATCTGAAACTCAGGGGAACTTCTCAGGCCATCAGCATGTAGCTGGAATGTAAAGGCAGAAGACTGGATGAGGTCATCTATGGAGAGAATGCACAGAGAGACCCAGGGCCCACCAGTGTTCAGAGTTTGAGACAAGGAAGAAGATCCTTTAGAGAAGACTGAAAGGAAGCAGCTAATAAAATAGGACAGAACCTGGGAGAGTTTGGAGTCTCAGAAGCCAAATAAGTAGTTTAATATAATTCCCATCAAAAATATCAATGATTTATTTTTATTAACTGACAACATCATTCTAAAACATACCAGCAAAGCTTAATGCACACCTGGGATAATGGACCATCCTGCCACATATTTCTTTTTTAACAACTGATGTGGACATGATGTTTTTATGACCTTGTAAAATGAAAAGGAAATCTTTCTTACTTAAAAATAATCTATTTGCCTATGTAAGCACTCTGTCTTCCACTATACAACCCCTCCATTTTATACAGGCACACTTGTTTCAGTCACCTTGCTGGTGTCCTTGCAGCAAGTTAATAAAATGTAGCAGGAGTTTGAGAAAAAGTTGTCTATAAAATTTTGCTTTTGATACTTGGAAATTGATCCTATTTATATAAGAAACTATTATGCCATTAGAAAGCATATTAAACCATTGGGCAGGCATAAATTATTCAATAAATAGTGTTGGGACAAGTGTTGAGAAATATGAAAACTAAATTGTTTTCTCACTTCATTCTACACACCAAAGTAAATTCTAGATTGATTAAAAGTTAAATCTTTAGGGAGTTGCCTGGTGGCCTAGTGGTTAGGATTCTGAGTTTTTCACTGCCATGGCCCAGGTTCAATACATATAAATGAATCACTGTGCTGTACACCTGAAACTAACATGATACTGTAAATCAACTATACTGCAATTTAAAAATAAGTAAAAAAAAAAAGAGAGAGAGAGAAAATTTTTAAAAAGAAAATACAACATCTATTTATAAAACTTCGACAAGGGGGAAGATTTCCTAAGCTTGGAAATAACAGAAGACATTATAAAGCAAAAGACCAACAGATTTGAATATATAAAAATTAAAAATGCTATGCACGAAAAACCATACAGTAAATGTTAAAATGGGAAAATATTTTCAATACAATGTCAAAGTTGATATATTTTCTACATAAAGAGTTTATGCAAACTGATAAGAAAAGCAATAGGATATAAAAATAGATAAGTAATAGGGACCTACTGTATAGCACAGGGAACTCTACTCAGTACTCTGCAATGACCTGTATGGGAAAAGAATCTAAAAAAGAGTGGATATATGTGTATGTGTAACTGAATCACTTTGCTGTACACCTGAAACTAACACAACATTGTAAATCAACTCTACTCCAATACCTCTGCTTTGCCCCTCCCCCCCCAACTGGTAACCACTAGTTTGTTCTCTATTATCTGTGCCTGTTTCTTTTTTGTATATTTACTAGTTTGTTTTATTTTTTAGATTCCACATATAAGTGATATCATACAATATGTCTTTAAGAGAGCTCTCTTTTGTTCCGATGGTATACACTTAGACAAGCAACTTGAATTTGTATCAAGATCCTTAAAAAAGGTGCATACTCAATGGATGGCCCAGCATTTCTACTTGTAGACTGTCTTAAAGAAATAATTCTTATATGGAGAAAGCATTTTACCAAAAAATAAAAATAAAAAATAAGTAGGATTATTTATAATAGCTTCAAAATGGAAATAGAAAAGTTTTGCAGATACAGTGGACATGAAATGGTTAAATTAGAAAAACAGCTTTCCCTGTTACAGCCAGAAGTAATTCTTAATGCTACAAAGGAAGTTTCACTGTGTGCATATTTCTGCCCAGTGGGGATCTCTTTGTAGCTCTGACCCTAATCAGTAAGTCAGTCCACCAAAAAAGACTTTAACTTCCATCCACACAATGTGGGCGGACCAGGGAACACAGAGAACCCAGATTAAAGGACTAGAAAGCTCCAGGGTCTTACAGTTGAAAGGGAGGCTCCTCTGATAACAAATAAGTAGCAGGAGACATTTTGCAAAGTTTATTGAGGGAAAACAAAGTTTCCTTTGTGATAAAATTGATAAAGACTATTATTTTGAGCAAACTCAAAGCAAAGACAGACTTTCTGCAGAGAAATAAGGGCTACAGTAAAAGAAAATGACATTCTTGTAAAACTAGCACAGGAAAGAAGATGAAGATCAGTAGCAGAACTCAGGTGAGGTTCAAAGTACAGGAATCTGGACCAGACTGGAGACTGCTTACTTAGTCACACTTCCATGCATATTCCTTTATTCACTCATTCACTCTTTCATTAATCTATTAGTTGATTCATCAACTATTTATTGAGCAGCAAATATATGCCAGGCACTAAGCAAGTATTGGAGGTTACCTTAGTGAAAAAGACAAAGATCTTTCATAGGACACATAATAGTTGCAAAGCTAATCTGACTCAGAAGATCAGAGACTCCTTCTCTGGGTTTCTATGAGATTTGAAATTTTAAGTAAAGTTTGAAAAGTGAAAAAGATTTAGCTAGGGTAAGGATTTTTACCAATTCCTTAGTGGGGAAGGAATTGGAAATCTTATTTGTGGTTTACTGAATATATGGTGCACATATGTTTTCTATACAGTGAAATTAAGTGTAATTATAGCTTTTGTTCCATTGTATGAATTCCATCATATTCAACAAATTCTATTATTTTTATAAAGACCTAAATTATTCATCTGGATAGATTTTTAGGCTGTGTGAACATTTCCATCTATTTAGTCAAGATTCTGGTATTTAGCAACACTTCTTTCTGGGTTTCTAACCATTACCAAACCTTAACCATTTAGTATAGGCTTATTAAGATCATACTTTCATTTAAAACAAATATGTGTTGAACACCTGTTGTGTGCTAAGCTCTATTTTTGCAGCTGAAGTTACAGTGGAAAAGAAGACAGAAAAGGCCTCTGACTTTATGGAGTTCACATTCTAGTATGAACTTAAATTCTATGCTTCTAATCTTCTAATTAACATTCCCAATAGCAATACATAGGGATGACCACTTCATTGTATTGCATTGGGCATTATTGTTCTTGCTTTTATAATGAAGAAAAGTACAAAAAAAATTAGGTCATTGTTACAGGTTGAACTATGTCCCTGCAAAAAGATATGTCAAAGTCCTAACCCCCATTACCTCAGAATGTGACCTTACTTGGAAGTAGGGTTTTTGTAGATGTAATTAGTTACCATGAAGTCATCAGGGTGGGCCCTTATCCAGTATGACTGGTGTCCTTATGAAAAGGGGAAATTTGGACACAGAGACCTATACACAGGGAGAATGCCATGGGAAGATGAAGATAGAGATCGGGGCTATGCAACTACAAGCCAGGGGATGACAATGACCACAGCAAACCACCAGAAGATAGGAGAGGTGTGTAGAGCAGATTTTCCCTCACAACACTCAGAAGAAATCAGCTCTGCCAACCCATCAATCTCAGACTCCTAGCCTCCAGACAATACCTTTCTGTTGTTTAAGCCACCCAGTCTGTGGTACTTTGTTATGGCAGCCCTAGCAAACAGATACAGGCATATTTCTTACTTTGGGCTCCCCTAAAAGCAAAGATTGAGAAAAGGACTTGGGTGTATCAATGTTGTTCGACAACTGTGCACAGGATATAAACCTTGCTCTCAGAAGCACTGCAATGTTTTGTTAGTTTGTTTTCTCTTATTTTCCCAGGGGGTTTAGACCTAAAGGATAACCAAGCAAACCAAAGGTCTTCAATGAACAATAAAGGTCTCCACCACAGACTGCCAAATTTGGGTACTCAGTGATTAGAATGGGATGCAGGAGTGGATCTAGGTTTTGTGGGGATTGAAGTTAATCTTCTCCAAAGGCATCAAATGATAAACTAAAAATTAGGTACAAAAGTCAATATTTATTTAGAATAAAAGGGAATTAAAACAAATTACAAATATTAGAAAGATGAGAAACACTACAAATACCCCTAAATCTTGAAATATATAACATTCTTGTTTCTTAATTATCTCACACCCTTTCACAATGCTTTTTTCCTACATATTTTGACTGCATGTTTTTTGATCACCTCTTCATATGGCACCAAGTTTGTTACATGATTTTCAATAGAGAGAAAAGAAAATTCTCTTCCTTTAGCATTTGTGTTTCATTATTGACAATGCGATGCATAAAACATGCAACTTCACACACAGATGTACTCACTGCTACAGGATTTTGAGCCAGAAAGACAGGAATTCTAATAAATCTATTTTACATTATTTCCAGAAAAAATGTATTTGGAGTTTATATATAATGTATTATCAAGTATATATATTCCTGACAGGAGAGAATTTCTGCCTTGATGAGGCATTGATGATAACTGAATCCTCCGCTTGTAATTTTACACATCTGATGCTTGGAGGAATTTTCCACAGAATTGCTTCTGGCTCTGATCATTGCAAGCCTTGCTCTCTCTATTCCCCACATACTTCCAGTTTTAGGTGCTGCAGGACACATCCTTATCCTGACATGACTTCTGACCCTGGTCCTTCAAGTCACAATGTCTGGTAAGTTGGCTCAAGGGCATGAAGAGTATCCAGAAGCCATTTCTATACCAGGTCACCCAAGAACAGCTTAACTATATAAAGGAGTGACTGGGACCTCATAAATATATCCCACTGAGCCAAAACTTACTGTGCTCCCAACTCAACTTGCCCCGTAACCAGATCCCCAAAATGCTTGTGTCCTTGACTTGACTGCAGTGTGATACATAAAAATATTTTACTTTTTTACAAAGTTCACAAAAATCTATAACTGTGTGAATGTGTCAGGATCTTTCCCAGGACCTTAGAAGGAGCCCATACATGAAAGGACCCCTTCATGAGAGGGACCGGGAAGCTTAAATTTCATTTGCTTCCTGGTAAACCTACCTTTCACGATGCTAAAATGAATGATCAAAAGCTTCATCACAGGTATGTTTTTTACATAGTTAATTTTTGATCATTTGTCCTTTGGCAGCAGGGAATAAAAAGTTTAGACCACCCCTCAGGGGCAATGGTTGGCTGTGATGCAGTAGAAGGAGAGTGGGTAAATGAGAGAGGAATCGTTAGAAGAATTGGAAAATGGTACTGGTAGTGATAGAATAGGAGAATTAAATAGTTTAGAAACCCCACTAGGGGATTAAAGACAGAAAGGGAATTTTAACAGAGTTTGGGAGACTGTTGTAAGCTAATGACCAATCCAGAAAAGATTTAGTAACCTAGCAATAAACTACTCTACCTTGAATGAAGACCAGGCACATTCAGGTACCAGGCACACACTCAAGCCACAAATCCTGATAGTTAAAACACAAGACAGTACATATAGGGTCTATGTCTTGTTACATGAAGTCAGGGAGTTAATGGTCCTTGAAGAATAGCATTTCTGCATGTAGCCAAGACAGAAATATAGGTGAAAGGGGAAAGAAACTAGGTGAAAGGGGACATTATACCTAAACCTGAGATGAACGACCACATTTTAGTATATGTTACCACCCTTCTGCTAATATACATATGATTTAAATAATGCCATGACAGTCCAGTTAGACCATATAGGGGCAAAGGAGAAACTAATGATCTAAGCCTTGACATCTACCCAAAATGAGGAAGATGGTCTTCTCCCCTCCCCACTTTTTCTTTGATTATAAAAACGTAGCCCCCTTTGTTCTTGGGGCTGTGCTCCCTTGTCTGCCCACTTGTGTCTCTCACAAGCATCCTATGCTAATAAACTCACTCTTTGCCTATCACTTTGCTCACGTTGAATTCTTTCTCTGCGGAGACAAAAGAAGCTGAGCTTCAGCAAATCCTGACACCAGGTGAGCAGTTTCAATTAAAAGACAGTGGGTTGGGGCTTCCTTGGTGGTGCAGTGGTTGAGAATCCACCTGTCAATGCAGAGTACTCGGGTTTGAGCCCTGGTCCAGGAGGATTCCAGGAGCAACTGGGCCCGTGCGCCACAGCTACTGAGCCTGTGCTCTGGAGCCCGCAAGCCACAACTACTGAAGCCCGTGCGCCTAGAGCCCATGCTCCACAGCAAGAGAAGCCACTACAATGAGAAGCCTGTGCACCGCAGCGAAGAGTAGTCCCTGCTAGCCGCAACTAAAGAAAGCCCGTGCGCAGCAACGAAGACCCAACACAGCCAAAAATAAAAAAATAATTTAAAAAAAAAGGACAGTGGGTCTGAGTCCCCTCCTAAGTTAGGGATCACGGCTTCAAGTCCCAATCTGAGGTGTGGCTGGGTGCGAGTCCCATCCGGGGAGTGCAGTTTCAGTAGTGTGGATGGAAATAATAAGCTACGAGTCCAAAATATAAGCATTTTCCCTGTCCTTTACGTCTAACATAAAGGCTAGAAGATGATCCTCAAAGACGAGATGTCTACCTGATTTTTTTTAACCAAGGGAGTCAGAGAACTTCGTTTTGTTCAATCTAGAAAGGTCTGTGATATAAGAACTTATCCACTGAAATTAATATGAGTTATTACTTTGTATCTTATTTTCATGTGGGCTTCAGACCAAATGATTTTCCTAACATGTTTATAAATGGAAAGTACACAAGGTTTGTTTTTAGCATTGGTGATAATAAATTGGAAAAGGTCTAAGTCTGTATTTGTCACAGTGACAATAACGATAATGTTTGTAGGCCCACTAAATTCTGTTTGGTTTTGTATTCTTTGGTTCAACTGAAGGCATCGGCATTAAGGTAAGAAGAGACCTTAGCTATTGGGTAGATTTCTTTATAATAACAGAGTACTCTTCTGGTTAATAATTAAATTACACTATTAAGTCTTCAGATAGAGGGAAGGCAAATAAATAAATTTCAAAGGCATTAACATGTAATCTGTTTTTAGTGAGTATAAAAACAAAGACTCCAGTAGATCAATAAAAGTAACCACGACTTTAATAGTTTTTGACTTTGGTCTAAGCAGCTAGAGATTATGGGGTGTTCTTCCCCACCAAGAAGTATCCCGCTGATGGAGCTGTAAGGCTGAGGAATATGCTGATAAAGGGGTCCAATTCTCTAACTGCCTTGATTTGTTCTCTCCTGTATTTATTTTCGCATGCTTTTGGAACAAATTACCTCTGTACTATCTTACAGTTCTGCAGATTAGAAGTCCAACATGGGCTCATGAGTTAAAATCAAGGTGTCAGCAGACCTATGTTCCTTTCAGGAGGCTCTAGGAAATAATTCATTTTCTTGGTTTTTCCAGATTCTAGGGGCTGCTCATACTCCTTGGCTTGTGGCCACTTTTCTCTATCTTCAAGGTCAGCAATGTAGCATTTCTTCCATCAGCACATCTCTTTCTGACCACAGATGGGAAAGTTTCTTCACTTTTCAGGGCTTATGTGATTAAGTCTGGCCCACCTGAATAACCCAGGATAATCTCCAATTTTGAGGTCCTTAAATTAGTCACATCTGCAAAGTCCCTTATGCCACATAAGGTAACCTATTCACAAGTTCTGGGGATTAAAATTGGGATGTCTTTACGAGGGAGTCTTTATTCTGTCTACCACTGTTCCCTAGCCTAGAACGTGGAGTGGGGTGAGAGGTCAGCAGCCTTCCCACTTTTCTGCAAGGAATATTTCATGGAATATCTCCATTGTTAATACGTCAAAGGGAAAGGTTTTCCAAAGTGGCAGTGCAAGACTGAGATAGATAGGTATGGCTTTCCTCTTTTAAAATTAATAATAATAATAATACAGGAATACCTCAGAAATATTGAGGGTTCAGTTGCAGACCACCACAATAAACCAAATACTAATAAAGCAAATCACACAAGCTTTTTGGTTTCCCAATGCACATAAAATTATGTTTATGCCATACTGTAGTTTATTAAGTATGCAACAGCATTATGGCTAAAAAATGTACATACCTTAATTTAAAAATACTTTGTTGCAAGATTGGTTCAAGATGGCGGAGTAGAAGGACGTGCTCTCATTCCATCTTGCAAGAACAACAGAGTCACAACTAACTGTTGAACAATCATTGACAGGAAGACACTGGAACTCACCAAAAAAGATACCCCACATCCAAAGACAAAGGAGAACCCACAATGAGACGGTAGGAGGGGCGCGATCACCATAAAATCAAATCCCATAACTGCTGGTTGGGTGACTTACAAACTGGAGAACACTTATACCACAGAAGTCCACCCACTGGAGTGAAGGTTCTGAGCCCCATGACAGACTTCCCAGTCTGGGGGGTCTGGCAATGGGAGGAGGAATTCCTAGAGAATCAGACTTTGAAGGCTAGCGGGATTTGATTGCAGGACTTCGAGAGGACTGGGGGAAACAGAGACTCCACTCGTGGAGAGCACACACAAAGTACTGTGCTCAATGGGGCCCAGGGGAAGGAGCAGTGACCCCATAGGAGACCGAACCACACCCACCTGCTAGTGTTCGAGGGTCTCCTGCAGAGGCAGGGGGTGAGGACAAGGACACTGGCAGCAGAAGTCCTAGGAAGTACTCCTTGGCATGAGCCCACCCAGAGTCTGCCACTACCCCCACCAAAGAGCCCAGGTAGGCTCCAGTATTAGGTCGCCTCAGGCCAAACAACCAACAGGGAGGGAACCCAACCCCACCCATCAGCAGACAAGCAGATTAAAGTTTTACTGAGCTCTGCCCACCAAAGCAACAGCCAGCTCTAGCCACCACCAGTCCCTCCCATCAGGAAACTTACACAAGCCTCTTAGATAGCTTCATCCACAAGAGGGCAGACAGCAAAAGCAAGAAGAACTACAATCCTGCAGCCTATGGAACAAAAACCACATTCACAGAAAGATAGACAAGATGAAAAGGCAGAGGGCTATGTACCAGATGAAGGAACAAGATAAACCCCAGAAAAACAACTAAATGAAGTGGAGATAGGCAACCTTCCAGAAAAAGAATTCAGAATAATGATAGTGAAGATGATCCAGAACCTCGGAAACAGAATGAAGGCAAAGATCGAGAAGATGCAAGAAATCTTTAACAAAGACCTAGAAGAATTAAAGAACAAACAAACAGAGATGAGCAACACAATAACTGAAATGAAAACTACACTAGAAGGAATAAATAGAAGAATAACTGAGGCAGAAGAACGGATAAGTGACCTGGAAGACAGAATGGTGGAATTCACTGCTGTGGAACAGAATAAACAAAAAAGAATGAAAAGAAATGAAGACAGCCTAACAGACCTCTGGGACAACATTAAACACAACAACATTCACATTATAGGGGTCCCACAAGGAGAAGAGAGAGAGAAAGGACCAGAGAAAATATGTGAAGAGATTATAGTCGAAAACTATATGGGAACTAACTAACATGGGAAAGGAAACAGCCACCCAAGTCCAGGAAGTGCAGAGAGTCCCATACTGGATAAACCAAAGGAGAAACATGCCGAGACACATAATAATCAAATTGGCAAAAATTAAAGACAAAAAAAATTACTGAAAGCAACAAGGGAGAAATGACAAATAGCATATAAGGGAACTCCCATAAAGTTAATAGCTGATTTCTCAGCAGAAACTCTACAAGCCAGAAGGGAGTGGCATGATATACTTAAAGTGATGAAAGGGAAGAACCTACAACCAAGATTACACTACCTGGCAAGGATCTCACTCAGATTCCACAGGAAATCAAAAGCTTTACAGACAATCAAAAGCTAAGAGAATTCAGCACCACCAAACCAGCTCTACAACAAATGCTAAAGGAACTTCTCTAAGTGGGAAACATAAGAGAAGAAAAGGACCTACAAAAACAAACCCAAAACAATTACGAAAATGATGATAGGAACATACATATCGATAATTACCTTAAATGTGAATGGATTAAATGCTCCAACCAAAAGACAAAGGCTTCCTGAACGGATACAAAAACAAGACCCATATAAATGCTGTCTACAAGAGATCTACTTCAGACCTAGGGACCATTCAGACTGAAAGTGAGGGGATAGAAAAAGATATTCTATGCAAATGGAAATCAAAACAAAGCTGGAGTAGCAATACTCATATCAGATAAAATAGACTTTAAAATAAAGAATGTTACAAGAGACAAGGAAGGACACCACATAATGATCAAGGGATCAATCCAAGAAGAATATATAACAATTATAAATCTATATGCACCCAACATAGGAGCACCTCAATACATAAGGCAACAGCTAACAGCTATAAAAGAGGAAATCGACAGTAACACAATAATAGCGGGGGGACATTAACACCTCACTTACACCAATGGACAGATCATCCAAACAGAAAGTTAACAAAGAAACACAAGCTTTAAATGACACAATAGACCGGATAGATTTAGTTGATACTTATAGGACATTCCAGCCAAAAACAGCAGATTACAGTTTCTTCTCAAGTGTGCATGGAATATTCTCCAGGATACATCACATCTTGGATCACAAATCAAACCTCAGTAAATTTAAGAAAACTGAAATCATATCAAGCATCTTTTCTGACCACAATGTTATGAGATTAGAAATTACAGGGGAAAAAAATGTAAAAACCACAAACACATGGAGGCTAAACAATACGCTACTAAATAACCAAGAGATCACTGAAGAAATCAAAGAGGAAATCAAAAAATACCTAGAGACAAATGACATTGAAAACACGACAATCCAAAACCTATGGGATGCAGCTAAAGCAGTTCTAAGAGGGAAGTTTATAGCTATACAATCCCACCTTAAGAAACAAGAAACATCTCAAATAAACAATCTAACCTTACACCTAGAGGAACTAGAGAAAGAAGAACAAACAAAACCCAAAGTTAGCAGAAGGAAAGAAAGCATAAAGATCAGAGCAGAAATAAGAGAAATAGAAATAGAGAAAACAATAGCAAAGATCAATAAAATGAACAGCTGGTTCTTTGAGAAGATAAACAAAATTGATGAACCATTAGCCAGACTCATCAAGAAAAAGAGGGAGAGGACTGAAATCAATAAAATTAAAAATGAAAAAGGAGAAATTATAACAGACACCGCAGAAATACAAAGCAAGCTAAGAGACTACTACAAGCAACTCTATGCCAATAAAGTGGACAAACTGGAAGAAATGGACAAATTCTTAGAAACGTATAACGTTCCAAGTCTGAACCAGGAAGAAACAGAAAATATGAACAGACCAATCACAAGTAATGAAATTGAAACTGTGATTAAAAATCTTCCAACCAACAAAAGTCAAGGACCAGATGGCTTCACAGGTGAATTCTATCAAACATTTAGAGAAGAGCTAACACCCATCCTTCTCAAACTCTTCCAAAAAATTGCAGAGGAAGGAACACTCCCAAACTCATTCTATGAGGTCACCATCACCCTGATATCAAAACCAGACAAAGATAAAAAGAAAAAAGAAAGACAAAGAAAAAAGAAAATTACAGGCCAATATCACTGATAAATAGAGATGCAAAAATCCTCAACAAAATACTACCAAACAGAATCCAACACCACATTAAAAGGATGATACACCATGATCAAGTGGGATTCATCCCAGGGATGCAAGGATTCTTCAATATATGCAAAGTAATCAATGTGATACACCATATTAACAAATTGAAGAAGAACCATATGATCATCTCAATAGATGCAGAAAAATCTTTTGACAAAATTCAACACCGATTTATGACAAAATCTCGCCAGAAAGTGGGCATAGAGGGAACCTACCTCAACATAATAAAGGCCATATACAACAAACCCACAGCAAACATCATTCTCAATGGTGAAAAACTGAAAGCACTTCCTCTAAGATCAGGAATAAGACAAGGAGGTCCACTTTCGCCACTATTATTCAAAAAAATTTTGGAAGTACTAGCCATGGCAATCAGAGAAGAAAAAGAAATAAAAGGAATACAAATTGGAAAAGAAGAAGTAAAACTGCCACTGTTTGCAGATGACATATTACTATACATAGAGAATCCTAAAGATGCCACCAGAAAAGTACTAGAGCTAATCCATGAATTTGGTAAAGTTGCAGGATACTAAATGAACGCACAGAAATCTCTTGCATTCCTATACACTAATGATGAAAAATTTGAAAGAGAAATTAAGGAAACACTCCCATTTACCATTGCAACAAAAAGAATAAAATACCTAGGAATAAACCTACCTAGGGAGACAAAAGACCTGTATGCAGATAACTATAAGACACTGATGAAAGAAATTAAAGATGATACCAACAGATGGAGAGATATACCACGTTCTTGGATTGGAAGAATCAATATTGTGAAAATGGCTATACTGCCCAAAGCAATCTACAGATTCAGTGCAATCCCTATCAAATTACCAATGGCATTTTTTAAAGAACTAGAGCAAAAAATCTTAAAATTTGTATGAAGACAGAAAAGACCCTGAATAGCCAAAGCAGTCTTGTGGGAAAAAAACGGAACTGGAGGAATCAGACTCCCTGACTTCAGACTATACTACAAAGTTACTGTAATCAAGACAATCTGGTACTGGCACAAAAACAGAAATATAGATCAATGGAACAGGATAGATAGCCCAGAGATAAAGCCAAGCATCTATGGTCAACTAATCTATGACAAAGGAGGCAAGGATATACAATGGAGAAAAGACAGTCTCTTCAATAATTGATGCTGGGAAACTGGACAGCTACATTTAAAAGAATGAAATTAGAACACTCCCTAACACCATACACAAAAGTAAACACAAAATGGATTAGAGACCTAAATGGAAGACTGGACACTATAAAACTCTTAGAGGAAAACAGAGGAAGAACACTCTTTGACATAAATCACAGCAAGATCTTTTTGACCAACCTCCTAGAGTAATGGAAATAAAAACAAAAATAAACAAATGGGACCTAATGAAACTTAAAAGCTTTTGCAAAGCAAAGGAAACTACAAACAAGATGAAAAGACAACCCTCAGAATAGGAAAAAATTTTTTCAAATGAATCAACGGACAAAGGATTAATCTCCAAACTATATAAACAGCTCATGCAGCTCAATATTAAATAAACAAACAACCCAATGCAAAAATGGGCAGAAGAACTAAATAGACATTTCTCCAAAGAAGACATACAGATGGCCAAGAAGCAGATGAAAAGCTGCTCAACATCACTAATTATTAGAGAAATGCAAATCAAAACTACAATGAGGTATCACCTCATACCAGTTAGAAGGGGCATCATCAGAAAATCTACAAACAACAAATGCTGGAGAGGGTGTGGAGAAAAGGAACCCTCTTGCACTGTTGGTGGGAATGTAAATTGATACAGCCACTATGGAGAACAGTATGGAGGTTCCTTATAAAACTAAAAATAGAATTACCATATGATCCAGCAATCCCACTACTGGGCATATACCCAGAGAAAACCATAATTCAAAAAGACACATGCACCCCAATGTTCATTGCTGCGCTATTTACAATAGCCAGGTCATGGAAGCAACCTAAATGCCCATCGACAGATGAATGGATAAAGAAGATGTGGTACATATATACAGTGGAATATTACTCAGCCATAAAAAGGAATGAAATTGGGTCATTCGTAGAGACATGGCTGAAATAGAGACTGTCATACAGAGTGAAGTAAGTCAAAAAGAGAAGAACAAACATCGTATATTAACGCATTTATGTGGAACCTAGAAAAATGGTACAGATTAACCGGTTTGCAGGGCAGAAATAGAGACACAGATGTAGAGAACAAATGTATGGACACCAAGGGGCGAAAGCAGTGGGGTGGGGTGGGGTGGTGGTGTGATGAATTGGGCGATTGGGATTGATATGTATACACTGATGTGCATAAAATGGATGACTAGTAAGAACCTGCTGTATAAAAAATAAAATAACATTCAAAAAAAATACTTTGTTGCTAAAAATGGCATCAGCTGAGCCTTCAGTGAATCATAGTAGTACCATCAAAGATCATTGGTCACAGATCATCATAACAAATAATAATAATAATGATATTAACAATAATAGTAAAGTTTGAAATGTAAGAATTACCAAAATGTGACAGAGTCACGAAGTGAGCAAATGCTGTTGGAAAAAAGGTGCCAATAGTCTTGTTTGACACAGGGTTACCACAAACCTTCAGTCCGTAAAAAACACAATAACTGTGAGGCGCAATAAAGTGAATTGCAATACAACAAAGTATGCCTGTCGTGATAATAATAACGATAATAAAAAGTTCATTGGTGAGATCTGTCCTCTTAAGAAGAACTCTGAGAGCTGTACTTTGTATGAGTTGAGTGGCTATCTAGCTTGCACATGAGACTGAGAGATAAAATAATACTACTTTGGTTATTATTTGTCTTGGCTGATTATACAATAAAACCAAAGGGCATCAAAGTCCATATCCAGACTCCTGGGCGGTCCATTTCCCTTCACTGCTACTTCAGTCATTTTGTACTTTCCTGATTTTACCCAAATATTTGCAGTTTGGGTGGAGCCACAGCTTACCAGTCAACCCAGAGTTCTTTTCACCTGTATGCTATTATTTAACTTGTAAGTAAACTCTAGTCTAACAAAGTTCCTTTGAACTTTACATATCAAAGAAAAATCACTTTTTTAGACTAACATCTAAAGCAGCTCAGCACACATGGAGAGAGAGATGTCACAGCTGCGACTCAGAGACCCAAATGGGATGTTCTGGCAGGTTGTCACCTATTGACTAGAAATCTTTGATTTTAGAAAATGATTGTTTCTTATAGAGACGTTGGCCTCTGCTAAGTAATCCTTTCCTTTTAGGCCTTGCCGTTTGAACTGTTTACAATCAAGATGCTAACCTTTTACTTGTTCTTCCTTTGAATTGTTTTGTTAATTGTTACCCACAGATACTAGCCCACAATCAAGGCAGTTCTTTGTACACTACAATCAGGACTGAACAGATGAATGAATGGACAAAGGAGACGATGTTGTGCTGTAGATAAACCCAGGTCTATCAAGTCTTGGCTCCATTGATAACATCTCTATGGCCTTGGGCAGGTTAGCTTCTGTGGGCCCCAGTTTCTCCATCTAGAAAATGTGTGTAATCATACCCACCTTGTATGTTTACTGTAAGAATTTGAGATAATATATGTAAAATCCCTGAAATACAGAAACTGGCAGAAAATCTCTCTCAATAGGAATCATTACCCAGTGTTTTGCTCTTTGGGGATTACACAGCTAACACTCAATAATCTACATGTGGGTTATTCTCTTTGCAAATTAGCTCCAGCAAAATTTTGAAAGTAAGTAGATTTTCCCATGAACTCCTCATTTACTCTTGGCTGACTTCCCACCATCAATCTCGTGTGTTCATAAAATGAACTCAATTTAAGAATAAGATACATATACATGAGTAGAAAGGTAAATCTGTGGCCACAAATGGGATATATTATAAAACCAAACATTTGTGACATTTGGATTCTCTAGCTTGCAATTACTTGCCAAGATTGCTGAACAAGCCAGATGTAAAATTTTGAATTTCATTGTATTAAATGGGTGGATAGGATGGCCAAATAATTGTGTGGTTTTGTAAATTCTTAGGTTTTTTTTTTTACTTAACACTCTTAGATCATGTCTATTGTATAAACACCAACATTAATTTTCAGCAAATATCTTTTGTGACATCTAAAATGTTTGCTGTCACTGGCTCCATTGAGATCATCAGATCAGTCACATCTGACCTCAGTCCCCTCTCTGGGCCCCCAGAGAAGAGGACTAATCATTGTGGCTGGCTGATGAGTTACCAGCCATTCCATGGAGCTGAATCGCATAGATAAATAGAGAAGGAGCAAGGTTCAAGCCACTGGAAAAAGGCTGAAATATAAATACGTGGGGATGGTTAATAAAAGCAGTGAAAGTTGAAATTGAGGGTCTTAGGTTATAGTCCAGAAGGGAAGGCATCACAATTCCAAACCAAATTAAAGATACCACACTTCAAATACATGGATAAAGATTTCAAAATAAGGGAAAAAATGACACAAGTGTTATTTCTGGTGTTTATGGATGAAGAAGAAAAAAAATGAACAGAAGGAAAAGAAGGCAAAGGCCAAGGACCTTCACAGGGAAGAGCAGGGCTGGGGTTGGCTGACGCCAACACCAGGCGAGGAAGAATGGGGTGCCTGTCGTGTGCTCTGCTTTTTGTTTCTTTTTCAACAGCTTTATTGAGATAAAGTTCACATACCATAAAAGCCACCCACCTAAATTATACAATTCAAAGGTTTTTTAGTATATTCACAGATATGTGCAACCATCACCACAGTCAATTTTAGAATATTTTCATCACTCCAAAAAGAAACTTTGTGCCCTTTAGCTATGACCTCCCATCCTCCCTTCCCTAACCCTAAGCAACCACTAATCTATTTTCCATCTCTATAGATTTGCCTGTTCTAGACATTTCATATAAATAGAATTATATAATATGTTGTTTTGTGTCTGGCTTATTTCACTTAGCGTAGTGTTTTCAAGGTTCATCCATGCTGTAGCATGTATCCGGACTTCATTCCTTTTTATGGCCAAGTAATATTCCACTGTAAGGATATACCACATGTGTTAGTCCATTTGTCAATTGATAGACATTTTGGTTGTTTCTACCTTTTGGCTATTATGATTATTATGAATAAACATTCATACATAAGTTTTTGTGTGGACTTACGTTTTCATTTTTCTGGTTATACACCTAGGAGTGGAATTGCTGGGTCATATGTTAACTCGATGTGTAGCCATTTGAGGAATGGTCAGGTTGTTTTCCAAAGTGGCTACACCATTTACAAATTTACCAGCAGTCATAGGATATTGCTCCACAGCCTCACCTGCCATTTACTCTCATCGTTTGGCTTTAAATAGCCTCTTCTAGTAAGTCAGATAGAGAAAGACAAATATCATATGATATTGTTATTATATGCAGAATCTAAAAAAAAATGATACAAATGAATTTATTTACAACACAGATACAGACTCACAGACTTAGAGGACAAGCTTATGATTACTGGGGGGAAGGGTGGGAGGGAGGGATAGATTGGGAGTTTGGGATTGACATGTACATACAACTATATTTAAAATAAATAACCAACAAGGACCTACTGTATAGCACAGGGAACTCTGCTCAATACTCTGTAATAACCTAAATGGGAAAAGAACTTGAAAAAGAATAGATTCATGTATATGTATAACTAAATCACTTTGCTGTACACCTGAAATTAACACATTGTTCATCAACTACACTCCAATAAAAAATAAATTTTTAAAAAATAAATAGCTTCTTCTATGTGATAAAAGAAGTGAGATGAAAACACAGGATTTGCTTTTGGGCAAAAGAGCCCAGTATTATTAGTGTTCAAAGAAATGCTGATGTTCTACTTTTTAAAAAAAAATTATTTTATTGAAGTATAGTTGATTTACAACGTGTTAATTTCTACTGTACAGCAAAATGATTCAGTTACACATATATATACTTCTTTTTCATATTCTTTTCCATTAGGGTTTATCACAGGATATTGAATATAGTTCCCTGTGCTATACAGTAGGATCTTGTTGTTTGATTTTCTACTTTACGGCTGTGAGCTGTTTTTCAGCATGTGCTATAATAATTTGGATAGCGAAAGAAAAACCCAAAGCTGGATTGGAACTATGTAAAAATTAATTCCTATATTACCACTTACATAATAAACAGCCCAAAGTCTGCTCCCACCCCACCACCTTGAACTGGTGACCTGTTACTTCTTTTTGGTCCTGTGGGTGTCTTCCCCAAGTCACTGGCTTGAATTAATTAGGTCACCTGGGGCGAAGCTCCCATTGGGCCTCTACTTCCTCCGATGCAACATGCAACAGAGTATACACATTAAAATATTTCTAATTGTATAATATCTTCATTATTAGATTAGTGTCCGTTCTTTCCTCTAGTTTGTAGAGCACTGGGGCAAAGTGACCTTGGCTATCTTTCCCGACACCCCCAGCGGCCAGCACTTGTGTGCGCTCTGTAGGTATTTGTTGAATGAAGGAGAAGGGTTTTACACTAAAGTTTTCCTGCTTAACGAAAATTTTCAGCAAGTGTGTACAAATTAAGCTTTACCAAGGTGTTTGCTTTGTTTAAATACAAAAAGCCCAAGCTGCATCTTAGCTTTTTGACATGCTCCAAGAGCAGGCTTATTTTACCAGCAAATTACTCCCTGAGTCAGCTAATGCTAAGGTATGTTCAATACTTGTCTAAAAACTATCCTAATCTTCCCTAACAGAGGCCAGAGTAAAGCTGAAACAGCTCTTCTGACATTTGGGAAGCTCTGATTCTGTCAGTCATTTTCTGTTCTTTATTGTGTTTTGTTTGTTTTTTTTCCAAAGGAAAAAGCTGTTTTCCTGTGTGTGAGAACATTCTCTCCTATCTAATAATGCTCAGTTGTCTTTCTGTTCCATCAGTGTGCAGGAAACCACCTGTCCAATTGAGATCAGAGCTGGGCGTGTCAAAGTGTCTCATTTTCTATAGATGTGCAGCTGTCAGATCAGGGATCAAAGCCTTGTTTTTAATGAAAACAAGTCATTTTTTACCAAGATGACTGTAGAATTTATATGAATACAGTTATCTGGATCAAACGATTGGCATTTGTACTTCTCAGGCTCCAATCATTTTAACAATGACTTGGTTTTCGAAATAAAAGGACAAGGGAAACCTCTGCTCCCTCCCTTCCAGTCCTGCTCCTTCTGTTGTGGTCTCTAAATGGTGGGTTGTCTCATGGGTCTTGCTTGAGAGATCTGTTTTATTTAACCAATAGCATTAAAAATTTTTCTTTTTGGATTAAAGGCCAGTGTTTAAAATTGGGAAGATGTCACATAAAATTTTGACTTTTCAACTTTTCTTGAAAAATCAAGCACTAGCAATACTGGGTGATGTTCCCACAAGGCAAATAATGTAGCCTCTAAGATGGTCCCCTATGATCCCACTTCCTGGTATGCATGCCCCTGTGAAATCTCTTCCCCTTGAGTGTGGGCTGAACCTGGTTTTTGTCTCTCCTGAGGTTAAGTTACAAAAGACTAATTTCCATCTTGTTTTCTCTCTTTCTTCTTTGCTTGCCCTGGAGGGAAGCTGGCTGGCATGTTGGGAGCTACCCTAAGGAGAGACCCTCGTGACAAGGAACTGATGCCTCCAGCCAACAGTCAACAAGGACCCGAGACCTGCCAACAGCCAGGCCATCAGTTTGGATGTGTGTCCTCTCCCAGCTGAGCTTTAAGATGAAATCACGGACACAGCTGACACGTTAATTATTGTCTGATGAGTGAACCTGGACCAGCGGACCCAGCTAAATGATGTTTGGATTCCTGGCCCACAATATCCGTGTATAAATCAAGAAAATATATATTTGTTTTAAGAGAGTAAGTTTTGGGGTAATTTGTTACATAGAAATAATAGGTAACTAATTCAGTGAACACAGCTATGCCCTTTGGAAGGCATACATTCTCTCTGGTTTGTGCCTGTCCAGCCCTCCCCAGGGTGACTGAGACCCAGCCCCGCACTGTGCAGTAGGCCACCATTCACTGAGTCACCCCATCAGGACCTAGAGTCACTGCTCAGTCACCCAGTCGCCAAACCCTCTAGGATTGACCCCTGGTTTTCACTCCCCTTTCTTCACTCTCCCTCTCTTCCCAGGGTTCAGCCCCTCACAATGTCCTGCCCGGGCTATGGCAACAGTCTCCTAATCCTCCTCTCTGCTCCCTGTCCCCCCACCATCAACTCATCTCGCCACACTGCTGACAGAGTGCTCTTTCTAAACTCTCTCCAGGATAAAATCCAAGCATCTGGGCTTGGCTTCCAAGGCCCTCTCTAACCAAGCCTGCCCCACACTCCAGCTGCACCCCTCCCACTCCCCTCCTCCCTCCAGTCACCTGAAACTCCTTGCTAATCCTTAAATGTGCCACAGTAAGCAAACGTCCCTTTGCCCACACTGATCCCTTGGCTCGCAAGGAAACATCTCCTCCCTACTTGGTGACCACACCTCCTCCATCGCCATCACCTCCTCTGTGAAGCCATTATTAAATCATACCCCAAGTGATTAACTGCTTCTTCCTTGTTGTCCCGACAGCCTTCAGTTCATGCACCTGCCTCCTTACCTCTCATTCTTCTCTTCCTGGTGAGTTAGCTCCTTGAGGAGGGGATGCTGGGATAGCCATCCTGCGTTTCCAACACAGTGACCGGCACAAGGGAGGTACTCAATTCACAACATTGTTTCTACAAAAACAGCAACAACCAAAATGATTCTATTGTGTCCCCTTAATGTCACCCCTTTGACAGTCTTGCTCTCTAGAAGAGAAGTCACCCAACTTTCCCTCTTGTACTCGTCCTTCAGGTCGCAGCTTGAATGGCACTCCCTAACCCTTAGACCACACTGACATCCCTCTCAGTAAGACTCAACACTGATGTAATCACTTACGCAGCGTTTGTGCACTCCAGACACCGTTCTAAGTGATTTGTATATATATTAGTTCGTTGAATCCTCACAACAATCAATCTGGGTCACCCTGATTGAAATGGAGGCATTTCAACCCAAGCAGTCTGACTTGGGGTCCGTGTACCTAACAGCTTCTTTAATGCCTGTTTATCAGCACCTCCCTTCCCCCACCACTCACAGAAGCAAACCATTAGATAGTAGGAGGACATGGTCACGCCTACCTTGTCAGTGCTTCCCCAACCCCAACCCTGGGCTCCTGAGAACAGATGGACAAAGGAACTTTTGGAACCCAGTAATTTGTACCTGATCCCCTGGGTCAAGGGACGCACCTCTGAGTGGCCCACCTCAGAGCCAACAGGAGTTTGCCACGTTTCATGACAAGGCCAGGTTTCTAAAGCTTGATAACGCAGAGATTTGCAGCAGGTTGCAACCTTCTCAGAAAGCAGGAGACATCCAAGCTCCATATCTGGGCATGAACGCCTGAGGCCTGCTCTGCTACTGGCCACTGAGCGAGATCCAGGAACGACCCTTGTATCAACTCCTCACAATGAAAGAGCTGATGTCTAGTAAGCCCATCTACAGTGTTCCAGAAACTCCCTGCTCTGACCTCAAACCCTCACAGCGCTCCAAGGAAACTATCCTGTCAGAGCCTGAGATCACAAGGACACACTTTCTGACAGCAGTGCTTCATCCCCAGCACCTAGAACAACCCAGAGTGGCCCAGAGTGGGTGCCAGATAAATACTGTCTGGTGAACTTTATAGATGAGGCTCAGCAAGTTCCAGTGACAAACCCATCGCAATATATAGCTGGCAAGTTGTACAGTCGGGATTTCAAAGTAAGTCTCTCTGAAGCTAAATCATGCTTTTCCCACTATTTCACACTGAATTTCCCATCCCCAGTCATTTCCCATTCCCAAGAAACTTCTCAGTACTGTTAGGGTCTTGATGGTTGAGAGGTGAGGGCCATGACACCCAGGGACCAAAATATGGCTCTTAAAAGTTGTACTTATTTATTTAGGTTTTTTGTTGTTGTTTTTTTGGTCGTGCCACACAGTATGCAGGATCTTGGTTCCCGGACCAGGGACACAACCCATGCCCCCTGCAGTGGAAGTGCGGAGTCCTAACCACTGGACTGCCAGGGAAGTCCCCTTAAAAGTTATACTTATGTGGCTTAGCCTGGCTGTGGATGTCACAGCACCTCAGAAGTTCTGTCTTAAAGCCAACTGGGGCCATAGAAGTGTGGAAACCACACTCCCATCCTTCACTATCCCTCAGGCCTGTCTTTTCCCTTTATTGTCACTGTTCGCAAAAAAAAAAAAAAAAAAAGAGTCAGAAAGCCTCTTTTTGCATTCTCTTTTTCCTAATCATTCATGTCAGCAGGTTTCTCCTTTTCCTGAACGTTCGTGAGTCACTGATGTCCCCTGTTAAATGCATTGCTTTCAGGGCTGACTTTCAGGCTGGATTAAAAGATAGGCAGTCCTGTACAAGCGTTAACTCACGGTCGTGCGCTGCATTTTTAATGGCCCAGGAGCTGCTGAAGTATGAAATGACATACCTTTTAAAAACGACTGACCTCATTTCACTCCATAAAAATGCTGGGCTCGTTATTTATGCAGAGAACCTATCTCCTCACTATAAATATTGGAAAGAAATTTCCATCTTCACCCTTTAATGTTACATATTTTTGAGATTTTATTTCTGTTACTTTCAAAAAAAATTAACAACAGGAGAAAGTGTTATGGATACCTTGGAAAAAGGTGAGCTATTCTAACTAGCTATGGAACCGGTGCTATCAGATAGGAATTGATCATCTTCCTCGCCTACTATGCCCTTTCTTGTTTGGTGTGTGTGTGTATGCGTGTGTCTATCTGTGAGGCTAGGAATGGGTAGAAAAGCCCTGCAGGGCTTCCCTGGTGGTGCAGTGGTTGAGAGTCCGCCTGCCGATGCAGGGGACACGGGTTCGTGCCCCGGTCCGGGAAGATCCCACATGCCACGGAGCGGCTGGGCCCGTGAGCCATGGCCGCTGGGCCTGCACGTCCGGAGCCTGTGCTCCGCAACAGGAGAGGCCACAACAGTGAGAGGCCGGCGTATCGCAAAAAAAAAAAAAAAAAAAAAAAAACAAACAAGAAAAGCCCTGCAAACATCTGAGCTGGTTGACCACAGCTCTCAATTTACAAATTCAAAAACTGTCACTAAGTTCAGAAAACATGTGCCTCTGTAAGAAACTGATCATGCTGGCCTTGTATGCTGGTGGATGAAGCCGTTGTTTACTATATGGCACAGTTTGAGGTTCATCCTGAAAACCAAGTACCTGAGTTTTAATACTGTTAGGGTCAGATTTGCTACCCTGGCTCCCATGCTATTAATCTGGGAGTTAAGAGGTAGCGTATAGTCAAATATGAGCAGACTAGACTGAAGACACAGTATCCTGAAATGGAAGCCGCATAGGATTTAGAATCTCAGCTCTGCCACTACTCACTGTGTGTCCTTTGCCAAATCACTCACCCTCTCGGAATCTCGTTTGCCCCACCTCTAAAATAAGTTTAATGATATTTACTTCACAGGGTTGTAACAAGGGTGAAATGAGAGAATATTCGTGAAAGCCCTGGGGCCTCCCACCTACTCCCTTAAACTGGGGCTGCAAGCTTAGCTTAGCCCTCCTGAGGCTTAACTGATGATGACATAGTGGCCACAACAGTTCTGTCCCATGCTTAGTTAGCTTTCCTTGCCTTTCTCTCAGCCTAGGGCCTCTTGTGGTTTGTAGTTTCCTCTCATTCTCAATATCCTTGAGTGATCATGTGTTTGCAGGTCAGAGGATGGGTAGAAAATGAATAAACACTACTGAAAGGTGGAAGCGTGGGGACAGAAAGCAAAATACCATTCATAAGGTTTTTGCCAATCCTCACACTATACACATGTTGGTATCTTAAGGTAACCTCCAGCCTGCTGTGCGGTTTTGGGAACCCTGAATCTTTACCTCCTCGGCACCCTGTAATGAGCTCTCAACAAAGAGCCACGGCCTCAGCCCCCCAAGCTAGAGTGTGTGGAATCACAGGAACATGGGATGGAATGGCATAGAGGTTAAGTGCTCTGGAGCCAGACTGCCCACTCGCGAATCCTGCCCTACACTTGTCAGCCAGTGGACCACTGGCCTTGCCAAACGTCCTTATGTCTCAGCTGTCTCATGTATGAGACAGGAATATGACTAATACTTCCTTGTTAAGTTATTCACATTAATATTTGTTATGGACTAGATGTTTGTGTTCCCCCCAAATTCAAATGCTGAAATCCTAACCCTGAATGTGATGGTGTTAGGAGGTAGGGCATTTGAGAAGCAATTAGGTAATGGGGGTGCAACCCTCAGGAATGGGATTAGTGCCCTAATAAAAGAGACTCCAGAGAGCTCTCTCACCCCTTCCACCATGTGAGGACACAGCGAGAAGACAGCTATCTATGAACCAGGAAACAGGTCCTCACCAGACACCAAATTTGCTAGCACCCTAGTCTTGGACTTCCCAGCCTCCAGAACTGTAAGAAACATATGTTTGTTGTTTAAGTCACCCCGTCTATGGTATTTTTGTTACAGCAGCCCTAAGAGACTAAGACAATATTAATATCAGCATTGGTGTTATTTTAGCTTTTTGGTCTTGGGAAATGAACTTGTTTAGTTCCACTGGTTACGAAGAACAGAAGCTCCTTAAACAAAGGCAAGTAAAAAGGATCATGAAGAGATATGATAGAATCTCAGGGAGATGTAATGCAGGAAGTGTAGCCAAACCTCATGGGAACTGGAAACCCATCTGTCTTTCTATCTCTCTCCCTACACATACACACACATACATAGAAAGAGAGCTTTTCATCATTGTTTCTCTCTTTGCACTTGCCCTTCACCACGTGGCAGCTCAGCATCCCCTCTTTCTCATGGTTTCTGCCCTCCACACAACTTCAACTTGTATGTGGCATTAGCTCACCATAGGCCAACTCCCATCCTGACACCACTGGGCCTCAAATGTCTAATTTCCATGGCCCTGTCACTGTATACATGGCACTGTATTTCCCAGTCAAATTCTAGAGAGAAGATGACTGGATTTTGACTAGATTATGGATTGGTTCTTTGAGGGTCAGATATGGTAACCCTTGGTTTAATCGGCTGTGATTGGCAAATGTTGGTCACATAATACAAGAATCACTCTGTTCAAGGGATATAGGTAGGGCTCATTAAGCCAGAAGGAGGAGTTCTACCATAAGTAAAAATTTCAGAACACAAATTTTACTTTAACCATGAAAACTGTCCAATTTTTTTTTTTGTGATACAAGGGCCTCTCACTGTTGTGGCCTCTCCCGCTGCGGACCACAGGCTCCGGACGCACAGGCTCAGCGGCCATGGCTCACGGGCCCAGCCGCTCTGCGGCATGTGGGATCTTCCTGGACCGGGGCACGAACCCATGTTCCCTGCATCGGCAGGCAGACTCTCAACCACTGCGCCACCAGGGAAGCCCCAATTTTAATTTTTGTAGAAAAATGTTTTCATAATACATTACTCATGTTCCCATGTTTATAAAACAGGTTTTTTTGTTTAAAATTGATATATGACTCTTAGAAACTCTTATAACTCTTAGAGAATATACAAAAAGAATATTAAAGATAAAAATCAACTTCAATCTTCCTATTTAGAAATTAATCTGCTTAACATGTTTATATATTTCTTCTTCTTTTCCCTTGTTATTTTGTTTTTCACAGTTATGATATATTATTATTTTGTAACACTGTTTATTTTGGGGTTTTTTTGGTTCATTTGTTGGTTTTGGTTTTGGTTTTGGCTTTGGTTTTGGTTTGAGTTCCCCAGAAACAAATTCTGAAATAAAGATTCAAGAGCACATACAGGGGACTTCCCTGGTGGCACAGTGGTTAAGAATTCGCCTGCCAATGCAGGGGATATGGGTTTGATCCCTGGTCTGGGAAGATCCCACATGCCACAGAACAACTAAGCCCGCTCGCCACAACTACTGAAGCCTGCGTGCTTAGAGCCCATGTTCCACAACAAGAGAAGCCACCACAATAAGAAGCCTGTGCACCACAATGAAGAGTAGCCCCCGCTCACCACAACTAGAGAAAGCCAGCGTACAGCAACGAAGACCCAATGCAACCAAAAATAAACAAAGAAACAAGTAAATAAATAAATTTTATAAAAAGAAAAGATAAAAAGAGCATATACTGTATTTTGAAGGCAACCCCAGGAAACACCAGAAGGAAAATGGGGAAGAGATACAGGGAAGGGGAACGTCCAGTCACTACTGCTATGTAATAAGTTATTCCTTAATGGTATAAAACAACGGAACCATTTTATTTTGCATTCAACTTTGTGCATCAGGAATTTAGGAAGGGCTCAGTGGAGAGATATCCACTGGGGCTGCAGGCATCTGAAGGCTCTGCTGGGCTGGGTGGTCCAGATGGTCTACTCACATAGCCTGAGCCTGATGGTTGACCTCAAGCTCAGTTAGGGTTGTCGACCAGAGTATCTGCATGTGGGCTCCCCAGCAGAGCAGCCTCAATGGAGTCAGACTTCTTACCTGGTGACTGGTTTCCCAAGAGTGAGTGCCCAAGAGAACCTGATGGCCTTTTATGGTCTAGCCTTAGAAATGATATAGCATCAATTCTGCCATACTCTTTTAGTCAAAGCTGTCACAAGCCCACAGGGGAAGGGGACATAGACCCTACCACTTAATGGGAGTAATGCCGAAGAAGTTGGGAACTTTAAAAATAATCACCACAGGAGGGAAGCCAATAAGTTGTGTGTAATTAATCCAGTTGTCACTGTGTTGCAACTGGAGTTGAGTTCTTCTGGAGGACACTTAGAAACAGAGTACAAAACATCTCAAAATTGTCCCCAAGGAAGGCAGAGGAAGCTAAAGTATTTAACCTCCAACTTCCTATTAGTAATTTTTTAGGGCTGGGAAGTTAGGGGAGGGAACAATAATTCCCCTAGGAATCGATGGGCATTCCCCGAGTATTGACTTCTAAGCATGCTCCTTGGCCAGAGGAAAGCTTCAGGCAGAGAGCTTCATGTGATCACAGCAAGCAGCCTTTCAGGAGCAGAGGTCTGAACAGAGATGAATGCCAGGGGGTTCTCAGGAAGCTACCAACACTATCCCCTACAGTGTATCTTAAGCATTTTTCCTTGCCATTAAATATTCTTTGTGATGACTTTTAATGGTTACATAGATATCTTGTTGTTTAAGTAACACCTCTGTGCATAAAGCTGAGGGCTGAAGGGAAAAATCACACCACACACCACTGTATCCATTAATGCCTGCCCATGTTCTCTAGCTTTAGACAACTGTGAAAATTAATAGAGGAAACCACAACTAAAATTGGAGTTGGGAAGGACTGTAGAGGAGATCTCATGCCCTACCACTTGTCATCAATTCCCCCAGATGGGAAAGAAGTACCTTGCATCTCCAACAGGAATATGTCTCTACTTTACCACCTTAGGAGGAAGGAAGATTTTCTTCTTGCCCAGCAACAAGCCCAGCCAATGGAAAACACCACAGCTCAGCCAATAAGAAGCCATCATCACCCTGAACTCTTAGTTTCCTCCAATGAACTTTCATTTTTCTTTTGCTAATGACTTCCTTGTCCCACCCTTCTTTCTATAAAAGCCTTCCATTTTGTATAACTCCTTGGAGTATCTCCAGTTGCTAAATGGATACATGAATTGTTTCATAAAGCCAATTAGATCTTCAAATTCACTCAGTTGAATTTTGGGTTTTTTAACACCACCAATTACTCATCTTTCTGATTCTCCTTGGTTACTCCCTCTCTTTACACCAAACTATCACCTCTCCCCAAGATCTGTTTTCAGCTTGTATCCCCTTTACTTTCAGTAGATGGTTCAATCTGTTTCAATGAGAAATGGAAGTCATCAGAGATAACCAACCATGTTATCCCTTTCTACCTACCCATTTTTCTTTATCTAATCCCTTTCTCATTCTTTATCTTCCCATCTCAGAATGTGAGTGGTCCCTCCTTCAGTTCTAGACCAACCCTCACACTCCCTTCCTCCACATGAATCCCGGCCCCAACCCCACCTGAGTTCTCCCTGCCTCCTCTTACATCTTGTCCCTTTGGTTCTCCTCTCCCTCCTTTACCTTCCACCTCTCACTCACTCTTTGCTCCTCTCCACCTCCCTATAAATATGCCCAAGGTTTTCTTCAGGCTAAAATAACATGCCCTTAGCCATGTAGCAATTGTATGCTCTCTCTCCTCACTTTCCATTCATTCCACAATCTACTGCATTTGAGCCTCTGCCTGCACCATTCTTCTGAAGCTGCACTCACTATCAATCAACCACCAGTTGCCAGCTCTGGAGGATAAGTCTTAACTTCCTGGCTCTTAGACAGCTCTCCTCTTTCTTAAAGCTCTCTGTTCTCTTGGCCTCCGGGACTCCTCACTCTCCTGACTAATCATACCTTAGGAACATTTCTTCTCGCTCTCTTTTGTTGGCCACGCTTCCTTTGGCTAATCCAAAATGCTGCTGTTTCCTGTCTAGTGCTTGCTTTTTTATTTATACTTTCCCCCTAGGTGATCTTATCCTCTTTCATGTTCCCAATTATAAGTCTACAGTGCTTCATCTGAAACTCTCAGGACCAGGTGGCTTAAGAATCCAGAATTTTTCAGGTTTTGGAAAGGTTATAAGGAACATATACTGAAAATTATATACTGGGCCCAGTAGAGCCTGGGATAGCACCTTCTAATCAAACACAAGAATATTTCTGTAGCAAAACACAGAAATCATCACACTAAGTAGGTTTTTTAAAGGGGCTAGAAATAGTTTTTGATTTTTAAAAAACTATTTATTTATTTGGCTGCACTGGGTCTTAGCTGTGGCACACAGGATCTTCGTTGCCACATGCAGGATCTTTTAGTGGCAGCATGCAGGATCTAGTTCCCTGACCAGGGATCAAATCCAGGCCCCCTGCATTGGGAGCGTGGAGTCTTAACTGCTGGACCACCAGAGAACTCCCAGGGCTAGAAATAGTTTTCATGTACATTTAGGTTATGTTTTAGTGTCAAAAGTGCCAGCAAATGATTTTTTTTTAAAGACTTTTGGTTTTTAGACTTTTTTTTTTTTGGATTTGGAAATTGCAAGTAAGGGATTGCAGACCAGCACCACCAGTGTGCTGATATAACTCTCAAATCTTTATTTCAAATCTTCCCTGGTGGCGCAGTGGTTGAGAGTCCGCCTGCCGATGCAGGGGACACGGGTTCGTGCCCCGGTCCGGGAAGATCCCACATGCCGTGGAGCATCTGGGCCCGTGAGCCATGGCCGCTGAGCCTGCACGTCCGGAGCCTGTGCTCCGCAACAGGCTGCAGCATTATATGGAGGTTTAGGCTTAGCTGTCTGAAACCTGTTAAATATCTCTACCTGGATGTCTTATAGACATATCAAGCTCAACTCATTCAAAACTGAGTATCATCCCCTCTGTCTCAGGTCCCGTCCCCTGAGAAACAGAATCTGAGACAGGTATCTGTGAGCAGATTTACTGAGGAGTGCTTTAGGGTGTAGCACCTGGAGGCCAGTGAGGGAAGCAGGATTAGGCACAGGGAGAAGCTGACGTGTGCTGCAGACACAACATGAGCCTCAGCTGATCTTCAAGGGAGCTCTGGGGCTGGAATGGCCCTTCAGAGTTTTCCCGAACTGAGAAAAGGAGACCCAGTCTTTGTGTCCCTACATCAACCAGTCATTGAATATGGGCTTCACCTGGCAACGGGGCATACCCTTGAGCAAAGGAGCTCCCTTAGGCCAGAGGGGACTCCATGAGCCATCAGCAGCCATTATTCCTGAAGGCTGAGGAAATGATGGCCTCCCTCTTGAACACGGTGCACCATCTTGCAGTATCCACTGAAAGCTCTCCCCCTGCTCTCTGTGTCTGCCATCCACTCAGACACCCAAGTTTATAGCTTCTAGTTGTTCTGGACTCCTCTATACCCTGCACCACTTCCACATCTGGTAACTCATCACATCCCGCCAATTTAGTCTTTTAGATAAACTTTTAACATCTGCCTCATCTTCTCCATCCTTATGTCCCATGACCTTACTCCGCCTCACACTGTCTCTTTCTTGCCTGGTTTACTGCAATTGCCTCCTACTTGTTCTCCTTTCTTTCGTTCTTTTCCCAGTTACATCCATTTTCTGCACATGCCAAGAATGAACTATCTAAAACTCAAATCTGTACAGGGCTAGAAATCCTCCAATAGTTCACCATTGCCTACAGGGTAAACTCCAAGTTCCTCAGCCTATTATACAGGGATCTCTATGATCTCACCCCTGTCTGGCTCTCCTGGGCCGCCTATCCCAATACTTAATATCCTGGCAGCCCCTGAACTGCAGCATGTTCCCCTCTTGCACGCTATGCTGCTTCTTGTCTCCCTCCTTTCACTCATGTGGTCCTCTCTGCCTAGATTCCCTTCACCCCCCCTCAACTCATCCTCTAAGACATGGCTCAGTTATCACTTGCTCTAGGGGGACTCTTCTATGCCCCCATCCCCAGTCTAGGTTGAGTGCACTTTCTCTGTGCATTTATAACGTCCCATCCATACGTCTCCCATTGCACTCAGCATCCTGTGTTATAATTAGATGTGTTGCTGCTTCTTGAAAACCAGGACAATGGTCTCATCTTTTTAACCCTCTCACATAGCTCACAGCCAGGGACACAATATGCTCTCAATAAAAGCTTGTTGAATGAGTGAATGAAAGATTATAATAATCATAATAGCTAATGTTTATTAGAGTTTAATGTGTGCCAGGCACTGTGTTAAGGGATTCACATATATTTTTTCATCTTATCCTTAAACAATTTTATGAAGAAAGTACCATTTTTTCCCATTTTCCTGATGAAGAAACTGAGGCTCTGAGGGCTTAAATCAGGGGTCCCCAACCCCCTGGTTCCCCTAGGAACCAGGCTGCACAGCAGGAGGTGAGCGGTGGGCAAGTGAGCGAAGCTTCACCTGCCGCTCCCCAGCAATCCCATTACCGCCTGAACCGCCACCACCCCTGCCCCCGCCCCATCCGTGGATAAAGTGTCTTCCAGGAAACCAGTCCCTGGTGCCAGAAAGGTTGGTGGCTGCTAGCTTAAGTAACCTGTTTAAAGTCACACTGCAAGTAGGTGGTAGAAGGGGGATTTGAATCCAAGTATACCTGACCCCAGAGCATGAGTCCTTAACCCTGCACAATGCGGCTTCCAGGAGCCAGTGACCCACAGCCCCGAAGCTTCAAGGGCTCCTGGGAAGACACCTAGTGAGCGGAGGCCTAGGTCAGTATTTAGTCCAAAGCTCAGAGCATGCAATTCTCCCATGGAAAACTCCAATGGCCTCCTACTGAACACTGAATAAAATCCCAGATCTGAAAAGTGGCTTTATAAGGACCTGAACAACAAGGTGCCTACCTTGTCCTCTCCGTGTCTGTGCCTTCCTGCTCTACCATCCAGTCACACTGCTGTTCCCTCCACAACTTGAACACCCCAAGCTCTTTCCAGACTCCAGCCCTTTGCACTTTTGTCACCCCTGCCTGGCTTGCTCTTTTCTATAATCTTTCTTTCCTCTTAGCCAGCTCTTTCATATCTCTATTTAAATGTCACTTCTTCATAAAAGGTTTTTTCCCCCACAAGTAGGTCTCCATCATTATCTGCCTCATCCCTGTGTTTCCTTCATAGCATTTCTCAAGATTTGTAATTATTTTATTTCATTTGTTTGTTTTTGTCTGTTCTTCCCTCTAGAATTACAAACTCCATTAGAGCAGAGTCTGTCGTATTTCCAGTACCTAACACAGTGAATGGATGAACAGGTGCTAAATAAATATTGATTCAAAGCTGTATACCTGTAGGACGGTTACTATTTAAAAAACAAAAACAAGAAATAGAAAATCACAAGCATTTGTGAGGATGTGGAGACATCAGAACCCTTTTATACTGCAGATAGGTGAAGCCACTATGGAAAACAGGATGGTGGTTCCTTAAAAAATTAAAAGTAGAATTACCATATGATCCAGCAATTGCACTTCTGATTATATATCCAAAAGTATTGGAAGCAGGGACTTGAATATGATATTTGGATACCTATGGTCATAGCATTATTATTTGAGGTAACCAAAAAGTGGAAGTAATCCAAGTGTGCATAGACAGATGAATGGATACAAAAAAAATGTGGTGTATACAAAAAATGGAATATTACTCAGCCTTTAAAAGGAAAGAAATTCTGAAACATGCTCAACATGGATGAACTCTGAGGACATTATGCTAAGTGAAATAAATCAGTCACAAAAAGACAAATATGTATGATTCCACTCATATGAGGTACCTAGAGTCAAAAAATTCAAAGAGACAAAAAGTAGAACGGTTGTTCCCAGGAGCTCAGGGGAGGGAAAATAGTGATTGTTTAACGGCCACAGAGTTTCTGTTTTGCAACATGAAAAGAGTTCTGTGGCCAGATGGTAGTGATGGTAGCACAGCAATGTGAATATACTTAATGCCGCTGAACTGTTCACTTAAAAATAGTTAAGATGGGGCTGCCCTGGTGGCGCAGTGGTTGAGAGTCCGCCTGCCGATGCAGGGGGCGAGGGTTCGTGCCCCGGTCCGGGAGGATCCCACATGCTGCAGAGCAGCTGGGCCCGTGAGCCATGGCCGCTGAGCCTGCGCGTCCGGAACCTGTGCTCCGCAGCAGGAGAGGCCACAACAGTGAGAGGCCCAAGTACAGCAAAAAAAAAAGTTAAGATGGTAATTTTTGTTATGTGTATTTTACTACAATTTTTCACAAAGAAAAAGAAAGTTGTATCCTATTTAGTAGCAGTGCTCATCTCCTGACTCACAGTCTAATATCCTCTCATTTACATATGCTGGCTCCTATCAGAATACATTCTATCAACTAGGCATGAAAACCATCTCCTTTCTCAAAAGAAAAGATCTTTCTAGGACATATCAAAAAGGGATTCTACTTAGTTTAGGAGTAGAAGAAACGTTAGAATTTACCTAAACCCTTACCTTCTGTATCAGAGTGCCGGGTGAGGATAGGGTTAACATAGGCAGGAAGCCATTGCTGACCTGGCTGAGGAAGGGTGAAGGGAGGGAGAGGTTCCTGGAACTTAAGAGCTGAAGCTGTAGGGGAGGCGATGACCTTTGGGAGAGGAATGTGGCTGTTGCCATGCACTGTGCACAAGAAGGGAGCTGGTCAAATAAATATGCCTTCCTCTCTCCTCTGATCTTCTGCTGGTACCTCCCGGTGGTTGAACCCAACAGGAAGTCAGCAGGCAAGAGAACCACTGATGTGGTCCATAAAGACCCCAGGACACAGAGTAGAGGGGGAAAGGCAGAGAATGGATCTAGAGGTGCCTTCATTATACCACACTTCATTCTAAAAGTAAAAGCACTCAGACTCAAAGAATTAAATGACTTACTTAAGGTCTCCCAGTGATAGATATGGGACTGTCATGGTTTGTATGACTTAAGAAAGCTTCTACCCACAATCAGTAAGGAATGAGAACATTAGTCTAAATTTGGAAAATCTGCCACAAATAGAACAAACATCTAGAGGAAGTTTTGTTTTCAAAAAGGGGGTGGTATGCACCCCTTCCACAGAATTAGCATTATCAGGAGCTTTTGTGCTGTGGACTTTGCAAGTCTGATTCATCACATGTTACAAAGAAAACAATTTTAAAATCCTGAGTTTTCTTCCTGTTTCTGTCCTAACAATCATCACAGTTTATGGAACGTTTAGAAGAAGCTGAAGCAGAGTATTAAATTATACATTTTGAGTTGAATAAAGTAAGATCGCTAAGGCAAAAAAAATGGTTGAAAAGATTCACAGAAGTGCATCCTCAAACAAGGATTTTTTTCATAATTAAAGAACTTTGAGACAACTTTTCAGACTCCTCGAAGTTCACATTACTTAAAAAAATAATTGATGTGACAAGACCTTTGAACACAAAAAACTGAAACTTCAAGGGAATAAGACAAGAATGGTGCCCCTAATTTCCCCTCAAGGAAGTAATGCAGCATAGCATAGTACTTAAGAGTCTAAGTTGCAGAATCAAAATTCTTGGGTTCAAACCTGCTCCATCACTTACTAGCTGCACAACCTTGGGCAACTGACCTTGCATTTCTTTCTAAGCCATAGTTCTCCCATTTGTGACATAGGAATAATTGTAGCTAATTGATCAGGCGATATGAGGCCTGGATAAAACCAATAAATATAGATACTTAGCACATTGCCTCTCTGGCACCTACTAGGGTCTCAAAACATCCTAACTAGTAGTATTATGCCACAATTTATTCTTTTTGCCACCAGAGGTGTCTATACAACTTCATTTAATGACTAATTTCTCACAGTTGCTTTGACTACCATTGATCTGTTGATCTGTTAAGACCACCCTAAAGTCCAATTGAATTATGACAGTCTACAATTATGAAGATGCATCTTAAGTGAAAAACAGTGAATGGTAATGCTGAATTTGATGAGTGTGCAAGAAGAGGAGGGAAAGGAGGAGGAAAAAGAAGAGTAGGGGTGGAAGGAGAAGAAAGAGCCCAAAAGATGGATCTTTCGAAGGATGAAGAAGAGAGGATGTCAGTCTGCCACCATGGTGGTCCCAGGATCCACAGCTAGCTACATGTTGGACCAAGGCTGAAAAGTCAACGGAAATCAGTCTAAATGTTTAATGCATATAGGATATTATACCTAGGATGCCAACATTCGGAAAAGGATTTCCTTGAAGGGTTAATTACCACCTTCTCTCTGCAATTTGCTTGTGAAGTGCACAGGTGAGGGAAGGGCCTTCCTCTGACTCCACATCTTAATTTGCCTCCTTCGTTTGGTAGAAACAACTCTCTGTGATCCTTGGGGTGAGGCTGGTCCCAGGCCTCTAGGAACCCCTCCCTAATTCTCTTTTGAATGCCACGTTCTATGGACTCTTCCCCCACATCCACAAGCTAGAGACTGAAGGATGTGAGAAGAGAGCCAGATCGGTCCTTATCCTCAAGGAACTTGCAGCCTCAAGCTGCATGTTGAATTCCTTACACATTACATGTTTGGCAGATTTCTCCCTGGTCAAGGGTATCAACACAAACAGAAAGTTGAAAAACAACCCACCGTCACTGTTATTCTTCCCAAAGAAGAGAATGTACTATGTACATCATTTATGGCAGCAACAGAAAGGCAGGATAAAGAAAACTAAGCATTTGATGGGTCTGTTCTGGAATTAGAATTAAGTTGTCTCAGCTCAATGTACCCATCATTAGCTACATTTGGAAAGCGCTCACATTTTGATGGCAGTAAAACTGGCTGTGTTGCAGTTTCTTATTTATGAATCCAGATGACAGCCTTCCTAGGCCCCTTCTATCTCCCTTTGGGGAGGGGGAAGGAATTTTCCCACTGTTCATGATTTCCTTTACTTTTATTTGAGAAGGAAACAAAGGCAAATCTTGCTTGGACCATCAAGTTTCCAGTTTCCTAATTCCTTTGCCTGAGGTTTGAACCAATTCTCTAAGTTCTGTTTCCTTCTTTGGTCCTCTTCCTATGCCACCAACATTGCTCCAATGTTCCAATGGTTTGTTATAATTATGGAGGTTTTGCGCTCGTTTCTGGTAGGTCTCTTGCAGTTCTTATATGGAAAACATTCTGCATGTGGGCATAACATTTACGTACTATGTTCCTAATGTGAAGCCACTTAATAATCTGCCTTCAAAGGATATCACATTTAGAAACGGACACTTAAAAATATGAGTTCTAACATGTTTCAGGATAGGTGATCTAAGCAGGAATCTGTAAACTGTCAGGACAATATGTTATTACTTGATGGGTTTTTAATAATCTAGAAGTTTCTTCAAATTGGAGAATTTGTTCATTAATTCATTTAAAAGAATACTACATGAAATGAGCATCTAGTATTAGATTCTTTACTGCTTTGTTATATTCTATGGTCTGTGTAGCCACTAGTAAAATAAAAGGCAATAGCTTTGATTAAGTTCACCATTATTCTGTAAAATAAGTTTAAAAATATCCTGAAAAATCAGAAAGTCGAGTCTAGTCATGTTAGTAATTGGCAGCAATGGTGAGATACTAGAGAAGTGCTATCATAATACAGAGAGATAACCAGAACCACGTGTTTTACAAGGGGAGGAGACAAGGCCGTGCACTCATTAAGTGCTTGCTGTGTGACTGGACACTGCTGAGTGCTTTACAGATGTTGTTTTATACAATACTATCAAAATGCTATGAGACTTCCATTACCATGGCCTGTTTATAAAAGAGGAAATGGAGAAGTTAAATAATTTGCCCAAGGCCATATAGCTAGGAAGTGATGGAGCAGGAATCCTTAGCAGTCAGATTCCTAAGTTTATCTTTTTGCCACTAAATCTTTGGAGATATATAGAGAGATGGAGATAGATATAAGAAAAAATTTTGTTTTCCTTACATTAAAACTTTCTTTGTACACCTTTTAGAATGATCAAACCCTGACAACAACAAATGCTGGTGACTGTGGAGCAACAGGAACTCTCATTCATTTCTGATGGGAATGTAAAACGGTGCAGTCACTTTGGAAGAAAGTTTGCTGGTTTCTTACAAAACTAAACATACTTTTACCACCTGATATAGCAGTTGTGCTCCTCAGCATTTACCCAAAGGAGTTGAAAACTTATATCCACACAGAAACCTGCACACAGATGTTTATAGCAACTTGATTCATAGTTGCCAAAACTTGGAAGCAACCAAGATGTCCTTCAGTAGGTGAATGGATAAATACACTGTGGTACATCCAGACAATGGAATATTACTCAAAGCTAATAAGAAATGAACTATCAAGCCATGAAAAGACATGGAAGAATCTTAACTGCATATTGCTAAGTGAAAGAAGCCAATCTGAAAAGACTACTCCAGGTTCTGGTACCGGTTTGAAAGTGGGCGGGGGGATGTTCCCCACACCAACAAGCAATTCTCCAGACACCAGCTGGATGTCCTACAATTCAACACAGTTCTGACACTATCTACCCAGAGAGAGCATCAGATCCCACAGCTTAAGGACTCAGTCCTACAAGACCATCCCCTACACTGTTTCAGACACCTGTTGCAAGTCCAGGTTGTCACCTGTGCTTCTGACCAACCAGCTAGAGATTGAAGCTTCCAGCCACCCCTCCTTGGGCTCCATCAATTTGCTAGAGTGGCTGGCTCACAGAACTCAGAGGAGCAGTTTCCTTACTAGACTACTGGTTTATTATGAAAGGATGTAACTCGGGAACAGCCAGATGGAAGTGATGCATAGGGCAAGCAATGGAGGAAGAGGTGAGGAGCTTCTATTCCCTCTCCAGCCGCCTTCCCAGCACCTCCACATAATCACCACCCCAGAAGCTCTCAGTACTTTAGAGACTTTTTATGGAGGCGTCACTATTTAGGCATGAATGATTAAATCATTGACCATGGAACCACTGATTAACCCATTGGTGACTGAACTCAATCTCCAGCCCCTCTCCCCTCCCTGGAGGTCAGGGGTGGCACTCAAAGCTCCAACCCTCTAATCCCATGGCTGGTTCTCCTGGCAATCAGCCTTAGGTGCAGTCTGAGGGTCATTTCATTAACATAACAAAAGATCCATTTGTTTCTCTTATCACTTAGCAAATTCCAAGGGTTTTAGGAGCCCTGTGACAGAAACTGGATGAAAACCAAACATATATTTCTTATTATAAATCGCAATATCACAGCTACATACTATATCATTTCAACCATATGACATTCTGGAAAAGGCAAAACTATCAAAACAGTAACAAGACTTTTGATTGCCAAGAGTTGGGAATGGGGAGAGATGAATAGGCGAAGCACAAAGGATTTTTAGGGCAGTGAAAATACTCTATATGATATCATATTGATAGATATGTCATTATGCATTTGTCCAAACCCGTAGAATGCACAACACCAAGAGTGAACCCTAATGTAAACCATGGACTTTGAGTGATAATGTAAGCAGATAAGGGAGGGGGTCCCAGAGAAAGAGAACCACTTCTCTTATGGCTTGACATAAGAGAAGCCATTTTTGGTCTAAGCCATTTTGTGAGCTAAATCTGGCCTCAATGCTTGTCTTTGAACAAATCTCAGTAATTAATGATCTTAGGGAACAAAAGAATGCAATCAGGCAAGAGAAGTAACAATAGCAAAGATAATATATCAGTTGTAAAGACTCCCAGTTCTATTTCAATGTTAAAGATTAGCCTTAAGTGCTCAACCACCAGAGCAACAGAACCTAAGGGATAATGATATTGGCCTTCTCTGATCCTTCAGTTGACTTCAATCAACTAAACCTTGGACTCTGTGGACCAACCAAGCCCCCTCATGAATATGCATGTACCCCTAGCTTAAAACTTCCCCGATCTTGCTGTTCAGGAGACACTGCTGTGGGAAAGATCCCCAGTGTTCTCCTTACTGGCTGCAAGTAATAAATCCTCCTTCTCCTGATCTTTGGCTTGGTTGTGTCTTTTGGCTCGACAAGCACCAAGAGGTGAACCCATTTTTCAGGTAAGAATGATGTGTCAATGTAGGCTCATCAATTATAACAAATGTACCATTCTGGTGGGGGAAGTTTATAACCAAAGAAACTATGTGTATGTAGGGGCAGGGTATAATCTCCGTATGAAACCGTGTAACTCAGATTAGGACTTGAACCCACGGTCTTTTCATTGAGATCACACACCTGGTCTTCGGACTTAATGAAGCTCAGGTTCTTGACGTCTCATCGCAGAAAGAATTCAGTGAGAGACAAAGTGATAAATAAAAAGTGGATTTATTTAGAGAGAAACACACTCCACAGGGAGTATGGGCCATCTCAGAAGGTGAGAGCCACACCAGGGTATGTGGTTGTCAGTTTTTATAGGTGTGGGTAATTTCATAGGCTAATGAGCAGGAGGAATATTTCAGCTATTTTGGGGAAGGGGTGGGGATTTCCAGAAATTGGGCCACCGCCCACTTTCTGACCTTTATGGTCAGCCTTGGAACTGTCATGGCACCTGTGGATGTGTCATTTAGCTTGCTGATATGTTACAATGAGGGTATACTGAGGCTCAAGGTCTAGTGGAAGTCAACTCGTTGACCATCTTGGACCTATTCGGTTCTAATCAGTTTATGTCATGTCCTTGGGCTGTGTCATTCTTCTAAAGGTTGTGTCCTGCCCCCTTTCCTCCTGTTTCACGTGCATTACTCTGAATTTTGCTGTGAACCTAAAACCACTTTTTAAAAATCGTCTTAAAAAAGAAATTGCTTTGTATTGGATAATGGGCAGCTCAATGTCAAAATGGATAGGTTTTATTACCTTGATGGAATACAGAACTCAGTTTAGGATTGCATTAGTATGCATACAAGTAGAAGAGAAAGCATGTACTGTTTATGCTTCACTGAAGAATCCCGGCCCTGTGCTTTCTATGTAATGGTGTTTATGAATGAATGAAATCTAAACAGTGTCTCTGTTGATATTTTTATCCCTTGAGCTGAGTGCAAATATATTAAAGAAATACAGAAATATTTGTAGTCATCATTAGCTATGAAATTTATTGGTCAATTCGGTTATAAAAATCCCACTGTAACTCATATCTACCCTTTCTTTTAGAACAAAGCCGAATCAAAGATGTGGCTTTGGGGGACTTCCCTGGTGGTCCAGTGGTTAAGATTCTGCACTCCCAATGCAGGGGACCCATGTTCGATCCCTGGTCAGAGAACTAGATCCTGCATGCTGCAACTAAGAGCCCACATGCCACAACTAAAGATCCCGCATGCTACAACTGAGACCCAGAGCAGCCAAATAAATAAATAAATATATTTGTTTTAATAAATAAAAAAAAGATATGGCTTTGGGAGCTGCTTCATGCTCCCAAAGAAGGCCCATGGAAGCTGTGTGACCTTGGCAAAGTCATTTAACATCTCTGACCCTCATTGCCTTTGTTAGTCAAATGGAGACAATTCCTTATTAGCCTAAAGACAGGGAGGCTGGGTAGATGGGTTTTTTGTCTGGTTTTTCATTGTCAAAAATATCTGTTTTGATACAATCCATCATAAAGAAGTCAGTGGAGTTCCACTCTGCCACAGATGTATCTGTGAAGTAAGATCCCTGTGCCATCCAACTGGTGAACATCTGAACAATGTGCCATTTCTTATCCTAATCAGAGCACACACCTTCCATGTTGTTCCTATTTATTGACTGCTTCCACATCCAGATGACCAAATTGTCCTTTATCACCAAAGCAGGCTCAAAATGGTTGGTTTAGACATCACAGGACCTGCATGCCTCTTAAATCCCAAGCAAATCCCAAGAGCAATAAAGCCCCAGCACATGGCAAACTGACTGCCCTTGAAGAGCTGCCACAGCTTTGGCTTGTCCTCTGCTCAGCTTCATCATGGCAATGACCAGGGTGGTGCAGCGGGCAATAGGTGTTTTCTGATACCCCTGGAGCAGTATCCTCACTATGAAAGTCCCAACTCCTGACACGTGACATGGTCCCACCCTACTGTCTGCCCTGTTCCCTTATACTCCCCTTCCTGCAGTCTGTGGACTCCAGCTGAAACAGAGCTATGTTCGCTGACCCCGATGCGTGCCCAGCATTCTCACTCCAGGTCTTTCTCGCGTGAGGATCCCCTTCTGTCTACACCCGCCTGTCAAGTCTCTCTCTGAGAACTCCACGTTTCTTCAGGGCAGAGGCTGTGCCTTGTGCTTCTGCGTTGCCCCACATCTAGCACACAGCCTGGTATATAATACGGGCTGGACAAATACTTTTTTGAATAAGACAAAATAGATAAAAAGAGAAACCTAGTGAATGGAGAAGATGACAATATCACCAGTTGGTGCCAAAATGTCAGTGCTGATTTTCTGCCTGGTGACACGAGCCCCTTCCACACACAGTCCACACACAAGTTACATGTTGTCCTTAAATGCCATCTTATCACTTTGCCCCCTTTCAAAGCCACCCTTTCATGATTTCATAAGTCAGAGCATGAGTGCACTTACCCCTCACCCTGGGGCCCTTTAGAAACAGCCTCTTAGCTTAATTTGATGAAAATGGAGTACAGCGTATGAGAGAAATGTCAGGGAAGGATAATTATTGACATGGGATAGAATTTAGTTTAAGAAAAACTAGAGTGAAATAACATCTTTTTGATAGTTATTAAACCAAAGAAGTGGCTTGAAACCTTGACTGTTCAGAACTCATGTCCAAGGAAATTCTTAAGAATGAGTTTTCAGGGGCTTCCCTGGTGGCGCAGTGGTTGAGAGTCCGCCTGCCGATGCAGGGGACACGGGTTCATTCCCCGGTCTGGGGGGATCCCACATGCTGCGGAGCGGCTGGGCCAGTGAGCCATGGCCGCTGAGCCTGCGCGTCCGGAGCCTGTGCTCCGCAATGGGAGAGGCCACAACAGTGAGAGGCCCGCATAACGCAAAAAAAAAAAAAAAAAAAGAATGAGTTTTCAAAAACATCTGTTGAAGCGGAGCTGCCCCATGAGTTCAGGTGTGGGTCACCAAACCTGAGGGTCTAGAATGTATGTCTAATTCCACGTATGGATTTACTGAATAGTCACTGTGTGGAGGACACCATCCTAGGCTCATAGCTTCAAGCTACTGTATATTGAACCTGCCACGGTGCTAGGGAAATAATAAATATCATCTCATTTCATCCTTCCAGCAACCCAGTGAAGTAGGTATCACTATCCCTATTTTACAAATAAGTAAAGTGAGTCTCATGGAAGGTAATCAGCTGCACAAGATCCCACAAGTTTAAGTGGCAGAGCGGGATTTGAACCCAGATTTTTGAGGTAACAAATTCATTTTTTATCTACCTTACTTCATAAGGAAGACTGCAATACAACTGAAGAAATGTTCTCATAAAACAGCCACAGGGCAGGATAATGCATAACAAAGTACTAATTTTAAGCATTTATAAAATTTGTTGATTTCCGACAGCTCTCTGAAGCAGAAACTATGATCAATACACCCACACCTGAAAACAAATTAACAATGAGTCAATATTTATTTTGTGCTCTTTTGGCCAAAGCCTATGCAAGTGGCCTTTAAATACAGTAAGCAAACTTTCCTTACAGTGATCTGTGAAATAGGTATTATTATTAATGCCCTCAATCTACAGAAAAGGAAACTGACATTCAGGTTAATAATTTATTTGGGGCTGTGTTTTTAAAATTTGGCTTGAGTGTGGCTAGAAATTTGTGGTAGGCGCTCTTCCTACCAGGTTGCTAGGACAGTAAGTGTTAGTTGGAGCCATGGTGTCCATCATTGCCCCTGTCTGGTAAGAGTGTATCTGAGAATGAAGCCAATGTGGGGAAAAGCATGAGGGAAAGGTGGAGAGAAACTGGCTCCTGAAGATATTTGAACCTGTAAATCCTGCTGAGCCTGGAGCTGGACCTGCTTTTATGTTTCTCCTGATTTGCTTAATTAGGTATGAATTAGGTTCCTGTCACTTTTAAATGAAAAGGTAACTAATGGAGCTCTCACATATCAGAAACCTACTCTGTACCAGGTCCTTCAAGTATATTAGAATATAAACCGTGTGATGTGAGGCACCTATTTTTATCCATAACACTTATCACCATCTACTCCACTACATATATGGATAGATAGATAGATAGATAGATAGATTTTTTTGCAGTACACGGGCCTCTCACTGTTGTGGCCTCTCCCATTGCGGAGCACAGGCTCCAGACGCACAGGCTCAGCGGCCATGGCTCACAGGCCCAGCCGCTCCGTGGCATGTGGGATCTTCCTGGACCGGGGCACGAACCCGTGTTCCCTGCATCGGCAGGCAGACTCTCAACCAGTGTGCCACCAGGGAAGCCCCATATATTACTTATTTAATTGGCTTGTGTGCATCGCTACCCCTCGAAAGAAGGTAAGTCCCAGGTCTGTTTCATTCACTCCTCCGTGTCCAGCTCTTGGTAGAAAGCCTCAAGGCCATGCTTAGTGAGCTGGGGAGCAATGAGAGCTCTAAGGAGAGGAGTGACATGACCTGACTTACTGTTTCAAGAAGGTTACTCTGTGTTGAGAAGAGACCAAAGGGGTGGAGAGAGGAAGAAAGGAAACCAATTTGGAGGCTATGGCAATATCCAGGCAGGAGATGATAGTGACTTGGATCAGGGTGAAAGCAAATGAGACTGTGGGAAATGTTCTGATACTGGACATATTTAGAAGAAGAATCACCTGGATTTGGTATCAAATTAGATACAGAGATGAGAAAAAGGGAGAAACTGAAGATAACTTCAGGGATTTTGACTTAATTGTGAAGGTGTCTCTTTCGCCTCCATAAAATGATTTGTTTAAGGGTCATCACATCCTCCTTGACTGTTATTAATTTAGGAAAAGACATGTGACCTTCATGATAGCCAATGGGGTATGGCAGGACATCTGTTGGGAGCATCTCCATAAATGAACCACAGGAAGAGAGTCACCTTCTTTTTCCTCTGGATGAGTTGTGTCTAGATGCACTACCTGGAACATCTGTAGCATCTTGATACCAGCCTGAGAATGAAACCAACCTGGAGACTGGCAGAGCTGAGAGGTGGAAAGAGCCAGCATCCTGGGTGACATCAGCAGGCCCCTGAGTCAACCAAGCCTAGCTCTGAACTTCCTCATTATGAGATGCTATATTTGTATACTATTTAAGACAGTTTAAGGCAGCATTTCTGTTACTTACAACTTAAAGCATCCTGATCCAGGACCCTCATTTGTAAGTCTTATGGTTTTACAGGTTTCTTTTTAGAATGAAGTACCAAAGGATGTAGAAATGTTTCCAGTGTGTCCAAAACAATATATCCTACATTATTACTCTTGGCTGGAGGAAAAAGATTTGATAGGAGGGAAAAGGCTGGATAGGAAACCAATTCCACAGTTACAGCAGGCAACAAATTACACATACATTGATTTATGACATGAAAGGAAACAAATCAGTTGAGGAATTGTGAGTGCAAAGCTACAGTGCCCTACAGCAGTGTTTTTCCAACAGCAGTATGTGACCTGCTCGTTATAGGTCATATGAACAATTTACTGAGTCTAGACTAGCATTTAAAAAATGAAATAGAACAAATAGAATAGGACAGAATAATAAAGAACAGAATAGAAATTACCAGAGCACATAGTAAGGATTATTACCTTGTGGACCTTTTGTTTCCATTTTATACTTATGTATGTGTCTGCTGAGTCACCATGTAAAACGTGTGCCTTGTTGTGGGTCATGGCCAAAAAGGTTTGAGAAATACTATCCAAGAATACAGAGAGATGCTGACCATCTCTCTTTACACACAGCTCTCTAAACCACCAGCACTGACTGGTTGATTTGCTTTAATTATACAACTAAATGTAACATCTTTTCTAATGAAAAAATATTCTATTCATGTGACTGTAATAAAATCTTCCTTCTCAGATAAAAATGGTGCTCCAGATGCATGGAACAACAGGGGACCAGGACTACAGGTGAGCCCGTGCAAGGCCCTTGGGTGTCAGGCTGAGTTGCTCCATGGAGCTCGCTCTTGCGTTCTCTCCCAGGAGTCTCTCTCTGAACATCTTTGGTTTCTATGTGATTCTTGCTTCTTACGCTGACATGAGGGGAGGAGGCAAAAGAGGTTTATTTTCATTGCATTGTTGGTGAAAGTGCCCTCGTATTGGTGTAGATTCATATTAAAGCTGATTATTTTTAATTCCAAAGAGATTAGAAGCCACTCCCCATATTTCAACTCCCAGTGCAATTAGTTGTTCATTAAGCAGCCCATCAGGAGCACATGCTCCCATCAAGTGGCCCCACTTGTTCTGAGGGCTCTTATAAATCATACCTATTCATGATATGGAAGACTTGTTAAGGTAAGGGGACTGGGCTTTGGGTCGCATGTCCTCATCCCACCTCTAATTTCAGTGCAAGGCCGATGGACAGTTCCATGCAGGCTTGGACCTCCTCAGGTACCCACCTGTGGTACCCTCAGGGCCCAATATCTGCCAAAGAACACCTGCCTGTGCATCTGTCAGTCCAGAACACCTGCCTGTGCACTTAACACTCCTGGGAGCAATCCTCAAAGAAGAAGGGATGGATGCTGATGGACATATACTCCAGCCTCCTGTCCTTCAAGGGACAATCTCAGGAGGAACTTCATATGCTCCTCAAAGGCCCTTGAATCTCAGAAACTGAATCTCCATTGCCTGCAGCTGGACCTTGATAATACAACCTTACGTTGACTTTCCCTTCTTCCTTGTCCCACTCTCCCTTTTCCCTCCCTTCTGCTCCTTGGGATAACCTCCCAAACAAAATACCTGCACCCAAGTCCTTGGGTGGGACTCTGATTTTAGGGGAACTAAAAGAGAATCTAAACTAAGCAGAATCTAATTGAATTAAGGAAAAACACATCTAAAGAAATTATTTCATGAACCCAAACAAAGCCTTCATAACATGATATATATATATACAATGACTTTAAAAGAATAGGAAGGGATCTGGTAACAGAAATACTTGGGGGAGTCATCCTCAGAAGAACAAAAGAAATTGATGTGGAAATTTAGAAATCAGTAGCAAAATTTAGAAATCTTATAGAAAAGAGGTTAGTTGTCTCTGAATCCATTTCTTATCCACCTGGGAGCTGAAAAAGTCAAAAAGTGGGCAGCACTGGAGAACAGTGCAAAGTTACACCAGGGATACTCTTAAAACCCAACCACTCGTTGGTGCGGTTCTCTTCATCTCTCTTCATCTCATCTCTTCAGAGAGATGCCAACAAAGGCTAGTTACTTTTCACACTAGATCATATCTCCAGGTAAAACCAGGGAACTGGAATGTGAAAATCTATTCTGAGGAGCAATCTTCCACAAATAAAGATTCAAAATAAGAAAAGAGGGAAAAATAAGTGATTTTAAAATTTTTATAAATATGATATTATAAATATTTTTGATTCAGAAAAATCACTAATTTTAAGAAATTTGGAAGGCAATTTTAATCAGTAAAAGCTCTAAGGTACAGGGGCTTCCCTGGTGGCGCAGTGGTTGGGAGTCCGCCTGCCGATGCAGGGGACATGGGTTCGTGCCCCGGTCCAGGGGGATCCCACATGCCGGGGAGCGGCTGGGCCCGTGAGCCATGGCCGCTGAGCCTGCGTGTCTGGAGCCTGTGCTCCGCAGCGGGAGAGGCCGCAACGGTGGGAAGCCTGCGTACCGAAGAAAAAAAAAAAGCCCTAAGGTACAAATATATATATTTGAGTGTCAAAATACAATATCACCTTCAAATACTCACAGAAATACAATCTAGTTTACTAAACCAATGCTTAGAAGAGTTCCTTAGACAACTTGGTCTAGTAAAAAGTTAAAAACAGCTTATATCGGTTTTTAATATAAGCTGTGTGATAGCGGTTATTTTTCAGTTAATGAATGCTTAAAATAGTATTTTGTGGTAAGCATTTTAAATATCTTTCTGTGCATCTCTTTATATTTTCTGTGAAGAAAAAGATATTTTTAAAGTGGTAAATCCTTGTTCAACCCTGTTTTAAAATATCTCAAATGATGTTTTAGTGATGTCTGGATTAATGAATGTCTCTTGCCCTGACACGTACTGACAGAGTATGACACACAAGGTCTGAGAACCTATCATTTTTTCCTATATTTAATATTGGTCAGGCCCCTATTAATGTTGAGTCAAGTTCTGGTTTCTGAATTTCTAGAGAGCTGCAGAGGACTTGGAAAAGGTCCAAAGAGAAACAACAAAAACCATTAAAATGATGGAGGAGAAGACCTCTGAGGAAATGTTAAAGACACTGAACTGGCTTCACCTTGAAAATTGCAGGCCAAGGACTGATTTAATAACTTTCTTCGAGGACAGGATGGTTTATTTGGAAGAGGATGCTAGCTGGCTTTTCTCCATCTCTACAGAGATGAAAACCAGACAAAATTGGATTAGAATGCAACAAGAGAGTCCCCTTTGACCTAAGGCAGAACTCAGCTGCAAAGGTGATTAAACTCTGTCATTACCAGCACTGGAAAGCTTTGAAAATATGTTCAACAACCATTAGCTATGGGTAGTTTAGGCAACTCACTGGAGAAGGAAATCCCTTTCAACCCTCTGCTTCCATGTAGTTGAATTCTCAAAAGCCAGGTTAAAAGATTTACCCAGTGCAGAGGGGAGACCAGATTTCCCTCACCTGGGAACAAGGTCACCAGAATATATCATCTTTCATTCTGAAGCTAGAAAGATTTCACATAAAATGAATGATATTAGCCATATGCTGAAGTAATGCAACTCTGAGTTGGTTGGCAAATATTACTAACATAGTATTTCCCAAATTTCATAAAGAAATGAATGGAAACCATGTTGAAACATATCTAAGAGAAATGTGATTTAATCATATTCATTACACATCTATTGAACACCTGCTATGTTTCAAGCAGTGTGCCAGGCACTGGAGATTCCAAGTCAAATCTGACTTGGTCACTGACCCCCGGAGGGGTTACAATCTGGTGAGGAGAGAGAGATGTTACTGGCTAGTCCTATGATAGTGAGACGGGCAGCCAGCTGTGGAGGCACCTGAGTAAAACTCCTAGTCCAGAAGGGATATTCTGGGAAGGTTTCCTGAGAAGCGGCCCTGAGGATGGGCTTTGGAAATAGATGTAAAATTGGCACAGGAAGGATTTCTTCTAGAGAAGAAGGTGGATTAAAGGAAGGATATAATACCCAAAGTGAGTCTGTGCTCGGTGCTACGTGCCAGGCACCGTATCAAGTGCTCAATCAGCATGATTTCTTTGAATCATCATGACCTCCCTCATTTACTCATGCATCAGACTTCTGAGTGGCTGCTGTGTTCCAGGGAATGAACACAGATTCTGTTTTCCGAGAGCTTAGCCCAGTGGGGCATGCTATGCAATAATCAAATAATCATAAAAGTGTGATGAATGGAAAAGGAAAAAAAGTTGTTAATTGCAATATAGCCATTTCCTTCACTCTTTCAACAATCAAAGAGAATTCTGCTTTTGCCTTCTAAGCTTCTCCCGTCTCACTCCCTGCCTTGCCCCACTCCAAGAAATATTCTTTCTCTGTCAGCTGGGTTCCTGAGCTGTTGTGATGCCAAATATAATTAAGGGGGAAAAGAGACTAGACTTTAGAAGTAAGGGTGAGCTATTTGTTCAAGAAAAGAACAGAGGCAGATGGAAATAATTTATTAAAAAATGAAATGTTATTTTATTTTATAACATAAAAAGTCATTTCAAAAGACAACTTTTGAGATAGATATTTACATATGAGTAAGATTCTATGGTAGGGGAGGTATGAAAGCAGTGGAAGCAGTATTCAAAAAGGGTGGATATGGGAAAGTGGATGGTGTTCAGAAAACTACAGGTTTTCCAGTTTGGCTGAGGCAGAGGGTACATGTTAGGAACATAAGACACAGAAGCTAGAATATTTGGTGACTATCATGTAAGATGCCAAGCTGAGGAATGTCTACTTAATTGAAGGTTTTTGAGCAGGTATATAATAAAACTGGGGTTGTATTTTGGGAAAAGTCATCTGGCAGTCACATAGTATAACTTATCCTGGGAAAGACTGACTTTGCACTCACTGAGAAATCTTCTTGCTGGAAATTTTTTTCTTAAGTAGATTCTCATACTGGCAAGCAAGTACACTGATCAGCTGACAAAATATGCCTATTTGGCAGTCATATTTCTCAGGGTAAATTAATAATAATCTATGGTTTATAAATCAGTCCATTCATGTATTCCTCAATCGACTTGCTTATTACCTTAAAATGCATTTCCTTCTAGATGGATCTAAGAACATTTATAAACATGTACAAAACATGTACATTTATTTACTGCAAATACAGCAGCAAATAAATCAGAAATGAAAATCAAAAACCACATGGGGAAATGGAAAGGCAATTATCTAGGATCAGGATCTAGAATAAGATGGTAAATTCAAACATTACATTAGTTCTAGCTTCCTAAAAGCCCAGGCATAAAGGGAATCTGAATAGTGTAGTTCTTAATGCCTAATGAAAGAAATTTTATTAGTTTTTTAGGTAAGACACGCTTTGTCTTCCTGGAGTCTAATAGAAAATTAGCATATATTTTTAGTGAAGTCCAGTTTTTAGACAATGAAATATCAAACTTCACATAGTCACTTCTTTTCTTTTTTAAAAAATTTGTTTATTTATTTATTTTTGGCTGCATTGGGTCTTCGTTGCTGCATACGGGCTTTCTCTAGTTGCTGTGAGCGGGGGCTACTCTTTGTTGAGGTGCCCAGGCTTCTCATTGTGGTGGCTTCTCTTGTTGTGGAGCACAGGCTCTAGGTGCACGGGCTTCAGCAGTTGTGGCACGCGGGCTCAGTAGTTGTGGCTCGTGGGCTCTACAGCGCAGGTTCAGTAGTTGTGGCACTCAGGCTTAGTTGCTCTGCGGCATGTGGGATCTTCCCAGACCAGGGATCGAACCCATGTCCACTGCATTGGCAGGTGGATTCTTAACCACTGTGCCACCAACGAAGTCCCATAGCTCACTGTTCTGATTTCCAGGATTATTAGTAAAGAATTTTATCTTTTCAAATGCTTCTTGGCCATTCAGGTATGCTCCTCTGTGAACTGCCTTAACGAATCCTTCACCCATTTTCATAACTGGTAATTTTTTTTTCACTACTGATTTGCATGAGTACCATTTTGTGGTCTTATTATAATCTATATTTGGATTACATAAATTTAAAATATGTTCTCTTGTCTGTGACTTGTTTTCAAAAATACTGGTGGTATCTTTGGTCTACAGAAGTTTCAAATGACACAACCCTGAAATCTAAAATAAGACAAAACTCACCCAACTGATACACATTTCCTACTTTTTGTTAGATAAACACAATCCTCCTTTTGCTAATTTCATTACTCTTGAGAGAGTAAAGTTTGGGATGAGACATTAGATGGTGCAAAAGAAATAAACCTGCCTTCAGGACTATCTACACAGAGCAGCCTGGGGGTAGGGGCCTAGTGGGCTACAGCACCTGGGGATCTAAAGTTCCTTCTCATCAGCCTGAAAAGAAATTGCTGCAAAACACACCCTCAGGCATCAAAGAAGACCTGAAACTTTTTTCAAATTATACTATGCTCTAGAGAACACTGAAAAAAGTTGTTTTTCAGAAGCTGATGGCTCAGATTAGAAGGGCATAAATTTCAGTTTCCAGTAAGCTTGCACTTACCTTTCCTCAATAACAGGATGTGCCATATGGCAAGGTATGTTTACATTCACTTGTGACAGTGCCCTGGCTCTGTTTCACTTCCTTTGACTAATATCCCCAAATTCACACTTCTAAAATACTTTCCATTTCTTTCCAACAATTATCAGTTAGATATCTTGGTAGGAAAAAAAAGACCTAAATAATTAAAATTACAAAATTCCCAGGGATAGATTTAGCAAAAAACATGCTGATGCACTTTACTGAGGAACGTACAAGATTTTATTTACTAGAGAGAAATGCTGTGTTCCTGAATGGGGACAGTCATTAGTGAAAAGACATCAATTATCCCCAGATTAATATATGTATGCTTAACATAATTATCAATAAAAATTCATCTGAAAAATGAACTAGTAAGAATAGCCATAATACTTCCAAAAACAAGAGTAATAAATTATAACTGCCTTGCCAGATCTTTAAATTGCAAAACTGGTGCCAAAACACAAAGTCCAAAAGCATGTAAAAAAAAAAATTAAATGATGAATGTGACTTTTGAAATCAGTTCAGAAGGGACTGACAATTCAATATATGATGTGAATAACCATTTAACCAACATAAAGTTAGATGACTACATCACACCATATGCCAGAATAAATTCCAGAAGAATTCAAGGGTTAATTTTTTTTTTAACGAAGCCATTTTCTAAAGAATACAGAGTTCGTTATTTATATATCCTTGGGAGTATAAGTGGCCTTTCTAAGAAAAGCTAGTGATTATAATAGAAAACCTCCATAGAAATGATTCCAAAGTTTCTTCATGTTCATAATGATGATGACAATGATAAAGTTGAAAGAAAAATTATAAGCTTATCTTTATCTTTAAAATACAAATAAGTTTTCTGTCTAAAGGATGCATTCTGAAGGTTGACAGAGTTGTAAGGAGAGGAAAGGGAGAACATTCACTTTTTAATTTGTACATATTAAAAAAGAAGAAAATGTGGTGGGACAATGGGCCATTTTTACTTTACTTTCTCTGTATTTTCCAGGTTTTAATTTTTCTATAATAAACACACACTACTAATCTGTTTATCAAAAGAAAAAAACCCTATCTTTTTAAAGTAACTCTAAAGCTTTAAAGCAGGTTAAAGGCTAAAGTAACTCTAAAAAAGGAACACTCTTGGACTTCCCTGGTGGCGTGGTGGTTAGGAATCTGCCTGCTAATGCAAGGGACACAAGTTTGAGCACTGGTCCGGGAAGATCCCACATTCTGTGGAGCAACTAAACCCATGCGCCACAACTACTGAGCCTGTGCTCTAGAGCCCACGAGCCACAACTACTGAGCCCACATGCCACAACTACTGAAGCTCATGTGGCTAGAGCCCGTGCTCTGCAATAAGAGAAGCCACCACAATGAGAAGCTCACATACCACAATGAAGAGTAGCCCCCACTTGCCGCAATTACAGAAAGCCCACACAGAGCAACGAAGACCCAATGCAGCCGAAAATAAATATATGAAATAAATAAATTTATTAAAAAATAAATAGGGCTTCCCTGGTGGCACAGTGGTTGAGAGTCTGCCTGCCAATGCAGGGGACACGAGTTTGTGCCCTGGTCCGGGAGGATCCCACATGCTGTGGAGTGGCTGGGCCCGTGAGCCATGGCCACTGAGCCTGCGCGCCTGGAGCCTGTGCTCCGCAACAGGAGAGGCCACAACAGTGAGAGGCCCGCATACCGCAAAAAAAATAAATAATAAATACATAAATACATAAAATTAAAAAGAAACACTCTTAAAAATAAATTTTAAAAATCCAGAGCAGAAGCAAGAAGAATTACAATTCTGCAGCCTGTGGAACAAACACCACATTCACAGAAAGACAGACAAGATGAAAAGGCAAAGGGTTATGTTCCAGATGAAGGAAAAAGATAAAACACCAGAAAAACAACTAAATGAAGTGGAGATAGGCAACCTTCCAGAAAAACAATTCAGAATAATGATAGTGAAGATGATCCAGGACCTCAGAAAAAGAATGGAGGCAAAGGGCTTCCCTGGTGGTGCAGTGGTTGAGAGTCTGCCTGCTGATGCAGGGGACATGGGTTCGTGCCCCAGTCTGGGAAGATCCCACATGCCACAGAGCAGCTAGGACCATGAGCCATGGCTGCTGAGCCTGCACGTCCATAGCCTGGGCTCCGCAACAGGAGAGGCCACAACAGTGAGAGGCCCATGTACCACACAGAAAAAAAAAAAAAAAAGAATGGAGGCAAAGATCGAGAAGATGCAAGAAATGTTTAACAAAGACCTAGAAGAATTAAAGAACAAACAGAGATGAACAATACAATAACTGAAATGAAACTATACTAGAAGGAATCAATAACAGAATAACTGAGGCACAAGAACAGATAAGTGACCTAGAAGACAGAAGGGTGGAATTCACTGCTGCAGAACAGAATAAAGAAAAAAGAATGAGAAGAAATGAAGACAGCCTAAGAAACCTCTGGGACAATATTAAAAACAACAACATTTGCATTAAAGGGGTCTCAGAAGGAGAAGAGAGAGAGAAAGGACCCAAAAAAATATTTGAAGAGATTATAGTCGAAAACTTCCCTAACATGGGAAGGAAATAGCCACCCAAGTCCAGGAAGCAAAGAGAGTCCCATACAGGATAAACCCAAGGAGAAACACACCGAGACACATAGTAATCAAATTGGCAAAAATTAAAGACAAAGAAAAATTATTGAAAGCAGCAAGGGAAAAACAACAAGTAACATACAAGTGAACTCCCATAAGGTTAACAGCTGATTTCTCTGCAGAAACTCTACAAGCCAGAAGGGAGTGGCATGACATATTTAAAGTAATGAAAGGGAAGAACCTACAACCAAGATTACTCTATGCGGCAAGGATCTCATTCAGATTTGATGGAGAAATCAAAAGCTCTACAGACAAGCAAAAGCTAAGAGGATTCAGCACCACCAAACCAGCTCTACAACAAATGCTAAGGGAAGTTCCCTAAATGGAAAACACAAGAGAAGAAAAGGACCTACAAAAACAAACCCAAAACAATTAAGAAAATGGTAATAGGAACATACATATCGATAATTACCTTAAACATGAATGGATTAAATGCTCCAACCAAAAGACACAGGCTTGCTGAATGGATACAAAAACAAGACCCATATATATGCTGTTTACAAGAGACCCACTTCAGATCTAGAGACACATACAGACTAAAAGTGAGGGGATGGTAAAAGATATTCCATGCAAATGGAAATCAAAAGAAAGCTGGAGTAACAATACTCATATCAGGTAAAATAGAGTTAAAAATAAAGAATGTTACAAGAGACAAGGAAGGAAACACATAATGATCCAGGGATCAATCCAAGAACAAGATATAACAATTATAAATATATACGCACCCAACATAGGAGCACCCTAATACATAAGGCAACTGCTAACAGCTATAAAAGAGGAAATCAACAGTAACACAATAATAGTGGGGGACTTTAACACCTCACTTACATCAATGGACAGGTCATCCAAACAGATAATGAATAAGGAAGGACAAGCTTTAAATGACACAATAGACCAGATAGATTTAGTTGATATTTATAAGACATTCCATCCCAAAACAGCAGATTACACTTTCTTCTCAAGTACGCATGGAACATTCTCCAGGATAGATCACATCTTGGGTCATAAATCAAGCCTCAGTAAATTTAACAAAATTGAAATCATATCAGGCATCTTTTCTGACCACAATGCTATGAGACTAGAAATCAATTACAGGGAAAAAAACGTAAAAAACACAAACACATGGAGGCTAAACAATACATTACTAAATTCCAAGATATCACTGAAGAAATCAAAGAGAAATCAAAAAATACCTAGAGACAAATGACAATGAAAACACGATGATCCAAAACCTATGGGATGCTGCAAAAGCAGTTCTAAGAGGGAAGTTTATAGCAATACAAGCCTACCTCAAGAAAGAAGAAAAATCTCAAATAAACAATCTAACATTACCTCTAAAGGAACTAGAGAAAGAAGAACAATCAAAACCCAAAGTCAGCAGAAGGAAAGAAATCATAAATATCAGAGCAGAAATAAATGAAATAGAAACAAAGAAAACAATAGCAAACATCAATAAAACTAAAAGCTGGTTCTTTGAGAAGATAAACAAAATTGATAAACCATTAGCCAGACTCATCAAGAAAAAGAGGGAGAGGACTGAAATCAATAAAATTAGAAATGGAAAAGGAGAAGTTACAACAGACACCACAGGAGTAAAAAGCATGCTAAGAGACTACTACAAGCAACTCTATGCCAATAAAATGGACAACCTGGAAGAAATGGAAAAATTCTTAGAAAGATATAACCTTCCAAGACTGAACCAGGAAGAAGCAGAAAATATGAACAGACCAATCACAAGGAATGAAATTGAAACTGATTAAAAATCTTCCAACAAACAAAAATCCAGCACCAGATGTCTTCACAGTTGAATTCTATCAAACACTTAGAGAAAAGCTAACACCTATCCTACTCAAATTCTTCCAAAAAACTGCAGAGGAAGGAACACTCCTAAACTCATTTTATGAGGCCACTATCACCCTGATACCAAAACCAGACAAAGATACTACAAAAAAAAGAAAATTAGAGACCAATATCACTGATGAATATAGATGCAAAAATCCTCAACAAAATACTAGCAAACAGAATCCAACACCACATTTAAAGGATCATGCACCATGATCAAGTGGGACTTATCCCAGGGATGCAAGGCTTCTTCAATATATGCAAATCAATCAATGTGATACACCATATTAACAAATTGAAGAAGAAGAACCATATGATCATCTCAATAGATGCAGATAAAGCTTTTGATAAAATTCAACACCCATTTATGATAAAAACTCTCCAGAAAGTGGGCATAGAGGGAAACTACCTCAACCTAATAAAGGCCATATACAACAAACCCACAGCAAACATCCTTCTCAATGGTGAAAAACTGAAAGCATTTCCTCTAAGATCAGGAACAAGAAAAGGATGCCCACTCTCACCACTATTATTCAAAACGCTTTTGGAAGTCCTAACCATGGCAATGAGAGAAGAAAAAGAAATAAAAGGAATAAAAATTGGAAAAGAAGAAGTAAAACTGTCAGTGTTTGCAGATGACATATTACTATACACAGAGAATCCTAAAGATGCCACCAGAAAAGTACTAGAGCTAATCAATGAATTTGGTAAAGTTGCAGGATACAAAATGAATGCACAGAAATCTCTTGCATTCCTATACACTAATGATGAAAAATCTGAAAGAGAAATTAAGGAAACATTCCCATTTACCACTGCAACAAGAAGAATAAAATACCTAGGAATAAACCTACCTAGGGAGACAAAAGACCTGTATGCAGAAAACTATAAGACACTGATGAAAATAATTGAACATGATGCCAACAGATGGAGAGATATGCCATGTTCTTGGATTGGAAGAATCAACATTGTGAAAATGACTATACTGCCCAAAGCAATCTACAGATTCAATGCAATCCGTATCAAATTACCAATGGCATTTTTTTATAGAACTAGAAGAAAAAAATCTTAAAATTTCTATGGAGACACAAAAGACCCCGAATAACCAAAGCAGTCTTGAGGGAAATAAACAGAGCTGGAGAAATCAGACTCCCTGACTTCAGACTATACTACAAAGCTACAGTAATCAAGACAGTATGGTACTGGCACAACAACAGAAATATAGGTCAATGGCACAGGATAGAAAGCCCAGAGATAAGCCCAGGCACCTATGGTCAATTAATCTATGACAAAGGAGGCAAGGATATACAATGGAGAAAAGACAGTCTCTTTAATAAGTGCTGCTGGGAAAACTGGACAGCTACATGTAAAAGAATGAAATTAGAACACTCCCTAACACCATACACAAAAATAAACTCAAAATGGATTCAAGACCTAAATGTAAGACCGGACACTATAAAACTCTCAGAGGAAAACATAGGAAGAACACTCTTTGATATAAATCACAGCAAGATCTTTTTTGACCCACCTCCTAGAGTAATGGAAATAAAAACAAAGATAAAAAAATGGGACCTAATGAAACTTCAAAGCTTTTGCACAGCAAAGGAAACTACAAAGAAGATGAAAAGACAACCCTCAGAATGGGAAGAAATATTTGTAAATGAATCAACGGACAAAGGATTCATCTCTAAAATAAATAAACAGCTCATGCAGCTCAATATTAAAAAAAGAAACAACCCAATCAAAAAATGGGCAGAAGACCTAAATAGACATTTCTCCACAGAAGATATACAGACTGCCAACAAACATGTGAAAGGATGCTCAACATCTTTACTCATTAGAGAAATGCAAATCAAAACTACAATGAGATATCATCTCACACCAGTCAGAATGGCCATCATCAAAAAATCTAGAAACAATAAATGCTGGAGAGGGTGTGGAGAAAAGGGAACCCTCTTGCACTGTTGGTGGGAATGTAAATTGATACAGCCACTATGGAGAACAGTATGGAGGTTCCTTAAAAAACTAAAAATAGAATTACCATATGACCCAGCAATCCCACTACTGGGCATATACCCTGTGAAAAACCATAATTCAAAAAGACACATGCACCCCAATGTTCATTGCAGCACTATTTACAATAGTCAGGTCATGGAAGCAACCTAAATGCCCACTGACAGACAAATGGATAAAGAAGATGTGGTACATATATACTATGAAATATAACTCAGCCATGAAATGCAACAAAATTGGGTCATTTGTAGAGACGTGGGTGGATCTAGAGACTGTCATGCAGAGTGAAGTAAGTCAGAAAGAGAAAAACAAATATCATATATTAATGCATTTATGTGAACCTAGAAAAATGGTACAGATGAACCGGTTTGCAGGGCAGAAATAGAGACACAGATGTAGAGAACAAACGTATGGACACCAAGGGGGGAAGTCAGCAAGGGGTGGTGGTGGTGGTGGTGGTATGAATTGGGAATTGGAGTTGACATGTATACACTAATATATATAAAATGGATAACTAATAAGAACCTGCTGTATAAAAAAATAAATAAAATTAAATTTTAAAAAAAGCCAGTTATCCCAACTGAAAAATAGGCAAAGGACAGGAGTATAAAAAAATAGTTCATAAAGGAAGTAAAAATGGCCCATAAGCATCATAAACTACGTTTAATTTCACTAGTAATCAAAGAAATAGAAATTAAAATAATCCTGAGATCTCACAGTGGTCTGTGAAATTGGCAAAGAATAAAGAGAAAATGAATGCTCAGAGCTGGTAAGGGTTTGCGGAAACATGCTCGGAAGCAGTGCTGTCGAGAACACGAATTTGTACAACGGTTTCAAAGGGCAATTTGGCAAATATATCGAAAGTCTTAAATGTGCTACACAATTTCTGTCTTCAGAAGTTTTTCCAAAGAAAAGAATTAAACAAGTGCACAAAGACTCAAAGTATTGTTTGTAATAGTGAAAATTGGAAACTGTTTAAATATCCATCAATAGGGGAGAGGTTAAGTAAATGTTGGCAAATCTACAAAAGTGGAATACTGTTCAATCCTTAAATAGTTATGTAAATCTATAATTATTCAAATGAAAAGATGGTCAAAATAGTAGAAGAGGTTGGGTTATAAAACAGAATTTACAACACAATCACATTTTAAAAAGTCTGTGTGTGTGTGTGCGTGTGTGTGTGTGTACAAAAGCAGAGGAAAAAACCTCTGGAAGAAATGCCCACCACCCCATAATTTTTAAAGTGGTTCTGTTTAGAGGGTGGAATTACAGGTGGTTTTGCAGGTTTTCTTTCTATAATTTCCTTAATTTGAATTTTTTATTTTTTCAGTGAGCTATACATTACACTCAGAAAAAAGTAATGCTTAAACAAACAAACCAAACAAAACAAAAACCCCACCACCTGTGATGTACATCTTACCCTCTGGGGTGTCCCAGATTCTACTCCTGTTTGCCACACAAATGTCTAACTGTTAAACATTATAGGTTCTTATTCAGACAGACCCATGATAGAATTCAAGCCCCAACACTGATGAGATGGATGTCTTTGGTTGAGTCTTAATCTCTCTACCGTTCAGTTGGCTTATCTGTAGTGGAGGGAGAGGAAATCTATGTTAGATGGTTATTAGAGGAATCAGTGAGGTGCTGAAAATACGTAGGCTGCCCTAAATTCCGTGAGGCCGAGGGAAGAGTCCTCATCTCATGTGTTAAACAGAATATGCTACTGCTCTTCACAGGTATACATTCATGTAGCAAGTGTACCTTCATAATGACAAAACCAAAATTTGGGAATAAAGTTATGTCTTATAAGTATCTGAAAGTTGCTAAAATATCAACAACTACTGAATTTAGTTATTATTGCATACGTACAGGTGTTCTGATGATGAGTTGGCCATGTTTATATGACTAATAAATTTAAAATACATGTCATTAATAATTAATTAATTTTACATTATTCCATAAAATGTATTTTCTTGCCTTTATTTCATGCTTATTTCTACAATGGTGACTACCTCATCTGTTGTTATGAAGAAGATTCTTACTAAACTTCTGTTCTATTGACAGCAAATAACTGACGGATTAAAATTAAAATGCAATTTTATTCAAAGCGTGCACAATTTGCATATATTTTCATTTTAAAAGTATATTAGTGGAAATACAAAAAATGTGTTAGGTACTTTTATTTATATTTTTAAAAATTTATTTTTCTTCTAAGATATTTAAAGCAGATATTAAATTGAAAGGGAAATACAAATTATAACAACTAACAATTTTTAAAATTATTTAAATATAGCTGAATTTTGAAAATATTTTGTAAATGTAATTCAATTATGTTAAATACTTTTATAAAAATAAAACCATTTGCAGTTCTAGTACTAAATGTCCATCAAGTTGCCAATGTAAGAATTAGTATCTTACTTTCATTCATGTGATACCTAGACCACAGGTTCTTAAATTTTTTGGTCTCAAGGCTCCTTTAAACTACTAAAAGTTGTTGAGGATTCCAAAAAGCCTTTGTTAATGTGGGTTATCAATATTTACATGTTAGAATTAATACTGGGAAGTTTTTAAAACACAGAATATGTAAGCACACATTCCATTAGCTCCCAGAGCAATGATGACATTACATTGTCTTGCAATCTCTAGAAAACTCCACTGTATGCTTGAGAAAGCATGAGAATGAAAAAGGCAAACAAAGTCTTGGTAGTATTAAGAAAAAAACAGCTTGACCTGTAGACCCTGAAAGGGTCTCTGGGACTTCAGGGTTCCCCAGAACCGCTGACCTATAACAACGTATTATAAATTTAAAAGTAATGTGAATCGTCTAATACTGCAACATGATCCTTGCTCCTCCAGGGCCACTGTTGCAAATACTCCGTGAATACCTTTGCATCCATGAATTGGAATCTGAAGAGAAGCAAGAAAATGGGCACTTGCCAATACTACTAAATGATTCTTCATTATGCAAGGATTTCTTGCATTAGAGCTATCTAATAGGAAGGCTAACAAGTTCATTTGTCTTTTCTCTTACTGAAGTACTTCCTCCACTTGCCCTGGGGCCCTGAAGACTGTTGGTTCCTAGAGCTGAGCCAACTCTCTTTGCCACATCCCGAGGGCTACTTTCTGGGCCTTCTCAGGCCTGGCCAGTGACTTTGCAGTATTTTCTAACTTGGAATCTCGTTCTATTCGGGAACTCCCCCTTCCTCTTTCTGATGGCTATCCTAAACTCCCGGGGGGCTTATACAAAATACTGAATGGGATCCTTAGGGGAGGAAAGTGGGTCCACTCTGGGCTCCTTCTATAGCAGTCCCAACACCCACCCCAGGGCACCTGAGTCAGCCTAGTTCTTGGCATACCACCCATGGGTCTCGCTCCTGGAAATGGGGGAAGTTCATCTGCTGCCACTCAGCACCTTGGGCTGGTGTTTCCTCCAAGATTGCAGCAGTGACCTTCTCCCTTCCCTGGCAGCGCCCTCCCACCCGCTTCTGCTGCTTGGTCCTTCACTTGGACTGTTGCAGACCTGCTCCCTCTCTTTCTTTCTGAGTTAACTTCCTTACACTCAAAATCTTCCGGAGCCCCTTCCAGCCCCACTTCAGATGGGGCCAGTCTATAGCCTTCTCCTGCTCTTCCATGCTGTCGTCCTGCTGGCCTTCCCCATACAGACCTCAAAACAGGGCCTGAGTTGTCTCTACTTTTGGATCCCCCAAGCATCAGGAAACATTTGGTCATGTCACCCTTTGCACAGGGTTTATTTCAGCATATAGGGGCACAGTACAAGGTCTTCATGCTACATTTTAGTTTTCCTCACCTGCAAACTTTTCTCCCTCTTTTAGGCTCTATATCGGGGTTAGTGGCAGGGCCGATGAGGTACCTGCTTTGTCTATTCATATCCCCTTTGTAAACCTCTCTAGCGTTCCATCAGAGCCCAGGGTTTGCCCTAAAAAGCAAAGTTGCTTTTCTCTTTGCCTCACTGCTATGCTTCTTGCAAGTCCCCAGTGGAGCAAGTATAAGTTCCGTGTTTCCGAGTCCGATGGGAGAGCAGTGCAGGAACTAAGATTGAATTCCTTATTATTATTCTGCCACCTATACCTCACTCACTAGATTTTGCTAGTGTTAAATGTTCAAATAATTACTTTTTATTCACGAACATTGATCAACAAAGGATCTTTTTTCTAAAGGATCCTTAGTAGTTTGGGGTACAGTCACTGGGGTCATTTTAACTATTCTTCCACCCTGGCAGGCACAGGAATAAGGTCCCGAGGGCCACGCTGAAGTAGGACGCCTGGGCCGGGCTGTAGGGCTTGGTGCTTTAAGAAGCCCCGACATGGCTAAGGTTTCAGCCACCTGTTCTCTCTTCCAACCCAATACGGTCTCCCTACAAGCCTTCCCGGCTTCCTTGTCCTACTCACCTTGCAATTGCTCCCTGCCGAGCTTAGCTACTTCCCCAAGGCTTTTTCAAAGGCCGTCTCACACTCGCATCCCCCTAACGTTTAACCCTGAGTATTACTTCAAAGGCTGGCAGCCCTGGCAAGGGAAGCATGACAATAAAAGAAATCCCAAGTGGAGAAAGGTTTGCTTTGGCAGCTGCTTGCTTGTTCTGTAAGTGGGGAGGCACCTGCTCCCACCTCTGCAGCTCCTTTGCCCTCACAGCTCATTACAGATGTTTTCTTTTGGTCCCGTTCCCTCCTGTCCCTTCCGGAGGCTCCACTTCTCACAGGCTTTTGTAAATTTCCACGAGGCCTCAGCTGGTCCCGCCTCCACTGATCCCTTTATCTGCTGCTAACACGAGATGCTCTTAATCTTGCTCTGAGCCACGCTCAGGAGTGGAGAGGCTCAAATACTCAGGAGGTGGAGCCCACTGCTATTTAGGTCTGCGGCTGATTTTAAGGCCACAGGGCTCAGGAGCGTGTTGAACAACCGTTCTAGCAGAAAGCCTGCCCCAGTATGTGTTTCCTCAAGGAACCCTTTGTGGGTCTCCAACGAAATCCTGAACTTCAGCAAGACTATTATTCTGTCTTTGTGCAGGGCTTGCAATTTTTTGTTTTTTAAGCACCCTGCAAACCAAGCCAATCACAGACTTAATTCACCCTGCCGATCACCAATTTAGGACCCCTAACTGACTTGCCTGAACTAGGAATTCTTGACCCTATTGAAATAATTTTGACCTTCTCTTGCAGTGTTGGTTTATTTACAATGCTTTTGAAAAGGCCTGAACCCTAAAGCCCAGAAATCCATCCACACAGCCCCCAGGATAAGGGCTTGGACATCCACGACATCCTGGGGGCGTCTGTCCTTCAGGTAAACTTGGAGATCTGGCCAAGTTAAGTACTGAGTCCTTCTCTTGATGAAATGGGGCCCACACGATCTCCTTACTTCCCTGAAGACCATGCCACAGACTTCCTACTGGGTGGTTCTTTTGCTGTCACTACCATGAAGTGGCTTCATCAGTTAGGGATGGGAAAACACAGACACGCTTTGTTGTTTTTGGTTCTGTCCCGAGGCTGCTTCCCCCTCCAGAGGGCTCCCTAGGCCTGCCTTCAATGGCTGCTGCCTTTCCCTTTCCCCACTGCCTTCCTCACACCATGAAAGGTCAGAGCAGCTGGACAAACACCACGTGCCCAAGTTAAAGTAACAAAGACCTTTTCTGGGGCCTCGAGCTTATTGATGATAAGAGATTGCTTCCTAAAAGAAAACAATCCCTCACAGTCTAAGCCACCTGCTAAAAAACACTTCCTGCCTGTCTGATGTAATCTGAGAACAAAACCTGGAATTGAGCGTTCTGTAAATTGCTTTGAATTGGTTAGGAAGTAAATTGTTCTAGTATTCTTTTCTGTTTGCCCTGAGCTAGCTCAAAAAGTAATAGAGTGATAGGTGACCCATGTGAAGCTCTACCCATGTAGATTACACCAAGACATGGGCCAGTAGGGTAATTTCCAAGAGACCCAATGTGTGTGTTTAAAGAAGAAAAAAAAAAAAACTGGAAATATAATGAGACGTGAAAATTGTACTCACCAAACTCCTCTCAGAGAACAAAGTGCTGTATATGGTTCAAAGGCATAAAGTTCTTGTATAGCCACCCACGCTGGGAATTAGAACCTCTACGAGGCATCTTTATAAATAGGATAAAAATAGTTGGTCAAAAAACCACCTTCTAAGGAAGAGAAGGGCCATTAATTACTACTAAGCTTTTGTTTTCCTTAGTGAAGTGCAGCCCGGGCAGATTTGCTGGGTCAACAGAGGAGATGCTGAGTCCTGCCACCCGTGTCCTCCTTCTCTGACAGAGCTTTTGGCATCTCCCTCAACCAGTGAACTGAACAGTCTATTTTTTAAATATTAGTTGAAGGAGTGCCAAAATGTTAGCCTGTCAAGAGACCCACACATTTGGCTAAGACCCTGGTCCTGAGGAGCCTGCCATCTTGGAGCTCCGACCGTGGAGACAGCACTGTTCCTCTGGACAGTTTTTAAACTAGATGATTCAAGTGTGTCCTGATTCCAGACTTACCTCTCGGAAAGTGGGTGTAAGTGGGGAGCTCTCAAGGAAAATCTGTACTTTAGGGATAAAATAGGAAGCAGGACACCTGTGCAGTCGCTCAGCCAATTTTCACTGGGCAATGAGGGTAAAGTTACTAAACTCCCCAGTTCTCTTACCCCAGGCATCGTCCCATTTCAGCCAAGACCCACCTGAGATGAGTTGGCTCCACATAGAGAGTCTCTGGGCCCCAAACTTAAAGCTCCCCCACACCCTCGTAGAAATTAAGAAGGCAGACAGCTATGGAGGAAGAGCTGAGGTGAAGGAAAATTGGCCTAGGGAATGAAATCATTTCTCAATGAGGCTGGCAAGGCATCTGGGCCCTGGATAAGGCACTCTGTTGACAGCCTAAATGTGACTAACCTCCCTTGTGCCCAGTTATTTGCTTGAGGTCCCTTGACCTACAATAAAGCCTCTAAACCTACTGAATCTGTCTTTACAACAAATTCAAGCTGGAATTCATGAATTCTGCCCCATGTCATTTGCCACTCCTAATGCCCAAGCACCTAGCTCTACAGCTGTAACTCTTTATTTATGTATCCATCCTCTCTGCTAACATGGATGTGTCATTTGTTTGCTCTCTCCCCCCGAGAAAGGATAAACGCCTTCCTGAAAGCTTGGTCTCAGAGCAGAGCTCCATGCACAATGACAGCAAGTGCTAGGAGCTTATATTCACCACAAACATGGCCTGGCAATCCTCTGCCTCCCCACAGCCAACCCCAGGCCCCCTCTACAGTAAGGGATCCTCTTGGGCTTTGCTCAGATTTTTCACTAAGATGAAAGGCCGTGACTGCCTGGAGGGGTGGGATAGGGAGGGTAGGAGGGACGGAGACGCAAGAGGGAAGAGATATGGGAACATATGTATATGTATAACTGATTCACTTTGTTATAAAGCAGAAACTAACACACAATTGTAAAGCAAGTATACTCCAATAAAGATGTAAAAAAAAAAAAGCCAATTCAGGGTATTACAGCTGGTCTTTGGTTAGACAGAAAAAAGACATTTTGCCAAAATTAAAGTGGAAAATTTGGAGTCAATCTTAAATATTTTTTAAATGAGAGTGTTGCATGTGCACATGCTTGTGTGTGTGTGTGTGTGTGTGTGTGTGTGTGCTGGGTCTCAATTAGTGTCACTACTTCCTCAGATGTTCCTGAACATCAGATAAATATAAGAGAAAGTATCTTGATTTGGTCTGCATATGGGGTTGGGATTCTTCAATCTAAAGAAGTGAAGTCTGAGGGACAATAGCCTGAAGAAAGTCACTATTAAGTTTACAAAAAAGCTTAAATGGCTTCAAAATGGCTTAAAAACTTAAATATAAGACATGACCCATAAAACTCCTAGGAGAGAACATAGGCAAACATTCTCTGACATAAATTGTAACAATATTTTATTAGATCAGTCTCCCAAGGCAAAAGAAATAAAAGCAAAAATAAACAAATGGGACCTAGGCAAATTTATAAGCTTTTGCACAGCAAAGGAAACCATAAACAAAATGAAAAGACAACTTAGAAATTGGGAGAAAATATTTGCAAATGATGTGACCAACAAGGGCTCTTTTTCTAAAATATATAAACAGCTCATACAACTTAATATCAAAAAACCATACAACCCAATCAAAAAACGGGCAGAAGACCAAAACAGATATTTCTTCAAAGAAGACATACAGATGGCCAACAGGCCCATGAAAAGATGCTCAACATCGCTAATTATTAGAGAAATGGAAATCAAAACTACAGTTAGGTATCACCTCACACTGGTCAAAATGACTATCATGAAAAAATCTTCAAATTATAAATGCTGGAGAAGGAATGGAGAAAAGGGAACCCTCCTACACTGTTGGTGGGAATGTAAATTGGTGCAGCCACTATGGAAAACAGTATAGAGGTTCCTTAAAAAACTAAAATTAGAGAGCTACCGTATGATCCAGCAACCCCACTCCTGGGGATGTACCCATAAAAGGTGAAAATTCTAATTTGAAAAGATACATGCATCCCAGTGTTCGTTGCAGCACTACAGCACTATAGCCAAGACATGGAAGCAACCTAAATAAGTGTCCATCAACAGGTGAATAGATAAAGAAGATGTGGTATATATATACAATGGAATATTACTCAGCCATAAAAAAAGAATGAAATAATGCCATTTGCAGCAACACGGATGGACCTAGAGATTGTCATACTGAGTGAAGTAAGTCAGACAAAGAAAGACAAATAGAATATGATATCACTTACATGTGGAATTTAAAAAATAGTACAAATGGACTTATTTACAAAACAGAAACAGACTCACAGACATAGAAAACAAACTTATGGTTACCAGAGGGGAAGGGGGGGGCGTGGATAAATTAGGATTGCGGGATTAACAGATACACACTACTATATATAAAATAGGTAAACAACAAGGATTTACTGTTTAGCACAGGGAACTCTATTCAATATCTTGTCTTTAAAAAAGGAGAAACAGTTTAAATTGCTGCATGAGAGATTTCTTTATCAATGAAAATCATTCAATATTGAAATGGATTACACCAAGAGATGATATGGAAACTTTTCTAAGGGTTACTAAAATAAAACTTGTCAGTTACTAGGTAGTTTAGCACTGGTCCTAATGGAAGGAAGAAGGGACATATTCTCCCCTATTTTCAGTTGAGTTTAAAAATCCCAACAATGATTCTCTAGCTTTAACCTAGTTATCTGTTATGCATTTGTAACCAAGTGCAAACTGATTATACTAGAAGAGCTTTCTTAATAATACATTATTTATGAGGAGAGCTAGTGTGGACTAGTAAGAAAAAGAATTTTTAAATGTATATGTAATTTATGTGTAATCATTAAATTGGGATCACATTTTTAAAACCAACCACACATCAAAGAAAATTTGGGAGAAAACTGTATCTCAGCATCTTTTAGACACTTGAAAATAACCATATACATTTTTTTAAATCTACATTTTAAAGCTGTACCTCTTTCATCCCTTCATTTCTAGTCTGTAGTCTTACTCTATAGGAAGAGACATGGCTGTGACAACAGCCCTTGCCATGTCCTGAAGGGCTTATCTGCCCTGCTTTGCCTCTGCATTAAAAATAAACCTGAGGGGAGTTCCCTGGTGGCCTAGTGGTTAGGATTCCGGGCTTTCACTGCCCGGGGCCTGGGTTCATTTGCTGGTTGGGGAACTGAGATCCTGCAAGTCGTGCAGAGCAGCCAAAAAATTAAAAAGAAACAAACAAAACAAAATAAAAAACCCAACAACCTGAGGATTCATTAGTATTTAATATATGATAAAAGTAGATTGTTCAATACATGATCTTGAGAAAATCGGTTAGCTCTTTGAAAAAAGAATGAAGTTAGATCCTTACTTACTTCAAAGTATAATCCAAAATAAATTCCAAATAAATTAAGTGTCCAAAATAAAAACAAAAGAACTGGCTAATCACTCTTTGGATGGAGAAATCTATTATAACCAAAACAACCGAGGTGAAAAATATTATTAAAAAGGTTAGTAAAACTCACAATCTAAATGTTAAAAACTTTTGTTGATTAAATATGCACACATGCAAAATAACAGATAAATGATATTCTAGGGGAAAATCTTTGTAGCACTTGTGAAAAATGGTTATTATTAAAATATAAAACTGCTCTTTCAGATTAATAAGGAAAGGAGGAAATCATCAATAGAAAAATGGGCATAGAACGTAAAGGAGCAAGTCTAAGAAAAAAAGGCAAATACTAGGGGCTTCCCTGCTGGTGCAGTGGTTAAGAATCCGCCTGCCAGTGAAAGGGGACATGGGTTCGAGCCCTGGTCCGGGAAGATCTCACATGCCGTGGAGCAACTAAGCCCGTGCGCCACAACTACTGAGCCTGCGCTCTAGAGACCGCGAGCCACAACTGCTGAGCCTGCGCTCTAGAGACCGCGAGCCACAACTACTAAAGCCCGCGCACCTAGAGCCTGTGCTCCGCAACAAGAGAAGCCACCTCAATGAGAAGCCGGGCACCACAACGAAGAGTAGCCCTCGTTCACCGCAACTAGAGGAAGCCTGCGCACAGCAACAAAGACCCTAAAAATAGGGCTAAAAATGCAGCTAAAATAAAAATGCAGCTAAAAATAAAATAAATAAATTTCTTTTAAAAAGGCAAATACTAAATAAATATATGAAAAAATGTTCAACCTCACTATTCTCTTAAAAATAACAGAGGAAATTTTATAAGTAATTCAGTGAGATACCATTTTCAAACCCAAAACATTGACTAGTATTAAAAAGAATAATATGACAGTGGCAAGGGTAAGGGAAGACTGGCACTCATCCATCCAGCTGGCAGAAGTGAAACGGGTACTTTTATGGATGGCAATTAGGTGATATGTACCAACAAAGTTAATATATAATTAACTAATTATATATAATTAATATATTATATATATTTAAACATATATAAAATTTGTATGTATATTTAAATATAAATATATTTAAATATTTAAATATATATTTAAAATATATAATTAACTAATATATAATATATACTAATTTGACCCAGGAATTTCACTTCTATAGATTTATGGTAAAGAAATAATGTTTATACAAGGATAATTATCACATCATGGTTTAAAATAGTGAAAATCTGGACATGATCTAAATACCTAAAAAGAGGTGATTGGTTATATCAATTATAAGATTATCTATAGACTAACACGCTAGTCATTAAATATCATTCTGCAGATGAATACCCATTGGCATGAAAATATGTTCAACCTATCACTAAGGCTAAAATTATATGTGAGGTATGACAGTATTAAGCACATTCTTGTGTGTGTGTGCGTGTGTGTGTGTGCGTGTGTGCTGAACAACAAAAAGTTTTCTCTGAGAGTGAAAGTATGGTTTTCTGTTTCTTTTCCTTCTTTTTGTTGTTGTTTTCTGAAATTCTGTCTGCACTGGGCATATAACACATACCAGAAAGAAAAGATCATAAAAAACTCCAAAGTAACCCCAGTCTAGGTCTATGAACCAACAGTCAGAAGTGGACTAGTCGTCCCATAATTATTTTGAACTGTAAACTGTAAACAGCTTTGAAATCAAAGGTCAGTCCTTGAGCTGGCCACATGGCCCTGCTCTGGCCTCTGAGCTTCTGTTACCAGTGGCCCCTTTCGAGGAGGAGTGGGTGACTCTCCCGTGCACCAGGAACCAGGTGCTGGCCCAGAAGGAGAGCTCAGGTCGTCACCAGTCAGGGAAAGGAGCTGCCTGAAGACACTCGCACAGCAAGAGTAGATTACATTACCTTCAGTTTTTACATTTTAGAAGCTGCATGTGTAAACTGTATGCCTGCCTGCCCTGCCCACCCTGCTATTTATAGCTGTTCTAATCAGAACCTTCCATATTGCAACAATTGAGGAATGACTAAGGAGTCAGTTAATTAAGAGAATTTGTACAGCCAGATGCAAGAAAAATACCCAGTGAGAAACCAGATCAACAAAGAAGTGTTTATTCCTTGTAAAGAAACTGTGATTCCCCAAATTTAAGATATACATCAACTCTTGGAGGAGATTTCTCAGGCAAGAAAGCAGGTAAATATCTCATTCTTTTCCTCCCCTTTTGAAGTATTTTTTCAGGTTTTCCTAGTGGATATTATTTTTCATAAGTAACTTCATCTGACAGACAACAAGCATATTCTTCTTTGTTTGTTGGGGTCAGGAGGCTGCAGCATCCGATCGTATCATCTTCGTTAAAGGACTCTCTAAAGCCACTTGCAACCACTTATTGTTATACGATCTTGATTTGTAGGGCACAGGAGTACAATGGACAAAGAATAAACACAGGATGTGTTCTTCACTCTGAATTGTTTAGTGTTAAAATAGCACACTGAGTAATAGCCGCTGGTGCCACTGTAACAGGCATTTACACATGTACGTTGTGCCCCATTTTCAGGTCTATGAGAAATCGGCAACCAAAGGAGGTCTAGACCTGGGTAGCTTCTCTTTGCTGGGTTTTAGGGAGTGCTGAGGCCGAGTTTTGTGGAGTGCTGTATGGGACTCCTGAAGTCAGGGTTAAACATTTCTAGCATACATGGTTAAAAAAATTATAGTCACAATAACAACTTGAATTTGTTTAAGGCGGCAGCATGCTAAAAAAAGATCAGAGGTTCAGGAATTAGACTTAGTTCAGATCCTTGCTTCGTTCCTTATTAGAGGTGTGCCTTAACCTCAATGAATTTCAAACTCCTAGCTGTAAAACTGGAATAAAATTATGCATGAAAAAAATTCATATAGTGCATAGAGCTTTATGTTGTATTTTCAATCACACTCTCATTTGATCTTTGCAATTATCCCACAAAGAAGATATTATTATCCCTAATTTACAGTTGAGGAACCTGATGCTTAGAAATTGAAATGTCTTAATCAGCTCATACAACTCAATAACAAAAAACAAACAAACAACCCAATCAAAAAATGGGCAGAAGACCTAAATAGATATTTCTCCAAAGAAGACATACAGATGGCCAACAGGCCCTTGAAAAGATGCTCAACATTGCTAACTATTAGAGAAACGCAAATCAAAACTACAGTGAGGTATCACCTCACACCAGTCAGAATGGCCATCATTAAAAAGTCTGTAGAGGGTGTGGAGAAAAGGGAACCCTCCTACACTGATGGTGGGAATGTAAATTGGTACAGCCACTATGGAGAACAGTATGGAGGTTCCTTAAAAAACTAAAAATAGAACTACCATATGATCCAGCAATCTTACTCCTGGGTATATATCTGGAGAAAACCATAATTCAAAAAGATACAGGCACCCCTATGTTCATAGCAGCACTGTTTACAATAGCCAAGACATGGGAACAACCTAAATGTCCATCTATAGAGGAATGGATAAAGAGGATGAGGCACACATATACAATAAAATACTACTCAGCTGTAAAAAAGAATGAAATAATGCCATTTGCAGCAACATGGATGGACCTAGAGATTATCATACTAAGTAAGTCAGAAGGAGAAAGACAAATATCATATGATATCAGTTATATGTGGAATCTAAAATATGACGCAAATGAACTTATCTACAAAACAGAAACAGACTCACAAACGTAGAGAACAGACTTGTGGTTGCCAAGGGGGAGGGAGAGGGGGGAGGGATGGACTGGGAGTTTGGGATTAGCAGATGCAAACTAGTGTATATAGAATGGATAAACAACAAGTTCTTATTGTATAGCACAGGGAACTATATTCAATATCCTGTAATAAATCATAATGGAAAAGAATATGAAAAGGAATATATATATGTGTATGTGTATATATATATATATATATATATATATATATATATATAACTGAATCACCTTGCGGTACAGCAGAAATTAACACAACACTGTAAATTAACTATACTTCAATAAAATAAAATTTTTTAAAAAGGGGAAATTGAAATGTCCTAAATCACACAGGATAAGGACAGGTATCTTCTGATTCGTAGCCCTGTGCTCTTTCCACAAAACACACAAAATACATTCTAACCAACTAGCAATAAAGAAAATGAGTTGAAAAGAAGATGGGCAAAATGCAGCTGTTTGTCAGTAGCCCAAGCAGTGCTCCTATTTTTGAGTTAGTTTGTAGGTCCAGTCTGTGTGGCCAATCACTTTTTCGCCCTGGGCTGCAAAGCAGTGCAAATGGAGCCATCCTTGGAAGTATCCCAGGAAACAGGAGTTAGCTGGCTCTGAATAAGGCCTCTCTTTTCTTGATCCCAGCATCAAGTCAGCCAGGGCTGAGCTGAGAAAGTGGCAGGTGACCATGAAGGTGGCCCTCTGCTTACAGAAGTGAACTCAATCTAAATTGGCCAAGTCAATTAGGAATTTGATTCTACCTATAGGAAGAGGATTTTACACATCAGCACTCATCAGTGGAAGATGATCTCAATTAACTTGTATTGCAAAAATTGATTATAATGTAAGACCATGGTTTCAGTCTGAGCCACCATGAAAGCTCAACAAAGTAAGAGCTAATTCCACAAAACTCACTTTGCCTTTTTACACTCGTGGGTAGTTTCATGACGCTAGTCTGGATCATTAGCTCATTTTATTATTTGTAGGGTCTTTTCAGCCTCCATTGGTTCCTTTCCCTGCCAAATTCAGCCTGGCGTTATAATTCAGGAGTTTTGAGAAACATGAAACTTATGGTCTGGGATTTTTCTAGCTGTATAATGCAATGCTCTCAATTTCATTAAAAAAAAACTGCTTCAAAATAACTTTGGGGGATAAACTTTTTGATGTGAGACCACATTAATGCTGATTTCTTCACAGGATCAAATGTCTATGCCTCAAGTGTAAAAGTTCCCTTCTAGATACAATCCTCTCTTTTTTTTTTTTTTTTTTGAGGTACACGGGCCTCTCACTGTTGTGGCCTCTCCCGTTGCGGAGCACAGGCTTCAGACGCACAGGCCCAGTGGCCATGGCTCACGGGCCCAGCCGCTCCGCGGCATGTGGGATCTTCCTGGTCCGGGGCACGAACCCAAGTCCCCTGCATCGGCAGGCGGACCCTCAACCACTGCGCCACCAGGGAAGCCCCAGATACAATTCTCTTGATAGCATCATAATTAAAAGCTTAAACTCCAAAGTAAGACAGAACTGGGTTTTAATCTCAGTTCCAACTGTGGGATCTCAGGTGAAATATTTATGCTCAGTTTCCTCATCTGTAAAATGGTGACAGTGATTGCACTTACCTCATAGAATTACTATGAGAAATTTGAATGAAATAATATTTGCAACATACTTAGTAACTCCTGAAAAATAGTCATCATTCAAGAACCTTACTGCTATCCTTATTCATCGAGTATTTATTCCCTGCAATGTGGCAGATACTGTGCTCACCCCCAAGGTTGCAGCAGCAGAAGATGGTTCTTCTCAGGAGGCCAAGGTGACCAGTGCCTGATGCATAGCAACTGCTGAAGAGCAGTCAGCTTTTGATAGTAGTAAAACAAGTCCATGAGGGGAACTACAGGAGACCCCAACTCTAAGCAGAGGTCCTAGTCACAGAGCAAGCTCCCACTTAGAAAGGTCAACTGATCTGGAGCAATAGCCTTAATTTATAAAAAGTTCCAACTACTGAATTTTAAAAAGACAACAAAGCAACAGAAAAATTGTCAAGGACAGAAAATTCACAGAAAGAAATACAAATAATGAAAAAAATAATGCATAAAGATGATTTGAAAATGAGATTCCTATGCTTTCTACTTTCTGTGGACATGTATTACTTTAATAATTTTTTTTTTTTTTTTTTTTGCGGTACGCGGGCCTCTCACTGTTGTGGCCTCTCCCGTTGCGGAGCACAGGCTCCGGATGCGCAGGCTCAGCGGCCATGGCTCACGGGCCCAGCCGCTCCGCGGCATGTGGGAACTTCCCAGACCGGGACACGAACCCGTGTCCCCTGCATCGGCAGGCGGACTCTCAACCACTGCGCCACCAGGGAAGCCCTAATAATTATTTTTAATTATTATTTTTATGTTACAAAAGGCTCCATAGAACTAGGACTTAAAATATCTATAAATGAAGCATTCGTTCTCCTCCTCTACAACCCCCCAGTTACTAGCATGTGTTGGAATTTTGTCATGGTTTTGCTGCAAAAGAAGAGGCCCATTGTGATCATTTCAAACAGTAAGTCTTGGCAGGACATTTTGTAGGTAAAGAGAATGTTAAATCATCATTGTTAAACTAGGAAGAGAAAGAAAAGAAGTTGTGATTATTGGTCACAAGACTCTTGACTGATAGCTAAGTGGGGGACAACTGGTTCTCAGAATAAGTGTTAATTCCATTAAAGTTTATCAGAAAATTGCTTATGCATTTTTTTCATTTCCTCCCAGAATGAGGTGGTAAATTAAATCAGACCCAGAAAGTGTTTGGGATCATTTTTCTTTCACATCTTTCGGTCCTCCTTGTCTTCCAATAATTCTTACTTCTATGATGGGCTCCCTTTCTGGGGAGGTACCTGATCCAGAATCCTGGACATTAACCTCTCCCTTGCATTTTCAGGTCAAATCACCAAGTCCTTGGTCCTACCTCTTAGACAAATCTCTCAACTCAGTGCCCTCCTTTCCAAAGCCACCATCACTACTTTCATTGAGGCCCATGTATCCCTGGGATAACTTCCTATTTCGTCTCTAAGCACCTGAGTCAAAACTCACTGGTTTTTTATTACCAAAAGATATTGCTGACACTTACGTATTTCCTGATTCCCCAAGGACAGTGACTTTTACTTTATACTTTGATCACATTTATATGATTTAATATTATTTTTTCATGAGTTCTTTTTAAAGATGACTACTATAATCAGGAGAAAATTATGTTTTAAATCTGATAAATCAAGGTTAACCTATAAAAAGGTATAAAGTCATCAAACCATCAATGAGTTTGATGTTATTAAATATAGTGTGTATATATTATAAGAGTACTGAAAGAACTGTTAGAAATTTAATTGAGGATTTTCTGTTTAGAGTAAAAAATAAAGGATCCTGTTGTACCCAGATAGCCTCTCTCCCACAGTTAGGGGGACCATATTTCCTAAGTGGTCAAAGACAATTCTAGTTCTAGTTCATGTCTGTTGTCCTGGAATAATCATTATTTATCCAGCTTGGGCAATAAATTTTATGGTTACAATATCTAGAATGGATATCTCATACAATTTCCCCCCTTTTTCCTTGTAAAAGGATTCCTTTATTTGGAAAGTACCCATCATAGGGGATTCCAGTAGGGATGAACCCACATGGTTACTCTCCCAGCCCTCATCCTCCTAGATAGACACATGCCTCCAGCTTGGCCAGTGAGAATAGCCCATCTCTTGGACCCCAGTTTAGGGAAAAGCATATGACCCATGCCAGTCAATCAGAGTCCTTCCTGGAAAGTTTTACAGGCACTTTCTGAAAAAATTCTCCTTTATCCAGGTTTGCTCAGTTGGTTGGATATGAGCATTGGGGTTCCAGGGACTACTTAGCCTGCCATGTGGAAAAAGCCTGTCTCAAAGTGAGAGCGCCATGGTGACATCACTGACTACGCTTCAAGTCAGCTGCATTCCAGACTCCCCAACTCAATAAGACATGACTTTTTAAAAATCAGTTAAAATAGTTTTAATTAATATGCCCTCTCTCCAGCTCCCCTTACAGTGTATAACATGGACCCCAAATGAAATTGAACATTATATGGAATCCCGTAAAGGCAGAGGTTTCCATTCTTGAGATTTCTTTAATGGAAAATAGAACACATATTAGTTAAAGCACTTAATAATACTTATTAACTAAGAGTAAATTATTGTTACAGTTATAACCTCAAGGGAATAAACAGAGAATTTGAGGTGCAGCTCTTGCAAAATAAAAGGGAAGTCTCAGAGGAAGAGCAGTGTGCTCATTGTATATTAATGGCTCTTTCTGAGATAAGAATCTGCTGTAAGCACATGATTCCTGGTTATATGTGGCTTATCTGCCAGATGTTGTCTAATTCTCACCCTCTTTCTGACCCCATCCCTAGCCGCCACAGATTCAGGAGTTGGTGTGCAAAGAGTTTCTGCAAGAAGGTGAGACGGCTGTTTTGCACATCACTTGGTAATTTTTAAGAGCTGAAAATGCAATTACTTTTATGCCACCTCAAAATATCCCCAAGTGAAAACACTTGCATCAAAGCAGCAGCTTCAGTGCCAGGTATCTGCTGCCTCTTTCGTCTGGCCTTGCCCCCTTAATTTAGTTTCCATCCAGACTTCCGAGGGATTTTTATGAGATGATAATCTGATCTAATCATGACCTTAGTTAAAGTTCCTCTAGCTCCTTTTTCTTTTCTCCCACCCCGTCCCCACATGGCTTCCCAGCTCCACTTATATCAAACTATACACAAGTCCACGAATGCCCACATGACTCATGACTCCATGCCTCTGCAAACCCTTCCCCTGCTTGAAGGTTTTTCTCTCCCATCCTGCCTGATGGGATGACCTCATCTTGGGTCATCTCCTCTGAGAAATACTACTGTGTCTCCCCAGACAGGGTTAGTTAGGCATTTCCTGCTCTGGACTCTGTGCTGATCCTCTAATATCACACTTACTCCTTCAGTGGGATTACTTGCTCTCTTATTTGTCTCTCTTGCTAGGCTGTGGATCCCTCAAGGGCAGAGGATATGTCTTCTTTATCTTTGTAGCCTTTGAACTTGGCATAGTACATTGCAAGGCAATTGTTGAATAAATGTTGAGTGAGTGAACAAGTAAATGAATGTATGGGTGAATAAACGAGTAATAAATTGAGCATAAGAAGCCAACCATAATAGGATGATTACACTGGGTCTCTCTCATGGCTACACACTTTCTAATTTGTTCATGTGAAATTTGAAGTTGTTAACGTTTCCTGCCTTCCCCGCAGGAAGAAAGGACATTTGTAGTGATCTTTAGGGTTGGGGGATAAAGTTCTGTTCATCCTAGTTGTAATTCAGTGGCATGACAGTCCATTTGCCAGAAGTTTAAGGACTCCAATCTGATTCAGACGAGATGTTTCCTGGATATTAAATTAGATAATACATGTAAAGCACAGTGTATGGCACAAGCAGGCATTAAAAATATTACCTACTGTTATCATCATCACCATCACCATCATCATCAACAGCAGCAGCAGCAGCCTTAAAGAGTCATGTTGTTGGATAAATAGCAGCAGAACATAGAGGTTAGAGAACACAGGGCTTGGAGTCAGGGAGAGGGGGTGTGGGGGAGGGATGGATTGAGAGTTTGGGATTAGCAGATGCAAACTGGTGTATATAGAATAGGTAAACAACAAGGCCCTACTGTATAGCCCAGGGAACTATATTCAATATCCTGTGATAAACCATAATGGAAAAGAATATGAAAAAAAGAATATGAAATGGAAATATATATATATACTGAATCACTTTGCTATACAGCAGAAATTAACATAAAATTCTAAATCAACTGTACTTCAACATAATAAAATTTTAAAAATACAATAAATAAATAAATTAAAAGTATCTTAATGATTTCTGAGTCTAAATTGCCTAATCTGTAAAATGAAGATGTATTCATTTAAGGAGTATTTAGGGATTGATTTCTCTGTGCCAAGAATTGTTCTAAGTGCCTGGGATCCACAGTGAATAAAACAAAGATCCATACCCACATGGGGTTTACACTATCAAATAAATCTATCAGAATAAATAAAATGTATCTTAAATAAAATTTTTGTGGTGATAAGGACCAAGACTGAAAGAAAAGCCAGGACATGGATGGGGAGTGAGAGAGGACTGCATTTTAAGTAGAGTGGCCAGTCAGTGTTCATTGCAGCACTGTTTACAATAGCCAAGACATAGAAGCAATATAAATGTCCGTCGACAGATGAATGGATAAAGAAGATGTGGTACATATATACAATGGAATATTACTCGGCCATTAAAAAGAATGAAATAAAGCCACGTGCAGCAACATGCATGGACCTAGAAATTGTCATACTGAGTGAAGTAAGTCAGACAGAGAAAAACAAATATCATATGATATCACTTATATGAGGAATCTAAAAATAAACTGATGGAAATGAAACTTATTTACAGCACAGAAACAGACTCACAGACTTAGAGAATGAACTTATGGTTACCAGAGGGGAAGGGGGAGGAGGGATAGTTAGGGAGTTTGGGATTGAAATATACAGACTACTATATTTAAAATAGTTAGGGCATTTTCTTTGCTCCCTAGAAACTGCAGCTCAGCAAGCAAGCTGCTGCCGACAAAAAAACTCAAGCCCTGAACCTAGATGGCGCAGTAGAAGGACGTGCTCTCACTCCCTCTTGTGAGAACACCAGAATCACAACTAACTGCTGGACAATGATCGATAGGAAGACACTGGAACTCACCAAAAAAGATACCCCACATCCAAAGACAAAGGAGAAGCCACAATGAGATGGTAGGAGGGGGTGCAATCACAGTAAAATCAAATCCCATAAATGCTGGGTGAGTGACTCATGGACTGGAGAACACTTATACCACAGAAGTCCACCCACTGGAGTGAAGGTTCTGAGCCCCACATCAGGCTTTCCAACCTGGGGGTCCAGCAATGGGAGGAGGAAATCCTAGAGAATCAGACTTTGAAGGCTAGTGGGATTTGATTGCAGGACTTTGACAGGATTGGGGGAAACAGAGACTCTACTCTTGGAGGGCACACACAAAGTAGTGTGTGCATCGGAACCCAGGGGAAGGACCAGTGACCCAAGGGGAGACTGAAACAGACCTACTTGCTAGTGTTGGAGGGTCTTCTGCAGAGGTGGGGGGTGGCCGTGGCTCACTGTGGGGACAAAGATACTAGCAGCAGAAGTTCTGGGAAGTACTCCTTGGTGTGAGCCCTCCCAGAGTCTGTCATTGGCCACACCAAAGAGCCCAGGTAGGCTCCAGTGTTGGGTCACCTCAGGCAAAACAACCAACAGGGAGGGATCCCAGCCCCACCCATCAGCAGTCAAGCAGATTAAAGTTTTACTGAGCTCTGCCCACCAAAGAAACAGTCAGCTCTACCCACCAACAGTCCCTCCCATCAGGAAACTTGCACAAGCCTCTAAGATAGTCTCAGCTACCAGAGGGCAGACAGCAGAAGCAAGAACTACAATCCTGCAGCCTGTGGAACAAAAACCACATTCACAGAAAGATTGACAAGATGAAGAGGCAGAGGGCTATGTACCAGATGAAGGAACAAGATAAACCCCAGAAAAACAACTAAATGAAGTGGAGATAGGCAACCTTCCAGAAAAAGAATTCAGAATAATGATAGTGAAGATGATCCAGGACCTCGGAAAAAGAATGGAGGCAAAGATCGAGAAGATGCAAGAAATGTTTAAAAAAGACCTAGAAGAATTAAAGAACAAACAAACAGAGACGAACAATACAATAACTGAAATGAAAACTACACTAGAAGGAATAAATAGCAGAATAACTGAGGCAGAAGAACAGATAAGTGACCTGGAAGACAGAATGGTGGAATTCACTGCTGCGGAACAGAATAAAGAAAAAAGAATGAAAAGAAATAAAGACAGACTAAGAGACCTCTGGGACAACACTAAATGCAACAACATTTGCATTATAGGGGTCCCAGAAGGAGAAAAGAGAGAGAAAGGACCAGAGAGAATATCTGAAGAGATTATAGTAGAAAACTTCCCTAACATGGGAAAGAAAATAGCCACCCAAGTCCAGGAAGTGCAGAGAGTCCCATACAGGATAAACCCAAGGACAAACACACCGAGACACATAGTAATCAAATTGGCAAAAATTAAAGACAAAGAAAAATTATTATTATTTTTATAAATAAATAAATTTATTTATTTGGCTGCGTTGGGTCTTGGTTGCAGTATGCAGGCTTCTCAGTGCAGTGGCTTCTCTTGTTTCAGAGCAGGGGTTCTAGGCATGTGGGCTTCAGTAGAGGCAGCATGCAAGCTCAGTAGTTGTGGCTCAAGGATTCTAGAGCACACGCTCAGTAGTTGTGGCACATGGGCTTAGTTGTTCCGCGGCATGTGGGATTGTCCCAGACCGGGGCTTTAACCCGTGTACCCTGCATTGGCAGGCAGATTCTTAACCAATGCACCACCAGGGAAGTCCAAGAAAAATTACTGAAAGCAGCAAGGGAAAAATGACAAATAACATACAAGGGAATTTCCATAAGGTTAACAGCTGATTTCTCAGCAGAAACTCTACAAGCCAGAAGGGAGTGGCATGATATACTTAAAATGATGAAAGGGAAGAGCCTAAAACCAAGATTACTCTACCCGGCAAGGACCGCATTCAGATTCGATGGAGAAAGCAAAAGCTTTACAGACAAGCAAAAGCTAAAAGAATTCAGCACCACCAAACCAGCTCTACAACAAATGCTAAAGGAACTTCTCTCTAAGTGGGAAACACAAGAGAAGAAAAGGACCTACAAAAACAAACCCAAAACAATTAAGAAAATGGTAACAGGAACACACATATCGATAATTACCTTAAACGTGAATGGATTAAATGCTCCAACCAAAAGACACAGCCTTCCTGAATGGATACAAAAACAAGACCCATATATATGCTGTCTACAAGAGACCCACTTCAGACCTAGGGACACATTCAGGCTGAAATTGAGGGGATGGAAAAAGATATTCCACGCAAATGGAAATCAAAAGAAAACTGGAGTACCAATACTCATATCAAATAAAATAGACTTTAAAATAAAGAATGTTACAAGAGACAAGGAAGGACACTACATAATGATCAAGGGATCAATCCAAGAAGAAGATATTACAATTATAAATATATATGCTCCCAACATAGGAGCACCTCAATACATAAGACATAACACAATAATAGTGGGGGATTTTTTTTTTTTTTTTTTTTTTTTTGCGGTACGCGGGCCTCTCACTGTTGTGGCCTCTCCCGTTGTGGAGCACAGGCTCCGGACACGCAGGCTCAGCAGGCATGGCTCACAGGCCCAGCTGCTCCACGATGCATAGGATCCTCCCAGATCAGGGCACGAACCCGTGTCCCCTGCATCAGCAGGCGGACTTCTCAACCACTGCGCCACCACGGAAGCCCTAGTGGGGGACTTTAACACCTCACTTACACCAAAGGACGGATCATCCAAAATAAAAATAACTAAGGAAAGATAAGCTTTAAATGACACAATAGACCAGATAGATTTAATTGATACTTATAGGGTATTCCATCCAAAAACAGCAGATTGCACTTTCTTCTCAAGTGCACTTAGAACATTCTCCAGGATAGATCACATCTTGGGTCACAAATCAAGCCTCAGTAAATTTAAGAAAATTGATATCATATCAAGCATCTTTTCTGACCACAACACTATGAGATTAGAAATGAATTACAGGGCAAGAAACATAAAAAATACAAACACATGGAGCCTAAAAAATATGTTAGTAAATAACCAAGGTATCACTGAAGAAATCAAAGCGGAAATCAAAAAATACCTGGAGACAAATGACAATGAAAACACGAGGATCCAAAACCTATGGGATGCAGCAAAAGCAGTTATAAGAGGGAAGTTTTTAGCTAAACAAACCTACCTAAAGAAATAAGGAAAATCTCAAATAAACAATCTAACTTTACACCTAAAGGAACTAGAGAAAGAAGAACAAACAAAACCCAAAGTTAGCAGAAGGAAAGAAATCATAAAGATCAGAGCAGAAATAAATGAAATAGAAACAAAGAAAATAGCAAACATCAAAGAAACTAAATGCTGGTTCTTTGAGAAGATACACAAAATTGATAAACCATTTGCCAGACTCATCAAGAAAAAGAGGGAGAAGACTCAAATCAATAAAATTAGAAATTAAAGAGGAGAAGTGACAACAGATACCGCAAAAATACAAAGCATCCTAAGACACTACTACAAGCAACTCTATGCCAATAAAATGGACAACCTGGAAGAAATAGACAAATTCTTAGAAGGGTATAACCTTCTAAGACTGAAGCAGGAAGAAATAGAAAATATGAACAGACCAATCACAAGGAATGAAATTGAAACTGTGATTAAAAATCTTCCAACAGGGCTTACCTGGTGGCGCAGTGGTTGAGAGTCCACCTGCCAATGCAGGGGACACGGATTCGTGCCCTGGTCCGTGAAGGTCCCACATGCCGCGGGGTGGCTAGGCCCATGAGCCACGGCTACTGAGCCTGCGTGTCTGGAGCCTGTGCTCCACAATGGGAGAGACCACAACAGTGAGCGGCCCGTGTACTGCAAAAAAAAAAAAAAAAATCTTCCAACAAACAAAAGCCCAGGACCAGATGGCTTCACAGGCGAATTCTATCAAACATTTAGAGAAGAGTTAACACCAATCCTTCTCAAACTCTTCCAAAATATAGCAGAGGGAGGAACACTCCCAAACTTATTCTACAAGGCCACCATCACCCTGATACCCAAATCAGACAAAGATGCCACAAAAAAAGAAAACTACAGGTCAATATCACTGATGAACATAGATGCAAAAATCCTCAACAAAATACTAGCAAACAGAATCCAACAGCACATTAAAAGGATCATACCCCATGATTAAGTGGGGTTTATCCCTGGAATGCAAGGATTCTTCAATATATGCAAATCAATCAATGTGATACACCATATTAACAAACTGAAGGAGAAAAACCATATGATCATCTCAATACATGCAGAAAAAGCTTTCAACAAATTCAACACCCATTTATGGTTAAAAAACCCTCCAGAAAGTAGGCATAGATGCAACTTATCTCAACTTAATAAAGGCCATATAAGACAAAGCAACAGCCAACATCGTTCTCAGTAGTGAAAAACTGAAACCATTTCCACTAAGATCAGGAACAAGACAAGGCTGCCCACTTTCACCACGATTATTCAACATAGTTTTGGAAGTTTTAGCCATAGCAATCAGAGAAGAAAAAGAAATAAAAGGAATCCAAATCAGAAAAGAAGAAGTAAAACTGTCACTGTTTGCAGATGACATGAAACTATACATAGAGAATCCTAAAGATACCACCAGAAAACTACTAGAGCTAATCAATGAATTTGGTAAAGTTGCAGGATACAAAAGTAATGCACAGAAATCTCTGGCATTCCTATACACTGATGACAAAAAATCTGAAAGTGAAATTTTAAAAAATTCCCATTTACCACTGCAACAAGAAGAATAAAATACCTAGGAATAAACCTACCTAGGGAGACAAAAGACCTGTATGCAGAAAAGTACAGACACTGATGAAAGAAATTAAAGATGATACAAACAGATGGAGAGATCAACATTTTGAGAATGACTGTACTACCCAAAGCAATCTACAGATTCAATGCAATCCCTATCAAACGACCACTGGCATTTTTCTCAGAAGTAGAACAAACAATTTCACAATTTGTATGGAAACATAAAAGACCCCGAATAGCCAAAGTAATCTTGAGAAAGAAAAATGGAGCTGGAGGAATCAGGCTCCCTGACTCAGACTATACTACAAAGTTACAGTAATCAAGACAGTATGGTACTGGCACAAAAACAGAAAGATAGATCAATGGAACAGGATAGAAAGCCCAGAGATAAACCCACGCACATATGGTCACCTTATCTTTGATAAAGGAGACAAGAATATACAATGGAGAAAAGATAGCCTCTTCAATTAGTGGTGCTGGGAAAACTGGACAGCTACATATAAAAGAATGAAATTGGAACACTTCCTAACACCAGACACAAAAATAAACTCAAAATTGATTAAAGACCTAAATGTAAGGCCAGACACTATAAAACTCTTAGAGGAAACACAGTCAGAACACTCCATGACATAAATCACAGCAAGATCCTTTTTGACCCACCTCCTAGAGAAATGGAAATAAAAACAAAAATAAACAAATGGGACCTATTGAAACTTTAAATCGTTTTCCACAGCAAAGGAAACCATAAATAAGATGAAAAGACAACCCTCAGAATGGGAGAAAATATTTGCAAACGAAGCAACTGACAAAGGGTTAAGCTCTAAAATACAGAAGTAGCTCATGTAGCTCAATATCAAAAAAAACAAAGAACCCAATCCAAAAATTTAGGTCCAGAAGACCTAAATAGACATTTCTCAAAAGAAGATATACAGATTGCCAACAAACACATGAAAGAATGCTCAACATCACTAATCATTAGAGAAATGCAAATCAAAACTACAATGAGGTATCATCTCACACCAGTCAGAATGGCCATCATCAAAAAATCTAGAAACAATAAATGCTGGAGAGGGTGTGGAGAAAAGGGAACCCTCTTGCACTGTTGGTGGGAATGTAACTTGATACAAGCACTATGGAGAACAGTATGGAGGTTCCTCAAAAAACTAAAAACAGAACTAGCTTACAACCCAGCAATCCCACTCCTGGGCATATACCATGAGAAAACCATAATTCAGAAAGAGTGATGTTCCACAATATTCATTGCAGCTCCATTTACAATAGCCAGGACATGGAAGCAACCTAAGTGTCCATCAGCAGATGAATGGATAAAGAAGACGTGGCACATACATACAATGGAATATTACTCAGCCATAAAATGAAACGAAATTGAGTTATTTGTAGTAAGGTGGATGGACCTAGAGACTGTCATACAGAGTGAAGTAAGTCAGAAAGAGAAAAAGAAATACCATATGCTAACACATATATATGGAATCTAAAAAAAAAAATGGTTCTAAAGAACCTAGTGGCAAGACAGGAATAAAGATACAGACATAGAGAATGGATTTGAGGACACAGGGATGGAGAAGGGTAAGCTGGGACAAAGTGAGAGAGTGGCATGGATATATATACACTACCAAATATAAAATAGGTAGCTAGTGGGAAGCAGCCGCATAGCACAGGGAGATCAGCTCGGTGCTTTGTGTCCCCCTAGAAGGGTGGGATGAAGAGGGTGGGAGGGAGATGCAAGAGGGAGGAGATATGGGGATGTTTGTATATGTATAGCTGATTCACTTTGTTATAAAGCAGAAAATGACATACCCTTGTAAAGCAATTATACTACAATAACAGTGTTAAAAAAAGGTCATAATTGTAAACGGTAATCAGAAATTCAGTATGAAAAAAGAAAAGAAATTCACTGTGAATACAGAATATGAATTTATATTCTCTTGTTCAAGGTGATCTGCAAATGAGATAATTTCCTATATGGAGCCTAAAAAGAAAATGCAGAAAGGAAGTATATTGTGATAAAGACATTAAATTGAAATTTATTGGCCTTATAATCCATTTATTCCTATTCCTTGATACAGTGTTTTGAAATTTTGTCAGTTAGTTGTATGAAGCCAGCGAACTGCCCCTTAATTTTCAAATAAAGAAGAGTGACCTCTATAGCAAACTAAGGAAGTTTTTCTAGTACAAGCCCTAAATAATGCATTTTAGGAGATAAATGATACATTTTGTCACTAAAAGCATACACTAGTATTACTAACACATCCTTCATAGCTTTACTCCGTAGTACAAAATTAGACACAGGCCATACTGTTGCTAAGAAGTTTCTAAAATTTCTGTAGATAAAAATATAGCGCTTGAGAGGAAACAGAATGAGTTATCAGATAAAAGTCATTTATCAAACGGAACCATTGGATGTCACATAATAACAGTCATGTATGACGTGGAAGCACTGTCACATGTTCATGGTGTGTGTGTGTGCGCATGCATGTTCTTTTAGGTTGGAGGAACCACTAATGGGCTGAGTATGAATCCACACTTGGTACATGCACTGTCCATCTATGAGGGAGAAGTGCTTGCTCCACTTATTACTGAAATCCATGCTACTATAGAGATTTTTCATTAATTGAAAATTCCTATGTGAGAAGTGATATGAAGTGGGTCAGTGTTGACAGGTGGTGACAACCAGGAAGGGGTTCACAGAATGTGCTCCTGATTACCTGACCTCACATTGCTCCACTCATTCATTGGCATTCAACGCTGAGTGACTCTTGACCCTGATTTTGAGTTGAAGGAAATAACAGCAAATAAAAATGTGATCAAATTATATCTACTAATGGTAAGTGTTTAGCACATTGTGTGGAAAAAAAGTAGGCAGTGACAAAAAAAAAAAAAAGAATCCAGTTTTCCACACTGTCATAGGAAAAAATATTCATGAGACCATACACAGAAACTAATTTTACTCAAAAGTACTCGCATGGGACCATATATAGAAACATTTCTACATTCATAACACTATTAATGCCAGGAAAGGCTAGGGAGACTGTCTAATGTATTGTCTGACCAAGGACACTTTTGAGAATGAAAGGAGGCACTATTAGCAGTTTTATTGGGAGAACAGACATAAATTGAAACCGTCCTAGGGATATATGTCACCTTAGTAAGGACTATTCTATGATTTCAAGTGACTTGTTTGAATATTATATGTATAATATTATCAACATATTAAATAGCATAACATTATCACTTCAGGGGTGAAATACAATGTTAATGTTGAGGATAAGCTATTGAGACTTCTTGCAAAGATTAAATTATGACATAAATGGTTTGATTGCTGAGTGTTCCAGTCTTTTCCAATCCTGGATGATTTTCTTCACGCATTGGAGAAATAAACTGATTCTACATAATGAACATATTTTTAAAATTTTAGGAAAATGTTGGTTTAAGAAACCCAGAAGAAATACTTTCAGAAGCTGAACTCATCCATCCATCACTATCTCCCAAGGTGAAACATCCAACCTTGAATTTCTAGTTTATTGCTGATAGAGTGGAGAAAACTTTTGGTGAGAAGTCTCACCATAACTTCCCCATAAGCATTTGAAAGATCCACCAAACACTTGCTGACTATCTCTCAAACCTTTTATTGTGAGTGAGAATGTTGTAATTTAATAGAACAAAGAGAAATATAAACTGAATATGAAATCTGGGCAATGGCTCAAAGTATCTGTAGATCCCTTAGTGAAAGACAGTAAACAAGTATCATTCGTACTGATATGAAACTATTAAATTATGCTAACAATGATAAGTGAACATATTCTGCTTTAGTTTCATTTTTTAAATTATGATTTTTTAAAAGAATATTTACCCTTGTTGGTGATTTGTGTGATTCATACACAAAGTAAACGGTCCACAAATGCCCAAATTATTAGAAACTTTTCAAAATGATGATTTCGTATCAAAGTTAAGGTTTGCAGGTCTACGTCTTAACCAAGCCTTAACCAAGATTGCAAAGGGTTGAGAAGGTGGATATCTTTAAGACCTACATTGCTCCAACTTACCCCACAAGAATCAACCCAGGTACCACATTTTACAAACATTTGAATCGTGTCTGTGTTCCAGAGTTATAACAATGTACAAAAAGCAGCTCTTGTCATCAAAACTTCAGAGAATCTGTGAAACCTCAGAGGTTTAAGCACTACATTAGAGAAAATTTAAGAAGCTCCAAAATGTACAAGAGAGCACGCAACCAAGACTTGGGGGAATCACATCAGGCAACTGAGACCTGAAGGCTGACGGGGTGGTGAAGCGGAGCATTCCTGGCATAGGCAATTCGATTGGCACAGATCTGGGAGGTGAGAAAGAGCATACCATCCCCCAAATGGCAGATTGCACAGGATGGCAGGGCACCTGACGTGAAGAGAAGGGACACCCTGATTAACATGGTTTGTGTGAGCTACGTTACAGACCTTCATCCGGGACACCATGGGTAGCCCGTGAAGGATATGAGCAGGGGAGTGACATGATTAGATTAGTGCTTCAGAAATACTCCGTAGTGTGGTGAATGAATTAGAGGGAGGCAAGAAGAGGCAGGGAGACTTGTTGGGGGGCTATAATAGCAATGGGATGATTTAAGAGCAATGATAGCAATAATTCTGGAAATGCAAAAGGAAGGGGAAATAGAGGATGAAAGTGAATTCTGACATTTGACTTGGATTTTGAAGAATGAGTAGGAGTTTACCAGGCAGGCGAGTAGGGAAGGGCATTCAAGACATAGCAAAGACAAAGGAAACTGAAAAGGAAAAGATATTCCTGGGCACTCATATATCAAAGAAATGAGATATGAAGAGAAAGAAGGCTTGGAAACAGGGTGGGACGCCACTTGCTTTTCTGAGCTGGGGAGTGACATGCTCAGGTCTATATTTTAGAAAAATGAAGATACAGGGCAGGATAGATTTGGAGTTTGGTAAGATGCCACACTACCAAGCCCCTTTACAACAGCACAGCTGGTCATCCCACCTCTGGATCTCAATAGGAATTCCTTCAATCACAGGAGATTTGACCAGAACAAGGGCACAACCAAGATTTCCACAACAAAATATTTTCAACAGATCCTTTCAGGAACCAGGCCAGTTTCCTAAGCTACAGGGTGCCACAGTGGCTCTAGATCCTTGTAACAGACACTGTGGGTTGGTGACCAACAGTTCGCCTTCTCATGTCTCTATTTTGTTCAGGTAACCCCCTTTCCCTTATGTGATAGGAGAAATCCTGACCAATCTGGGCAAATCACAGTAGTCTCATTTCTCCTCAAAGTGACTTTTACTAATGACACCTGTGACCCAATTCTGGCAAAGGAGATGAGAGAGGGTCTTCTGGATGGGTGGGATTCTAGAAAAAACCTCTTAGCTCTTTGAAAGAGACACAAGGAAAAGATGGTCCCTTTTCTGCTTCCATCAAGACGTGATGCCTGCTGATCCTTCAGCTTTCTTGGGATAAAAACAGGGAGAAGTTGAAATGCTGAGGATGGCTGAGGAGAAAGATTAAAAGAATCTGGGTGCTTGGTATCATCAATGAGCTTCTGAATTAACCAATTTCAGGACCACCCTGCCTTGGAAATTCTTATTATGTGAGCTGAGCTTCTCCATGGTTTTAGCCATTTGGGGTTGAATGTTTGTTACTTGCACCCGGTGACATCCTCTAACCAATCAGAGCCCCTTTTGGAGTGAAGGAAACACATGGAAGGTTTAGGAGTGGGAGAGAAATATTCTTCAACATCGGCTACATCTCTTCAAGCTGTCCCTCCCTTTTCTTCTCCTTTTAGCCACTGACTAATATGAATCATATTAGCCTGTTCTGCAGGCTGCTCTGTGGAGGTAAACAAGGTGATGGGGAGAAGGTAAAATACACTAACTGGCTATGCTTCCCAGCCTGGAGTATTTGATTGTCTGATTTCAGGAGTGGAAATATCACTTCTGGCTGTTCAAAAGGAGCCCTGTGAACACCTGTTCTTTGTATAAGATATGGGGAAAAGAGTCAGCATATTGATGCAGGGCCAATGTCTTCACAAGCAGTGGGATGCAAATGTCGCAAAGGGCCATTGTGAGCAAAGTTTCCTTTAATTGGGTGGCATAGCTAATTTGCAGCATCCTAGCAGCAAGTAAACTCCACTCTCACACAAACATCAGAAGCTTAGTGAGAGGCTGTGAGCCCCTGACACAGGCTCAGATTTATGATTGGGTACAGAGAAAAGATGCCATGGAAAATGGTCCCTGGTCTCTCTCCCAGCATAGCAGGAACTCCAGCAAAGAAAGCGGCTGTCAACTTTTGATTTCTATCACTCACCTTTCACATTTGAATTTTCTGGAATGGGGATGTATCTCATTACTGATGTAACATTTAATGTGGTATTGTTTCTTTTCTTTAAGACGTTCTTCAATAGATACAGGTCAACTGATGTGCAGGGAAAGCCATGGACAGATCCACTCCCCTCAGGGGGTGGCAAACATGCTGGTCAGCAGTGACCTCTGTAACAAGAGGCTGCTTGCTTATGGAAAGCTTCTTCCTGCAGAATGCTGCCCTCTGAGCTGGGTGGTCTGGTGACCACTGGGTGGGCAGGAGATGCACCCCAAGTGGCATAATGGTGGGGGTCCCTTAAGGTGGGGGGAGACCTCCCATGCATCCTGTTCAGCCTGGAATTCCTGCATTATAAAGTCATTCCTTTAGGTCTACAAAATTCATTTTGTCTTTGAGAGTTTCCTATTGCATGATTTTCAAATTGAATAGCAATGAACTCTTTTCCAGTACAATCTCCTTGGAAATAATAGTATATAAGTAGATAGATGCTCCAGTGGCTCCCATGCTTATTGGAAAATATTCTTTGCAGCATTTCTGAATCACATGCATGGAACACTGTTGGAAAATTATTACTAAAATCCACTGAGAGATATATGGAAAAAAAGGCTAGAATCAGACTGTTAGAAACTTTCAAATTTACCTGGTCCAACATCCTCATCTTACTAAAGAGGCAACTGAGGCTCTGAGAAGTTAAGAGGCTCAGCCACAGTTAATATTTATCCAGGTGGTAACCCCTGGGGTCAGAACCTCTGCCAACTGACTCCTGGTCTACAGTTCTGCTAGGACAGTAGGGGGCGGGCAGAGGTCCACACTCCTGGGTCACCATGTTGCCTGGAACTGGCCCTGTGCCCTCAGAAGCGAAGTCTGCCATCATAGCCATTAGAGCTTCTGCAGTCTCGTTCTCCTGCCTCTCCTCTTCCCCCTGTGCCAGCTGCTGTCATCAGGAGGGTAGCCATTTCCACACAGAGGCCCACAACCTCATGTAAACAGACCAAGCAGTCTCCCATGAAGCAAGGTTTTATGGCTGAGATCCACAGAAGGCAGCATCTTTCCCTGCTTTTCTCTCACCCTGAGTCCTGGGTCTGTCTTCACAGAAATGCCCAGTGGGCTCCTTGGATTATCCATCCTTCCTTCCCAAGAACCAGCTCTAAGACATAGGGGAATCTGAAGCCTGGCTGGAATCCATCCCATGTTCCAACTCATTGAGGCAATGAGTGTGGCGTCAATGGCCTCGGTTATAAAATGGGATAATAATGTACTGGGCTTATGCTGGTGTGGGGAAGATTCAGTGGGATCATACAGGTGGAATAGTTAGCATGTAGTGAGAACTCAGTCATACAGTTACCTCTATTATTAATACTACTAGCTGTTATCTCACTCAATCTGTTGAGTAGTTGTTTTGTGTGACGCATATGCCTCTTAATACCAAAAATATTTTTGAAAAGATGCATCTTTTACATTAGGTTGGAGGGTAGAGTGTAATCTGGTTGAGCTCTGCTACAAACCACTTGTCATCAAACTAAGGAAGATTCAGCTAAAATAATTCCCTACAGATGCTTTGCTTTCATCCATGCTGGTAGAGTCAGCCTAACTCCTGGACACAGTGATGCTGAAATACCACCTCTGTTCCATAAACACACATTCAGGGAAAGAACTTCAGTCCTGGAACTATCATGAAAAGATGCTTTCTCTTCACTGTTTTAAGGTATCAGTCTTCTTCTGTTCTTGTCCCAGATTCTGCCATTCTTCCTGTTTTTCTCCTCTGCTCTGTTTATCTTGTTTTCTGCCTTCCAAATGTGATAGGACTTCCTTGCCATTCAGAGAAAAAGACCAAGAGATACTTCTCTGCCTTGCTGCAGACAGGTGAGGTGCTCCCTGAACGCCCTGCTGGTTAGGAAAAAGTTGTAAAATGAATTAAATATGTCTACCACTTCTAATGTGAAGAGGTGTGAGTCACAGGTAGCTGAGGATACCTAAGTAAGTTTGACAGAAAATCCTTCAACTGGACAAAGAAAATAAGTTTATAAAAATAATAAGCAGCATTTCAGAACTAAGTAAATTGAGTTTGTACTTAAATGTAATGGCAAGAGAAGACTTGACAGTGGATGTGGGGTGATGTGGGAGTCTTTGGAAGACACTAGGGAGTCAGGTGATTGACTTTCAAGCAAGCAGCATGTGATACTGTGATTTATAATAAGAAGTATATATTTGGTCTTCATCCCATTCCTGGCACAGAGCATCACGTCTTCTGACTATTCCTGAGTTATATCCTTTGTAATAAATGGGTAATCAAGTAAGTAAACTCTTTTCCTGAGTTCTGTGAGCCGTTCTAACAATGAGATAGCCAATAAGTCAGAAGTCCAGGTGGCAACTTAGACTTGTGATTGGTGTCTGAAGTTGGGATGCAGTCTTGTGGGACTGAGCCTTAACCTGTGGGATGTGATGCTCTCAAGGTAGATAGTGTCAGAATTGATGTAAAGTTGTAGGACACCTAATTGCTTACTGTGGGAACCACACCCCACCCCGGCTCCACACACACACACACACACACACACACACACACACACACACACATACAGATCTGGAAGCCAGAAGAACTGAGGATGTGAGTATAAGAGAAAACAGAGTTTTCCCTTTACACAGTGTCTTTGGGGCTCGGGGTTATTTTGCATTTAAACTACATTGAAAATTAAAGTTATAGACAGGAAAAGCTAAGCATGAGAGTGCTTTGAAAGCATGGTTTACAATCACCTCTGTCATATATCTAATTTCCACATATTCATAAATCTGTTGCTGGCTCTCTATTCTGTTCCACTGGCCTATTTACACTGTCATCAATACCACCCTGTGTGCATTACTACAGATTTTTTGTAAGGTATATAGTAAAGTGAGCCCCTGAACTTCTATTTTGCCAAACTTCTCTTGGCTCTGCTTGGTCCTTTATGCTTCCATATACATTTTAGAATTAACCTTTCAATAAAAGGGGAAAAACATTTGTTGAATTTTTATTGGAATTGCATTTATTTAGTCTACTAATTTGGGGGACATTTAATAGCTTTAAGATATTGAGTATTCCCATTCAAAAACAAGGTATCTGTTTCTACTTAGATTGGCTTTAATTTTTACATTTTATAATTATCTCCAAAGCAGCGTTGCATACCTTATGAAAGATTTATTCTTAAGTACTGTGGTGTTTTTGTTGCTATTTAAAATAGTATCTTTCTTTCTTTCTATCTATCTATCTATCTATTTATGGCTGTGTTGGGTTTTCGTTGCTGCCCGCAGGCTTTCTCTAGTTGTGGTGACTGTGGGCTACTCTTTGTTGCGGTGCACAGGCTTCTCATTGCGGTGGCTTCTCTTGTTGCAGAGCACGGGCCTTAGAGCCAGTGGGCTTCAGTAGTTGTGGCATGTGGGCTTCAGTAGTTGTGGCTCGCGGGCTCTAGAGCACAGGCTCAGTAGTTGTGGCGCAGGGGCTTAGTTGCTCCACAGCATGGGGGATCTTCCCGAACTAGGGATCGAACCCGTGTCCCCAGCATTGGCAGGCAGATTCTCAACCACTGTGCCACCAGGGAAGCCCCAATAGTATCTTTCTTAATTACATTTTTTACATTTGTTGCTAGTGTGTAGGAACACGAGGGATTTTTAAAATATAAATTTATTTATTTATTTATTTTTGGCTGTGTTGGGTCTTCGTTGCTGCGCACGGGGTTTCTCTAGTTGCGGTGAGCAGGGGTTACTCTTCGTTGCAGTGCACGGGCTTCTCATTGCAGTGGCTTCTCTTGTTACAGAGCAGGGGCTCTAGGCATGCCGGCTTCAGTAGTTGTGGCATGCAGGCTCAGTAGTTGTGGCTCGTGGACTCTAGAGTGCAGGCTCAGTAGTTGTGGCACACGGGCTTAGTTGCTCCGCAGCATGTGGGATCTTCCCGGACCAGGGCTTGAACCTGTGTCCCCCGCATTGGCAGGCGGATTCTCCACCACTGAACCACCAGGGAAGGCCCACAAGTGATTTTTTATGTGCTCGTATCCAGCAATCTTGCCAAATTCATTGGTCAGTTCGAATAATTAGACTGTAGTTTCCCTGGACTTTCTATGCAGCCTATCATATAAATTGTGAGCGACGGCAGTTTTGCTTCTTCCTTAGCAACCTATACACCTTTCATTTGTTTATTTTTTATTTTTTTAACTTACTGTACTCATAGGATCTCTAGTATATTATAAAATAGATAATAGTAATAATGGGTATTTTACCTTTCCTGATTTGTAATGAAATGCTTCTTACTGTTCATGATTACATATAATGTTATTGGTGAGTTTTGGTAGAAACCAAAACTTAAGAAAGTTTCTTCTCTTACTAGTTTTCTAAATTATTTTTGTTAGGAAGGGGTCTGCAATTTGATCTAATGCTTCTTAGATTAGATTTTGAGGTGATCGTGTGTTTTTTCTTTTATAAAATGTTAATGTGGAAAATTAGAACAATAGATATTTATCAAAGTTATACATGAACACAGTTTAAAGAGTCAAGCTGTTCTATGACACACCATTTGCATGCCCACTAGCAAGGCACGGGAGCTCCAGTTACTCTACATCTCCACCACACTTGGTATTATTCTCAGTATATTTCATTTCAGCCCTTCCATTGGGTGTGAAGTGGTAGCTCATCATTTATATAATTCTGTGCTCTGTAGTAAAACTAACAAAAAATCAACTAGTGTAGGGTGAGCCACACCAAGATGTTTGTAAATTGGTAGATGAATCAACTTGCATAACGGTAGCTCAATCCAAAGTCAACATCATAACACAGGTTCCAAAACTGTACAGGATTGTTCCAAGGGCATGATGAGTCCATTATCTGTAAACTGTAATAATTTGTGAATCTACTGTTTGTAAACTAAATTAATAAAATTATAGCTTTACGTGGGTTCTAGGATCTTTTTTTTTTCTTTAAAAAAGGGTTTCTTGTGGTGGCTAAGACACAGGCGGGGCTCTGACAAGTATTCTATGTGACCTTGGGTAAAACCTGAAACCTGAGCCTCAGTCTTCACATGTGTAAAATGGGGCAGTAGTAGGAGCCACAGAATAGGCTCATTTTGAGAATGAAATAAGATAATCCATGCCAAGAGCTCAGTCCAGTGTCTAGCTTGGTGCATATGCTCATTAAAAGTTTAGTTGTGGTCACTTGTCAAAAAATTTGGATATTAGTTGCTTCACTAATAGAGGGTAAGTAAAGCAGTCATGTAAGTACCTAGCAGATACATATAAAAACTGGACAAAATGGTAAACAAAATTTAAAACATCTGAAAGCATCCCAAAGTGGACCAAAATCAGAGGAACGTTTAGGCTCAAGAAACTGCAAGTAGAAAGGGTAAAAACTGCATGGACTGTGCTTCTTGACCCAAGGAAGCTGCCAACTCCCATAGCCAAGGCTGAGGAAAAATCATAAAGTTAAAGAAAGCCATTACATATTGGATGGTCTTGGACCCTGTCTAAAGTAACAGTGTTATAAGTGGTGGTCTTTAGATGTATAGAAAAGAGGAGAGGAAAAGAAAACTTGTTCATCTAGAATCACCCAAGGACTCCATACCTGGCAGACACTATAAGGAATTAGTGAAGAGTGTTGCATGGTTGGGCGGCGACCATTCATTCATTCATGTGTTCACTCACCTCCTTGTTCATTTACTCAACAAATTTTTATCAAGCATCTATGATTTTACTACTAAATATTAGCACTATAAAGATGAATTTCTGGGTTTCCACTATTTACACTCTAGACACAGACTTGACCAACTTCAGAGATGATTTTAAAGCTCTGCCTCAAAATCCTGCACCCAGTCCTGGCTTCCATCTGCCTCAAATCATCACCTGCAACAGAGAGAAAATGGCAGCACCTGCGTTTACCTTGAATTTCTACCCACTTCCATGGCCCTTTACAGAGTGGGGCTACATCCATGATGATCAACATTGGCTGCATGTTAGATCCACCTGGGAGCTCTAAGAACTCTAAGCCCCCCACTGTTCCTGGATCAATCACATCCAAATCTCTGAGGGTGGGACCCTGGCATCAGAATTTGTAAATCTTCCTAGGTGATTCTGGGTACAGCCAGAATGGAGAATGAACTCCAGGCTGGTTTAGAGTTGCATGTGAACAAAAGAGAATGGCGAGACAATCATCTAGGGAGTGGTTTTGCTACTGATGGTGAGACAGGGCGGGCTAGAGGCAGGAGGAGGGCTTTATGGTCACCTCCCATGCCTGCTCTGAACTAGTCGGGGTTTATACCTCCTGGGAAGTGTTGTGGCTGAATTGTGCCCCTCCCCCAAATTCATAGGCTGAAGTCCTAACCTCCATACCTCAGAATGTGACTGTATTTGAAGACAGGGTCTTTAGAGAGATGATAAGGGTGAGCCCTTATCCAATACGACTGTTGTGCTTATAAGAAGAGGAGATTAGGACACAGGCATGTATCAAGGGAAGAGCATCTAGAGATACAGTGGGAAGGCAGCCATCTGAAAGCCAAGGAGAGAGGCCTCAGAAAAAAACAACCCTCCTGACACCTTGATCTGGCCTCTAGAACTTCTAGCCTCTAGAATTGTGTGAAAACAAATTTCTGTTGTTTAAGCCACCCAGTCTTTGGTATTTGTTATGGCAGCCCTAGAAAACTAATACAGGAAGCACAGGCACCATATTGATCACATGGTTGTCTTATTATTGCTATTATTGTTCATTAAAACATATTTGTGGTAAAAAAAATTCTAACAGTGGAAAATGGTATAGAATGAACATTTTAATTTCTCTTTTCTTCCCTGAACCTTCTGTAATCACTCCCCTGAGGTAAGTACTGTAAACAGAGTTGTTTTTGGTTGTTGTTGTTGTTTTTATATTTATTTATTTATTTTTGGCTGTGTTGGGTCTTTGTTTCTGTGCGAGGGCTTTCTCTAGCTGCGGCGAGCAGGGGCCACTCTTCAACATGGTGCGCGGGCCTCTCACTATCGTGGCCTCTCTTGTTGCGGAGCACAGGCTCCAGACGCGCAGGCTCAGTAGTTGTGGCTCACGGGCCCAGTTGCTCCGCGGCATGTGGGATCCTCCCAGACCAGGGCTCGAACCCGTGTCCCCTGCATTGGCAGACGGATTCTCAACCACTGCGCCACCAGGGAAGTCCCAACAGAGTTTTATATTAAATAATATCACGTGAGATAATCAAGATGTATTTACTGACTATGCAATGAGCACTGATTCCCACTATGTCCAAGACCCTGTGCTGCTGGCATGCAAAGGAGGATGTGGTGCTATTCGGAACCCCAGTGCGGACAGGATGGTGGTGCCTGGCTTCTGTCTCTGGGGTCAGGGCCCCCCAACAGAACGGGGGATACTGGGAAGTCGATGCTGGGGGCCAAATAGGGATGAGCACAGTTGTTACTTGGCGGAGCCGAAAGAAATCACAGCCAAAGGGCAAGAACCGACAGGAATTAAAATTTGTGCTTAGACCTAGAGGAAAGACGCCCAGCCACAGATCTGGGACAAGAGGACCAGGCCATGCATGGAGGGCAAGGTAGGAAGTGAGGGGGCACAGAGGTCCCCAGCAGGACATCAAGTCAGCAGGAGCTGCAGGACAGAGGGTTCTTCAGGTCTAGGCTGTGGGCTGTGAGCGCGGCGGGGGGCAGGTGTGGCTGAGTGGCCCCAGGGAGCCAACAGGCTTCAGGTCTCAGGGTCTTACGTGACAAATATGCACACACGTGAGGAAGCCGGCAGAGACCGTACTGAATAATTACAGCCATGGGAGGTCACGCCCAGATGCCATGGAACACAGAGAAGGAATCAGGGAAGGGAAGTCAGGGAAGGTGATGTGCAAGAGTGAGGTCTGAACTGGGTCTTGAAGAAGAGACATTTACCAGGTGAGGGTGTGGAAGGACATTATAGGAAAAGGAAGCACAGTGCAGAGCCATGGTGTCCTGAGGGGACAGGGCATGTCTGCGGAACAGAGAGCAGTAGGATGCAGCAGGCACGTACTGTTTATGGGTACAGAGGGTCTGAAAAGGCACCCAGAGTCAGTCTGGACAGCACCCATTAGAAGCAAGTTTGGACCATATCCTGAAGAATTTTGATGGGGGAGAGATGTACAGAATCTGGGTTGCAGACATTGATCTACCTGGTCCTCCTAGGGGCAGGGAAGCGACAGGCCTGCGTCTGGGGGGAACACGCCAGCACTGGGGAAATGCATTTTATCGTCAGCCTCCCTGTCACCTTCTCCACAGCTGCAGGACCTTTCCTTAGCTCTCTTCTCTCTTTCATTTCTGCAGCTTTTTTTCTCCAAGCAGGTCACTGCCTGTGACAGAGGTAGGCCTGCCTTGCTGCTCTGGGCCCCTGGGGAATGCCCTGGCACTGACTGCCCACAGCGGGTCGCCGGGATGCCTCAAAGACATGGAACAGCTGCAGCCTGGGCTGCGACCGTGAGCTCCTCCAAAGTGTACGTGGAGAGAAGTACGTGTGTCCTCCTGCCCCAATCCAACAGCTCGCCTCACACACCGAGCACTGAAGAACCTTGCCGGTTGAGGACATGTGTGTGCGGATCTCCAGGATGTTCTTTAGGTTGGAACCAAGGCCCTCCTTTCTCTCCAGGATCCTGTGAAAGGCCGTTTCACTTAGCATTCTCAGCATGTAAGACAGACCCTCTCCAGGGTTATCTCTGGTTGAGGATCAAACATCTGCTCACCACTGTCTCAGCAGAATAAAACACTTCTACCGAAGCAAAACTGACACAGGGGCACAAAACAGATAAGCGTGAGTTGGGCTGTGAGAGGCATGGTTATCTGGACTACTGTTCCTTACCCAAGAGAGAAGTATTTATCTGAGGAGTACTGTAACCGTGTACTTTGAGATAACAAAATTTTCTAGGGAGCCCTTCGTATCAGCAGAGACTCTCCATCCCCACCCCCCAAAAATGGTACCTATTTCTTTGCCGTATATGGCTAAGAGGAAGCGTACGAGTGTAGGCAGAGAGGAGGATTTGCAAGAGGTTGTCCGCTGTGTGTTCTGGTCCCCGAGCTGAGCACAGGAACAGGGCGAGCCATGAGAGATGTCGGAGGGAACTGCCTCCCAATGGGAGGCAGAGATGAGGTCTGGCTTGAGGGCCCTGAAAAGCTACCCCCCTGTTCCCTCCTCCCAAAAGGGAGTTCCCCGGTGATATCGCCTTCAATTCCCTCATTAATGACTCCTGTGGGCTAATGCAGCAGGTTTCACTCTGGGCTGCATGCAGCTCTAGGGGTCCCAGGACAAGCAAGGCCAGGAGAGGTGGTGCTGGACCCTTTCCCTCACCTTTAAATAGGGGTGCTCCTAATTCCTCTAAGTTACACATCAGGCTTCCCTTTGAGATTCCGCTAAAAAAAAATCTTTTTTCTCCTTCTTAGTAAGTAGGACGGATACTTTTATGTGTCAACTTGGCTGGACCACAGTACCCGGATATTTGGTAAAACACCAGTCTAGATGTCACTATGAAGGTGTTTTTTAGATGAAATTAACATTTAAATCAGCAGACTTTGAGTAAAGCAGATGACCCTCCCCAGTGTGGGTGGGCCCCATCCAATCAGTTGAAGGCCTTAAGAGAAAAAGACTGAGGTCCGGGATTCTGACTCAAGTTGTGACGTGAACTCTTCCCTGAGCCTTCAGCCTGCCAGCCTGCTCTGCAGATCTTGGCCTTGCCCGCCTCCGCAACCTCGTGTACCAACTTCTTTACATAAGTCTCTCTCTATTTCTTCATACCCGATTTGTTCTGTTGCTCTGGGGAACCCTAACTAATATAGTAGATTTGTTCAATTTAGGGGTATGGGTGAAACAATTTGGGAAATAGTTTAGATGTAATACAGAATTGAGCAAAAGAATAAATGTGTTGGTCTTGCTGGGTTCTCGCTGTGCAAGAAGGGCCGTACAAAAATGGAATGGGGCAAGGCCAGAAAGAATGCTCTGGGGATGGGTGGGAACGGGAGGTACTGAGCTAACTCAGGATTTCTGAAATACATATATGAGTATGTATATACACCTGTAGATGCCTATGTATGGGTGTTAACGTGTGTGCATGTGTAGGCATGAGTGCATCTATGTGCTTATATTTCTTTAGTTCTGCCTGATGAAAATATCAAGAAGCAAATACACCCCAGCAGCAGCAATGAGCACACTTAGTGCCCAGATAGTGGTCTCTCACATTCCCCACAAAAACTGACCAGGACTACACAGGAAAATTGTTGATTCTAAGGCTAGGGCAGGGTGGGTACAAGATGAGTCTGGAACATACTGCTAAGCCAGAAAGAAAAGAAGTGTACACAAAAAATAATGGAGCATGCTACAAGGACTTGGGAGGGGGCTCAAAGGCTTCCTACAGGCCAAATCAGGTACAACTGGAGCACCAGGACATTAAGTACAATAATAAACTCTTGAAAAAGCAATCCATATCACTGTTTTTAAAAGACATATGCATGGGCTTCCCTGCTGGCGCAGTGGTTGAGAGTCTGCCTGCCAATGCAGGGGACACGGGTTTGTGCCCCGGTCTGGGAGGATCCCACATGCCGTGGAGCGGCTGAGCCCATGAGCCATGGCTGCTGAGCCTGCACGTCCGGAGCCTGTGCTCCGCAACGGGAGAGGCCACAACAGTGAGAGGCCTGCATACCGCAAAAAAAAAAAAAAAAAAAAAAGACATATGGGGACTTCCCTGGTGGCGCAGTGGTTAAGAATCCACCTGCCAATGCAGGGGACACGGGTTTGAGCCCTGGTCCGGGAAGATCCCACATGCTGCGGAGCAACTAAGCCCGTGAGCCACAACTACTGAGCCCGCGTGCCTCAACTACTGAAGCCCACATGCCTAGAGCCCGTGCTCCACAACAAGAGAAGCCACCGCAATGAGAAGCCTGTGCACCGCAACAAAGAGTAGCCCCCACTCGCCGCAACTAGAGAAAGCCCGCGCGCAGCAACAAAGACCCAACACAGCCAAAAATAAATGAATAAAATAAATACATAAATAAATACATAAATTTTAAAAAAGACATGCATAAATAGAGGAAAAGGTTATTCTGCTTATAGTAGAATGCTAAGGGCCAAACAGCCAATGTGCAGGGAGTGCTGGAGAGGGACAATCATCATTTTGCAGCTACAGAGTAGAGGGCAGGTCAGCAAGAAACACCAATGGATGCTAAACCCAGGGGGAGATTTTGAAGAGGAACAGGATACTTACATGCCTTAAAGTGTCTCCTCACAGACTGCTTATGAGTTCAAGGGAGAAAATAAAACCTAATAATTATTTAGCGGAGATCAGAATTACCTTCACCAGTGCATAGTGTGTGCCTCCTGACACACTACCCTGTGAAGGCCACAACTTCGCCTGTGCGGCATTATGGCCAGCAACACATAACCCCAGTAGAATCATCAAACAAAAAATGAGGACTGTTCTATTTTCTAAAAGAAAGGTACATGTATGGGAGGGGGGACTCTATTTTTCAAAATGTCAATGTCACAAAAGACAATGAAAGGCTGTGGAAGTGTTTCAGATTAAAGGAGACCAAAAGAGCATGACAACTAAACGCAGTACCCAATTCTGCACTGAATCTTGTGCTGGAAGAGAATGAAGCGCTGAAAAGAACATTATTACATCAACTGACAAAATCAGGATATGGCTGCCAGATTAGATGAAAGTATTTCATCAATGTAAATTTATGAAGTTGATAACTGTACTATGGTTTTATAAGAGAATATTCTATTCTGAGGTAATACACACTGAAGTATTTAAAGGGAAAATACCATATGCAATTTACCTTCAACTGGTTCAGAAAAAAGAATTCTATATTCACACACATATGTGTGTGTGTCTCTGTATACACACAGATGCATGGATGGATGGATGGATAGATAGATGATAGAGACAGATAGAGGGAGGGAGGGAAACAGGGAGGGAGAGAGAGAAAGAAAGAACAAAGTTCCTTGGGGAAAGAGAGAGCTCTGGGGGAAGAGAGACATTTGTTTCCTGTGCCTATAGGGCATATTAAGGCTGGATGAACTAGTCCTCTGGCCTGAAGAAATGACCAAAAATCTACGAGGTGAATTTGGGGCACTGGTTAGTATCAGATTGTTTAGACCCAAGTGAATACACCTAATGCACTAGCTCCCTTTCAGTGTCCATGTGCTATGGTACATTATATACAACTCTAGCTCAATCACTGTACCAGTCAACTTTCCAGCAGGAAACAGATGGCACGCTGAAACTAGATAATCGAGGACAGTTTAATAAAGGATATCTACCAAAGTGGGGGACAGAATTAGAGAAACCAACAAGGGGAGGGGCAGCTCCCCGTGAAAAGTAGCAGTGAGGAGCCAGTGCTGTCGGAATAAATGAAGGGAGGGAGCAGTTCCCTGAACTCAAAGCCCAGAGAAAAGCTGTGTGGAGACCTGGTCTGGCCACTTGACAGGAGCTGTGGTCTCTGGCAGAGGGATGCACCTGACTCTGCAGCCAACCCTCAGCAACCCAGCAGGGAGGGAGCTATGGGGAACGAACACCCTGACTGTACTTTCCTTGTACCCTCTGGTCTCCTGCCAGGGTCTCCCATTGGCTGAATTCCCCTGGCAGCCGGGAGGGAAGAGAGCCTACACAGGTCAGTCTCCCAGGGCAAGGAGTAGGGTGGAGGAGGGTAGAGAGTGAATCTTACAGGGGAGATGGATTTAGCAGTGATTTGGGGCTGCAATGAATGTTTAACTTTGTAGAAGCACAGAGAGCTGACATTCAACATCACCAAGCAAAAGAGTTCTGATTGTATGTAGAAGATTCTTGGAACTGGAGTGGTTAAAGAGTTTGATAGGAAAGTTGAAAAAAAAAAAGTGCTGTTTTCCTGATTTTTGGAAATAGGATTTTTTCAGTCCTTACTTTCTCTCAATAAGTAATTTTCCAAATTGTCAACCATGGCCAGTAGGAAGATAAACATAGGAGAATTCATTAACAACGTAGCAGTAACATTCAATCTGGATGGAGAAATTCTCCCATTAATTTTTCCTGGAAGTAGAATACCTATCAGATTTGACAAAGTGCTAAGTTTCTGGAATGTTCCACCAAAGTGTGGCCCAGCATCCGTGATATATTCAGTGGGGGTCTCTGCAGAGGGCGGGAGGACAAGGCAGGATGTTAACAGCACGGGTTGTTCCCAAAGGAAATTCAAGGGGCAAGATGAATCTAACGACTGAAAGATGAATCATAAAATGAGAAGCTGGGAGGTCTGGGGGAAGAGCAGGGGGTGTGGCATATGACAACATCTGGCCAGTGATTCGGGACAGGGTTGTGAGAGGCCAGCGCTGAAGTGTCGTTAGCTGTTTGTTTTGGAGGCAGGACTCACTGTGGAGAAGAGAAGAAGACACACCTCACTGCAGGACTACTAAGACCAAGCTGACTCCTCCCAGCCCATCATGGCCTCTGTTGGGAGACACCAAACCCAGCCACGATTTCCCAATACACAAAACTACACTGAGTCCTGTCTTTCCAGCCCCACGTCCCACCACTCCCTAACTCCTTTCTCCATGCTCCAGTCACAAGGATTTCCCTGAACATATCGTGCTGTTTCACACTACTGTCTTTGAGCATTACATTAGACTTCAGGTTAAGCTGCTGTAACAGCTTAACTGCTCCCATTTAAGGAACCAGGTTCCTAACATCCTGTTATATCATCATCTCCTGGGGGACTGCCATCATCCACAGAGTTGAAGTGGGCTTACCTTCATGTCTGGCAAAGAGAGAGTCCAGGAAAAGTGACTTTCTCTCTAAAGAGATGGCTCAGAAGTTACACACGTAACTTTTGCTCACACTCTATTGACATGAACCTAGTCGCATAGTTATTTCTAGCTGCAAGGGAGTCTGGAAAGGATAGCCTCTATCTGGTGGCCCTGTGCTCTACCCAAACATATCGTATTCTTTCATGAAAGGGGGACTAAATGGAGGATGTTACCAGAACTTGGGCGACAGGTCAAAGAGGACCCACTGGCCCCCAAATTGCGTACAGTTGGAGCACTAAAATATTAAGGACAATAATAAACTATTTTAAAATGGGAATGCATCAGACCATACCAATGATTTGAAAAGGTACATAAATAAATAGGGGAGAAGGGAGGGTTCTTGTTAATGGTACCCATCTGCCACCAGTCTGCCATTTTCTCAGGAATGGACTTCGCTCACCTTGATCACATCCCTACTCCCCAACCCCAGCGTTTTGTTATCTCCTGTTATAATTATCTGTGTACAACTTAGACTGTGAACTCAAAAAATCAGCAATAAATTACCAAAATCACTCCCAAAATAGAACAATTTTTATAGAGTCTATAAAACTCAGTTATTGCAGTCTTCACTTTGTCACCCTTCATAACAGTACTGTTGTCAAAGGAAAATTGTTTCCAATCCTGATGACACTCTTTCATATACTCTCAAAGTGAAATATCTTCTGTGACCAGGAAACGGTCTCTCAGGCACTGACTATACTACTCCTCTTAGTTGTTGTCTCTTGTAGCAAGTTGTGTCCCCCTCTCCACAGTCCTACAATAGGACCTGCTCAACTTTACAGACCAGACATCACTGTAATCATAAGCTGCTCTCATCTGTATCAAAATAAAACTTATGCATTGACCAAAATCTAACAGCTCATTTGTGAAAAGTTTGTGCTGCAGACAGCTGAGGTCTTTTGATGAAAGAGCACTGAAGTAGGCACTCGCTGAGTATTAACTGAATGAATGATTCATTCATTGAACAAATGAACAAATAAGTGAAAGAACAAAGTTGGTCAATATTTGATCCAAAAGCTAGTTATAAAAAACTTTAATTTGAAAAGACACATGCACCCCAATGTTCACAGCAGCACTATTTACAATAGCCAAGACATGGAAGCAACCTAAGTGTCCATCAACAGAGGAATGAAGAAAGAAGATGTGGTGTGTGTGTGTGTGTGTATATACATATATATATATATATATATATATATATATGTATATACACACACACACACACACATACATACACACAATGGAATATTACTCAGCCATAAAGAAGAATGAAATAATGCCATTTGCAGCAACATGGATGGACCTAGACATTATCATACTATGTGAAGTAAGCCAGACAGAGGAAAACAAATATCATATGATATCACTTACATGTGGAATCTAAAAAAAAATGATACAAATGAACTTATTTACAAAACAGAAACAGACTCACAGACGTAGAAAACAAACTTATGGTTACCAAAGGGGAAAGGTGGGGAGGACAGATAAATCAGGAATTTGGGATTAACAGGTACACACTACTATTTATAAAATAAACAAGGACCTACTTTATAGCACAGGGAACTATATTCAATATCTTGTAATAACCTATGATGGAAAAGAATCTGAAAAAGAATATATATATATATACATACTTATAACTGAATCACTTTGCTGTACACCTGAAACTAACACAACATTGTAAATCAACTACACTTCAATTTTAGAAAAATTTAGTTACAAAGAGTCTGGTTCTTTCAGTTGTCTTAATCATCAAACGGCATTTGCAAGTCACGTGTAGACTAGCTTTCTGTTGATCAAAGAAATTGTCGTATTGCCAAGAATCTGATCTTGATGAAGGGGTGGTACCAAGTTTCATGCTTTCTAGAAGTCTTAGAAATTAAAAGGAATAAATTCTGTTGGACTGCTGCTGTAGAAGGTGGTCTAGGTAGAATCTGCTTTTTCAGGCTTGCAGGACAGTCCTGCTATGGTTTTCCCCCAACTCTTTTGATACAGTCCTTATTTAAGGTGGAGCAATGACAGCAGAACATACAGCCCTCCTGTCACTTAAGAACCCACCCAGGGCTCCTGCATGTGGTGGGAGACCCTGGTAGCCATCAGAATTATAGGCTGGCAGCTCTACCCAAAACAGGCTTGCTTGAGCCTGAAGGTTTAGGAAGACAAGATAAGTAAGAAAAATGATCTAACATCAAGGATTTATATTTAAAGACAAAACAACCCACCAGCTACATCTTGGGATCAATAAACATTCAGCCCTGTCTCCATTAATATCCAATAGACTCCATGAAAAGCACTGGTTCCGGTAATGACATAGTTCAGGCACTGTAAGACCCCAAATCATCCTAGATCCAACCATGTTCAGAGTCCTATACTTCCCAAACATTGGAATATGAGCTTATATTTTTATAAACACAGAATCTAAATCAAAATTTCACTTTTACTCTATCCCCTGAGTTTCCTGAGTTCATTTTATTAATGAAACCTGTTTCTTCCCAAACAAAATAGGGTCTGGAACCTGCCAACATCCTAAACCCCTAAAATCTAGAGAAATTCCAAGCTACTTGGTACAGTCCCTTATCAAACCAGATGTTTGGTGTGTTTTCTCCTAAGAATAACAAGAAACATCCTAAAACAGGAGTTTAAGTTTTTTACGACCACCCTAAAAACTAATCACAACCTTTGAATAACTACAAAAGTATCAACTGAATTATAAGAATTTATGTCACACTTTTAACAGGGGGAGAAAATGCCTTTGCAGACTAATACTGGGGATATTTTCACATAAATAGAAGCACAATAAAGTTTAATGAGAGTGAAGGGAAAGGTTGTTGACAAGAAGGCCAAATATTCTTATACAGGCAGACCTCGAAGACATTGCAGCTTCAGTTCCAGACCAGCACGATAAAGCAAATATCACAATAAAGTGAGTCACACAAATTTTGGGGCTTCCCAGTGCATATAAAAGTTATGTTTACACTATACTGCAGTCTATTAAGTGTGCAATAGCATACATCTAAAAAAAATGTATATTCCTTAATTTAAAAATACTTCATTGCTAAAAAAATGTCAATCATCTGAATATTCAGTGAGTTGTAGTAGTAACATCAAAGATCACTGATCACAGATCACCATAACAAATATAATAATAATTTAAAAGTTTGAAATGTTGCCAAAATGTGACAGAGACACGAAGTGAGCAAACGCTATTGGAAAAATGGCACCAATAGACTTACTCAATATACGGTTGCCATAAACCTTCAGTTTGTAAAAAACACAATATCCGTGAAGCACAGTAAAACAAAGCACAATAAAATGAGGTCTGCCTGTAATGAGATTTCCAAACAGATAAAATACTGTGTCCTATTACAAGATACTATAGCTGATGTCTGACGTAGGACCCAAATGGGATTCAAACACATCTAATGTAACTGTTGAGTAGTAGGCAGTCCTTAGAGTTAATAATTTACATAAGAAGACCTAGAGTCTGTCATATAGAGTGAAGTAAGTCAGAAAGAGAAAAACAAATAACGTATGCTAACACATATATATGGAATCTAAAAAAAAAAAAGGTTCTGAAGAACCTAGGGACAGGACAGGAATAAAGACGCAGACGTAGAGAATGGACTTGAGGACACTGGGAGGGAGGAAGGGTAAGCTGGGAGGAAGTGAGAGAGTGGCACTGACATATACACACTACCAAATGTAAAATAGATAGCTAGTGGGAAGCAGCTGCATAGCACAGGGAGACCAGCTCCGTGCTTTGTAACCACTAGAGGGGTGGGATAGGGAGGGTGGGAGGATATGCAAGAGGGAGGAGATATGGGGATATATGTATACGTATAGCTGATTCACTTTGTTATAAAGCAGAAACTAACACACCATTGTAAAGCAATTATACTCCAATAAAGGTGTTAAAAAATTTACATAAGAAGAATTGTCTGTGGCTGAAGGAGTGAACAGGGGCTGGGGCACACATGCCTGGGAGTGCATGATGTCAGTGCCCCAAACAGCTGGTCAGACTCAGAAGACACCTGCTATTTAGTGAAACGGACATACTACAAGGAGAAAGCAAAGTGTATATGAAACATTCTGGGCTGCAAACCTGGCCTCTAATCTATCTTTGCCTCAGTGTCATTTCTCCAGGACTCCTTTTCCTCACGTGCCATGTATTTGGCTTGGGCTAGATGATGTCTGTGGACCTTCCAGTTACAGTGTTCTCTGATTCTAAGGAGAACCGTGACCAAAAAGTAAATAAAATAAAATAAGATGGTATGGTATAGTATCAAAGTCAGTAAAGAAATGGCAGGCAGAAAGGCATGGAAAAGAAGTGGCCAGGAATGTCTCCTTTATCAAATGGAAGAAGGATCTGAAATCCACTTCTTTGGACACAGACAGAGGGCAGCAATAGCAGAGGAGTCATAGATTTCTGTCGTGTCTACAAATCCCAACAAATTCTTGTTTCCATGGGAATGAGAAAACAAGGCTGCTTCCTGACAGATTGGTGGTTTTAAAATCCCATCTCTTCTGAAACTTTCCTTCCATCTGTTTCTGCTGTGCTGCACTCTGCTTTGGTAGCACGAAAATGGAAAGACAAGTTGCACCTGAAAGAAAAAGAAATTGTCCTCTCCTACTCTTCCAGTACATTCTATTCAAAAGATGGGCAATGGGGGAAAATGAAACCAAATTAAATGATACTGAAAATTCTGAACGTTATTTTTTTTTCATACTCCATATGAGTTCACAAACCTGTTATAATTGTCAATCAAATCCTTAACATTTTTATCTCCTTTCAATCTCTTCTCACTCCCTATATTTTAGTACCATTTTGGTAATTCTCCTACCATGCTCTTGCCCTTGAGATTTTCTCAATACCCTTTTACCTACAAAAGAAGAACTATATAGCACAGTGATGAAAGGAATGGTATGGATAGACAATGAGGGAAAAACATGGTCCAAAAATACCCCAGCAATACTAAATTCTTATCTGCAGTTGTCTCTTGCTAATGACAGTCAGGTGGAAATGGAAGGTGGTAGAGAGAAAGCAAAACACACTTTCTTCACCCTTTGCTCAGCTACTATGTGTGTCACTTATTATGAGACCCAATTCTTTCAAGGAAAAAAGAGTGGACAGTCTGCTCTCTGCCATTCCTATATTATTTTGCTCTAAGATGACTGACATGCCCTAAAAGTAAGTAGATGTAAGAAAAAAGTAAGAAGATTATTAGTGTAACTTACTGGTGAATTATTTGCAGAATTAAATGAAGATAATAGCAATAATTAAGGGTAATGTTGTATATTGATTGCACTAATGAGCCAATCCTTCATGCCTTCTTATATCCATGCTCTTGGTAGTGCCCTGTACACACTGACTTTCTGTCACATAACTTGCTTTGGTCAGTTGGGTTGTAGCAATGCTGATGCAAGTAAGGGCTTTGAAAAAATCCTCCCATGTTTCCACCTCCTCTCTTCTTCTCTGTCATCATCATGAGAACTAGTCTGTTGGTGGATGAAACTCATGTGGTAGACCCAACCATGGTCTATCACGATAGCTGAGGCCATCATAGATTAGATGACAGGCAGATGATCCCTACACATGTGAGTGAGCCCAGATGAGCCCAGCCCTGATCAAAAGAGCTACCAGACAACCCATAGACTTGTGAGAAAAAACTGTTGTTTTAAGCCACGATAGGTGTGTAGGGTGATTTCTTACATAGCAATAGCTAACTGATACAGATAACAATAATAATTTTTTGAGTATTCACAATATGCCAGGGACTCCTTCATGCTTTTCAAAAATCATTTGATCCTTATAACAAACATAATAGTACTATTACAAGCTCAATCTTTTAGTTCAGCATATTGAGTCTGAAATATAAATCTTCAGAATAATTTTTCACATATCTTTAAGCATCACAGACATCTTGTGCCACAGATAAGGAAGATACTATTTTCTCCACTGAGATCTGTGAGACAAACGGACACATTAAAAGTGAGCACTGTGTTCACTCCTGCTTTCTGACTAGGGATACTTTCCAAACCAAACTGCAAAATGATGAAGGCCAAGAGAAGAGACGTGACATTGCTGAGCTTAGGAGGCAGAGATGAGAGTGCAGGGCTGCCAACGTGGCTGGACTTTGCCAGGCAAGGTACCAAAGAGGAGAGAGCTGCCCAAAAGGGGGTCCATGGAAGTCTACATGGGCATTCACCTAGGTTCTTAATTGTACATGGGCAGTGAGAGACATCTTGAGGCCCAGCAGAGAGTGGGCTTAAGAGCTGAACAGGGTTACCAGGGGTTATACAGTCCTGGAAGACATTAGAGTTCTGTTTCAGCCAGAACGAAGACACCCACACTAGCACCTTGGGTATTTCAATGAGACCCCAGAAAGGTCACACTTTAGGAATAATGACCATGCACTAGGAAAAGTATCACATCTTAGGAATAAGAAAAATATCAAAATGGACCCTAACAAAGCCTATAATCAAGCTTGAAAGGATTTAGAAACAATCTTCCAGTAAATCACCTACCTACCAAAACAAAACTCCATCCTTTCAACGAGAAATCATAATTTAAACTCCCTACAGAATAACATTCACAATGTTCAGCATACAATACAAAAATTTTAGACACGCAAAAAAGCAAGAAAATATGATCCATAATCAAAAGAAAGGGATCTCAAGAAGACCCAGATGTTGGACTTATCAGAGGAGTATTTTAAAACTATTATTAATATATTCAAGAATAAGTGAAGAGATATACATAATAAGTAAATAGATGGGAGTCTCAGCAGAGAATTGCAACTACAAAAAAGATAACATGAAAATTCCAGAATTTAAAAATAAAACATCTGAAATGAAAATTCAAAGGATATGTTTAACAGAAGATGCTACAGAAGAAAAGGCCAATAACCTTGAAGACAAATCAATAGGAATTGTCTCAACTGAATAACAGAGAGGAGGAAAATTTTAAATAATGAAGAGCAACTCAGACACATCAGGTAGTCCAACATACATGTGATTCAAGTCTCAAATGAAGAGGAGAAAGGATACAGTAGAAAATATTAGAAGAACTAATGGCCAAACATTTCCCACATTTTGTAAAAAATACCAACCTACAGATCAAAGAAGCTCAGAAAACCATTAGTTGAATAAATACAAAAAAAACCCACACACATTTAAGCACACTATAGTTAAACTTCTTGAAAATTAAAGATAAAATCTTCAAGTCAGCTAGAAAAAATTCTTAAATGATGTTACAGAGGAACTATAAGAATGATATCTGACTTCTCATCAAAAACAATGGAGGCCAAAATACAGCAGAAAGACATCTTTAAGAAAAGGGAATCCTTGTACACTGTTGGTGGGAATGTAAATTGGTGCAGCCACTGTAGAAAACAGTATGGAGATTCCCCAAAAAGCTAAAAATGTAATAGAACTACCATATGATCCTGCAATTCCACTCCTGGGTATACATCCAAAGAAAACTAAACACTAATTTGAAAAGATACATGCACCCCAATGTTCATAGAGGCATTATTTACAGCCAAGATATGGAATCAACCTAAGTGTCCATCAGCAGATGAATGGATGTGGTATATACAGACACACACACAATAGAATATTACTCATCCATAAAAAAGAATGAAATTTTGCCATTTGCAACAACATGGATGGACTCGGAGGGTATTACGCTAAGTGAAATAAGTCAGAGAAAGACAAATACTGTATGGTATCACTTATATGTGGACTCTAAAAAATACAACAAACTAATGAGTATAATGAAAAAGAAACAGACTCAGAGATATAGAGAACAAACTAGTAGTTACAAGTGGGGAGCGGGAAAGGGGGGCAAATAGGAGTAGGGGATTAAGAGACACAAACTACTATGTATAAAATAAATAAGCTACAAGGATATATTGTACAGCACAGGAATATAGCCAATATTATAACTATAAATGGAGTGTAATCTTTACAAATTGTGAATCACTATGTTATACACCTAAAACTTATATAATATTGTACATCAACTATACCTCAATAAAAAAATTTTTAAAGGGATGGGGGTGGGCAAAATGGGTGAAAGCAGTCAAAAGGTATAAACTTCCACAAATAAGATTAAATAAGTCCTGGAGATGTAATATACTATATGATGACTATAGTTAACAACACTATATTTTATATTTGTAAGTTGCTAAGACGGTAGATCTTAAAAGTTCTCATCACAAGAGAAAAAATTTGTAACTATTGATATATGTGGTTATGGATATCAGCTAAACTTATTGTGGTGATAATTTCACAATATGTACATATATCAAATCATTATGTTGTACACCTGAAACATATAATTTTATATGTCAGGTATATCTCAATTAAAAAAACATATTTTGATGTATGAAGCACATCAGAAAAGAAGTGGGAAGATATTTCAAATATTAGAAAATGAAAGTCAAAAAGAAAAAGACATCTTTAGCGCTAAAAGGGGAAAAAAAATCAATCTTGAAATATATACACGGTTAAAATACACTCCAAAAATGAAGGGGAAATACACATTGTCAAGTATATGAAAACTAAAAGAAGTCATCACCAGCAAACTTCTACAAGAAACACTAGACAGAGGGAATTCTTCAGGCTGAACAGAAATGATAACAGATGAAACTCAGATCTGCAGGAAGTAATGAGGAGCACCAGAAATGTAAATATGTTAGTATATATGAAAGGCTATCATTTTCCCTTTTATTAATTATATTAAAAGATAAATGACTCTTCAAAAAGATTATTTTTACCATTTACAATTTGTGGAGATATAAAATATTGTATATGACAACAATAACACAAAGTACAAAGGTATAAATATTTCAGAAGCCTCAATTTCTGGTGTCTAACATTTACTTTAATTAAATGCCTTCTTATCATGCCTAAAGTTTGCCACTTGCTATCTCAGTAGCCAACCAGAGGAACAATAGAAATAGGAGACATGGTCTTTGACATCAAGGATCATACAAGGAGTTTAGAAAGCAAAATATACAACAGTGAAATACCTTAGCAATAATTACAAAGCGGTGACTGGAAGATACAAGAACAGACAAAATGCCTAAGTTTTCCTAGGGTTCAAAACACAAAGGAGTGATAGAACTCACTCCTAGCCCATCTGGAGAAATTTTGTGAAATGGGGGGGGAAACCACGTTTCTCCTCATCGTTGGACAAGGATGTGTGAGCTTGAATTTCAGCCCCACTAGCCCTCAGTGGGCAATGAAACTGCACAGGCAACCACAGCGGCTCTGATCTCAGTAGATACAGAAATAATTAGGAAAGACTCCCAGGGCCCTGAGCTCTGCTTCATGAATACGGACTGTCCTCATCTCCAAAGGAACGAAAATAACTTCCACATTAATATTCAGAAAGCGCTTCAAAGGATCTCAAGCCTGGTATATTTTTGAAAGTTCACATCCAGCTTGATTAAACTTTGCTCTGTCTTTCTGTTTCTAACAATCTTATGGAAATGTCTTACATTTCGTCTTTAAACTTCATCTTTTTAGGAGAAATTGTGGAGTCAAGGGTTCAAATGACAGAGAAAATATAAAAGTTTGTACTTGTTAATTTGTATTGAATTTAAGTAGCCCAAAGAATACTTTGCTAAGCAGTGACTCTCAGGAATGATCTTTCTTTTTTTATAATATTTATTTATTTTATTTTTTGACTGTGTCAGGTCTTAGTTGTGACATGCAGGCTCTTCATTGTGGCGCGCAGGCTTCTCTCTAGTTGTGGCACGCGGGCTCCAGAGTGCGTGGGCTTGGGCTCTGTAGTTTTGGTGCATGGGCTCTGTAGTTGTGGCGTGCGGGCTACAGGGTGCGTGGGCTCTGTAGTTTGCAGCACGCAGGCTCTCTAGTTGAGGTGTGCAGGCTCAGTAGTTGCGGTGCTTGGGCTTAGTTGCCCCGCGGCATGTGGGATCTTGTTTTCCTGACCAGGGATTGAACCCAAGTCCCCTGCATTGGAAGGCAGATTCTTAACCACTGGACCACCAGGGAAGTCCCAGGAGTGATCTTTAAAGGAGTCTTTTTCCCACCTTTCTTATTGAACACACTCATGTATGCATATACACATAGTCCATCTGTGCTAGTACAAATATTAAAATTTGGCAGTATGATTTTTCTCTTAGTAAGTCATCAATCGCCAAATTGGGAGTTAACAGCTCCTGCCATTTAAAATTATCATTAGTTTTTTTTAAAAGAGTGTAGAAATTTTAATTTTTAAACTATGGGGAAATAATATTGTTTGTATCTTAAAGAAAGTAAATAAAAATTGTAAATAATTATTCTTTTTTTTTAATCTTTGTTTTTGGCCTCACTGGGTGGCTTGCAGGATCTTAGTTCCCATACCAGAGGTTGAATCTGGGCCCACATCTGTGAAAGTGCCAAGTCCTAACCACTGGACTGCCAGGGAATTCCCTGTAAATCTTTATTCTAATTGTGCCCTCAAAATTCACAAGTTCGTTAATTATAAAATTGTTTATGTACGCTATAGAGTTGTGTTTCAAAGACATAAAAAAGAAAATTCACAGTCCACTCACTTAGAAATAAACAATGCTAATGTTTTCGTTTTCCTTCTGGTCTATCTTTTCTGAATGAAGAGGCATGCCCAGACAATATCATAAAAAGTTATTTTTAATAAATTTTAGATTATATTGAATTAAACGTTTTGAATCTTTTCTTTCATTTAACCTATTATTAAAGATCTTTCAAACACCTTATTTTAGATATCTTCCATAATTATTTCTCAGTCATTGTGGTAGCCAGCCTCCAAGATGACCCCCAATGATTATGGCCTCCTGGTATTCATGACCTTGTGTGGTACTGCCCGACATTGAATAGAGGTGACCTGTGTAACCAATTCAGAAGTAACAGTTTGACTTCCAAAACTCTGTCATTAAAAATATTGCACTTTTCACCCTATTGGTTTACTCAGTATAGGAGAAGCAGGCTGACGTCTCATGAGTCCAGCATCCCTGTAGAGAGGTCCAGGTGCTGAGGAATTGAGGTCTCCTACCAATAACCATCACCAATTTGCCAGGTATTTGAGTTTATCACCATGGAAGTAGATCCTCCCACTCAGTCAGGTTCTCAGATGACTGCAGCCCTAGCTGACACCTTGACCGCAACCTCATGAGAGACTCTGAGACAGAATCACCAAGCTAATCTGCTCCTGGGTTCCTGACCCATAGGATTGTGTGAGTTAATAGATGTTTATTGTTTTAAATATTTAAATGTTGGAATGACTTGTTGCACCTAAATAAATAATAATGATTTGGGGACCGGAAGTGGGGCACTACCATAACAAAAACCTAAAATGTGGAGGTGACTTTGTGACAGGAAAGACTGAGAAGTAAAAGCATAAGGTAGGGGCTTCCCTGGTAGCGCAGTGGTTGAGAGTCCGCCTGCCGATGCAGGGGACGCGGGTTCATGCCCGGGTCCGGGGGGATCCCACGTGCCGCGGAGCAGCTGGGCCCATGAGCCACGGCCGCTGGGCCTGCGCATCCGGAGCCTGTGCTCCGCGACGGGAGAGGCCACAGCAGTGAGAGGCCCACGTACCGCAAAAAACAAACAAACAAACAAACAAACAAAAAAAGCATAAGGTACATGGAAGAAACTTAGCAGAAGCCTGGTGACCTTCAAGGATGCTATTGGTAAGGACTTGGAGGAAAATCTGGAAGATATTATTGGGAACTAGAAGATAAGAGATCCTTGTTAGGGACTTCCCTGGTGGTACAGTGGTTTAAGACTCCATGCTTCCATTGCAGGGGCACAGGTTCGATCCCTAGTCAGGGAACTAAGATCATGCATGCTGTGCGACACAGCCAAGAAAAAAAAATTAAAAAGAGGGATTCTCGTTAGATACGACAGAAAATTAAACAACACTGTCACATGCAAAAATATGGGGGGAAAAAAGAAAATATGTTTAATGAACTAAGTGATCTAGCTAAGGAGATTTCCAGGCAGAGTGTTGAAAAGTGCTGCTTGGTTTCTTCTTTTAGCAAAATGTGAGAGGAGAGATAAGCTGAAGGAAGAACTATTGCATTGAATAAAAAGGAGTCAAGAATCTCTGCTTCTGAAATTTTCCAGATGACAGAAAATGCTAAAATTGTAAAATAGCTTCCAGGCAAAGATCAAATCCAGGGCTCTTCCAAGAAAACATGGTCTAAAGAGGAAGTTGAGGTTGTGACTGTAAAATCCCATTTAATGATTAAGGAAAATCTAAGGGAGTACTTCAGAGAATTCTAGGGCCTCTGAGAAGCTTACAGGCAATGTCCCTCAGCAGTTTCAACAAAAGACCAAGGTAGAAAAGGGCTTATCTTGAGGACATTTATGGTGTGGTTTTTGTCTAATGGAATAAACGCCACCTACTACCCTATTGCAGATGACCTACAAAGTTGGTTTTTTTTTTAAATTAATATTGGCAGAAACATTATCAGGTTGGACTGAATGGACAGAAACCATACAAAGTGAAAAGAGACCCTCAGACTCCCAAACTTTGAGAGGCAGGAAGCAGGCTGAGACTATTTCTTAGCTGCAAATCATGGGTTACCTTTAATGGAACAGGAAGGAAGAATCAGAGGGTGGAACCAAGAGCTCAGAGGGCAGAACCAGGAGCCATGGAGAATCATTCCCAGGAAAGAGTAGACCTGAGTCCTAATTAAGGAACTTTCAATATTTGCCTGGCTGAATGGTAGGGTTTCTGTGAAGCAGCACCCTCTGCGTGCCTCCTGTTCTCCCCATTTTGAATGGGAATATCTATAGCAGTCCTGTAAGGCTGTCCCACCAGTATATATCAGGTGTGGGAGGGGGGCAGATAACTTGTCTCTGTAATTCATGGGTCTTCAGGTCGAGAGGAAGTACATTTGAACTGTACTTGGAACCACATACTGAAGAAACTGTACCCGAAGAGCTTCATCTGCCCCTGGACCTGATTTAGCTGGTGAGGCTCTGGACTTGGAACTGATGCTGAAACACAATGAAACTTTTGAGGAACTTGTGAAAGGGTGATTGTATTTTGCAAGAGTAAAGGATACGAATCCTTGGAGGCCAGAGCACAGACTCTGACTGTGGTAACCACCCTCTCCAATGATCCCCAGTAATTCTTGCCTCCTGGTTTTCATGTCCCTATTGAGGTCCCTAACACAGTGAATAGAACCGATCTGTGAAATGCAACAGTATATTAGAAAATAGCAGAGTGTGACTTCAAAAAAGACATTGCAGTTTCTACTTTGCTCTCTCTTGGATCACTCGCTGGAGGAGAAGCCAGATGCCATGTCACGAGAGAACAGCTCCAGTCCTATGCAGAGGTCCACGTGGGGAGAGATTGAGACCTTCAGCCAACAACCAGCACTGCCTCAGCAAGCATGTGTGTGAGCCACCTGTGAAGCAGAACCTCCAGCCCCAGTCAGGCTTTCAGATGACCACAGCCCTGGCGAACAACTTGACTGAAACCTCATGACACGTCTTGGGGCAGCACCATCCAGCTAAGATGTTCCTGGGTTCCTTATCCACAGAAATTGTGTGACATAATAAATATTTATTGTTTTAAGCCACTAGGATTTGGGGTAATCTGTTATTACTTGTAGATAAATAATTCAGCCTTATCTTATCATGTGGATATACCATAATTCAGTGTTGAACATTTAGATGTCTTCTAATTTTTCATCATTACAAAACAATGCTACTATGAAAAACCTGATAAATAGTCAATTGTCTGAATCTCTAAGTGTGACTCTAGACTAACTTCTTGGAAGTGAAATTACTAGATGTGAACAATGTAGGTTTACAGCTGCATTATACAAGAGTCCTTGTTTTACTGCAGCCTCTAGTTATGCTTTTAAAAACCACAAGACAAGGATATCCATTATCCATATTATTATTTAACACTGTACTGGAAGAAACACCCTTAGGAAAGAACATGAAATTAAAAGCATAAAAGTTAGAGAAGAAAAACTTAAACCTCCACTATTTTCATTTGATATGATGAATATTTGGAAAACACAAGAGAAACTATTGAAAACCTATTATAAATGATAAGAGAACCCAATAAGGTAACAAGAGACCAAAGAACTTCATCGCTACCCTATATGCATTCAAGACGCTTTGAACAGAGGTCTGACCAAGTGTGTTTATAGGCAGAGGTAGGAGGAAAAAGAGCTGCCTCTTGACTGTATCCTACTGAATTCATCTCATTCAACAAACAAGTTACACAAATACATACAATAATGTCAGCTGGATAACACTTGAGTATCACATGTACACCTCTCAAATGTGCACACGGTGCACTTTTAATCCCTAATTATCGGGAGGGGGAATTGTTGCTGATTTTGAAACTACAACTAGCACGAGGGAAATAAGGGAGCACATGGTGATTGAAGAGGTTCGTCAACCTGAATTACCTCATTCCTCACCTCTATCCCTGAAGCTTCTCCTACTCCATCAATCTTCGCTGAGACTGACAGACCAGGTCTTCGGCATTTAGCATCTTGCTTCCTGAGCCACGGCTTAGTCACTCTCCCACTCCTGGCAAGCTCTTCCCTGTGAGAGTTTCTGTTAAGCTCCTATCCTGAAGGGTATGTTCAAGCCCAGAAGCCTAACCAGACTGACGCTGCTAGCTGTCAACTCGCCCTGGTTACAGGCCTCAGGAACAGGAGGATCTTGATGCTGAACCACAAGCTAGATTCTGCCCTTGCGATTCACCCTTCTTTACCAGCTCAACTAGCAAGGGCCACAGTTAATCAGAATGTTGTTGCCTTCCCTCACTCTATCACACGTTCCCTAAAGAAGACAGCAAGGATTATCTTTTTTGGATAAAAATGAGGAAGGGAATAAGGAGGGAGAAAGGGCCCGTCGCGTGAACGGCAAATCTCTGGACCACGAGGACTGAACGAGATCTCACTTGGCACTTCAGGCTCCACCCTCAGGCTCAGAGCCCTGGCAGGAATGTTTTACACGCATGTGGCCTTCCTGCCAAGTCTGACAAATATTCCTAAGGCTAAAGTGTGTTAAAACACAGGGAGAGATCGTGGGTTCATTCCAGCAGAAAGACCTCAGAGAGCTGAGTGTACCGGGGGCTATGAGGAGACTCCAGATCTCCTGTCCCCTGTCCCCTGCCCTGCAGGATGGGGTTCGGGCACGAGCAAAGAGGAGGGGTCTGTATGTGGCTTTTCAGCACCCACAGAGAGAAGCCGCTCTCCACAGGCCAGGAGGCAAGTTGCCAGAAACCCAGATGAGCCTTCTGCAGCAATGCGTGCTCTCTTCCCAAAGTGAACCACAGAGGTCCTACCCTCCAATTTCAGCAAGTGAAGGCGGGGCTTCTGAGAATCTCTCATTCTCAGCTTGGACAACTTGCATGGCTGAAGCGCATACTGTATTCACTCACATGAAAGTGCAAACTAGGCCTATAGAGAACAGAGCAATTGATTTCTAAACGCGTAGGAAGAGAGAAAATATACGAAAGTCATCCTCAGCATTCCCGCGTCTAGGAAGCCATTAAAATCTTCACATCCTGGAGTCTCCAGAGTGTGAGTTTCCATCAGGTTTCACCACACCTTTCGGCCTCTTTATTTACCCCATGAGATATTAAAGAATTCACAGAACAGATTTACAATTAATTTTATTTCAAATGAATATACAGCAGATCGCATTTGGTGAGTCAGAGAGGAAATCTGAAATAAAATAAAATAAAAATAGAATGTGGTGATCTAAAACACAGTGTAACTCATAGCTCTCCAGACAAAACTGGCATATTAAATGGATATAGAAGAGTGCATCACTGACTTTTTTGAACGTCATAGATGTTTGTAATTCTTCGTTTGGGGTTTTAACCTCGATTCATATTAAATTTCAAAAGCACAGTCTCAGTTCACGATCCAGTTTGATTCACCTTCTCCTACGTGCTTGGCACTGAGCTAGGCACTAGTGAGACAGAGGAGAATCACACACATCTGCCCAGAAAGAGTCGAGAAGTTGACATGCTTGCTATTTTGCTCTCAAAAAGAAATAATGCACCAAGTTAGTGCAGCAAACATTTTAGAGAGCTGACTGTAAGGTCCTGTGCGAGGCCCCAAGAAACCCCCAAATAATGCCAGGCCACAAGTGGCTTTTTAAAGCCACATTACATATTGACTTTGTAACACAGAATGTTCATCTGGGCAGATTTACTTCCCTAATTATGTTTTGTTTGTGCTAATATTAAAATGAGCCTGTATTCCCTGATCATCTTCAGAGGAAGAAGTGCTTTAGAAGCATGCTGGGCAACAAGATAAAAAAGGACTGAAGATGCCCAAGCCAAGAAACATGGCTCCTCCGTCCCGCTCTCTATTCCTTCCTCTCCATGCCTTTTTTTTCTTCCTTCCTTCCTTTCTTTCCTTTTTTTTTTTTTTTTTGCGGAATTATATATGACTCCTTAGGAATATGAAAAATGTTTATTGTAATTTTCATAAAGTCATGGAAGGAAAAAGAAAACGTTTTAATTTATTGAGCCCCCGCTAAGGGCTAGATATTGTACTAAGTGTTTCATAAGTTATCTCTTTTAATCCTCCCTAGAGCCCTGTGAAGAAGGCATTGTTATCATCAGTTTAGAGATGAGGACACTGAAGTACGAAAGTATTTACATAACTAATAAAAGATTGAACCAGAATTTGAATATGGTCCACCAACATTAAGACCTATTTCTTTCTACTGTCCAGTTCACGCTAACCTTTTTTTTAAGATTTTTTTGATGTGGACCATTCAAAAGTCTTTACTGATTTGTAACAATATTGCTTCTTTTTTATGTTTTGGTTTTTCGGCCACGAGGCCTGTGGGATCTTAGCTCCCCAACCAGGGATCGAACCCGCACCCCCTGCATTGGAATGCGAAGTCTTAACCACTGGACTGCCAGGGAAGTCTCCACTCTAATCTCTAAAATCCCAATTTACCAACAGCCCAATAGAGAAATGGGCAAAGGAGAGGACCAACAGTTTGCAGAAAAGGGCCTTAAACATGTATTTTTTTAGATGGTCGATTATACTCGTAATAAGAGGAATGCAAATTAAAGCTTCACCCACCACCATAGCAAAGCTAAAGAACACCTGGTATCACACTGTAGTAGTGAGTATGGGGGAATCAGGCTTGCTCTTACATTGCTGATAAGAGTAAAGACTGACATAACTGCTCTGAAGGGCACTTTGGTAATTCCTATCAAATTACTCTTCTATGACTTCATCCTCAGGTATACTTGCATTTGCAAGAAATGAGATATTCACAAGATTATTCACTGCAACACTGTCTATAATAGCAACAGATTGAAACAACCTGATGTTCATTAATGGGAGACATAAATTATGTTCATCCATACAAAGAATTATTTACAACCATAAAAATGAGGGGGCTTCCCTGGTGGCACAGTGGTTGAGAGTCCGCCTGCCGATGCAGGGGACGCGGGTTCATGCCCCGGTCTGGGAAGATCCCACATGCCGTGGAGCGGCTGGGCCCGTGAGCCATGGCCGCTGAGCCTGCGCGTCCGGAGCCTGTGCTCCGCAACGGGAGAGGCCACAACAGTGAGAGGCCCGCGTACCGCAAAAAAAAAAAAAAAAAAAAAAAAATGAGGATTATTGTGGATATAATTTGCTAAGTGAAAAAAGGAAGATGAGAACAGCAAGTGCTATGTGCTTCAATTTGTGTGAAGGGGGAAATATATACAAGTTTTGGTATATAACTAGACTATCAAGAAATAGTAGCACTGGGGGCCTCCAGACAGGCATGGGGGTGGGGGTGAGAGTGGGGAGGACAGGAGAATTATTGCTATACACCCTTTGTGTCATTTGAATTTTGAACCATGTTAATACAAAACCTATTTTTTAAGTAAAACTTATTTTTTTAAGTATTTTTTAAGTAAAAAGCTAAAAAGCACACCAATTAATTGCCTTTCATATTTAACTACTGCATAATAGAAGAGGGCAATGATACTTTACTGGGTTAAACCTGAAAGTTGTACAAACTGATACAAAATCACCACCAGCTCGCTTTCTCTTTGGCCATTCCCGTTGTTGGAATTATTTCTTCCTTAAATTGTTGTTTAAGGCTATGACTTAAACTCTTTAGTTGTCTTCCTTCTCCTTATAACAATAATATTATAACAATGATGAGAACAATTTATGGAAGGACTGCTATTTGTAAAACTCTTGAGTTTAGAGCTGTGGTTATATTGTTTAATCTTCCTGATAATCTCATACAGTGGGACTATCAACCTCATTTTAAAAAAATTGAACTATAGTTGATTCAAAATATTATGTTAGTTTCAGGCATCCAACCCCATTTTTAAAATAAATAAATAAATAAATAAATTTATTTAATTTTTGGCTGCGTTGGGTCTTCATTGCTGCACGCAGGCTTTCTCTAGCTGAGGCGAGCAGGGGCTACTCTTCGTTGAGGTGCGCGGGCTTCTCATTGCGGTGGCTTCTCTTGTGGAGCACGGGCTCTAGGCGTGCGGGCTTCAGTAGTTGTGGCTCGCGGGCTCTAGAGCACAAGCTCAGTAGTTGTGGCGCATGGGCTTTAGTTGCTCTGTGGCACATGGGATCTTCTTGCACCAGGGCTTGAACCTGTGTCACCTGCATTAGCAGGTGGATTCTTAAACACTGCCACCAGGGAAGTCCGAACCCCATTTTAAAGGTGAGAAAATAGAGACTTGGACAAATTAGTATTTTCTATTTTAATGGATTTCTAGATACTATGGAGCAGCTGTTTTCTAATGTGTATGGCTTTGAGAAGAGAAATTTACAAAAGGAAAAGGCCTTTGAAAGTCCATCATGCCACTCAGAAAACGAAGATGCTGACACACAATTTATTGCACAGAGATTACTCTATTTACTCCACAGAGACACTTCTCACATTCAGGTGCTATTCAGAAAACAATAGCCCATGTGTTATATAAGAGATTCTAATATTTTAAAGGAAGAAACATCCTATAAAGCGATGGCAGCTCCTCTTTCCAGTCCTTTCAATTTCTCAGCTGCAGTGCGTACAAAGCAAATGCTCTTTTTTGACACAAGAGAAGCAATTTTTTTTTTCTCACCAGACAATGATAAAAATCACATAGTCTCTCTCTTCACCAGCCCTTGGCACTAGCCTCAAGCATCTTCTCACAAGTTAGGATAGAGTCCAGGATAAAAGCCTGACATACTAAAAGGTATATCAGAAACTCTCCACTAAAATATACTTGATATTTTATTATTGAAGTAAAGACAACAAAATAAACCATTCAGCCTTGGGGTTTTCCCCGTCACTGTGTAGGAGGCTTGAACTGATGTCATGGTGCTTACAAAAACCGCTTACAAGAAGGACCTTTGATTCCCTTTGCCCCAGCTGACATCCTAATCAGCCTGTGCTCTCCAGCCCCCTCTCTCTCAGCCATGAAGGGAGTCACACCTCACTAAGGAGCTCCCAAGAGAAGGGGTACTGTTTCTCATTCCAAAATGAAGGAGGCTGAAAGCAGTTTCCCCATAAAGTTGCCATTTGGGCTCTTAGTGGGTTTTCATTGCACTGTGAGGACAGCATCTGAATTCTGTCTTTTTTTTTTTTTTTTTGCGGTACGTGGGCCTCTCACTGCTGTGGCCTCTCCCGTTGCGGAGCGCAGGCTCAGCGGCCATGGCTCACGGGCCCAGCCTCTCCGCGGCATGTGGGATCTTCCCGAACCGGGGCACGAACCCATGTCACCTGAATCGGCAGGCGGACTCTCAACCACTGCGCCACCAGAGAAGCCCTGTTCTTGGTTTTTTAATTTAACTCTTTTCACAGCCATGTTGAGAGTAAAAATAAATAATTTCTGTCTGTCTTCCATTTCAAGTATTTCTGGATAAGGGATTCAAAAAACTAAAACTGTTTTTGTTTATAACATATAATATGGAATTGATCTTTCCAGGGTCAGAGATGATTAATGTTTTTACTTTTATACATTATTTTCTTAAACTAGTTCACATATAAACATTTTTATATGTTTATAAGCAAATATGCTTTCACAGCATACCTTGTGTATGTGTAAAGATAAGTATTTAATTCTCACTGTTCACTTTTAACTGACAAAGAAAAAAGTGAAAATGACAGAAACTGTGGTAGAACCTTACTTGCTGTTCTGGTCCTGGTTGTACCCGCCTTTGGCCAATCCCATAGCTATTCAAGAAATCTTCCCAACAGAGTACAACAGGATGAGAATCTGAAATCATTTCTGATATTCCCTACTAGATATTGATTGTCATATCAAGTAGTAAGTGGTAAAACTTTTAATTGACAACTAGTATAACTGTGGGTGGATTCTGATTTTGTTTTTAATTCTGTAGATTGTGTTTAAACAATTCAAAAGTATGTTCCTGATTTAGAGATACTAAGTGATATTGCACAGTTGTCACTTTATTGAATGTGTACAACACTCCCATGAAGTTTATAAGTGTACCTTTGTATAGCTTCAGCTGCTAAAATTAAAATTGATCTGTTATGACACACACAATAAAGACATTTTTGGACTCTATCATTATCTCAAAATAAACAGTTTAAAAAATGCTATCACTGGCTGTTGGGTGGAGCGTAGACCACAGGGGATGTAGGCAGACTCTTAGATGGCCCCCAATGACCCCACCTTCAGTGTTCCTGCCCTTCTACAAGGCCTCCCCTTGAGGACAGTCTGCAATCATGGACTCATGTGTAATGAATAGAATGACAGAGGTAATGGCATGACACTTCTGAGACTAGGCTACAAAAAGACTGTGGCTTCCATCTTGAGCATTCTCTCTTGCTTCCTCTCTCCCTCTCCATCTCTTAGATCACTCATCCTGGAGGAAGCCAGCTGCCATACTATGAGCCACCTTATGGAGGGGTCCACACGAGGTGACAAGGAACAGAGGCCCACAGTCCAAAGCCCATGAGGAGCTGAAGCCTGTGACAGACACGTGAATGATCTTGGAATTAGATCCTTCTGCCCAGTCCTATGTTGCCGTAATAGCAGCCCTGACCCACAGGTGGGCTGCAACTTCACGAGAGACTTTGAGCCAGAGGCACCCAGCTCAGTGGCAATTCCGTTTCACAGAAACGGTGCAACAATGTATGATTATTGTTTCTGACATTATGTTTTGGGATAATTTGTTACACAGCAATTGATAACTCATACAGGGGAAATAAGAATAGAAGCAGAAAGACCAATGAAAGGCCATTGCTGTAATCAAGAGACAACTCAGTATAGGGTAGTAATGGTAGAAGTGGTGAGAAGTGAGCCTGGGCAGGATGAAGGAGATAAGAAAAGCAACAACGTCCTCTCGGTGACCTGGAGAAAGAAAGTGAAAAACTATGGCCCTAATTTCCACTCAGTGGAGAATAACCAGCAAGTCCCACAGTGGAGCTGCATGTTGGCATGACAGAGGGAATAACTCTGGAAGGATTTTGGCTCCTGTGGGAAGGCATGGGGACAAGAAGTCTGAGGACATGGCCTGACCTGAGCCTTGTCTAGCACCCTGTAGCAGGACTGAGAAGCTGATTCCAGGAGCTGGGAAAGGGAAAGGGACAGGATCTGGCATCAGCCTGAATTTACAGACCAAAGACGATTGCGATGAGTTCAGAACATCTCTGTTTGGTTGAAGTAATCACAGAAACTCACCTGAATAAATATGTCAGTCCAAGTCCTATGATTAAAAATTGTAAAAAGCCATATTCCTTTTTTTTTTTTTTTTTTTTTGTGGTGCGCGGGCCTCTCACTGTTGTGGCCTCTCCCGTTGCGGAGCACAGGCTCCAGACACGCAGGTTCAGCGGCCATGGCTCACGGGCCCAGCCGCTCCGCGGCATGTGGGATCTTCCCGGACCGGGGCACGAACCCGTGTCCCCTGCATCGTCAGGCAGACTCTCAACCACTGTGCCACCAGGGAAGCCCAAAAACCATATTCTTAAGTGCTCCTCTATCAGGGCAGATCACCAGGTCCTGCACCTCCGGGACAAAGAGGCAGGCTGTTACCAGCCATGCAGACGTTGGCCCGGGGCTTCCCTGGTGGTGCAGTGGTTAAGAATCCGCCTACCAATGCAGGGGACATGGGTTCAATCCCTGGTCTGGGGCGATCCCACATGCCAAGGAGCAGCTAAGCTTGTGCACCACAACTACTGAGCCTGCACTCTAGAGCCCATGAGCCACAACTACTGAGCCCATGTGCCACAACTACTGAAGCCCGCACACCGCAATGAAGTGTAGCCCCCGCTCGCCGCAACTAGAGAAAGCCCGCACGCAGCAACAAAGACCCAACACAGCCAAAAATAAATAATAAAATAAAAAGTATTTTTAAAAAGCTTCATATCTATTAAAAAAAAAAGACCATCGGTTTTGATGTGAGGAAGGCTGAGGTGGAATTCCAGCTCCTCTCTTGCTAACTGTATGACCTCAGCAAACATTTAAATTCCTATAAGCTTCTGCTTTCTTTACTGCAAAATAAGGATACTAAAGGCACTTACTCCTAGTACCTTTAGTACAACAATGAATGGTTGGAAGGATTGGATAAGATAAGAGTATGGGGCTTCCCTGGTGGCGCAGTGGTTGAGAGTCTGCCTGCCGATGCAGGGGATGCGGGTTCGTGCCCCGGTCCGGGAAGATCCCACATGCCGCTGAGCGGCTGGGCCCGTGAGCCATGGCCGCTGGGCCTGAGCGTCCAGAGCCTGTGCTCCACAACGGGAGAGGCCACAACAGTGAGAGGCCCGCATACAGCAAAAAAAAAAAAAAAGATAGAGTATGTATTCTTCTTAGCACAGCGCCTGGCACATAGTAAGTTCTCGGTAAATAAGCATTGAGCTGCCACGATGTGAATTGTCACCTGCTGCTGCTGTTCTAAGTCTCTGGAGGAACACACAGGGTGACTGAAGGAGGTGGCAGCGCCCTTTATCTTAAAGCAAAGCTGCACTGCTATGTCTGACATTAAAAACAGGAAGGTACACACATCCCTGTATAGCTGTTCTTCTAGGAAAATCTGTGATCAAAAGCCCACTTTACCCCATCAGTGAACACAGCTGCTGGTTCCCTCTGCCCTCTTCTCACTCTTGATAAACAAGCTTTTAAAACGCCTTAAAGGCAAGTCCTGCTGCTGAAATGAAGAAGACCCAAATGGGGACAGGGCGGATTCATGGAGAGTGTCACTCTTCTCAAGCAGCCCTATGCACACTGTGTCACCACATCTGCTCCTGACATTCCCTGGCCACCTTGTGACTCACTGATGTACAAAGAGACAACCCACCGAATAAGCAGGTCAGGAGGGTCACTGGACGACAAAAGGCCCACCAAGGCACCCACAAGGCATAGGCTAAGCTCGGGGTCTGTGTGTCATGTCATAGCTGCGAGGGACACTCCTGCCCAGATGGCGTACCCCATGCCTGGGCATTCAGGGTCCTGTCACTAAGAGCTAACACATGACACTGAAGGCAAGACAGACTCAGCAGCTGCTATGCTCAGACACAAAAATCATCACAACCTAAAGCCACCAACACAAACTCTGCTGGAAAGAGTGGTCACCATCATGGATGATAACACCACAAGCTAAGACCACCATGAATACAGAGAACAATGTTACCAACAAACCCAGCAAACATATGCAAGTATACATAAAGGCACATCAAACGTTATAATCAAAAACTGAATACTAACATTTGTAACAGGAAAGAACAAAATGTTTGTTTTATGAATACATCTCGAAAGTCCACTGTTTAGTTCAAGATATCCACCTGAAGCCAAGAAAATGTCACCATTTTCTCAGCTTGGCTTCCTGTTCTAAAATGAAAGACTTCAGAAATCTAGACATACTTATAAATCTAAATGCTTTTCAATTAGATCTATAATTCAGCCATAACCCCCTGCTAGCACACATAAACAATTCATATTTGGAAATAAAAGTATCAAAACTTATACAATTTACAAATTTTCTTAACATTCTTCCCCACAGTGGATCTTTGCCAGCATTCTGTCATTTCTAATCTATAGCGTCAGATTGACAGTTAAGCCCAACAAGAGCTAATGATTGTGACAGGGGAAAGTAATCAGCACATCCACTCATTAGCAACATGCTCACACATTCATTGTCAATTATAAATATTTGCTTGGGCTAAACTCTGCCACCATCATAGGAGCCATTACCACCTGTAACCACATGATATATTTGAAGAGTCAAGCTTCCGGCGTTTTGCAGCTGGGACTCAATAATCAAAACGTTCATAAACTAACACTTGGGTCCCAGCAGAGTATCTTGCTCGAGATAACAAATGATTATCCTAGACAATGGAACTACAAGTCTCTGATTCACGAGTTTCTCAATTATGTTTCTGGGCTGTATCCATTAGCTTTTGTTGAAAGCCATTTCACTTGCTATTTGGGAACACTTTTAGGGGACATTCAAGTACACAGTTGGACTTGTACATCGGCAGTACTGCAGGATTTGGGGGGGAACTCCAGACCCTACCACATGTAATGGAAGCTGTCCGGTGCCCCGCCCAGATGCCCTTCAGGGGCCGGCGCACCCGTCCCTCAGCTGCTGTGACTAGAGATTGCTAATGACCCACAGCTGCCCTCTTCTCCGGAGGCCTGCTCTCCAACTAACCCAAACCGCCTTGACCTGAAAGCCGTGTCCTCCCCACTTTAAAAAAAAAAATTAAATTCTGAATTTATTTCACCTCCACGTCTTGCAATGAAGGTCAGGTAGTAAGATTTGTACAAACCGTGGTAATAGTTTCAACTTAGATATGGAAATTAACGTGTATTTTTCTGTAAGTGCACAATGGAGCCAGAAGCAGGGCTCATGTATACAGAGCTATATTTGTTAGTATGTATCCTTCAAAGTGAAATCTTAAACAAAGTTAACAGTATATACTTCTTGTGCCGCTCATAAAACATATCAGCCAAAACTGCCTACCAGATGGATATGAAATCTGAGTTTACTTTTTCATTCATTCATAAATTACTATTTCAGTGCAACCAGGTGGTACCTGATTTCCAATAATGTATAATGTTTTGGTTTTGCCAAATATATATATAACTGTGGATCTCATGGTACCATATTACATTTTTCCACCAAGGACTTACCGAAATGGAGTACAAAGAGCAAGTTGCTTCTCTCAAGGGAGGGACAGCCGGCTCTGGGGGGCAGTTCATGTTCTGGAGCTTCCCATGGGGCGCAGCTGAAGCTAGTCTCCCACGGAGACCACATTCCAGCTTAGTTTTCCTCCTTTGACCTGTCCTGGTTCTCTCACTCATCTTCTCCTGAGAGGACTCGGAAAAAAAATCGCTTGAAAAAGAACCTCCAGGGCTTTCCTGGTGGCGCACTGGTTGGGAGTCAGCCTGCCGATGCGGGAGATGCTGGTTCGTGCCCTGGTCTGGGAGGATCCCGCGTGCCGCGGAGCGGCTGCGCCCGTGAGCCATGGCCGCTGCGCCTGCGCGTCCGGAGCCTGTGCTCTGCGACGGGAGAGGCCGCGGCGGTGAGAGGCCCGCGTACCGCAAAAAAAAAAAGAAAGAAAAAGAACCTCCATCTCAGCGTCTGCTCCTAGAAAGCCTGACACTAAGAACTTCTCTTTACCCTGGATGGGACTGTGCTCCTTCCAGGGCCTCCATGAGCCCTAAGTCCCACCCTTGAACTGGTTGCTATTTCCCAAATACTCCAAACAGGTGAGTCTTTCCATTTGCCGTAGTCAACCCGTCTTCCCTACATACTGGGCGATACCCAGCGAAAGGACTACGTCCCATCCATCCCTAGCACCTGGCACAGTTCTGGCAGAATTCCTCATCACAGCCCAGACCAACAAAATCCTTCCCAACCTTTCTTAGAAATCAATTAGAAAAAGACTCAAAACCCAACAGAAAAATAGGTGTAGGGTATGAATAAAAACAGCCCACTGAAATGGAAATGGAGGCATAAAAACATGAGATGCTCATCTTCACTCATAATAAGTGAAATCTGAATTAAAACTACACTGAGATACCATTTTTCAATCATTAAATTGGGAAAAATCTGAAATATAGTTTTTTACTCTATCCATAGATCCAGTCCAGTGAGAGTGGGTTTTTTCTTCCCCTGTTACAAATAAATTGTTAGACCAAGAGACACCCCTCTGGGATTCCACTGCTGGGAAATGAATCTGATAAAGCTCTACAAAACCCTTTAGGGCTGTTGGTGAGAGGAGGGTGCAAACCTTAATTATTAACTTGAACATCGACCTCCTCAGGAATGTTACATATTATTTTATGTTCCTTCTCCATGTCTTAGAGAACGTTCTGCTTTCCTTATTCCCTCTGCTTATCCTACCCAGGCAAGCATTTCTATTTCTATTTCTCACTTTTACCTGAAATCTTTTTTTCTTCAAGACCACAAAATGTCTTGAGAGCATAAGGGCCATACCCTTCAGTTTGCTATATATTTCCTATCCATCTTAGTGTAAAGTGGGATTAAATGGAGTATGCATTTTCCTCTATTATATTGTGCCTGGTAGTTAAGTGTATAGGTCCACACATCTATGTGGTTTATTGCATGATTTTTTTCAAATATTCGCTTCCTCTCTCTGCAGAAAGATTGTACCTCTTTGCCCCAATAATGTCAAGTTTGGTCTTATAACTTGCATTGGTCAGTGAAATGTGAGCAGAAATGACATAGGCAACTTCCAGTCAGAAACTTTAGGACTTATCATGTGGTTCCAACCATGCTGTTATTTCCTCAACTGCAAGACCATCCCCAGATTAGCACATCTCAGGAATGGTTTGTTCCTTTAGCTTGGTCCTGGAATAAGGACGAGATAGAGCAGAGACACGAAGGACATAAAATGTGAGTGAGAAATAGACCTTTGTGGTCTTAAGCCCCTGAGATGTAGGAGCCGTGTGCTATCGCAGTATAATCTAGCCCAGCTGACTGCTAAATCTATAAGCTCTGATGCATTTTATTATTATTTGTATCCCAAAGAGCACCTAGCGTAATCCTTTGCCCATAGTGCACATTTAACAAAAATTGGCTGAATATTATTTTTCTCTTCCTCTTTCATTTCCCTTCCCTTTCTTTTCTAAACAATTCAGTCCAAAAGCCATTATAAGGGGCAGAGGAAGGTAGGCATTTGGCAAAGGTGTGAAGAGGAGCTGTCATGACCCAAAGCAGGGTGTCAGAGCCTGAGCAAGATCAGGAGGCTTGGTCAAATCAGTAAATATATTATGGATAGTGAGAGTCAAGTTTCTCACTATCAAAGAAGGGAGTTACAAATATGGAAAGGGAGAAGATTAGAATAGACCCTGTTTGGTTGGACTGGAATTGGAGATATTAATGTGAACACATGGTTTTCAATATATGTAGATAGATAAATAGAATTGTAAACATGTGTATATATATAAATTGCCTAGTTCTTGAAAGGGCTTGGGAGTAGCAACTTCCCAATGGAAATGACCACACCCAGCACCAGGTCTTGGCTTCTAAATACTATTCTACACTAAAGGAATCAGGGATCCTTGGGAAAGGAGCTGATTCCAAAGCTGAATCAGGGAAAGTAAGAAATGAGCCTGGAGTATCCTATTCTGCCATAACTAAGGAAGTGCTCAAAAAAAATGATGTCAAAAGGAAACAGAATCCAGTTTGAAGAGGCTGCTACTGGCTATATCTGAGTCAGAGCATCAAAATAAATAATGAGAGTAATGAATTAAAACCTAGGAAACAACATAGGCATTCATTATATAAATATCTAGATAGATAAATGGGGAAATTGAAAGTTTGATGAGGAACAGGGCATTTACATAACCTCAAAGTACCACCCCTCAAAGTACTCAATTATTAAGAAAGACATAGTAAACTTACATTGGAGAAGCCTGGCAACCACCACCCTAACCAAGTGATCATGGTTAGTATCACCAGTAATGGAACAAAGTATTATAAACTGTGTGCCCTAACAGGCTGCAGGGAGCCACACAGGACCACTTCTGTGATATCCCTGCCAAAGAAACATAACCAGAATCTACTCACGAGGAGGCAACAGACAAACTCAAACTGAGGGATATTATAAAAAATGATTGGCCTCTGATCTCCAAAATTCTCAAGGTCATGAGAGTCAAGGGAGGGCTTCAAAACTATTCCAGATTAAAGGTGATGAAAGAGAAATGACAACTAATGTGGCTGGGAAGGCAGAGATTTGGAGGGATGCAGCCACACGTCAAGGAATGCTGGCAGCCATCAGAAGCTGGAAGAGGCAAGGAATGAATTGTTCCCTACCGCCTCTGGAGAGAACATGGACCTGCTGACACCTTGAAGCTTGTTTTGGACTTCTGTGGAAGAAAGTATTTCTGTTTCAGTTTATGGAAATTTGTTACAACAACCATTGAAACGAATTCGGAATCATTCCCTAACACTTAAAGTCACCACAGTAGAGATGATGGCTGATCAAGAAGTAGATGTTGGGAGGGAGACACAAGAGGGAAGGGATATGGGAACAGACGTATATGTATAACTGATTCACTTTGTTATAAAGCAGAAACTAATAATAATAAAAAAGAAGTAGATGTTGTCATATCTGGCTACTCTCCATTACCAATGAATTGAAGCAAGATTGGGGATATTCAACATTTCCCGTATCATCATGCTTGAAGATCCAAGGAAAATCACAGATCTAGTACACTGTTAAAGTGGCTTTATCTTTAAAAAGAAGGCTAACAGTAAAATAGTTAATATTCCTGAAGAGGTAGATGTCCTTGTTAATAATTAAGGATTGTACTCTCCTTTCATCCACAGCTTGAAATGGTTTTACACAACTTTATTAAATTTATTTCCCAGTAGTAGAATGCCACAGGGGTATCACTTGATCTAACAATTCAGCTGTAGCAGGGTGTATTAGTCAGGGTAATCCAGAGAAACAGAAGCTACAGGATGTGTATATATATATAGAGAGAGAGATTTATTTTAAGAAATAAGCTCACATGATTTGGAGGCTTAGCAAGTCCAAAATCTGCAGGGTAGGCTGGCAGGCTGGAGACTCAGGGAGGAATTGCAGTTTGAGTCCAAAAGCAGTCTGCAGGCAGAATTCCTTCTTGCTTGGGGAAGTCAGTCTTTTTCTATTAAGGCCTTTATATGATTTGATAAGATCCACCTACACTATGGAGGGTAATCTGCTTCAGTTAAAGATTTAAGTTTTTTTAATACTTTAATTTTTTAACTGAAGTATCGTTGATATACAATATTATATGTTACAGGTGTACAATATAGTGATTCATATTTTTAAAGGTTACATTCCATCTATAGTCATTATAAAATGTTTGCTATATTCCCTGTTTTGTACAATATATCCTTGTAGCTTATTTTATACCTAATAGTTTGTACCTCTGAATCCCTTACCCCTGTATTGTCTCTCCCCACTGGTAACCACTAGTTTGTTCTCTAAATCTTTGAGTCTGCTTCTTTTTCATTATGTTCACTAGTTTGTTTTATTTTTTTGATTCCACATATAAGTGATATCATACAGTATTTGTCTTTCTCTGTCTGACTTATTTCACTTAGCATAATGCCCTCCAAATCTATCCATGTTGCTGCAAATGGCAAAATTTCATTCTCTTTATGGCTGAGTATTATTCCATTGTGTGTGTGTGTGTGTGTGTATATATATATATATATATATATATATATATATCACATAAACATTCATTCAAATGTTAATCTCACTAAAAAAATACCTTCACAGAAACATCTAGAATAATGTTTGACCAAGTATCTGGATACTGTAACCTAGCTAAGTTGACCCAGAATATTAAACTTCACACAGGGACAAAAGAACCCACTGTCACTGGGTTGGACATATGCATAGAATAAGAGCTCACCTTTTTAGATTCAAGATTATTCAATTTCATCTCGTGTCATTCAGTAATGTGTACACCTTTATCTCATTTTTTTTTTTACCTGGTTTTCACTTTCAGGAGGAAAAGCAGCCTTGAGCATCATCAAAGTTTGGGACTCATTTTGCCACCTGGCAAATGCATTTTGTAACCATCTCACTAGCATAAAACATGTGGGAAATTTTCTTACTAGGTATTCATGGAGTGAGAAAATCTAGGCCCATCTGCTTTACAGACCTGAATTAAGAAAGGCTACTCTCAGGACCCGGTCTTAAGGGTGCTAGAGAAGAGACCTAAGACATAAGGATGTTTTCACCTAGAAGTTTTTGACTGATTTTATTTAGAACAGTCTAACCCATTCATTATAGAAAACAAAAGATCAGAGTTCAGCTGTGGCAGGAATCAACTACAAATTACTCATTCTGTTTCAGAAGATGATGTAATTTCTTCTGCCAGGGAGAGAAATGACACTCACCTTGGATCATGTGGCCATGAGCAGGAAAACATAAGTCAATCCTTGATGGATCTGAGAAATGTCTCTTCCCTCATGCCTTCCTAGTTCTCTGGTTTCTTAGGAATATCAGCTGGGAAAGGATATGTATCGCAAGCAAGAGAATCAGGGGGATTGTGAACTGACCTGTCAATAACATAATAATGATGAATTAAATGTCTATTTTGTACCAGATGCTGTCCTGGTTACCACGGAGACAAGATGACAAAACATGGCCCTTGATCCTCAGTCTAGTGGGAGCAACAAATAAATGAGTCACTGTGATGCATGAGGGAGAGAGCTGCAGGCAAAGAGTTGACAGAAACAAAGGAGGGAGTGACTAACTCTGAGGGTCTAGGAAGACTTCACAGAGGAGGTGACCTTTGACCTGCACCTAGGAAGATGCTTAAGAGTCTAGCAGGAGGAATAACAGGAAACAGAGGATTCCAGAAACTGGGAGTTAATTTTTTGTTTATTTACTTACTAGTTTTATTACTGATTATTAAAGTACTGAAGATTCACTTAGAAGATATGGAATATACCAAAAAATTATAAAGAAGTAAAAAAAAAAAAACCAAAATGACCCATAACTTTAATATATAGATGCAATACAGCAGCAATAATTACTCTGCCATAATTCCTTATTTTCTTTTTCTATTCATTTTAACATAAATTTGTATTTATTCTATAGCTATAACTTTGTATATTGTTTATTCTCAAAACATGTTCTATCATTTAAAAACTTGGTAAACTAATATTTGATAGCTTCTTGAAATCTCACCAAGTAGATTTATCATGATATTTGTAAGCACTAGTTTACTGTGGATTTCTGTGCTCCAGGTTTTCATTCATATAAGGCACGTCTTTGTGTGTAAACTTTTGTCATATTTTAGAAGTGGAAACCCTAGGTTAAAGTATTTGAACATTATTAATGCTCTTGATTACTAGCCATATTGTTTTCTAGGACAGTTGCAACAAATTATCACTAACAAAGTTGGAAAGTGCCTTTCTTACTAAACTATCAACTTTGCATAGAAATTTTAAAAATAGATTTTAGCATGCATTCAGTAAAGTGCACTAATCTCAAATGTATAGCTACTGGAATAGTATTATTTTTTACCTATTTGATAATGTAATAGGAAAAATTTTTGTTTCTTTTAAAAAATATGTATGTTGTATTTGTATTTGTCATATTTGCTATAAATATTTTTCCCAGATTGTTGTTTCTTTCCATTTTCTTGGTGATGTTTTCTGACAATCAAACATTTTATTGTTTTTGTTGTCAAGTTTTTCTGTCTTTTCTTTTGAGATGTCTTTCAAGTAGAATTCAAAATATTTCTAGATTTTTTTGAGACTTCTTCTTTGACTCATGGGTTATTCAGAAGTGTGTTGTTTAATTTCCAAATATTTGGAGGATGATCCAGCTATATTTCTGCTACTGATTTCTAGTTTAATTCCACTGTGGTGAGAACATTCTTTGTATGATTTCTAAGTTTGTTAAGGTGTGTTTTGTGGCCTATCTTTGTGAATGTTGCATGAGTTTAAGAAGAATGTGTGTTCTGCTGTTGTTGGATAGAGTGGTCTGCAGGTGTCAATAAGATCCAGTTGATTGTGCTCGCTTCGGCAGCACCTATACTAAAATTGGAATGATACAGAGAAGATTAGCATGGCCCCTGCGCAAGGATGACATGCAAATTCGTGAAGCATTCCATATTTTTGTCTGTCATACAGAGTGAAGTAAGTCAGAAAGAGAAAAACAAATACCATATGCTAACACACATATATGGAATCTAAAAAAAAAATGGTCATGAAGAACCTAGGGGCAGGACGGGAATAAAGACGCAGACCTACTACAGAATGGACTTGAGGACACGGGGAGAGGGAAGGGTACGCTGGGACAAAGTGAGAGAGTGGCACTGACATATATACACTATGAAATGTAAAATAAATAGCTAGTGGGAAGCAGCCGCATAGCACAGGGAGATCAGCTCGGTGCTTTGTGACCACCTAGAGGGGTGGGTTAGGGAGGGTGGGAGGGAGATGCAAGAGGGAGGAGATATGGGGATATATGTATACATATAGCTGATTCACTTTGTTATAAAGCAGAAACTAACACACCAGGGTAAAGCAATTATACTCCAATAAAGATGTTAAAAAAATAAAACAAAAATAAAATAAAATAAAAACAAGATCCAGTTGATTGATAGAGCTACTCAGGTTATCCATATCCTTACTGATTTAGTGCCCGCTTGATCCATCAGCTATTAATAGAGGGATGCTGAAGCCTCTAACTAAAATAGTGGATTCGTCTATAACTCCTTTCAGTTCTCTCAGTTTTTAACTCAAGTATTTTGGTACATATTTAGGTGCATTCTTGTTTAGGGTTGTTATGTCTTCTTGGAGAATTACACCCTTCATCATGATGTACTGCCTCTTTTTTTTTTTTTTTTTTTTTTGCGGTATGTGGGCGTCTCACTGCTGTGGCCTCTCCCATCACAGAGCACAGGCTCCAGATGCGCAGGCTCAGCGGCCATGGCTCACGGACCCAGCCGCTCCGTGGCATGTGGGATCCTCCCGGACCGGGGCACGAACCCGTGTCCCCTGCATCGGCAGGCGGACTCTCAACCGCCGCGCCACCAGGGAAGCCCTACTGCCTCATTTTATTCCTGATAATCTTTCTTGTTCAGAAGTCAGCTTAGTCTGAAATTAATATAGACACTCCAACTTTCTTTAGTTAATGTTATCATGGTATATCTTTCTCCATCCCTTTATTTATAATCTCAGTCTTTATATATAAAATGGGTTTCTTATAGTGAGGTCTTGTTTTTCTTAATCCATGTTAACAATCTCTGTCTTTAATTGGTGTATCTAGACCATTCACACACATAACTCCACCATGAAAATCTGGTAGCATTCCTGGAAGTAAGAACCAGAAAACTGTGGGGACTTTCCCCAAACACTGTGGTCCCAGGAGTTTCTCACTCATAACACTCCATATTCAGCCTCTGGAATTTCACTCAAAATTACCATTCAAGTATACAATTCTCTTTTTTTTCTTCCAGTTTTATATGCTATAATTTATGTGATATAATTGACAGCACTGCATAAGTTTAAGGTGTATAGTATAAAGATTTGATTTACATACACTGAGGAGTGATGATCACAATAAGTTTAGTGAACATCCATCATCTCCTATAGGTACAAAATTAAAGAAATAGAAAAGTTTTTTTCTTGTGATGAGAACTCTCAGGATTCAGTCTCTTAACTTTCTATATAACATACAGCAAGCAGTGTTATATTTATCATGTTGTATATTACATCCCTGGTTCTTCTATTGCTTCTTGACTCGTGTGTAAATGCCACATGTTTTCTCTAAAAATTAAATCATAATCTATGAAATTATGACAGAAAGGAATTACAAAATTTATTGTCATTAGAACTCATGGTGCAAAAGTCATGATAGATAAAATAGACGGCACATTAGCATGAAGCCAGTGGTACCAAACTGTGCTAATATTCATTGTATTCTTCACTGCCAGTTCCGCAAGTGTACAATGCTTAATTGACCAATGTCACTGAAAATTTGGACCAAGGAGATAAAGATTTAGCACATCTAGAAAACCATTTCTTTTCAGATACACAACCATGGCATACGCATATTGTCTAAAAAGTGTCTATGAAGTATCCCTTTAAAATGGATTAGTTTATATGGACACCAAGAGCATGCTACCACTGTAGACCTACAGAAGATCTCACAGAGCCAAGCCTTGGGAGCAGAGAGCCAAGCAGGAGTGACTTGGAAGGCAGAGTGTCTAAGCAAGGGTAGCTTTTACTGCAGCCCCTTGGGCTGCACGTCTGGGAAGAGCATCTCTAAAAGCTTCTAAGAAACAGCAAACTAAGTGTGAATTTTATATCTGATACCCAAAGCACCCCCCCTTTATCCTGCTAGTGGCTTTGTCTGTATGTATTCAGAGCTGCTCAGTTTACAGGTCTGGTCAATGTCACACCATGTTATTACACCCTAAAGGAATTTCACAGTCCCTGTGTACACCTCCTACATTCCTGCTGTGGCAAGTGAATAAATGTTCCAGTCCAGTTTGGAGCAAATAAAAATCTGGACCACGCTGCGTGAGGTCACCTGGACAGCCTCTTGCAGCTCACCACTAGGACTACTAAATGCACTGTGTTAATTATATTACTGAAAGATTCAAGCCACAACAAAACTATAGTAATCAAAACAATGAAGTACTGGCTTAAAGATAGACATATAGGGACTTCCCTGGTGGCGCAGTGGTTAATAATCCGCCTGCCAATGCAGGGGACACTGGTTCGATCCCTGGTCCAGGAAGATCCCACATGCTGCGGAGCAACTAAGCCCGTGAACCACAACTACTGAGCCCACGTGCTGCAACTACTGAAACCTGTGCACCTAGAGCCTGCGCTCCACAACAAGAGAAGCCACCACAATGAGAAGCCTGAGCACCGCAATGAATAGTACCCTCACTAGCCACAACTACAGAAAACCCCCGCACAACAATGAAGACCCAACACAGACAAAAATAAAATAAATAAATTTTAAAAAAAGATAGACATATAGATCAATGGGAAAGAATTGAGAATCCAGAAACAAATCCTTACATTTTTGACAAGGATGTCAAGACAATTCAGTGGGGAAAGAATAATCTTTTCAACAAATGGTGCTAGGACAACTGGATATCCAAATGCAAAATAATGAAGTTGGACCATTACCTCACAAAATACAAAATACAAAAATTAACATAAGGGGAGCTTCAAGAAGGCAGAATAGTAAGATGCGGAGATCACCTTCCTCCCCACAAATACATCAGAAATACATCTACATGTGGAACAACCCCTACAGAACACCTACTGAACGGTGGCAGAAGACCTCAGACCTCCCAAAAGGCAAGAAACTCCCCCACGCACCTGCGAAGTGCAAAAGAAAAAAGAAAAAACAGAGACAAAAGAATAGGGATGGGACCTGCACCAGTGGGAGGGAGCCATTAAGGAGGAAAGGTTTCCACACACTAGGAAGCCCCTTCGCGGGCGGAGACTGCGGGTGGTGGAGGGGGAAAGCTTCGGAGCCACGGACCACAGGGGTGCGGAGGGCAAAGCAGAGAGATTCCCGCACAGAGGATCGGTGCCGACCGGCACTCACCAGCCTGAGAGGCTTGTCTGCTCACCCACTGGGGTGGGCGGGGCTGGGAGCTGAGGCTCGGGCTTCGGTCGGAGCACAGGGAGGGGACTGGGGGTCGCAGCGTGAACACAGCCTGAAGGGGGCTAGTGCGCCACAGCTAGCCGGGAGGGAGTCTGGGAAAAAGTCTGGACCTGCCGAAGAGGCAAGAGACTTTTTCTTCCCTCTTTGTTTCCTGGTGCGCAAGGAGAGAGGATTAAGAGCGCTGCTTAAAGGAGCTCCAGAGACGGGTGCGAGCCGCGGCTAAAAGCGTGGACCCCAGAGATGGGCATGGGACGCTGGGGCTGCTGCTGCTGCTGCCAAGAGGCCTGTGTGCGAGCACAGGTCACTGTCCACACCTACCTTCCGGGGAGCCTGTGCAGCCCGCCACTGCCGGGGTCCCGGGATCCAGGGATGGCTTCCCCGGGAGAGCGCACAGTGCGCCTCGGGCTGGTGCAACGTCACGCAGGCCTCTGCCGCCGCAGGCTCGCCCCGCCTCCATACCCCTCCCTCCCCCCGGCCTGAGTGAGCCAGAGCCCCCGAATCAGCGGCTCCTTTAAGCCTGTCCTGTCTGAGTGAAGAACAGACGCCCTCAGGCGACCTACACGCAGAGGCGGGGCCAAATGCAAAGCTGAGCACCAGGAGCTGTGCGAACAAAGAAAAGAAAGGGAAATCTCTCCAAGCAGCAACAGGAGCAGCGGATTAAAGCTCCACAATCAACTTGATGTACCCTGCATCCGTGGAATACCTGAATAGACAACGAATCATCCCAAATTGAGGAGGTGGACTTTGGGAGCAACATATATTATTTTCTCCCCTTTTCCTCTTTTTGTGAATGTGTATGTGTATGCTTCTGTGTGAGATTTTGTCTATAGCTTTGCTTTCTCCATTTGTCCTAGGGTTCTGTCCATCCGTTCTTTTTTACTTAAAAAATTTTTTTAATAATTATTTTTTATTTTAATAATTTTATTTTATCTTACTTAATTTTATTTTATCCTCTTTCTTTTTTTCTTTCTTTCTTTCTACTTTTTCTCCCTTTTATTCTGAGCCGTGTGGATGAGAGGCTCTTGGTGCTCCAGCCAGGAGTCAGTGATGTGCCTCTGAGGTGGGAGAGCCAACATCAGGACACTGGTCCACAAGAGACCTCCCAGCTCCAAATAATATCAAATGGCAAAAATCTCCCAGAGATTTCCATCTCAACACCAACACCCAGCTTCATTCAACAACCAGCAAGCTACAGTGCTGGACACCCTATGCCAAACAACTAGCAAGACAGGGACACAGCCCCATCCATTAGCAGAGAGGCTGCCTAAAATCATAATAAGGCCACAGACACCCCAAAACACACCACCAGACGTGGACCTGCCCAACAGAAAGACAAAATCCAGCCTCATCCTCCAGAACACAGGCACTAGTCCCCTCCACCAGGAAGCCTACACAACCCACTGACCAACATTAGCCACTGGGGACAGACACCAAAAACAATGGGAACTACGAACGTGCAGCCTGCAAAAAAGAGACCCCAAGCACAGTAAGTTAAGCAAAATGAGAAGAAAGAGAAACACACAGCAGATAAAGGAGCAAGGCAAAAACCCACCAGACCTAACAAATGAAGAGGAAATAGGCAGTCTATCTGAAAAAGACTTCAGAATAATTATAGTAAAGATGATCGAAAATCTTGGAAATAGAAGGGAGAAAATACAGTAAACGTTTAACAAGGACCTAGAAGAACTAAAGAGCAAACAAACAGTGATGAAAAACACAATAAATGAAATTTAAAATTCTCTAGAAGGGATCAAAGCAGAATAACTGAGGCAGAAGAACGGAAAAGTGACGTGGAAGATAAAATAGTGGAAATAACTACTACAGAGCAGAAGGAAGAAAAACGAATGAAAAGAACTGAGGACAGTCTCAGAGACTTCTGGGACGACATTAAATGCACCAACATTTGAATTATAGGGGTCCCAGAAGAAGAAGAGAAAAAGAAAGGAACTGAGAAAATATTTGAAGACATTATAGTTGAAAACCTCCCTAACAAGGGAAAGAAAATAGTTACTCAAGTCCAGGAAGCAGAGAGAGTCCCATACAGGATAAATCCAAGGAGAAACACACCAAGACATGTATTAATCAAACTATCAAAAATTAAATACAAAGAAAAAATATTAAAAGCAGCAAGGGAAAACAATGAATAACACACAAGGGAATCCCCACAAGTTTAACAGCTGATCTTTCAGCAGAAACTCTGCAAGCCAGAAGGGAGTGGCAAGACATATTTAAAGTGATGAAGGAGAAAAAGCTACAACCAAGATTATTCTACCCAGCAAGGATCTCATTCAGATTCGATGGAGAAATTAAAACCTCTACAGACAAGCAAAAGCTAAGAAAATTCAGCACCACCAAACCAGCTTTACAACAAATGTTAAAGGAACTTCTCTAGGCAAGAAACACAAGAGAAGGAAAAGATCTACAATAACAAACCCAAAACAATTAAGAAAATGGTAATAGGAACATACATATCAATAATTACCTTAAATGTAAATGGATTACATGCTCCAACCAAAAGACATAGACTGGCTGAATGGATACAAAAACAAGACCCGTATATATGCTGTCTACAAGAGACCCACCTCAGACCTAGGGACACATACAAATTTAAAGTGGGGGAATAGAAAAAGATATTCCATGCAAATGGAAATCAAAAGAAACCTAGAGTAGCAATTCTCATATAAGACAAAATAGACTTTAAAACAAAGACTATTACAAGAGACAAAGAAGGACACTACATAATGATCAAGGGATCAATCCAAGAAGAAGATATAACAATTGTAAATATTTATGCACCCAACATAGGAGCACCTCAATACATAAGGCAAATACTAACAGCCATAAAAGGGGGAATTGATAGTAACACAATCATAGTAGGGGACTTTAACACCCCACTTTCACCAATGGACAGATCATCCAAAATGAAAATAAATAAGGAAACACAAGCTTTAAATGATACATTAAACAAGATGGGCTTAATTGATATTTAGTTGATATTTATAGGACATTCCATCCAAAAACAACAAGTGCTCATGGAACATTCTCCATGATAGATCATATCTTGGGTCACAAATCAAGCCTTGGTAAATTTAAGAAAATTGAAATCCTATGAAGTATCTTTTCTGACCACAATGCTAGGAGACTAGATATCAATTACAGGAAAAAATATGTAAAAAATACAAACACATGGAGGCTAACCAATGCACTACTTAATAACCAAGAGATCATTGAAGAAATCAAAGAGGAAATCAAAAAATGCCTAGAAACAAATGACAATGAAAACACGATGACCCAAAACCTATGGGATGAAGCAAAAGCAGTTCTAAGAGGGAGGTTTATAGCAATACAATCCTACCTTAAGAAACAGGAAACATCTCAAATAAACAACCTAATCTTACACCTAAAGCAATTAGAGAAAGAAGAACAAAAAAACCCAAAGTTCACAGAAGGAAAGAAATCATAAAGATCAGATCAGAAATAAATGAAAAAGAAATAAGGAAACGGTAACAAAGATCAATAAACTAAAAGCTGGTTCTTTAAGAAGATAAACAAAATTGATAAACCATTAGCCAGACTCATCAAGAAAAAAAGGGAGAAGACTCAAATCAATAGAATTAGAAATGAAAAAGGAGAAGTAACAACTGACACTGCAGAAATACAAAGGATCATCGGAGATTACTACAAGCAACTATATGTCAATAAAATGGACAACCTGGAAGAAATGGACAATTTCTTAGAAATGCACAACCTTCCGAGACTGAACCAGGAAGAAATAGAAAATATAAACAGACCAATCACAAGCACTGAAATTGAAACTGTGATTAAATATCTTCCAGAAAACAACAGCCCAGGACCAGACGGCTTCACAGGCGAATTGTATCAAACATTTAGAGAAGAGCTAACACCTATCCTTCTCAAAATCTTCCAGAATATAGCAGAGGGAGGAACACTCCCAAACTCATTCTACGAGGCCACCATCACCCTGATACCAAAACCAGACAAAGATGTCACAAAGAAAGAAAACTACAGACCAATATCATTGATTAACATAGATGCAAAACTCCTCAACAAAATACTAGCAAATAGAATTCAACAGTACATTAAAAGGATCATACATTATGATCAAGTGGGGTTTATCCCAGGAATGCAAGGGTTCTTCAATATACACAAGTCAATCAATGTGATACACCATATTAACAAACTGAAGGAGAAAAACCATATGATGATCTCAATAGATGCAGAGAAAGCTTTCAACAAAATTCAACACCCATTTATAATAAAAACCCTGCAGAAAGTAGGCATTGAGGGAACTTTCTTCAACATAATAAAGGCCATATATGACAAACCCACAGCAAACATCATCCTCAATGGTGAAAAACTGAAACCATTTCCACTAAGATCAGGAACAAAACAAGGTTGCCCACTCTCACCACTATTATTCAACATAGTTTTTGAAGTTTTAGCCACAGCAATCAGAGAAGAAAAAGAAATAAAAGTAATCCAAATCGGAAATGAAGAAGTAAAACTGTCACTGTTTGCAGATGACATGATGCTATACATAGAGAATCCTAAAGATGCTACCAGAAAACTACTAGAGCTAATCCATGAATTTGGTAAAGTAGCAGGATACAAAATGAATGCACAGAAATATCTTTCATTCCTATACACTAATGATGAAAAATCTGAAAGTGAAATTAAGAAAACACTCCCATTTACCATTGCAACAAAAAGAATAAAATACCTAGGAATAAACCTACCTAAGGAGACAAAAGACCTGTATGCAGAAAACTATAAGACACTGATAAAATAAATTAAAACTGATACAAATAGATGGAGAGATATACCATGTTCTTGGTTTGGAAGAATCAATGTTGTGAAAATGACTGTATTACCCAAAGCAATCAACAGAGTCAGTGCAACTCCTATCAAACTACCACTGGAATTTTTCACAGAATTAGAACAAAAAAATTCACAATTTGTATGGAAACACAAAAGACCCTGAATAGCCAAAGCAATCTTTAGAAAGAAAAACAGAGCTGGAGGAATCAGGCTTCCTGACTTCAGACTATATGACAAAGCTACAGTAATCAAGACAGTATGGTACTGGCACAAAAACAGAAATATAGCTCAATGGAACAGGATAGAAAGCCCAGAGATAAACCCACGCACATATGGTCACCTTATTTTTGATAAAGGAGGCAAGAATATACAGTGGAGAAAAGACAGTCTCTTCAATAAGTGATGCTGGGAAAACTGGACAGTTACATGTAAAAGAATGAAATTAGAACCCTCCCTAACACCATACACAAAAATAAACGCAAAATGGATTAAAGACATAAATGTAAGGCCAGACACTATCAAACTCTTAGAGGAAAACATAGGCAGAACATTCTATGACATAAATCACAGCAAGATCCTTTTTGACCCACCTCCTAGAGAAATGGAAATAAAAACAAAAATAAACAAATGGGACCTAATGAAATTTAAAATCTTTTGCACAGCAAAGGAAACCATAAACAAGACCAAAAGACAACCCTCAGAATGGGAGAAAATATTTGCAAATGAAGCAACTGACAAAGGATTAATCTCCTAAATTTACAAACAGCTCATGCAGCTCAATAACAAAAAAACAAACAACCCAATCCAAAAATGGGCAGAAGACCTAAACAGACATTTCTCCAAAGAAGATATACAGATTGCCAACAAACACATGAAAGAATGCTCAACATCATTAATCATTAGAGAAATGCAAATCAAAACTACAATGAGATATCATCTCACACCAGTCAGAATGGCCATCATCAATAAATCTAGAAACAATAAATGCTGGAGAGGGTGTGGAGAAAAGGGAACACTCTTGCACTGCTGGTGGGAATGTGAATTGGTACAGCCACTATGGAGAACAGCATGGAGGTTCCTTAAAAAACCACAAATAGAACTGCCATATGACCCAGCAATCCCACTACTGGGCATATACCCTGAGAAAACCATAATTCAAAAAGAGTCATGTACCGAAATGTTCATTGCAGCTCTATTTACAATATCCAGGAGATGGAAGCAACCTAAGTGTCCATAATCAGATGAATGGATAAAGAAGATGTGGCAGATATATACAATGGAATATTACTCAGCCATAAAAAGAAACGGAATTGAGTTATTTGTAGTGAGGTGCATGGACCTTGAGTCTGTCATACAGAGTGAAGTAAGTCAGAAAGAGAAAGACAAATACCGTATGCTAACACATATATATGGAATCTAAGGAAAAAAATGTCATGATGAACCTAGGGGTAAGACAGGAATAAAGACACAGACCTACTTGAGAATGGACTTGAGGATATGGGGAGGGGGAAGGGTAAGCTGTGACAAAGTGAGAGAGTGGCATGGACATACATACACTACCAAACGTAAAATAGCTAGCTAGTGGGAAGCAGCTGCATAGCACAGGGAAATCAGCTCGGTGCTTTGTGACCACCTAGAGGGGTGGGATAGGCAGGGTGGAAGGGAGGGGGATGCAAGAGGGAAGAGATATGGGAACATATGTATATGTATAACTGATTCACTTTGTTATAAAGTAGAAACTAACAACACCATTGTAAAGCAATTATACTCCAATAAAAATGTTAAAAAAAAACAAAAAACAACTAAACCCACATCTTCTCTCAGACGCTGCGGCCTAGAAGCAGCTTCTGAAGCACTCCCTCAGCCATGCACATGTACCTGCCAGGACCCCACTCTCCCAGGCAAGAAAGCCCCTCACACTCTATCAGAAACAGTGGCCGTTCCCTGGACCAAACGAGTTTTGTAATAGAATTGTTCCTTGTCCATGTGAAACTGAGGAATAAGGGAGCAACGCACTTAACTTTTCATGAAGCTGAAATTGAAATAACTCTTTTATTCTGATGTTATGCCCTTTTTAAATTTGTGATGTTAAAATGTTCTTTTTTTCACCTTATGGAGATAGTAGATACTGGTTCTTTTTTTGTTTGCTTGTTTTTATGGGGGTTTCTTGCTAGTCACTTTTAAACTTCCAAGGGGGAAATACATTATTCAGGATCTTAAACACTTGCCTGATTATACAACTCTTTCACTGAAAAGCACTTAATAGAAACTATTTTTCCATTTACTATTTTTTTCTATTTTTCTATTAACTATCTTTGTTAGTTGCTTTCATTTTGCCCCATTTGGCAAAATTAAAAGGTTGGGAAGGGCTTCCCTGGTGGCGCAGTGGTTGAGAGTCCGCCTGCCGATGCAGGGGACACGGGTTCGTGCCCCGGTCCAGGAAGATCCCACATGCCGTGGAGCGGTTGGGCCCGTGAGCCATGGCCACTGAGCCTGCACGTCCGGAGCCTGTGCTCTGCAACGGGAGAGGCCACAACAGTGAGAGGCCCGCATAGCACAAAAAAAAAAAAAAAAAAAAAAAAGGTTGGGAAACTCCCCTCTGCAATTTTAGAATTATATATCTTACTGACCCATTAAATACAATAACCTGAGAAACACTGATCAAAAATGTTTGCCAAAGGAGCACCACAGGAAGTTGAATCCAGTGTCAATAAAATGTGTTCAAAACAGATATCATTATGGTTACAATGTACTTCAAATGAATACCAAAAAGTAACAGTGGAGCAGCTTAGCAGGTATAAAAATAATCCTTTAAAATTGCAAATGATGTGCAAACATGTCACTCCTCAAAAAATTTGGCAGGAAGAGTTAATGGGCAATCTATTTATTATCTGGGGACCTCCCTGGCGGTCCAGTGGTTAAGACTCCATGCTTCCAATGAAGGGGGCATGGGTTTGATCCCTGGTAGGGGAACTAAGATCCCACATGCCATGGTGCAGCCAAAAAAAAAAAGTCTATTTGTTATTAAAGACTGCTGGCCTCATAAATCTTTTTCTTGCTTTAATAGTTTTAACAATCATCATTTTAAAAAAACAAACAATTTACTTTTTTAAAAAATGCTTATGGGAGTATAGTTGATTTACAATGTTGTGTACAGCAAAGTGAATCAGTTATATATATACATATATCCACTCTTTTTTAGATTCTTTTCTCATATAGGCCATTATAGAGTACTGAGTTGAGTTCTCTGTGCTATATAGTGGGTCCTTATTACTTATGTAGTTTATATATAGTAGTGTATATATGTCAATCCCAATCTCCCAATTTATCTATCCCTCCCTCACCCCCTGGTAACCATAAGTTTGCCAAACAATTTACTTTTATTTCAACAACTTCAGTAAAGTCAGAGCAAAATATTAATGTAAAGTCTAAAATTGTTCATTCCTATGGTCAGAAAAATTGTATTTTACCCATAAATGGTAATAATGTCAGTAACGGCATAAGTCTCCATGTGTCTTTTCTGACATATTTTAGGATTCAAGTCTACATTACTAAAAATTTGTAAGCCCATTTACCTGCATCTCTTACTCCCTGGACAAATTTCTGAGACAGTAGACTTAAAGTCTGATACCGAGATGTGAATATGGTCCCTAAAGGATTAGAACAATGGCCTGGATATCATTATAGAATCATGGTATTTTTCAGAAATTTCTTGGTTCAGCATTTTTCAACATTTTTCAACAGTGTTTCTATTAAGCGCTTTCAATAAAAGAGTTGTATAGTCATGCAAGTTTAGAAGATCCTGAATAATGTATTTCTCCCTTGGAAATTCACAATACACACTGGCACATTAAAGGTTCTAAGAAGCCCTGCCCTAAAAAAAACCTCTTCAGCTTGGTTTAATACAGTTTTCCCAAACTTCCTTTAGCATTTAACATTCATGAATGGAACACACTTTGAGAAAACAATGATCTAATTCAGGGTATTTTATTGGTTGTAAAACTAGGACCAGAGAAAGGTTAAGAGACTTTGTTCAAGATTGCCCAAGAAAGTAATAGCCATCAGGACCAGAAACCCAGGTTCCCCCAATATTCTATTATGACATGCTGCCTTTGTTCGGCCTCATAAAAACTTTGGAAATTATTATGGAAAACCAGTTATGAAAGTGAAACAGAGAAAACCCAGGTGGATACAATGTGCATTCTTATCAATTTCCATTCCTTTCCAGTTGATGTTATCAGAACATTTTTTAAAACTTGGAGGTGTGTACATAAATGGGAGGCTTGTAATTGGTGAATGGTGTAGAGAAATTGCTTTTTCTTCAGGCTACTGTTATTCAGATTATGTTTGAATGTATGAAAATTTCGGACAAAGATGTTAGCTTCTAAGTAACACACTGAAGCCCTCTGTATCTAAGGATCAAGATATAACGGGTTGAGATCGTATGAACTTGGATACTCTGTGTCATAGATTATGTATTTTGGACATTTATCTAACAACTGATCCTTAGAACATAAAATAATACACTATACAACAGCAGTCCCCAACCTTTTTGGCATCAGAGATCGATTTCGTGGAAGACAATTTTTCCACGGACGGGAGTTGGCGGGGGGCTGGCGGGGGGATGGTTCAGGAGGTAATGCGAGAGATGGGGAGCAATGCGGAGTGGCAGATGAAGCTTTGCTTGCTCACTGGCTGCTCACCTGCTGTGCAGCCCGGTTCCTAACAGACAAGGCACCTTTCCGCGGCCTGGGGGTTGAGGACCCCTCCTATACAGTGTAAGCACTCCACAAAACCTGTTCATGTTTATTTAGTAATCCCTAATACCTTTTTTCATTTAGAAATTTCTAAACTTTAATTTAATAAACCTCCATTAAAAATACTTTTTAAATGTTTGAATAATTGTCATGTGGCATTACTGTCTCCTATCAGAATAGAATTAGTCACATACTTTCTATTACTTTGGAATATTGTGAGATGGTTAATTATAGTGTACCTGAATGATTTCCAGTAGTCCCCTGAAAAAGGCCTCAGTGATCCATTTTGTACCAATGGGTTAAGAAAAGCAAAATAGACATACTTCCAGTTTCATAGTTCTTTTATTCTGTGTAAAAACCACTTTTTAAAAGAGATATTCATTAAGAAAGATTTGTAAGGGGGTAGGGGTAGTATAGGGGTAGGGGATTAGGAGATAAAAACTATTATGTATAAAATAAGCTACAAGGAACAAGGACCTACTCTATAGCACAGGGAACTATATTCAGTATCTTGTAATAACTTATAATGGAAAAGAATCTGAAAAAAATATATATATATACACATATAAAACTGAATCACTTTGCTATACACTTGAAACACTGTAAATCAACAATACTTCAATAAAAAAAAAATAAAATAAGGTACAAGGATATAGTATACAACACAGGGAATATAGCCAATATTCTATAATAACTATAAATGGAGTATAACCTTTAAAAATTATGAATCACTACATCGTACAGCTGTAACTTACATAATATTGTACATCAACTATACTTCAAAAAGAAAATACTCAAAAAAAAGATTTGTAAATGTTTTTTCTAATTAACTTTTATTAGAATATAGTTGTTTTACAATGTTGTGTTAGTTTCTGCTGTACAGCAAAGTGAATCAGTTATACATACACCTATATCCCCTCTTTTTTAGATTTCCTTCCCATTTAGGTCACCACAGAGCACTGAGTAGAGTTCCCTGTGCTACACAGTAAGTTCTCACCAGTTGTAAATGTTTTTAAGAAACACATCTTCAGGGCTTCCCTGGTGGCGCAGTGGTTGAGAGTCCGCCTACCGATGCAGGGGACACGGGTTCATGCCCCGGTCTGGGAAGATCCCACGTGCCGCGGAGCGGCTGGGCCCATGAGCCATGGCCGCTGAGCCTGCGTGTTCGGAGCCTGTGCTCCGCAACGGGAGAGGCCACGGCAGTGAGGCCCGCATACAGAAAAAAAAAAAAAAACCAAACCACATCTCCAAATTAACCCACATAAAAATCTTGTAATGGTCAGAGAATAGAACTTCAGAATAGTCTTCATATAATTCATATAATGACAGAAGTGGTTAGTGACACTTTGTTTCAAAAATGTGCAATTTAATATTCGTAACTTACAGCCCTTTTTTTTTCTTATAATTTTCTATGTGAGAACAATTTTTCCCCCACTGAGACTATATTTACTTATTAATATTTATTTATTTTGTCTGCGCCAGGTCTTAGTTGTGGCACACGGGATCCTCACCATGGCATGTAGACTTCTTAGTTGCAGCATGCATGTGGGATCTAGTTCCCTGACCAGGGATGAAACCCGGGCCCCCCCGAATTGGGAGCACGGAGCCTCAGCCACTGGACCACCAGGGAAGTCCTGAGACTATATTTAAATTACAGAGGAAGAACATGTTAAAATTTCTTTATAGCCTCATGTCACTTCTCTGTTTATTGTACACTCCACCTTCAGAATCCTGTCCTTGTTCTTCTAAACTTCTGTTGCAGGCAGAATTCTAATGTCCTCCATGGTCTCTGCCCTCTAATGATTACCCCATCATTATAAAAGTTACATAGCAAAAGGATTTGACAGGTGCAATTAAGTGTATTAATCTGTAGACCTTAAGCCAGAGAGAGGATCTAGGAGGGCTTAACCTAATCACATGAGCCCTATAAAAGCATAGAGTTTTCTCCAGCTGGTAGTAGAAGTAGGAGTCAGAGAGATTCCAAATATGTGAAGGATTTGACATGCCATTTCTGCCTTTGAAGATGGAGTGGGCCATGTGGTAAAGAATATGAACAGCTTCTGGGAGCTGAGAGCAGCCCCCAGCTGACAGCCAGAAAGGAACTGGGAATGACAGTCCTACAACCACAAGGAACAGAATGCTGCCAACAACCTGAAAAGGCTGGAAGAGGATTCTTCTCCAGAACCTCTAAGATAAGAGCCCAGTCCAGCCTATACATGAGTTCGTTAAAAATATGTTAAAGAAATCTCTACCAATTCTTATGATATTAAGATTTTTTTTAAAGTCAAGAATGTCAAATTTTGTAAAATGCCTGTACACATCCGCAAAGATACTCCTATCATTTCTCTCCTTTATCTATTAATCTGGTTAGTTATTATTGTTGCCTTAGTAATTTTCCTTGTATTCCTGGTATGAATCCAATGAGGGCATAGACTGTTACTGCATTAATTTGCTACTGGATTCTAACTGTCCTTTATGGGACAACCTGGGTAATCTTAAGGAGAAGAGAAGGTTAATTTCACTTCAGTCTCCTATAGGAACTCTCTTAAGGCATAGGCAGCTGCTGAGGTTATTTTATTACTTTTTCTGTTTTTCTACTGTAGAATAAGTTATAATACTGTGTTCATTACAGATGTGGAAAAGTAAAGTAATCAACAAGCAGGGGCCATCCATAATGACAATACCCCAAGTATAATAGCCAGCCTCCAAACTGGCCCCCAATGATCACTGCCTCCTGGTATACATGACCTTGGGTAGCCTCCTCCCATATTAGGTAGCCATAGGATATTGCAAAAAATAATAGGTCGTGATTTCTAAGCCTAAGTCATAAAAGGTGTTGCAGTTGCAGCTTCCGTATTGTTCTCTCTCGAATCACTTGCTCTGGGGGAAGGCAGGTGCCATGTTGTAAGGTCATGCAAGCAGCCCTATGGAGAGGCTTACATAATGAAGAGCTAAAGTCTCCTACCAACAGCCATGTGAATGAACCATCTTGGCAATGGATCCTTAAATCCCAGTGAGATTCCAGATGACCACAACCACAGCCAATGTTTTGCCTGCAACATCATGAGACATCCCAAGCTAAACCATCCAATTAAGTCACTCCTTTATTTCTGACCCACAGAAACTATACAATAATAAATGTTCGTTTTTTAAGTCACTGAGTTTTGGGGTCATTTTTTTACTCAATAGATAACTAATACCAAGTTTCATATAGTTTCCTCCCAGCAGAATTGCTGAAAGGTACCTCTCCAAAACCTTTCTCTGCTCATAATGGATGTTTTTCATCACTTTAACCAGAAGATCAGTGCCTCACAGGACTTCCCTGGTGTCCAGTGGCTAAGACTCCATGCTCCTAATGCAGGGGCCCGGGTTCAATCCCTGGACAGGGAACTAGATCCCACATGCTGCAACTAAGAGTTCGCATGCCACAACAAAGATCCCACATGCCGCAACTAAGACCCAGTGCAGCCAAATAAATAAATTTTTTTTAAAAAAGATAATTGCCTCTCACCCAGGCTGTGAAAGTGAGAGTTCCTCTTTCTGAATGATGGTCTGCCCTCACCATTTCCCTAATGACTATTTTCCCAAATAATGTCCATACAGTGGGAAAAGGCTGGCCCAGAAAATAATCATCCAGAAACCTAAATCTTAGAATACTTATTTCCCCGTGGTTATCTCTTTTTTCCTCTCTGTCGAGATATAAGTATAATGTGAATAAATTGTTAGAGAAAGGAGCAAATGTGCCATTATCCTTGGTCCTGAGACATATTATACTCTAAAGCATTTATCTCAATCTTTCTGAATAACCTAGAGTTTTATAAAATACAGGCCCTACGCCTAAGTCTCACGCTAATGGCTCTGATTCAGTATGTCTGAAGCGAGACCCAGGAATCAGTGGGGTTTTTTAATTGCAAAATTATTCTGTTGATTATCCACTGTTAATTTGTTTTTTTACTAAAACCATATGATTTCCTTATTATGTTTATCTGTCTCCTCCCTCTGAAATATAAGCTCTATGAAGGAAGATATTTTTGTCTATTTTGTTCACTGATGTATCCCCAGCAACTAGTACTATGCCTGGCACACGGTAGGTAATCAATAAATGTTGAATAAACAATTGTAAAAGTTGATGAGCAGTATGGGAAGAAATAGATCTGGGAATGCAACATGGAATATTTATAATTTAAAGAGTTATAGTAGGATAGACTTCACTGAGAAATGACTTGAGGATATAACAGAGTGTACCATATGAACATCTGGAGGGAGAGGGTTCCAGGCAAACGAAAAAGCAGTACAAAGATCTTGAGTCTGGGATAGTCCAGAAATACCGAAAAGACCAGAGTGGCTGAAGTAAAATGAGTAAGAAGAGGACTGGGAGACAGAAAATCAGAGGAGTAAATGGGGCCAGATCACATATGGTCTTATAGATACGAAAGAACTTTGGCTTTTATTTTAAGAAATGAAGAGCTATTGCAGTGTTTTGAAGAAAGCCATTGCATTTTTAAAAGCTCATTCTGGCTGTTTGTGTTGAGAATAGAATGTCGAGCACAGATGGAATTAGGGAGACAAGGCAGAAGGTAGGCTGAGCCTTATTGAAGTGACTTCAGGAAAAATTGGAAGAAAGAAATTGGATACAATGAGTAAACAGAGCTTTTTCGAGCTTTGCTGAAAAGGGGAACAGAGAAATGATTCAAGCAAAGGTTTTATGTTTTAAGATGGTAGACATAATAGTGTCATATTTGTATACTAACGGAAATGACCCAATAGAAAAAAACATGGGTGGTTCCAAAACCTGGGATTCGAAACTCTAGGAGAGACAAGGAACCATTGACAGAGAGAGCAGAAGGGCAGGAAAAATATAAGGGGCTATTAAAGAACAATATGTAGACATGTAGACTCTAGCTTCAGATTGTAGCTACCAAAAAACCCATTTCCCTCTGAACATCTGAGAGTAGGGTAGCATATCTCCATCCCCTTCCACATAAAAATTATGTGTCAGGAGAGAATAGTTTCCCACAGAAGTGAGAGATAGTTTGTCAACTTTAATCTCCATGGTGGGGGTGGGTACTGTGACCCCTTAGTTCACATTACCACCTCCTTCAGTTCTTGATTTTCTTCTCTGGTAAACTGATGTGATTTATCTTAACATTTAAATCCTACCTCTCCACCCCACTGTAACATATTGACCCATCAAGGCATCTGCTGTCTGCTTGCTCTCTTTATTTGCACATACCATAGCAGAATTAAATGGGTGAGTTACTTACCTGAATATCTTTCTGTTGGAGAAAGATGTGACCATCTAGATCAGGGTTTCTTAATCTCTGCAGACTGACATTTTCGGCTGGATAATCCTTTGCTGTCTGGTGCAATGTACGGTGTTGAGCAGCATTCTAGTCCTGAACCCACTAGAAGTCAGAAGCACCTTCCTCTCTATCCCACTTCCTGCCCCAGCTGTGACCAAAAGAATGTTCCAGACATTGTCAAATGTCCCCCAGGAAGTAAAAATCACCCCCCAACACCCAGTTGAGGACCACTGATATAGATGTAAAATTTCTCAATACATTATTAATAGATCCTGGTGGTGTCAATGATAAAACATGGAATAAAGCTAGGGGTTTGTTACCTATACCTTTATTCTGTGCTTTTGTCATAGATCATCATTGTTAACCCTCCACTTCTTACCACTATTCTCAAAATGAACATTATGGACCTGGTATAAAGCAATAACTTCACACTCACTTTAAAAACTGGTACATTTCCACACATGATTGGACTGGGGAGAATGAAGGAATGAGAACAGGTAAACTATGGACACTTAAAATACTATTCGTGAGATATTGCCATCTGAGGCTTTTCAAAATATTTCTTCAAGCACCATATAGATATTTTTTTTCCTATCAACTGATTGCTGATAACATAAAATTGGCCTTATCTGCATTGGGTGCATAAATATGTATTACTTTGAGGTATCAAAAAAAAATCAGGACCAGAAGAACCCAGTCAAGCTTGAGAAGAACGTATTTGAATTCAAGACATAGTACAAAGTTACAGAAGTTAAGACAGTGTAGGATTGGCACAGGATATACAAATAGACCAATGGAAGAGAATAGTCAGAAAAAGACTCAGTTTATGACAGATATCAATGCAAGTCTATAAGGGAATGAATAGCTTTGCAATAAGGGGTATTGGAAAATGTGGATATTTTATGGAACAAAATGGAACTTGACCCCTATGAAACAGGGTATACCAAATTTAATTTGAGATATATCACAGTTCTAAATGTGTAAAACAATTAAGTTTTTACAGTAAAACAGGAAAATTTCCTCAAGACAGTCCTAAATAGAACACAAAAAATACTAACCATAAAAGACTGACTTCATTAAAATTAAGAACCATACCCACCAAAAGACACAATTAAGCAAGTAAAAAAGCAAATCACAGACTGAGAGATCTTCATTACACGTACATCCAACATCTGTACATCAGTAAGAAAATGACAATAATCCAACTTTTTAAAATGAGCGAAAGTCCTGAAGAGGTCTGTCACAAAAGAGGCTATTCAATGGAATACTACATAGTAATTTAATTTTAAAAAAAACCTATTGATACTTGCAACAAAACAGATGAATATTACAGATGATATATTAAGTGAAAGTAGTCACAACGGTACATACTGATGATGCATTTATATGAAGTTTAGGCAAAACAAATAATGATGAAAGTCAGAATAGTGATTACCTTTTTTTTTTTTTTTTTTTTTTTTTGCGGTACGCGGGCCTCTCACTGTTGTGGCCTCTCCCGTTGCGGAGCACAGGCTCCGGACGCGCAGGCTCAGCGGCCGTGGCTCACGGGCCCAGCCACTCCGCGGCATGTGGGATCTTCCCGGACCGGGGCACGAATCTGTGTCCCCTACATCGGCAGGCAGACTCTCAACCACTGCGCCACCAGGGAATCCCGTGATTACCTTTTGAGGGTGTGTTGACTAGGGAGGGGCATGAGGAAACCTTCTGGAGAGATAAAATATTCCATAAATTTATATGGACGGTGGTTTCATGGGCCCTATGGAACATACAGATAACTCTTTTTTCTGCCAAGCAGAGAATCAAGGCAGTAGCTGGCAGAGAAAGTGGGGTTAGAAGTTTCCTAAAGGATGGGGAAATAACATATGTATATGCTGACATGAATAATTAAGTAGCGAGGGACAATGATGATGGAGGGAGAATGCTGGCGTAATGTCCCTATGCAAGGTGGGAGAGGATGACATGTTCTCCCTATGTGGAGGAAAGGGAGGTTCTATAACAGCAGGAAAGATGCTAGACTACATGTGAGTGATGGTTCGGATTGTATAGTATAGATGTCATGAGAGCCTAGGAAGTTCTTTTCTGATTGTTTCCACCTTCTCAGAGAATTAGGAAGCAAAACTGGCAGAGTGAGGACAGAGGAAGTGACTTGGAAATAGGGGAAAAGAGAAGTGTGAAATATCAAGAGAGTAGCACAGTGGATGGACCAAGAATCTATACTTCAACCGTGAGGTATCATTGAGGCCCACTTCAGGTTAGGGCGATGAATTCAGTTAGTGTGGTGTGTTTTTCTCCAGGTAAGTCCATCTTCATAGGTGCAGGCACCTGAGGGGTACAGCACTGGATTTAACCAGCTTTGCAGTTTTGCCATAGAGTGCCAATTTTGTGAGTGAGATCATATATACCTGGGAATCTTATTTTTACCAGTTGGGGCATCACTAGTTCTATGTTCTTTCCATGGACAAAACTAGGAAATATTCTTAAATATTTTTAAATGAGTTCATATTAATATTTATAAACATATTTGATATTACAGAGATCTTTATGAACTTCTGGGTTTATATTTGTGTATCTTTTCTCTGGCAGTGAAAGTCTTGGGTCCTCATAATTCTATTAGTATCAGCAATAAAATTACCAGGGAAGTTTCAAGATTTCTTTGCAGTTCTTTTCGTCCTTAGAATGTATCCTATTAAGGAAGTACAAATGGAGTATTATATTCAACATTCATTGGAATAATTATTTTCTCTGTATATAGATCCTACCAAAATGAAATAAAAATAGGCCTTTTGATTGTTGGAGTTAAATTTGGATATTTACATTTTATATTCCTTCTAAACTTAATTTTTAATATATAAAACACATTAGTAAGAGAAAATCAAAACTATAAGAATTACACTCATATATACATATGTATAATTCAATCACTTTGCTATACACCTGAAACTAACACAACATTGCACTATACTTTAATTTTTTTAAATGGTTAAAAAAAAGAAAAAAATTATACTCAGAGAAGTCTTGCTCCCATCCTTCTCCTTGTTCCCATGGCCTCTTCATCCCTTATAGGTAAACATTTCTTCACTCTGTAAAGAATTAAACATTTATTCTGCTTTTGGGGAAGAACTATTATTTATCTCCTGTTGATGAGGGAAAATTCTTCTTTATAGAAAAATGCCAGCTAATAAATGTAGGAGGAATTACTTAATTGGAAAAATCTTTTTGCAGTTCTTATTGAAATAATTAATTCAGACAGGATGTTAAAACCATTGGGTAAAGGTTTTTGAAGATGATATTGGCACAGAACCAAATATCACCCCACAGATTACTTGCTTATTGTAAAGGCAAAACATATCTTACAACTGATTGAGCTGGCATTATCATCTTAGCCAAGTGACAAACTTGACACTTTGTGCTCACTGATGGGATGCAATATTAAATATACATCATTAACCATGAAGCATTCTTGCCAAAAAATGTTTACCATGTTTCCAGCCAAAACTTTGGGCTAAACCTCCAGTTAATAGGAATATGGGAGTTAAAAGAACAAGTTAAACAATCAGACAAATCAAGAATGTGGGACATCTTACTAGACAAGTGATCTGGTTTCTTCTAATGGCAATGTCAAAGAGGAAAAGTGGCAGAGCTGTTCTAAAGAGACTAAATAAGACTAAATTTTTAAATGACACAATGATTCACAAATAGTAAGGTATTCACACCAGGTACATAAAGTTAAGCACTTTGCAATATTAAGTAACTTATTATTACTCTTACAGTTGTGTATAAATAGTTGTAGAAATAACAAGTAACATGTGAAGTGTGTTACTGATTCTTTACCTTAGCAAAAAGATGGACGTTGAACGTTAAAATTGCAAGGAGTTTTATTTATAAAACCATTTAATAACATTTCATTAAAGTTTCAAAAAATTATTTAAATTTTATTTAAAATTGAGACACTGGGCACAATTTGTGGATGAGAAAAAATACCATAACTCAAGTCATTAAATGATATACTTGTAAAAGTATTTGTAATACAAAACAAATAATTAAGTAATCTCATAGAAAACAATAGTAAAAAGCAACTTGACAGGAAAATGGACTATGGATATAAATATTAATAGGCAGAAGAGTCAATCCAAAGACACATATGAAAATATTTTAAAAACACTATTATACAGAAAAATATAAAGTATCAATGACATACTACTTTACATCTATCAGATCATCAAGAATCAAGAGCCTCAGTTAACACCTTACCAAAGTCCTTACTATGGCTGACGAGGCCTAACCTAGCCTAGACTACCCCTTCTGAACTCATTTCTTTTCACTCTTTTCCTATCACTCAACCACACTGTCCAGCTTCAAACGCATCTTCAAACGCAAGAAACATCGACCCCCTCTGCCTAAAACATGCTCTCCTTAGGTCTTATCATGGCTTACTCCTTCATACATCAGGTCTTTGCCCAAAAGTCAATGCTCAGAAATTTGCTCTGATCACCCAATACAGAATCCTTCTCCCACAATACTCCCTCTCATCTTATCCTACTCTATTCTTCCTTATAACACTTATCAGTTACCTAGTGTAACTGATTGTTTTATTGTATTGGTGCAATATTTATTAGATCGTATTAGTGGTTGTACTGCATTTGCTTATTACTTATCTCCCTCAGTAGACTCGAAAGTCCAAGAGACCAGAAACTCTTTTGACTCTAATGTCTGGAATAGTGCCAGACACATGGCAGAGATACTCAGAATTTGTTGATGGAATGAACAAGAATACAATGAGCAAACAACTACCACTAGTAAAGGTGCTAAGAAAATGGAACTCTTCTAAATGGGGATATGTGGATTTACAATAGCATTTTTGAATTTATGTATAATTATGCACATGTATGACAACATCCCTTTTAACCCAGCAATGGGTTACCATCCCCATAATCTAAATAAAGCTCCAAAATATAAGGACATATGCATAAGAAGAATGTCAGTAATAGTACTACTTGTAGAGGAAAAAAACCAAGAATGAATGCTCAGGACTTCCCTGGTGGCACAGTGGTTAAGAATCTGCCTGCTAATGCAGGGGACACTGGTTCGAGCCCTGTTCCAGGAAGATCCCACATGCCACGGAGCAACTAAGCCCGTGCGCCACAACTACTGAAGCCTGCGTGCTTAGAGCCCATGCTCCACAACAAGAGAAGCCACCACAACGAGAAGCTAGCGCACCACAACAGAGTAGCCCTTGCTCACCGCAACTAGAGAGAGCCTGCACAGCAACGAAAACCCAACGCAGCCAAAAATAAATAAATAATAAATAAATAAATAAATAAATAAGAATGAATGCTTATCAAGAAGCATATGTTTGGATAAAACACAGTACATACACAGCACAGATCATGTAAGCTTTAAAATAACTGAAATTAGATCTGTGCCTATTAGGAGGATTTGTACTAACTAGTAAGCAAGAAAAGCAAGATTCAGATAAATGTATATAATGTGAGCCCATTTTATAAAACAATGACTAACCTTTCACTCTATATGTGTGTGCATATATAAGCATAATAAAGCGTGAGGTAACAGATTTTTAAAAAATTTATTTATATTTTATTTTTGGCTGCATTGGGTCTTCGTTGCTGCGAGCGGGGGCTACTCTTCATTGCAGTGCGTGGGCTTCTCATTGCGGTGGCTTCTGTTGTTGCAGAGCATGGGCTCTAGGCATGCGGGCTTCAGTAGTTGTAGCACCCAGGCTCAGTAGTTGTGGCTCATGGGCTTAGTTGCTCCGCAGCATGTGGGATCTTCCCGGACCAGGGCTCGAACCTGCATCCCCTGCATTGGCAGGTGGGTTCTTAACCACTGTGCCACAAGGAAGTCCTAGATTTTTAATAATGAATATGTGGGGTGTGAATGTGGTAAGGAAAACAAGAATTCTTTTGAAAAAATGTCCACACCAAAATAAACACAAGACATGGCCACCTTATGTACAATGATAAATGTGACAGATACTGTTGGCTATCTATCCAACAGCCATTCCCCACCATTCTTTCGTGCTATCAAAGTCTACCTCTAAATATATTGGGTTGGCCAAAAATTTCGTTTTGGTTTTGCCAGCTTATGGAAAAACCTGAACAAACTTTATGGCCAATCCAATAGAAACAGAAAATTCCAGAAGCACTCTTTCCCAGCCTCCCTCGCAGTTGAGGCATGGCCATGTAATCTGACCAACGGAAAGTAAAAATCTGCTAGGGTCTCCTAGGAAAGATTTCTTTGCTCCTTGAAAAGACAGACACAAGGAGAAGCAGCTTATTTCCTTATATCCTACTTTTAAACATATTTATCTGAGGAAGTTATGGCTAGAGCTGTGAGAGCCATCTTGTGACTATGAGAGGAAAGCCAAGAAAATCAAAAGAAGCCAATCCAAAGTCCTGACTTTGGTAAACTGCTATAAATTCTGTAACTGTCAACCTCTAGCTTTTGTATTATATGTTATATATTTAATTAATAAACCTCTATTGTTGATATTATTTTTAGCAATATATCTGGGTCAATTATAGCCCAATATCTTAAACAGCCCTGTGTTTATGTGGGTATTATGAATGTATTAAAATGTGACCAACAAAATATTAACAATAGTTCTCATACTTTTATAAATTGTTTAAATTGTTTGAATTTTTACTGAGCAACTGTCATTTATATAGTCATATCAAAATAATGAAGCTGGGCTTCCCTGGTGGCACAGTGGTTGAGAGTCCGCCTGCCGATGCAGGGGACGTGGGTTTGTGCCCCGGTCCGGGAAGATCCCACATGCCACGGAGCGGCTGGGCCCGTGAGCCATGGCCGCTGAGCCTGCGCATCCGGAGCCTGTGCTCCGCAACGGGAGAGGCCACAACAGTGAGAGGCCCACGTACCACACACACACAAAAGAACAAACAAACAGACAAACAAAAAACAAAATAATGAAGCGGATTTCATTAATTTTAAAAGTGATGACCTCAGGATCAGAGATAAATATTAAATACTGAAAATGTGATTATAAAACAGTGTAAATTGTCAAAATTACTACTCATTGAGAAAATCGACAGTGTAATAAAAGTAATAAAAATAATCTATCCTCCAAAAAAGACTGAAAACTGTAAAAGTTTAAGCATTTTCTTAAATAAGGGCTAAAAATATTACCTGTGATGTAATAGTTAACATTGACAAAGAACACAAGTTAAAGAATTCTTTGAAAACTTTAACCACTGCAAGAACCAAAAATAAAATACACATTTTAGAAAGACAAAAGCAAAGAAAATAGTTTAAAGCAAAACACTGAAAAAAGGAGAAATCAAGCATTTAAAAAAATAAAAAGATGACTATCACCAAAGCTATCAATTATAACAATAAATTAATCTTCTGTAGACAGATGATCTCAGAAAGGGTTAAAAATGACCAAAATCTGGTTTCAAATTGAAGATAACAGATTGAGGGTAAATTTATCTCCCTTCCTTCCCAAAATCATAATGAAATAACAATGAAGAGGAATAACGACTTCTGATGTGAAGTAGCTGATCGAATCAAAATCAACATCTTTCCTTTTCTCCTCTTGGAGACTCAACAAAAACAACAAGAATATAGGAGGAGGGAAACCGTGACTTTCCTCAATGAAACATAGGAAGAGTGTAATCCACAGACACCAAAGCATAGATAAGTACTGCCAAAAGCACATACAATTGTGCAGAAGTGAATAGAGATGGCACAGTGATGGCAGATCTCAGAGAGCACCAGGAAATATACACTTGTGTCATAGATGCATTTCCTTCTTTACAACAACCAGTGCAAGAAGTGAGGGTTGTCACAGACAAAGGGGAATGGAAAGCTTAGATGCTATCAAGAAGGCCCAGCAACAAAAATATATAAGAAATGCCAGAAAAGTACTCTTAAATTGCAATTCACTAACTTTTTAAAATGATCACATCAAAAATACTATCAGAACTAAAGTGAAAAGACAGCAAAACTAACCATCAGATGAAGAATACTCCTCCAGAGAATATGAAAAATTATAGTAAAAAAGAATTAAATTCTTTTTTTTTTTTTTTTTTTTTTTTTGCGGTATGCGGGCCTCTCACTGTTGTGGCCTCTCCCGTTGCGGAGCACAGGCTCCGAATGCGCAGGCCCAGCGGCCATGGCTCACGGGCCCAGCCACTCCGCGGCATATGGGATCCTCCCAGACCGGGGCACGAACCCGTATCCCCTGCATCGGCAGGCGGACTCTCAACCACTGCGCCACCAGGGAGGCCCAAGAATTAAATTCTTTAGGCTATTCTGATAGTAAGTGAAATCAGACTAACTTAAAAAGGGGTGGCAGATTTATTTGCTCACAGAATGCAGAAATTATCAAATGAAAAGTAGAAAGAGTAGAGAAATAGATGGGTTTCAGTAACAACTGGAATCAGAAACCCCAAAACACCAGTTCTCAAGACTCTCCTTATTGATTCTGGGGCATGCACATGTGCACGCGTACACACACACAGACACACACACACACACACATATATCTTGGGAAAGAACTACAAATGTGTCCAAAGTAGAGAAGTTTTATAAGAACAGAGCAGCAATTTTCAATCCTGGCTGCACACTTAATTACCCGGTGACTACCTGAGGAGCTATCAAAAATGTCAGAATGGAAAAACTTGGTAATAAAATGGGTGAAAGATATGAACAACTTTAAACACATACACACAGCCTGTAAAATATATTCAACATCACTCAAAATAACATTAAAACTATACCATTTCTCCTGTTACCACTGGCAAATATTAAAGTATTTTTTAAAATTTATTTATTTTGGCTGCACCAGGTCTTAGTTGCAGCTTATGGGCTCTTTGTTACAGCATGGGGACTCCTTAGTTGTGGCATTCAGACTCTTAGTTGCGGCATGCAGACTCTTAGTTGCGGCATGCGTGCGGGGTCTAGTTCCCAGACCAAGGATTGAACCCAGTCCCCCTCCACTGGGAGCACGGAGTCTTACCCACTGGACCACCAGGGAAGTCCCAAACACTAAAGTATTAAAAACATAGTCTGTTGGTGAGGCCGTGGAGAAACAGGCACCCTCATACACTGCATGTATCAATGCACATTGATGAAAACCTTAAGGAAGGGACTAGCATAACTACATATACACTTAACTTTTAACCAAACAATCCCATTTCTAGGAGTTTAATCTGAAGATGCATGAAAATTTAACTACAAGATTGTTCATTGCAGCATTGTTTGTAATTACATATACTGAAAAGTATATGGTCATATATAGGAGGGTGGTTGAATAAGCTATGGGACAGACAATGGAGTACACTGCAGCTGTAAATAAGATCTCTGTGGATTGATGTAGAACAATTTCCAGCACACACTGTCAGGTGAAATAAGCAGAGTGCAAAAGATATCTGCAATATGTTACTCATTGTATAAGAAAGGAGAAATAAGAAAATATACATGCATCTACTCCTTTGTGCCAAAGAAATAAAGATACCCCAGAGATGCATGAATTTGGTTAACTACAGGAGGAAGGGTGGAATGGGGTAGAAAGGACAGAAGGAATTAGGGGGGAAGGAAGGATGTAATTTTTGTGAGTTTAACTTTATAAACCATTCTGACTTTTGGAACCATGTTAATGTTTTATACATGCAAGGAAGAAGAAAGGGAAGACGGAGGAGGGGGAAAGAGAGAAAGGAGGAGGAGTAAAGGGAGGGAGGAAAAAAGGGAAAGGGAAAAGGAAAGGAGGTAAGGAAAAAGAGAAAAAAGAAAAGGAAATGAAAAAGAAAGAAGGGGGAAGGGAGGAGAAGAGAGAAATAAGAAATGATGGGGACAGGAGGTCCTAAAATGGAATACAAACAGAAATGAATGCATGAAATATTTTGAACGGTAACATAGCTACACCAAAGGAAGGGACGGGTGGGAGGGAAAACTGAAGATCTGAAGAGTGTTTGGACTAAATGCCCTAAATCTAAAGATAAAAATGAACTCTAAACATATCTTGAATTCTTAGGTTTCCTTTTTGCAAAGTAATAGGCTAGCAATTATGAAATTATTTTCTGTTGTTTCTAGGGCTACACAAATAATATATTGGGGATGATATCCTGCTTCCTCATTGTACACAGAAAAGAATAACATATATGGAAAGAGAGAATAAAAGACTCCTGTGATATTGGGTTGGAATGAGATATCGGTGTGAACTCATGGATTTAAGGGGCGTGTGTGTGTGTATTAACATGATTATAGAAAAAAAAGGTATTTGTGGGTATGTATATAGACAAATTTCTATTTCCTAGCCCTGCTGTGAGAACTTACAAGCAATGACACCCTGGTAGTAATGAGTATACCAACTGCCCAGATCTTGGTTACTAAATTCCATTCTCTACTAAAAGAATCAGGGCTCCATGGGGACATCATCAATTTCAGGGCTGAAGTAGAGAAAGTACAAGATGAGTCAAGATAAGCCTGAGACACCCTTTTGCATCGAAAACAATGATGTGAGCATGTCAAAGGATAAAGAGCCAGCTTGAAGGGGTTCCCACTGGCCAAATCTGGGACAATATGAACATCAAAATAATGACAGTAAAGGATTATCAACTGAATAAGACAGAAACCTGAGTCTACACTGAAATTAATTAATTAAACAAGGGAAAGCTCTTTCTTACAATAGGAAGCCAACTGGAAGTAGAAAAATCACCATTTGCTGATCATAACTGAAAGTGAGACCATCAATAGGTACTAAAACTCTGTGGGTAATAGTTATGGAGAAACAGGAAGTTGTGCTATATGATACTTAACTACTACAAAGTAAAAATCAGCAAGTTTATAATGGAGACACCCACAGAGATCACCTTAATCAAGCGATCAAAGTTAACATCACCAGTAATGGAAAAAATTTGTATCATGTATTCCCTGGTAAAATGCCCTGAGAAACACAAATGACTTCTGTTGTATACTTGCCATAAGTTCATAACCTGATTCTAATCATGTGGAAACATTATTCAAACCCAAATTGAGAAATATTCTACAAGATAACTGGCATATACTCTTTGAAAATGTTATGTCCATAAACACAGAAGACTGAGGACTTGTTCCAAATTAGAGACTAAAGGGATAAGACAGCTGAAAGCAAGGTATAAATGTAGGCTTTCATTTGCTATCAAGGAAACTGTCCAGTAAAATAATGATGGTAAAATCTGAATAAAATTTATCGATATTACTATATTAATGCTAATTGTCTGATTTGATCATTGTATGTCCTTGCTTTTAGAAAATATACACCAAAAATTTTAGGAAACACACTGAAGTGTTTAGGTCAGAGGGGGAGCATTGGCCTATTCTCAGATACTTTAGAAACATATTTTAAAATAAAACAAATGGCGGGAATTCCATGGTGGTTAACATTGCGCATTTCCACTGCAGGGGGCACAGGTTTGCACTCTGGTTGGGGAACTAAGATACCACATGCCGCACAGTGCGGCCAAAAAAACAAAATAAAAATAAAATGGGTAAAACGTTAACATATGATGAGTCTGGATGAAGGGTATATGGAAATTCTTTGTATTATTCTTACAAATTTTCTGTAACTTTGAAATTATGTCAAAATTAAAACTTTAAAAATGCCTATCTGGAGTTCACACATAGATAACTCTTACTGGTCTGAAATGAAACCTATTCATTTAAGAGTCAGACCCAAAGCCACATGGACCTCAGGGAGTAGAAAGAGGCAATAGTTCCTAGAAGCAAAGGGTTCAGGGCAGGTAACACCAGTGATGTCTACTGCAATGGAAAAATAGCCATTTCTCTATATGATAAAGCATTCAATTAACAGTGAAAATTGTCATCTTCTAGCAACAAATAACATTGTATTGAATTGTATACAACAAAAGCTGTTAGAAATACATGGAGAAAACGAACATATCTACAAATCCATGGGAGCAAAAGCTTCATTAGGTGATTTTCTGTTCTGCTTTATTAGTGTAAACTAGCCTGGCACATAGGAACCATTTAATAAGTGTATTTTCACACATTTACATTATATAAACTCACAGATTATAATAATGATTAGTGTGGAATCATGTCTATTTTGTTCTCCTCGATCTATTCAACACTTAGCAATGGCTGGCACATAATAGGTACTCAATGAATATTTGTTTAACGACTAATCACTGAATCTGCACTTTAATACTTGTGGGAGATTGAGTAATAAGAAACATCTTTAATAGATTAGAATTACAGATCACAACTAGCTGCAGGACAATCATCGACAGGAAGACACTGGAACTCACAAAAAAAAGATACCCCACATCCAAAGACAAAGAAGAAGTCACAATGAGACAGTAGGAGGGGTGCAATCACAGTAAAATCAAATCCCTTAACTGCTGGGTGGGTGACTCACAAACTGGAGAACACTTATACCACAGAAGTCCACCCACTGGAGTGAAGGTTCTGAGCCCCACGTCGGGCTTCCCAACCTGAGCGTCCGGCAACGGGAGGAGGAAATCCTAGAGAATGAGACTTTGAAGGCTAGCGGGATTTCATTGCAGGACTTCAACAGGACTGGGGGAAACAGAGACTCCACTCTTGGAGGGTACACACAAACTAGTGTGTGCATCGGAACCCAGGGGAAGGAGCAGTGACCCCATAGGAGACTGAACCAGACCTACCTGCTAGTGTTGGAGGGTCTCCTGCAGAGGCGATGGGGGGGGGGTGCTGTGTCTCACCATGGGGACAAGGACACTGGCAGCAGAAGTTCTGGGAAATACTCCTTGGCGTGAGCCCTCCCTGAGTCTGTCATTAGCACCACCAAAGAGCCCAGGTAGGCTCCAGTATGGGGTTGCCTCTGGCCAAACAAGCAATAGGGAGGGAACCCAGCCCCACCCATCAACAGTCAAGCGGATTAAAGTTTTACTGAGCTCTGCCCACCAAAGAAACAGTCAGCTCTACCCACCAACAGTCCTTCGCATCAAGCCTCTTAGATAGCCTCATCCACCAGAGGGCAGACAGCAGAAGCAAGAAGAACTACAATCCTGCAGCCTGTGGAACAAAAACCAAATTCACAGAAAGATAGACAAGATGAAAAGGCAGAGGGCTATGTACCAGATGAAGGAACAAGATAAAACCCCAGAAAAACAACTAAATGAAGTGGAGATAGGCAAACATCCAGAAAAAGAATTCAGAAAAATGATAGTGAAGATGATCCAGGACCTCAGAAAAAGAATGGAGGCAAAGATCGAGAAGATGCAAGAAATGTTTAAAAAAGACCCAGAAGAATGAAAGAACAAAGAAACAGAGATGAACAATACAATAACTGAAATGAAAACTACACTAGAAGGAATCAATAGCAGAATAACTGAGGCAGAAGAATGGAAAAGTAACTTGGAAGACAGAACGTTGGAATTCACTGCTGCGGAACAGCATAAAGAAAAAAGAATGAAAAGAAATGAAGACAGCTTAAGAGACCTCTGGGACAACATTAAATGCAACAACATTCGCATTATAGGGGTCTCAGAAGGAGAAGAGAGAGAGAAAGGACCAGAGAAAATATCTGAAGAGATTATAGTCGAAAACTTCCCTAACGTGGGAAACGGAATAGCCACACAGTCCAGGAAGCACACAGAGTCCCATACCGGATAAACCCAAGGAGAAACACGCTGAGACACACAGTAATCAAATAGGCAAAAATTTAAGACAAAGAAAAATTACTGAAAGCAGCAAGGGAAAAATGAAAAATAATGTACAAGGGAATTCCGAGAAGGTTAAAAGCAGATTTCTCAACAGAAACTCTACAAGCCAGAAGGGAGTGGCATAATATACTTAAAGTGATGAAAGAGAAGAACCTACAACCAAGATTACTCTACCCTGCAAGGATCTCATTCAGATTCGATGGAAAAACCAAAAATTTTATAGACAAGGAAAAGCTAAGAGAATTCAGCACCATCAAACCAGCTCTAAAACAAATGCTAAAGGAACTTCTCTAAGTGGGAAACAAAAGAGAAGAAAAGGACCGACAAAAAAAACCCCAAAACAATTAAGAAAACAGTCATAGGAATATACATATCGATACTTACCTTAAATGTGAATGGATTAAATACTCCAACCAAAAGACACAGGCTTGCTGAATGGATACGAAAACAAGACCCATATATATGCTGTCTACAAGAGACCCACTTCAGACCTAGGGACATATACAGACTGAAAGTGAGGGGATGGAAAAAGATATTCCATGCAAATGGAAATTAAAAGAAAGCTGAAGTAACTATGCTCATATCAGATAAAATAGACATTATAATAAAGAATGTTACAAGAGAAAAGGAAAGACACTACATAATGATCAAGGGATCAATCCAAGAAGAACATATAACAATTATAAATACATATGCACCCATCATAGGAACACCTCAATACATAAGGCAACTGCTAACAGCTATAAAAGAGGAAATCGACAGTAACACAATAATAGTGGGGGACTTTAACACCTTACTTACACCAATGAACAGATCATCCAAACAGAATATGAATAAGGAAGGACAAGCTTTAAGTGACATGATAGACCAGATAGATTTAATTGATATTTATAGGACATTCCATCCAAAAACAGCAGATTACACTTTCTTCTCAAGTGCGCACGGAACATTCTCCAGGATAGAACACATCTTGGGTCACAAATCAAGCCTCTGTAAATTTAATAAAACTGAAATCATATCAAGCATCTTTTCTGACCACAACACTATGAGATTAGAAATGAATGACAGGGGAAAAAACGTAAAAAGCACAAACACATGGAGGCTAAACACTATGTTACTAAATAACCAAGATACCAGTGAAGAAATCAAAGAGGAAATCAAAAAATACCTAGAGACAAATGACAATGAAAACACGACAATCCAAAACGTATGGGATGTAGCAAAAGCAGTTCTAAGAGGGAAGTTCATAGCTATACAAGCCTACCTCAAGAAACAAGAAAATCTCAAGTAAACAATCTAACCTTACACCTAAAGGAAGTAGAGAAAAAAGAACAAACAAAACCCAAAGTTAGCAGAAGGAAAGAAATCATAAAGATCAGAATAGAAATAAATGAAATAGAAACAAAGAAAACAATAGCAAAGATCAATAAAACTAAAAGCTGGTTCTCTGAGAAGATACACAAAACTGATAAACCATTAGCCAGACTCATCAAGAAAAAGAGAGGACTCAAATCAATAAAATTAGAAATGAGAAAGGAGAAGTTACAACAGACACCACAGAAATACAAAGCATCCTAAGAGACTACTACAAGCAAATCTATGCCAATAAAATGGACAACCTGGAAGAAATGGACAAATTCTTAGAAAGGTATAACCTTCCAAGACTGAATCACGAAGAAATAGAAAATATGAACAGACCAATCACAAGTTATCAAATTGAAACTGTGATTAAAAATCTTCCAACAAACAAAAGTCCAGGACCATATGGCTTCACAGGTGAATTCTATCAAACATTTAGAGAAGAGCTAACATCCATCCTTCTCAAACTCTTCCAAAATACAGCAGAGGAAGGAACACTCCCAAACTCATTCTATGAGGCCACCATCACCCTGATACTGAAACCTGACAAAGATACTATAAAAAAAGAAAATTACAGACCAATATCACTGATGAATATCAATGCAAAAATCCTCAACAAAATACTAGCAAAGAGAATCCAACACCACATTAAAAGGATCATACACCATGATCAAGTGGGATTTATCCCAGGGATGCAAGGATTCTTCAATATACACAAATCAATCAATGTGATATACCACATTAACAAACCGAAGAAAACCATATGATCATCTCAAATAGATGCAGAAAAACCTTTTGACAAAATTCAACACCCATTTATGATAAAAACTTTCCAGAAAGTGGGCATAGAGGGAACCTACCTCAACATAATAAAGGCCATATATGACAAACCCACAGCAAACATCATTCTCAATGGTGAAAAACTGAATGCATTTCCTGCAAGATCAGGAAGAAGACAAGGAAGTCCACTCTCACCACTATTATTCAACATAGTTTTGGAAGTCCTAGCCTCAGCAATCAGAGAAGAAAAAGAAATAAAAGGAATACAAATTGGAAAAGAAGTAAAACTGTCACTGTCTGCAGATGACATGATAATATACATAGAGAATCCTAAAGATGCCACCAGAAAACTACTAGAGCTAATCAGTGAATTTGGTAAAGTTGCAGGATACAAAATGAATGCACAGAAATCTCTTGCATTCCTATACTCTAATGATGAAAAATCTGAAAGAGAAATTAAGGAAACACTCCCATTTACCACTGCAACAAAAAGAATAAAATACCTAGGAATAAACCTACCTAGGGAGACAAAAGACCTGTATGCAGAAAACTATAAGACACTGATGAAAGAAATTAATGATACCAACAGATGGAGAGATATACCATGTTCTTGGATTGGAAGAATCAATATTGTGAAAAATGACTATACTACCCAAGCAATCTACAGATTCAATGCAATCACTATCAAATTACCAATGGCATGTTTTACGGAACTAGGACAAATCATCTTAAAATTTGTATGGGGGCTTCCCTGGTGGCACAGTGGTTGAGAGTCCGCCTGCCGATGCAGGGGACACGGGTTCGTGCCCCGGTATGGGAAGATCCTACATGCTGCAGAGCGGCTGGGCCCATGAGCCATGGCTGCTGAGCTTTTGCGTCCGGAGCCTGTGCTCCGCAACAGGAGAGGCCACAACAGTGAGAGGCCTGCGTACCATGAAAAAAAAAAAATTTGTATGGAGACACAAAAGACCCCGAATAGCCAAAGCAGTCTTGATGGAGAAAAATGGAGCTGGAGGAATCAGACTCTCTGACTTCAGACTATACTACAAAGCTACAGTAATCAAGACAATATGGTACTGGCACAAAAACAGAAACATAGATCAATGTAACAAGATAGAAAGCCCAGAGATAAACCCACGAACCTATGGTCAACTATGACAAAGGAGGCAGATATACAATGGAGAAAAGACAGTCTCTTCAATAAGTGGTGCTGGGAAAACTGGACAGCTACAGGTAAAACAATGAAATTAGAACATTCCCTAACACCATGCACAAGAATAAACTCAAAATGGATTTGAGACCTAAATGTAAGACTGGACACTATAAAACTCTTAGAGGAAGACATAGGAAGAACACTCTTTGACATAAATCACAGCAAGATATTTTTTGATCTACCTCCTAGAGTAATGGAAATAAAAACAAAAATAAACAATTGGGACCTAATGAAACATCAAAGCTTTTGCACAGCAAAGGAAACCATAAACAAGAAAAAAAGAGAACCCTCAGAATGGGAGAAAAATTTGCAAACGAATCAACGGACAAAGGATTAATCTCCAAAATACAGAAACAGCTCATGCAGCTCAATATTAAAAAAACAAACAACCCAATCCAAAAATGGGCAGAAGACCTAAATAGACGTTCCTCCAAAGAAGACATACAGATGGCCAAGAAGCATATGAAAAGCTGCTCCACATCACTAATTATTAGAGAAATGCAAATTAAAACTACAATGAGGCATCACCTCACACCAGTTAGAATGGGCATCATCAGAAAATCTACAAAGAACAAATGCTGGAGAGGGTGTGGAGAAAAGGGAACCCTCTTGCACTGTTGGTGGGAATGTAAATTGATACAGCCACTTTGGAGAATAGTATGGAGGCTCCTTATAAAAGTAAAAATAGAATTACCATATGATCCAGCAATCTCACTACAGGGCATATACCCAGAGAAGACCATAATGCAAAAAGACACATGCACCCCAATGTTCACTGCAGCACTATTTACAATAGCCACGTCATGGGAGCAACCTAAATGCCCATCGACAGACAAATGGATAAAAAAGTTGTGGTAAATATATACAATGGAATATTACTCAGCCATAAAAAGGAATGAAATTGAGTCATTTGTTGAGACGCGGATGGATCTAGAGACTGTCATACAGAGTGAAGTAAGTCAGAAAGAGAAAAACAAATATCGTATATTAACGCATGTATGTGGAACCTAGAAATGATGAACCGGTTTGCAGGGCAGAAGTTGAGACACAGATGTAGAGAACAAACGTATGGATACCAAGGGGGGAAAACCGTGGTGGGGTGGGGATGGTGGTGTGCTGAATTGGACAATTGGGATTGCCATGTATACACTGATGTGTATAAAATTGATGACTAATAAGAACCTGCAGTATAAAAATAAAAAGAAATAAAAACTAATACTAAACTTTCTTTGGGTTATTTGTATGGAAATATGCTAATATAAGTGTTTCAGCCATTACATGAAAATTCTAAAAATCTTATATGTTCTTGAATAATGTTATAGTCATAATTCTAGTTATTACTTTAAGATGTATATCTCAGAAATAACTAAATTTCCTTGTCAATTGCATTATTATGAACTTTCATCAAATCTTTAACCGTGGTCATTTTTTAAGTCATGTACAGTTTTGGGTGTACTCTGATGCTTTTGCAAAAATGTTCCTATGAAGGGTTTTATCTTCAAGAAGTCATGGAAGACTGACAAGTACAGGTTTCTGGTAACTGACTATACTGCTGAACTGAATGAATAAGCATTTTCAGAACTCTAACGGAAAACTGATGAATTCATAGAAGTGCTAACAAAAGATTAAGATAAAAAAATTAATTACATGGGACTGAGTGAACTGATGACGATGATTATAAATTTTGTGACTTTGTTTGAATAAAAAAAAAAAAGAATCCAGCACAGTGCTCAGCTTTTAGAGCAGAAAAGATATATGTTGAGTACATTTAATAAAGAAATTTTTAAGCAGCTGAAAAAGAATTACAGTAAGATAAAAAACTAATGTGCAAATCCCCTCCACCTTCTTTCTAACTGGTAACTTAAGAAGTTGATACCACACTTGGGTAAGATGAATATACACTCTTTGGCTATATGGTAAGTATTCATGTTGTTGCAGATGACTGGTTTACCAATCCTGAATCATGTGATCTTAAATGGGTTAGTCTTGTAACATAATTATTGCCTTACCTTCTTCCCCCCCAAAAACCGCCCCCTCCCCCCATATTCCACAGAGTACCTATAAGCACAAAACCAGCATTACCATTTTGGACAATGTCTTAACTATTTAACTGATTAAGAGTTAACAATGCCATGTGGCAAGATAATTCATTCAGTTATCTAGGAATACATTGTGTATTTATGCTGTATCTAATTAAAGTTAAATTAACCAAGTGTAAAAAAACAATGGAGGATTTAGACACTTTTTTAAAATGTCAACGGATATAAACTGCTTTATAAATTTAATAGGCTCACATTACCAGGGTTACTTTTCATGGTATTTTTTCAAACTGCAGATACCAAAATTTAAAAAAGAAATAGACTAGCATGGAAAAATCTCTTAATACATTCGTTACCAATGGTAGCTGAGCACAGCTGAGTGAAACTTTTGGTGTACACATATATAAACAGAGCCACAATACAAAATGTTCTTCTTACAGGCTGCAGTAAGAAATATGCTGAAAAATGCTGTTTTATGCTTTAGAACTCTTTCAGTAGAGCCCAGACCCATCTCTGCAGATTTGGTGACATTCCATTCTGGCACATGTCTTTATCAAGCTCAACTTTCACAAAAAGAACGTGAAACTCCTTCTAAAGCATATGACTGCACACATAACTAGTTCTTCCGATACCGGTCTAAAAGTAAAACTCACTGCTATTTGAAACTAATTAAAAAGCTCATTTCAGAAACTATTTATACAGCACAGCTGCCTACTAGAACTTTCTGCAATGACAGAATGTCCGATATCTGAGCTACTGTTCTGGACACTGCAGATACAGATCATTATGCCTTAAAGTATGGTCCCTGGGTCACAATAATCATCACAAGATCACAAGAATCACTTAGGATCAGGCACAATGAAATTTGAAAAGGACTGGTTCTCAAGGGACACAGTACCACTATTACCATAACCAGTAGAAATTTGTTACACTTTGATTATAACAAGTATAGGTGAGGTGCATCTGGCATTATTAGGGATGAGCAATACACAGATGTACACCTAAGAGCTGGTATCCCAAATGACATTCAACTATGCTGCCAGACATTCATGTAAATTTTTTAAAAATCTACTTTTTTTTTTTTTTGCTGTATGCAGGCCTCTCACTGTTGTGGCCTCTCCCGTTGCGGAGCACAGGCTCCAGACGCGCAGGCTCAGCGGCCATGGCTCACAGGCCTAGCCGTTCCACAGCATGTGGGATCTTCCCGGACTGGGGCACGAACCCGTGTCCCCTGCATCGGCAGGCGGACTCTCAACCACTGCGCCACCAGGGAAGCCCTAAAAATCTACTTTTAATACTGAAAATTTGAATCTAACTATATTACCTAACATCTATCACCAAGCAATTTTTGCACAATTTTAATATACTCTGAATTTTCCAGAAATACCTTAAGTTAAAAAAATGTATAGTTTTGTCCAGAACTTAGTACTAAGCATTGTTCACTTCAGAGTAACTTAACAACTTGCATTTAGAGTTGTCACATTCACACTGACACTAGGTATGTGTTAAATTACCAGACTACTTTCATTATATAGTTGTTTGGGCTAAAATAACTGTACTAAAAACTTCCCTCTAATTTCCCCTCTGATTATTCTCTTATTATCTATTATTCTCTAGATAGGGAATTTATTTTTTAACAAGCAGTAAGCAATTTCACTTCAGGATAATAAGAGCATGCACTGATACATTTGTTTATACATATGGGGTGCTATGTCTGACATATGGGGTGCTGTGTCTGACAGTGATCCTTAAAAATCACTGGTTTAAGGATTTATGTGGCTGTCACCATCCCCCTAGATCAGGGGCCCTTCATTTGGGAATACAAGGACACTCAGCCTAAGGAATCCACGGAGTGGCTTCAGAACAAAAGAAATCCTAAATAATACATACAATTTGATATATATGTATAGCAACCTTGGGGGGTTAACAATATAACTTTGTTCCATCCAAAACTGTTAGCTTATGTACCATTACATTACACCCTGAGACTATATACGCTGGGCTAGATTATAAACTTGGATCTCAAAATGTGGTCAAGCCCCACACCCAATTACATTTATGGAACTGCAATTTCATCACTTCATCAGCCTACACTAGGCTATTAATCCTGACAAAGGATTAACCTCCAAAGTTTACAAGCAGCTCATGCAGCTCAATATCAAAAAAGCAAACAACCTAATCCAAAAATGGGGAGAAGACCTAAACAGACATTTTCCCAAAGATATACAGATAGACAACACATGAAAGAATGCTCAACATCACTAATCATTAGAGAAATGCAAATTAAAACTATAATGAGGTATCACCTCACACCACTCAGAGTGGCCATCATCAAAAAAATCTACAAACAATAAATGCTGGAGAGGGTGTGGAGAAAAGGGAATCCTCTTGCACTGTTGGTGGGAATGTAAACTGATACAGCCACTATGGAGAACAGTAAGGAGGTTCCTTAAAAAACTAAAAATAGAACTACCATGTGAACCAGCAATCCCCACTACTGGGCATATACCCTGAGAAAACCAGCATTCAAAAAGAGTCATGTACCACAATGTTCACTGCAGCTCTATTTACAATAGCCAGGACGTGGAAACAACCTAAGTGTCCATCGACATATGAATGGATAAAGATGTGGCACATATATACAATGGTATATTACTCAGCCGTAAAGAAACGAATACTGTATGCTAACACATATATATGGAATCTTAAAAAGAAAAAAAGGTTACGAAGAACCTAGGGGCAGGGCAGGAATAAAGATGCATACGTAGAGAACGGAATTGAGGACACGGGGAGGGGGTAGGGTAAGCTGGGAAGAAGTGAGAGAGTGGCACTGACATATATACACTACCAAAATAGCTAGTGGGAAGCGGCTGCATAGCGCAGGGAGATCAGCTGGGTGCTTTGTGACCACCTAAAGGGGTGGGATAGGGAGAGTGATGCAAGAGGGAGGAGATATGGGGATATATGTATATGTATAGCTGATTCACTGTTATACAGCAGAAACTAACACCATTATAAAGCAATTATACTCCAATAAAGATGTTAAAAAAAAACCCAATCCCATAAAAGCTAGAATTACTATAGAATGTCAGCCACTGCATTACATATACTACAGGTTTTTTTTTATGAAGACCCATGGAAGAAGGCTAAAATTCATTACACATTTGCTCTGCACCTGGTACTGCACTATACTTTATACCAATGATGTCGTTTAAGTCTCACCATTGCCCTCTGATATAGGTATCACTCATTGTTTCACAGATGACAAAACTGGCTTAGAGAGCTCAACTAACTTGACTAGGTTCATACATTGAATAGATGGCAGAACTAGAATTTGAACTGAGGCTCTCTGACACCAAAGCACGTGTGTGTTTTTCTGGAGCAGGTTGCTATTTATTCTTTAATCTTACTGTGGAGTATGTACTGAATCCCATCTTCCTTTGACATAGCCAGCTGTATACTTAAAAACAAAAATTGTGTCCCAGAAATGGCAATTGCCCAAGCATGACATTAGCATCTTTGAATAACTTGCTTCTCCATTTTATTTGGTTACTAGAATGGACTTTATGGAATGGATTTTGCATGCTAACCTCACTTCTGGCTTAATCTCTTCTCACATCCCCCCCCCCCGCTTTTTTTTACTTCCTATAATAAAGCAAGAAACAAACAGAGGCATACCACTTGCTGCTTTAGGTAATACAAAAAATATATTAAGACACTCCTGTAGAGTGAGTACAAGCTTTGCTTGATCATTTATAAACCACCATGCAATCATTTTTGTAGTTAAAAACACCAACTATCACTTTGAGAGTAAGTACATAAGCTCCAGTATTTCCCAGTTAGAGAATTTGATTACCTTGGCAGCTTTCTAAATAGTAGAAGAAATCTTAACATGCAGACAAACAATGAGCATTTGAGGACATGGGGAAAAAAGCAGGGAGGTCAGCTGGGATGTCTTTTAGCATAAGAACCCAGATAGTACCAGGGACAATCAGGAAACTGCAGTGGACTCAAGGACATTGTCTAAGTAGAGGGGAGAGAAGAAAATAATGATGCAAATCACACTCTGTTGACTGGATTAATGGTAAAGCCATCAGGTGGGAATGGGGTTAGGGGCTTGCTGGAAGTGAAAAAGAAAAGAAAATAGGATAAGACATTTGGTTTTGCTGACACTGTCACTACAAAACATTTAGAGTAAGGATCAGCAAACTTCTACAAAGGCCCAGAGTAATAAATATCTTACACTTTGCAGGGCTGTCTCAGTCACAACTAGTCAACTCTGCCATTATAGGACACACACACACAAAAATCACAGACATGTGAACAAACATTAAGTCCATGTTTTAATAAAAATTTATTTATAAAACAGAATGCAGGCGAAATATGACCTATGAGCTATAGTTTGCTGACCCCTGACAGAGAAGTCCAATAGGCAGGGAGAAACATGATCTGAAGCACAAGAAGGTGGTCATGGATAAGGACAGAGATTTGAAAGCCACTAACAGTATGGATAACCTAAGAATAGTAGAGATGGAAGATATGAACATTTAAAGATAGAACCCTTATAAAATAGCAACACTTAAAAAAACATGAAGAGGAGGTAAATAATTAATGGTAAATGGTTAATAATTAATAAAAGGAGAAAAGTTGCATGAAATAGGAACTTATGATTCCCTTAAATATCATTCTGGCTCAATACAAATCCCGTATGCTTGGAAAAGCACAGAACACTGCAATATTTAACTATGGTTATTATCTAGAAGGCACTGCTAGAACACAGAAAAAGCCCCAAATGTATATGGAATACACCTAATTAACACTTTGACAAGACAATGCAAAGCACAGTCAAGTTGGGACAAAATCTTATGCCTCACATACCTTATAAATTATCTTACACCAAAAACAAAATGTCAAGCATCATGCACAAACCACTTACCCAAAATTGAGTTAAAGGTTGAAGACAAAAAAAAAAAAAAGAGCCCCAAACAAAAAACCCTTAAAAACAAATGTCAAAAGAAACTTGTTATGACAATATAAAGATATGTTTGGGAAATGCTCTCAGTTCAAAAATTGTGAAGTTAAACTTCACTACAAGGCTTGAAAACAAAACTAGGTCCTATATCAGTGTTACCTGATTCAAGCTTTTTTAATATTTACAGGTCTAAAATAGAATTGCTAGCTTAATGCTTGTTTTTTGGAAAAAGTACAATCTAGCAAATAAACTATTTGTATTTTAAAACAATGTTGGCTCACTAGAAGAAAATAAAACAATTAAAAATCAATCAGAAAAATATCATGAGGACCAAAACTGCAAAACTTGCAAAGCAGCATTCTGTAGAACACAATTACAAAATTGATGATGATCCTTGCATGTGGATTAGAACAGTCTGGGTGTGGAATGGGAAGAGAATAGGGCCATATAGTATTGCTAAAGAAAAGCAAACTTACACATATCAAAAAACTACACTATACAAAGGTAACACTACAACTTACATTGGGAGACTGTAAAGGCAAAAATTACGAGGAAAGAAGGCAGGCAGGCAGTCCTCCAATAAGGCATACGTTCATATAATGGACCACTAGGCAATTAAAAATGTCCTATATGCGTTATGACGTGTAAAACTGTCCAAGATTATTAAATGAGAAAACAATGCTATTGATATTGTCAATAAAATGATGTGTCCAAAGAAAAAAGTTACACACATGTGCACACACATACATCTGGTGTATGCACAGAAAATTTAGACATACAAGAAATTTGAGTGGTACCTTGAAAAAGAAGGGTAGGATTGAAGGAGGCAGGAAATTGTCACCTTCTACCCTTCTACAGTCAAAACAAAATAGGCATGTGTTATGTTTGTGTTTTATGTCAAACATTAAAGGAAAAAAATCAGTATTTTAGGTGAATAAAGGAGGAACTGCTATGTATAAAACCACACCAATACAGACACAATCATTTAAAATGCTTCAACAAATTCAAAAGTATGTTAAATAAATGACGAAATTTTTTAAAAGTACAATCTCATAACCAAAAGAGCCACGCCCACAAAACTTTACTTGCACAATCATACAGATTTCAGTAATATAAAGTAGAAATTAAGTCTTGCAAAAGCTGTAATTTACATGTGAGGGTTTGGTCGAGTCCTCCTATAGAGTGTGATCTGTTTAGACTCAATGTTAGAGCTGGAAGGGTGTTCAGAGCAAACAACTTCACTTTATATTTACCTCTAGACTACTAATCCCCACTAATAGAAACCCTAGGAGTTTCTATTTCAATAACATAAACTATTTGCAGAACCCTGTGGAAAGATTTATTTATTTTGAATAGATGTCTGCTTTTAAAATTTTACAGCAGGGACCAGTCTTTTGTTTTCTGCTGTATACCCCAGCACCTAGAGCACAGTAAACGGAGGTACTCAATATGTATTTTTTTGGAGGAAACATAGGTATATAACTTCTGTGCAAAACTATGAGGAATTTGTAAGTTCTGAAGTAAAAGAAAAGGGGGCAAGATTAAAATGTGGAAACTGGTTCCTCTGAATTGGGAAAGACATAGCACATGTGATCTCATGCCCACAATTTCTTTTTTGTTTGTTTGTTTCTAGCAGTGGAAGAAATAATCACAAGACTATTAAAGTCTAAAACTATCCGAGGTACTAGAAATTTCTACTTTGAAATTCACAATAAGGAAGATACCAGAAAGTATTATTGAAAGACACTACAGACTAGGGCGGAAACTTTGACACCAAGTTCATTAGTTGTGAGATGAGGAGTGAAGAGATAGTAAGCTGGTTGTTTTTAGAGACTGATGGGCAAATGAGCTGGTCTTGGCTACTGAGGAAAACAACCTAAGAGTAGTGTCTCTCAAATTATATGTGATGAAGGACCACTTTTAAACCCCAAAATGCACTCTTGTCACAAAAATATTTTAAAAAATCCGTTAGCAGAGAAATGATCACATACTTTAATGTCACAGCAATATCAAATTTCCGTAGAAGTTTCTAAACATTCTTTAATTTCTATACTGGTCCAGAGAGACACCAGATAGCACTGCCCTACGGTTTTGTTTTTTAACGTCAATCTGACCTGAAATTTTGCATTTGCCCAGAGGGTCTAACTCTGAGTGAGAAAATTCAGCTCTTTTTTTCCTCTACTCGATAATGAAGACAATCCATAACAATTAAGAGATAAAAAGTAGCACAGAGACTTGTCATTAACTTGTTTTAATTTTAAAATGTAAAACATCACATTATCACACTGCCTTAGTAAATTAAAATTATACTTTTGAATGCAAACTTCAGCATTTAAGAATCTCAGCTCAACTTGAAAACTTTGCTTTATTTTGTCATTTATCTTAGAAGATAACAGGATATAGACACTTAAAACTGTATATGAAAATATTCACTTAATCTATGCACCTCTAAACTCCTGTACCTTTGTCTCCTTGTTCTCAAAACACCCCAAATGATTAGTTTAGCTGACTGCGAACAGAGTGGCCTCGGGGGACGCTCCATCTATTATACATTTCATTACCAAAGGAAGTAAAATTTAAAATGTCCTGACCTATAAACTTACTACAATCTGGTGCAATTTATTACAGCCCATCAGGTAGGCTCTATACCACTGAGACTGTATAATGTGCTTTACAGGATCTCCGAAACCAAATTTCCATGATTCAAATCCATACTAAGTGACTTAAATCCTCACTGCTCATTTCTTCATCTGTAAAAGGGGGATAACAGCACCTACATCAAAGGATTACTGTGCAGGTTAAAGTGCATGTGAAGTGCTTAGAACACTGCCTGGCACATAAGTACTAAGTAAGGATTTTAACTTTTTGATTCTTACATAGTATGCCTCAAATCCTTCTGTAGAACTGGAATTATTAACAAAATTGGTTAAATGAAATATGGCACATCCTACAATGAACTACTATTTACCCATTAAAGATTGTTTTAATAATCTACTATGAAAATATATTTATTTATAATATCTTGTTAGAGAGGGAAAAGTAACTTAGAAAATCATGTACAATCTAATCTTATATTTAGAAAAGATGCTAATAAAGTTAGGAAATTTGCAAGTCATTGTGGTACTTAAGTGGCATTTGCCAAAAGTGACTCAGAATCATTCCTCCCCACCCATACTGGGAAAAAGACTTAAAACCGAATGTGATGCTCAGATGGTAATAATGAGGACAATCAAATGTTATAAATTAGGATTTAAAAAAAATTTAGAACTGTGTACATTTAATTCATTATTCCTCCTCTATCCGCCAAAGCTGATACTTCTTAAAATGGACTGCATCCTAGAATTAAGGAAATTAAGCATTAATTTCTAATAGATATATTCTTCCAATGCCACCCATTGCCCACACACTACCACCTCCACGGTCACTTTTAAGCAAGCTCTTGAAGTGCTCACAACTTCGTTTATCAACAAAGACAATAAACCACCTTAAACAATCACCCAACCTTAAACAACAGATATTACTAGGTACAGTATATTGAGATTATAAACACAAAAGACTCAGTTATTTCTAGAATACTGAACAAGGGGTGTTTGTGGTATTGCGGGTACTCAGGTGGTAGCTTGTGGTACCCTTTAAACTGTTTTAATTCCTCAGTAAAATCAATACTATTAATTTCATGTTTATTTTATATAGGATTTTTGTCAAACTTAGCAGCTTTAAAATGAGTAATTCATAATCACCATCTAAAGACAAAATTTCCTCTCAATTAATGGTTCTCATTCTACCTACAGTTCAACTTACCCTTTTGTCTACAATATAGCCATATTTCATTTTACGGGATCTGAAATATACAATTATTATAAACAAACTGTTTTCAAATTTGCTTTCAGATGATGCCTACAAAGAGATCAAGTTTTTAAGTTTACATAAATCTATACTACACCAATTCATCATTATAAATACAAGCATTCATAACCTGTTTATTCTAATTCTATTTAGACAGCAACACTAACAAAATTCTTAATGCATACGCCCCCCACCACCTGTAACTCTTTCCCTATGGTGTCATTTGGACACTTGAAAAATAACATCTCAATTCAGCAACCAAGTTTTACAACTGCTATTCCTACCAATCAGATGGTGATGCACCAAGGTCACAATTCTCATGAGTTTTAACATATTAAGAGTACATTATTTACCTAAGACTGAAGGGCTGTGCCTCTTACTTTATTAAAAAAAAAAAAGATAGCCACATCAATTTAATTCCATATATATATGATGCTACCTGTTCAATTTATTAAAAATTAAAATAAACGTAATAATCAAACTAATGCTCCAAACTTACGCTATTCACGTGGAAGACACTACAAAAGAAGACACCATAGAGACTGCCTTGCAATAAGAAGTACAAATTCCTTCTATAGAGATGGAGAAATAAAAGGAAGGACAAATCTAGTTGTCTAAAAGACAATTCACTGTACACATTTTATTTACAGTTTTGTACACTGTCTTAATATGAATGGGACCGCTTTTCTACTTGAGCCATTTTTTAACCAAAGCAAAATAACCTAAGTATAACAAAGTGTTAAAATACAGCATAAAGATACAAAAACAGACATACTAATTCTAATTAGGAATGTAATTATGATGTTACATTTTTTATAATCCACAATTATGTTTAGGAAATCACACATAGATCACTGATTTGAATGAAATGCATAAATTTGTAGCAAAGCTTTGTAGTTACAAAAAAACAAAAAAATTACCAAAGAATGCACAAAATTAATGTTTATTCCACCTCTGTGTCATATTCCTGGATCCTTCACCAATGTTACATGAGGAAAAAAACAAAAGCAAAACAAATGAAAAACTGAAATCAGAATCACTAATGTTATCAAGTAGGGAAACAAATAAATTAAAATCTAGCAGCCATCAGCAAGAGTACAGCACAGACAATGCTGTAAAAAGAAACAAAGAAAATTGTTAGAAAACTGTATGCATCATACTCTTTCAAACCAGCAAAATATGCTCCTTCATACAATGGAACATAAACAGAATCCTTCTCTTGTAAGGTATAGAAATGCAAATTCTTTTCTTTAATATTGTAGATGGGTCAAATGTGTTTGTAATCGTTAATTCTTTTAAGCTATTACAGAGTGGGCCAGGAACACATTTATTGATTCTGGGGACGATGTGTACTATAATTCTTTGATTGGGATAGTGGACACTCTAGCCAAAATTTAAAAAAAAAAACAAAAAACTATGAACACAGAAGTACAAGACAAAGGCGAATGAGACTTCTCTTATATCTTAGCAACATTTAGATGGAAATCAAATTTAAATGCAGTCCACTCTGCTTTTGAAGAGGCTTTGGTTCAGCTCCCAAATCTCGATTGCTTGACGCAGTCTCCTATGAGAATACTCAGAAGGTGTCTTCTTAAACAACAAACCTATTTTTAGTGGTGGAGCCGCTCTTAGTAGCTGTGTCTGCATGGGACTGATAACCAATCACTATCTTTGGAGGAAGTCCTAACCTTTCCTTGTATACCCTCCTAGAAAATGAAAAAGAAGAAAAGTAGCCATTAATTTTTATTCAAACATACACCCCAAATCCAGTATTATTATTCTTTACATTAAAAAATAATACCTAGAGAGGGAAATAGGAAATTGCACACCTTTTTCCTTTTAGCAAAATTTACTCTTCATTTTCACAACAATCTTGGTTAATCACTTAACCAATACTTGAGTCTACTATGTATCAGGTACTGTGATAATTATCAGTAAATTAATAATAAGCAAAGCAAGGACAGTCTCTAGGCTCATGGTGTTTATAGTTTAGAGTATTTGATTATTTACAAACTCACAAATACATATGGTGGAGGTGTATCACATACCTAATTAATGTATTCAAAATCAATTACACGCACGTCTTAATTTTCTGATCTAAAATGCTTCAATTATATTTTACATATAAACCTTAATAAATATTGTATGTTACTGCAATTACATTTACCTTACCTATTACCGACAAGAATGCACACACAAAAATTAAACACTGTGAAGGCGATTTATGATATTTTAAGGATAATTTAGAACATAACATGATTTCTGCCTTATATATTAAATCTACAACCTAATTTTCAAATAAGATGTGACTGAGTATCAAAGAGGGTAAGCACAGGGGTTGTGATATTATTAACAAGGAGGATCTAATCTCCTCTTTGAAATCAGAGAAATCTCTCCTTTTAAAAACTCATGAGGTCAAAGTATAATGCTAAGAGAATGAAGCACATCTCAAGGCCAAGGAACAAAAATAAGGCTGTGTGGCTACAGCTCACAAGAAAGGTAAGTATGAGAGAGAAGGCTGACAAGGTAAAATTGGGGACAGATCATACGATCTTATGAGAACATCATAGGTCAAGTTAGGAATCTGGTATCTGAGAAAAAATAGCAAAATTTTAAAAATAGGCACCAAAATGAAACAAAAATAAAGAAATATACATTTTCATGGAGCTAAATACTCCAGCAGTATGATACCAGGAAATTTTATTCACACTCTACCCTTCAGAAGACTTTACTACCTTCCTTCGAATAGGGTATTTAAAAATAATTTTATGAGAACTAAAATTATAACTATTATCAGATTTACATTAGGATATAATGTATTACCTTCAATTATACTTAATCACTAAAAATGCCAGAAAGAGCACTGAGCCATGCAACTTAAAAGGGTGAAAAAAAATTTTTCCTTGAAAAAGTGAGGTCAAAAGTTTTACAGAGATTTCAAAAATGTTTAATATTGACACAAATAAAAAACTTTCCAAGGAAAGAAGTTCATACTTAGTTTCTTTAACACATTTTCAAAGAAATAGGAGACTCCCACAGTCAGTAAGTTTTAAGGCTGACAGAAAGATCAGGAATATGGTGACGGAACAACAATCAACCTTCTCTTATAAGAAACCCCATGGAGAATGAAACCTGGAAAATCCCCACACTTGTTAATCCAGGAAGGAATTATGTTCACAGGAGAATTCATAATGTTTGAAAAATCAACATTCAAAGAGGCAAACTAAACATATTGTGACTTATGACTGGTACTTACTTTTAACACAAAATTTAAAGTCCAATTTTACTAATTTAAATATAGTAAAAAGAAAATCCTAGGCAACACTGACTGACACTTGCGGGGAGCGGGGGCAGGGATGACAGGCAACTTTTGCAAATAGTAATATTTGCCCCAAATATTGATAAATCATTAGCCAGACTCATCAAGAAAAAAAGGGAGAAGACTCAAATCAATAGAAATAGAAATGAAAAAGGAGAAGTAACAACTGACACTGCAGAAACACAAAAGATCATGAGAGATTATTACAAGCAACTCTATGCCAATAAAATGGACAACCCGGAAGAAATGGACAAATTCTTAGAAATGCACAACCTGCCAAGACTGAATCAGGAAGAAATAGAAAATATGAACAGACCAATCACAAGCACTGAAATTGAAACTGTGATAAAAAATCTTCCAACAAACAAAAGCCCAGGACCAGATGGCTTCACAGGCGAATTCTATCAAGCATTTAGAGAAGAGCTAACACCTATCCTTCTCAAACTCTTCCAAAATATAGCAGAGGGAGGAACACTCCCAAACTCATTCTACGAGGCCATCACCTTGATACCAAAACCAGACAAGGATGTCACAAAGAAAGAAAACTACAGGCCAATATCACTGATGAACATAGATGCAAAAATCCTCAACAAAATACTAGCAAACAGAATCCAACAGCACATTAAAAGGATCATACACCATGATCAAGTGGGGTTTATTCCAGGAATGCAAGGATTCTTCAATATACGCAAATCAATCAACGTGATACACCATATTAACAAATTGAAGGAGAAAAACCATATGATAATCTCAATAGATGCAGAGAAAGCTTTCGACAAAATTCAACACCCATTTATGATAAAAACCCTGCAGAAAGTAGGCACAGAGGGAACTTTCTTCAACATAATAAAGGCCATATATGACAAACCCACAGCCAGCATCGTCCTCAATGGTGAAAAACTGAAACCATTTCCACTAAGATCAGGAACAAGACAAGGTTGCCCACTCTCACCACTCTTATTCAACAGTTTTGGAAGTTTTAGCCACAGCAATCAGAGAAGAAAAGGAAATAAAAGGAATCCAAATCGGAAAAGAAGAAGTAAAGCAGTCACTGTTTGCAGATGACATGATACTATACATAGAGAATCCTAAAGATGCTACCAGAAAACTACAAGAGCTAATCCATGAATTTGGTAAAGTAGCAGGATACAAAATTAATGCACAGAAATCTCTGGCATTCCTGTACACTAATGATGAAAAATCTGAAAGTGAAATCAAGAAAACAGTCCCATTTACCATTGCAACAAAAAGAATAAAATATCTAGGAATAAACCTACCTAAGGAGACAAAAGACCTGTATGCAGAAAATTATAAGACACTGATGAAAGAAATTAAAGATGATACAAATAGATGGAGAGATATACCATGCTCCTGGATTGGAAGAATCAATACTGTGAAAATGACTCTACTACCCAAAGCAATCTACAGATTCAATGCAATCCCTATCAAACTACCACTGGCATTTTTCACAGAACTAGAACAAAAAATTTCAAAATTTGTTTGGAAACACAAAAGACCCCGAATAGCCAAAGTAATCTTGAGAACGAAAAATGGAGCTGGAGGAATCAGGCTCCCTGACTTCAGACTATACTACAAAGCTACAGTAATCAAGACAGTATGGTACTGGCACAAAAACAGAAAGATAGATCAATGGAACAGGATAGAAAGCCACGCAGATATGGTCACCTTATCTTTGATAAAGGAGGCAGGAATGTACAGTGGAGAAAGGACAGTCTCTTCAATAAGTGGTGCTGGGAAAACTGGACAGGGACATGTAAGAGTATGAGATTAGATCACTCCCTAACACCATACACAAAAATAAGCTCAAAATGGATTAAAGACCTAAATGTAAGGCCAGACACTATCAAACTCTTAGAGGAAAACATAGGAAGAACACTCTATGACACAAATCACAGCAAGATCCTTTTTGATCCACCTCCTAGAGAAATGGAAATAAAGACAAAAATAAACACATGGGACCTAATGAAACTTCAAAGCTTTTGCACAGCAAAGGAAACCATAAACAAGACCAAAAGACAACCCTCAGAATGGGAGAAAATATTTGCAAATGAAGCAACAGACAAAGGATTAATCTCTAAAATTTATAAGCAGCTCGTGCAGCTCAATAACAAAAAAACAAACAATCCAATCCAAAACTGGGCAGAAGACCTAAATAGACATTTCTCCACAGAAGATATACAGACTGCCAACAAACACGTGAAAGGATGCTCAACATCTTTACTCATTAGAGAAATGCAAATCAAAACTACAATGAGATATCATCTCACACCAGTCAGAATGGCCATCATCAAAAAATCTAGAAACAATAAATGCTGGAGAGGGTGTAGAAAAAAGGGAACCCTCTTGCACTGCTGGTGGGAATGTGAATTGGTACAGCCACTATGGAGAACAGTATGGAGGTTCCTTAAAAAACTACAAATAGAACTACCATATGACCCAGCAATCCCACTACTGGGCATATACCCTGAGAAAACCATAATTCAAAAAGAGTCATGTACCAAAATGTTCATAGCAGCCCTATTTACAATAGCCCTGAGATGGAAACAACCTAAGTGTCCATCATCGGATGAATGGATGAAGAAGATGTGGCACATATATACAATGGAATATTACTCAGCCATAAAAAGAAACGAAATTGAGCTATTTGTAATGAGGTGGATGGACCTAGAGTCTGTCATACAGAGTGAAGTAAGTCAGAAAGAGAAAGACAAATACTGTATGCTGACACATATATATGGAATTTAAGAAAAAAAATGTCATGAAGAACATAGGGGTAAGACAGGAATAAAGACACAGATCTACTAGAGAATGGACTTGAGGATGTGGGGAGGGGGAAGGGTAAGCTGTGACAAAGCGAAAGAGCGGCATGGACATATATTCACTACCAAACGTAAGGTAGAAAGCTAGTGGGAAGCAGCTGCATAGCACAGGGAGATCAGCTCGGTGCTTTGTGACTGCCTGGCGGGGTGGGATAGGGATGGCGGGAGGGAGACGCAAAAGGGAGGGGATATGGGAACATATGTATATGTATAACTGATTAAATTTGTTAAAAAAAAAAGTTTTAAAATTTACACACGTTGGTTTTAAATATGGACAAACCCAAGCTACTGTCACTTAAACTTCAATGGCAAATGCCAATATTCACCAAATTATTGAGTATTATACATTAGCATTATGGTTTTAAAGTAGGGCAAAAAAGACATATTCTCATATGCTAAATAATAAAATGCTACATGGTAAAACAGTGATTATATACCCCATTGCTAGGAAAAAGAAATTTTACAGAAGTGAAAAAAATATGAATAAGACACCGAATACCAATACACAGCAGTTCAAGATTATAAAAGTGTTCATGAAAACTAGGAAAATAATGATCTACATAAATACTTTTAATTTAAAAAGTACTTCTGCTTTTAGTTATCTATTTTAAAAGAAGCACACAAAAAGCAAAACTTACCCTATATGTGTAACTGCTTCTCTGTTTTCACATTCAGTAGTCCATATTGCTATTTTATCACCTTTAGCTCTAACATTAACCACAGCTCCACATACATCATCACTGTAGTCATCAAAAGACTCTCCAATAAGGCACAGCAGCTTAAAAGAAAAAATCCAAATCTCAAATTACATTCAATAGATGATAAACAGCTTATTAAGCTGCAAATGTCTCAAATATCTGTATATATACAAAACTGAAAAAGTTTTTAAATCAAGAGTCGACTTTTTTTCTTTCTTTTTTTTTTTTTTACGCGGGCCTCTCACTGTTGTGGCCTCTCCCGTTGCAGAGCACAGGCTCTGGATGCGCAGGCCCAGCGGCCATGGCTCATGGGCCCAGCCGCTCCGCGGCATGTGGGATCTTCCCGGACTGGGGCACGACCCCGTGTCCCCTGCATCGGCAGGCGGACTCTCAACCACTGCGCCACCAGGGAAGCCCGAGAGTCGACTTTCTGAATGCCTAAATTATATTTATATATAGTTTTTTGTCCTGGCCTTTAAAAATTTTGTTAATTTGATTCTTTAATACCAAGAACATGATCAGTTTTGTTAACTTTTTTAGCAAATTGGGCAACTGATGTCCAGGCACATAAAAGGTGAATTATTTTATTAATATTCACTTTGCTCTGCTGCTGCTTACACTTGCCAGCAAATATTAATGGAATAACTGAAAAAGCTGCTTAATTGCCTCTTGTTCTTGTTTTTCATGAACATTTTCTAACTTTAAAAAAAACTGTAGTAAATACATGACATAAAATTTACCATATTAACCATTTTTAAGTGTATGGTTCAGTGGCATTAAGTATATTCACACTGTACCACCAACAATCTCCAGAACTTTTGTCATCCTGCAAAACTGAAATGACTTTTTAATGCAGAATTCTAAAATAGTAATTACTGATAATCTCTCCCAAAAGCAAAATAAAGTTTCTTTTCTTTTTTTTTTTTGGTGGTACGAGGGCCTCTCACTGTTGTGGCCTCTCCCGTTGCAGAGCACAGGCTCCGGACGCGCAGGCTCAGCGGCCATGGCTCACGGGCCCAGCCACTCCGCGGCATGTAGGATCTTCCTGGACCGGGGCATGAACCCGTATCCCCTGTATCGGCAGGCGGACTCTCAGCCACTGTGCCACCAGGGAAGCCCAGTTTCTTTCTTTCTTTTTCTTTTTTTTTTAAACTTATTTATTTATTTATTTGGTTGCATCGGGTCTTAGTTGCAGTTCTCGGGCTCCCTAGTTGCAGCTTGCCAGCTCCTTAGTTGCGGCATGTGAACTCTTAGTTGCGGCATGCATGTGGGAACTAGTTCCCTGACCAGGTATCAAATCCGGGCCCCCTGCATTGGGAGCTGGGAGTCTTAACCACTGCACTGCCAGGGAATTCCCGCAAAATTAAGTTTCTTCTTTAAAAAGCCATTCACTGAAATGTTTATTATTGCTCAACTTAGTAAGGGCTAACCATAAACCAGACACTGTCAAGTGATAGGGATACAAAAGAGACTATCATCCCTGCTCCTAAAAGCTTGGGGTTTGAAAACTTTCACTAGAGAAAATGCCTATTATCTCATATTTAATAAATGTCATATGAAGCCAAAAGTTCCAAGTTACATCACAACATATAAGCTGAATAATATCAAGCTACAATTTCACTGTTTCCTTCATTGATCTAAAAAGTTTAGTATACAGATCAATACTCAAGAGGATTGTAGAAAAACTTACATCATACAAAATGTGAGACGTTCTATAATTTTGAATTTAATGAAATGACCAGGATTACCTTATTCTGGAAGGTGAGTCAACTGCCAATCACTTTCTGGATGTGTAATATGTGGTAGGGAGTTTCACTGTATTAGTATGTAAGAAGTATACAAGATTCACAGGACAGAACAAAATTAAGTGCTGGCTTAGCTAAAGTGGGAATCCTTATCTCGTCTTGAATTAAGTAACCAATGTAAAATGTAACATAAGTTAAGTTTTAGTATTCCGAAACAGCTTTATAATTTTAAAACCTTACTGTCTCTAGCCAAAAGCGATCGAGGTCACTTCGTCTCTGCTGTTTGTTCAATGTAATTAGCCATCGTCCTCCTCGTTTGTTTTTCTCATCTTCCCACATAGGCTCAATACCATCCTACAAGGTTAGGGAGACAACAATATGAGACAATACTGTTACTTTAACTTGAGATCACCATTAGAAACAGCAAGCAACAACCCTATTAACTATTTACTTTATACCCATAAAAACTGTTAATTGATGTAGTGGGGAAAAAAGCACACAAGACTTAAAGCAAAATTAGAGTCCTGACTTGGGCACTTATTAACTATCAAGCCTTGGGTTTCACTTAATTTGGAGGCTCTAAAACATTCTGAGTAACAGATACCTTTGAGAAGCTATATACATTTCTATACCTAGAAAATATATAAAAAACTTACACAATTTTAGAGAGCTAATGACTGTCCCACCCACTACCAGCTGACAAAACTCATAAATATCTCAAGGACCCACACACTCCAGGTTAAGAATTCCTGACAAACTCTGGACTTCAGTCTACTCAAATATATAAAGAAGAAACAGATTGGATGATCCATTTGGATGATCAAAGCTCTCCTCAAAATCAATCACAGTATGTGCCCATACAGTCTGACTCTCACTTAATTTCAATAACTGGGTTGGCCAAAAGGTTCATTTGGTTTTTTCCGTAAGATGCATCTAGTAGCACTCAGTTGTCTTTAACTTCATTCAAAACAATTTCGTTAGATTGTATGTGACAGCTGTCATATCAGAGTGCATTTAAAAAAAGACTTATCAGAATTGGTGAATTTTCATGTAGCCATTTTAATATTGAAAATGTTAGAAAAAAAGCGACATTTTTGGCTTTATTATTTCAAGAAAGGTAAAAATGCAACATTTATGCAAAAAAAAGAATTGTGCTGTGTATGGAGAAGGTGCTGTGACTGACTGAACTTGTCTAAAATGGTTTGCAAAGTTTTGTGCTGGAGATTTCTCGCTGGACGATGCTCCACAGTCAGGCAGACCAGCTGAAGTCGACAGCAATCAAATCGAGACACTAACTGAGAACAATCAACATAATACCATACAGGAGAGAGCCAGCATACTCAAAATACCAAAATCAAGTGCTGACCATCATTTGCACTAGCTTGGTTTTATGAATTGCTTTCATGTTTAGGTTCCACGTAAGTGAAAAAAACCTTCTTGAACGTATTCAAGCATGCAATTCTCTACTTAAACGTAAGGAAAACTTTCCGTTTTTAAAACAAATTGTGACAGGTGATGAAAAGTGGATACTGTACAATAATGTGGAACAGGAGATCCTGGGCAAGCTAAATGAACCACCATCAACCACAAAAAAAAAAAAAAAACACCAAAGGCTGAATACGTTGTTCAATAAAGTTCTTGAAGAAAATGAAAAACATGCCTTGAATAAATACAATTAGAGAAGAAAAACAAAAACAATTAGAGAAGAAAAACACTAGACGTTTTGATGAAGGGCAAAACAGAACAACGCTAATTTAATTAGACAACTAGACCTATGAGTTACGGGGCTTCAAATGTAGTTCTATTACTTTAAAACATGTTTTAACTAAATTAAATGTGCCTTTTATTTTTACTTAAAAAAATGTCTTTTATTTTTACCAAAAAGGCACTTTTTGGCCAACCCAATGTTTATACTAAAATAGGGCAAAATATATTTATGCTAAAACCTGGTAAAGCTAATTTAATTATTCTCCAAGCATCACAACATTAACTATTCCTATGTTCATGGCAAGATTTTTTAATGAATACCTGAATGGTCCAGTCTTATAATAAATATATGAAATCACCAACTAAACATACCTTAAAAAGTGAATAGTCACAGCCAGGCATTAAATTACTAGACAACTGGATATGGTTGTACAGACTAGATAAAAGAAAAGAACAATTATAAACATAGCATATGTAATGCAAAGTTTAGGTGCATACATATACATTCAGAGAATATGATAAAAATAAGATAAAAACTCAGTTTACTTCCCGCCCCCATGAAGTCAATTTCTGAAATGGACCAAACAGATCTTAGTAACAGTCAGCCTTAAGAATCAACATCTGATGATTTTCAAGAAAATATTTTTAATAATTTTATTCTGACAATTTTGATGTATTAGTTAACTTAATACATACATATGTATACACAAGAAACTGAAAATAGAGGTATGAGGTGGCTTTAAGTAGATGAAAGAATCCGTGAGACGAATGAACAGTTTTAAACACACAAAAAGACAAATCAAGAGAAAGCAAGACAAACTCCCTGACCATCAGGATTGCAAGACTAAAATAGTCAACATTATTATCCTTGAAAGTATCCAAGAATGGAACAGATCAATGGTTCCCAAACACCACACACCATTACTAGTTTAAGTCAGCATAATAATCTTTTGGGGAGCTTTTAAAAACAAAACAGGACTTCCCTGGTGGTGCAGTGGTTAAGAATCCGCCTGCAGGGGACACAGGTTTGAGCCCTGGTCCGGGAATATCGTACATGTCACAGAGCAATTAAGCCCATGCACCACAACTACTGAGCCCGTGTGCCACAATTACTGAAGCCTGCCTGTCTAGAGCCCATGCTCTGCAACAAGAGAAGCCTCTGCAATGAGAAGCCCATGCACCGCAACTAAGAGTAGGCCCCGCTCACCGCAATTAGAGGAAGCCCACGCACAGCAAGACCCAATGCAGCCAAAAATAAATAAATAAATTTATTAAAATAGCAACCAAAAAAAAATTAAAAACAGTTCCTTACCCTACTTCTTGAGATTTTAATTCCTTAAATATAGGATGGAACCATAGAATCTGTATTTTTAAACTACTTCCCAAATAGTAATACCTAACTAAGGATAATAACACCATCCATGGTCACTAGTCACATAGCTAAGATCATCACTTCTATAAAAAATATTGGAGACAGGCAAAGCATTCTTACTCTGTTGCCAGTTTTATAACAATTTTGCCGTGACAGACTTTAGGAGATCAAATGATCTAGGCTTCTACCTAGAAGGGTGAAATATCTAAATTAAATTTAAAAAAATTTCTTAAAGAATGTTTTCAATTAAAAGTGACCACTCAAAAGGATCTCAATATACAGTTTTCTCTAATTATTCTATGCTTTGTTTTCAGTGATTCAAATGCATACTAAATGCGTAATATGGGCAAAGCACTAGAAATATACAGAAAATTGTTTCTGCCCTGGAGAAAGTATACATTACATGCATAAGTTTTATAATCACAATCTGTTAGTCTGTGTGCTACACTCAGGGAGTTAACATTAAAACATAAGAATCACATCACTGATATGATCCAAAATACACCAGCTGAACAAATTAGAATACTTAGATATCTGCTAGGTAATTTACAGCTCTTAAAAATGTTTTCAACAAGTTGTATCTTTCATGTTCTCAAGTAGTTTCTCCCCATACATTTTTCAAGCAAATAAGATATGCTAAATCAACTTTGTTTTTAAAGAATCAATATTCCAAAACTTCCTGAAAAGAACTTTATAATTTTAAATTATATTTTGAAGTCATGCAAAGATTTAAGACCCCGAAATCTTAACTTTTTGCTAAATCTGAAACAAAATCTCAAAAATATTTCAACATTCTTCTTGATGTTGATCACGAAGTATAATGAAATTAATAAACTATCATCAGAGATATTGTCATTCTTTGACAAACCCTGAATTATGAGCAGTTCAGCCTTTGAAATCTTGGACTCTCTATCACAGGAAATCCAGATATTATACTGGAATGTGCAGAAATGAGGGCCTAAGAAAGCTCTGAAATACCTAAGAATAGGGCAAATGTATCTAGGCAACCAAGGAAGGGGACAAGCTCCTAAAAGTTGTTGGAAATTCTAGGAACAATAAAGGATTCTCAACAAAAGAGATCTCAAGACAAAGAATAGAAAATAGGCAGAGCTAAAAGACGACAAGACGGAAGCTTTCTAAAACTGATGAGGAATAATCACCAATTCAAACAGTTGGGAGAAGATGGACAAACAAAAAGGTGAATATTAACTGTTCACACCTTACCCTTCATTTTGTGAATGCAACTTAAAATGAAAAATTACACAACTAATAAGACAACAAACATCCTAAAATGAATGGTTACTTACGCCCAAAAGTCTTCAACAGTATCAAACTTAGAGATCAGCCGAAGGTTTGCTTGCCAAGTTTTGCTTTTATCATTTTTAAAAAACCAGAGTGCCCATCTAAAAACAGAAAGTCAGTGTCAAAAAAAAAAAAAAAAAAAAAGAGGTAGCTTTACATCCACGTTCAAAGCAGCATTATTCACAACAGCCAAAAGGGGGAAGTGTCTACTGTCAGATAAATGAACAAAATGTAGTGTGGAATATTAGAAAGCCTTAAAAAGGAAGGAAAGTGAAAAGAGTCTATCAAAGAAGACAAATACTGTATGATCCACTTGTATGAGGCACCTAGAGTAATAAAGTAGAATGGTGGTTGCCAGGGGCTAAAAGGGAAGGGGAATGGAGAGGAGTTGTTTAATGGGTAGAGAGTTTAAGTTTTTCTGCAAGATAAAGAGAGTTCTGGGAGATTGGTTGCACAACAATGGGGGTATACTTATTAACACTATTGAACTGTACATTTAAAAATCGTTACGACAGTAAATTTTATATATGTGTTTTACCACAATTAAAAATAAATAAAATAAATAGAAATTTTATTTAGAGTAGCAAATGAGTAGTTTTCTCTATTTCTTTCATTTAAAAAGTATTTACTTTGGGAGTTCCCTGGTGGCCTAGTGGTTAGGATTTGGGGCTTTGGGGAACTGAGATCCTGCAAGCCGTGTGGTGTGGCTAAAAAATAAATAAATATATAAATAAAATGAAAAGTATGTGTTTTGTACCTACTATGTAACAGATTCTCTGCTATACTTAGAGATCCACTGAGGCTCATCCCACAGAGAATTCACAGAAATGTTGTACAGAGACAATTACAATGTCCTAAGTGCTATGACAGAGATAATTAAGCACAGTTATTTAAGAAAAACAGACCAGGAGCACTTAAATGGAAAGGTAAGTGGGGAAGAGGGAAGCTGTATTTACAGAGAAACAAGAGAGAGATGAGAGCACTAGGAATGGGGGGAGGGGGGGAACTCATACAAACGGGAATATAATAAAGGGATTCATTGAGTAATGTTACCACAGATATATTCTGAAATAATGCATACTAGTTTCTATATATCTGCATATACTTTGTCTAAAAAAGTTTTATTCTAATACTTTGAAGACAAACTCATGTCACATAAAAGTTATGCTTAAATATTATCATCCCAATATGATTCATCTTTAGTAAAATTGTATTTTCTGAATTACTATACCATCTCTAAGGGAATTTCACTTACTCATTGACAAAAATGTTGTCTGAAGACAGGTTTCCAAGTGGACATATATTTCATAACTTTATGGTTAATGCTTGATCATCTCAGACACAAAAATGAGATGCATTTCAGCACCTACTTGATAATTTGTATTTGCCAACCCACTCTCAAGGAAAAGAATTTTTTTTTAAAAGCAAAGGCAGAAAAACTATTAAACATACACACACAGTGTCAAGTATCGTACTCTGGATTTCTAAAATTAATTCAGTCTTTCCTCAAAAATTTAAAAATACAACTACCACTGGATCCAGCAATTCCACTTCTGGGCATTTATCAGAAGAAAATGAAAACACTAACTTAAAAAAGATATGTGCACCCCCATGATAAACAAAGACATGGAAGCAACTTAAGTGTCCATCAAGGCATGAATAAGGAAAATATGGTGTATATATATATATTTTTTTTTCAATGGATTATTCCGTCATAAAAATGAAGGAAATCTTGCTGTATGCAACATGGATGGACCCTGAGGACTTTGTGCTAAGTTAAACAAATCAGACACTAGACAGGAAAAACAAATACTGTATGATCTCACTGATATGTGCAATCTTAAAAAAAACTTAAAAAAAACAAACTACCCCCCAAAAAACCACCCCAAGCTCACTGATACAGAGAACAGGTTGGTGGTTCCCAGAGGCACAAGGGTGGGGGAATGCATGAAGGGGGTCAAATGATACACACTTCCAGTTGTAAAATAAATAAGTCATGGGGATGTAAAGTACAACATGGTGATAATACTGCATTGCAAATTTGAAAGTTGCTAAGGGACTAAATCTTAAAAGTTCTCAACACAAGAAAAAAAAAGTTTATAAATATGTATTGTGACAGATGTTGACTTACTGTGATCATTTCACAATACATACAAATATTGAATCATGTTGTACACCTGAAACTGTTACACCTCAATTAAAAATAATAAAATAAATAATAAAATTTAATTCCATCTTTAAAAAAAATTGCATTCAGCCATTAAACATATAAAGATACACCCTAAGAAAATAAATGGATAACTAAGCAAAAATGTTTGTACAGGAATGTTCTTAATTTTGGAAAATTTTGGAAACATTTTAAGTGCCTACCAACAGTTCTCAAAATGTGGTTTACAGCCCCCTAGGGGATCCTAAGGGCCTTTCAAGGAGCGCTGATGAGTAAAAACTATTTCATAAAAATGCTAAGATTTTATTTTTCACTGTGTTGATATTTGCACTGATGATGCAAAAGCAATGGTTGGTAAACCTACTGGTGCCGTACGCAGCAAGAATTATACAGTGGCACCAATTTGTACTAGTACTCACTGTATCCTTTATTATCATCAACTCTCACACTAATAATGTCAGTTTCAGTTAAGAATGTCACTGAATGGAAACCAGCAGTAAAAACTACTGGTTTCATTAAATTTGAATCTGTGTACATGTCTTTTTCTGCACAAAAAATATTTCTGCATACCAAATATCAATACAATGCTTAGGCAATTGAGTTGTGAGGTGAACTAGTTACTTTTTTCAAAGAACACCACTTTTACTTGGAAGAAGATTGGCTGATCAACCATGATTATTTCTTGAAAAATGAACAGATTGAGCCAGCTGCTAAAATTTGAGCTTTCAGGAGAAAATCAGAATTTTGGAAAGCCTGCATGTGTCACTGTGAGCTTAACAACTTAATGAAACTTAACGATATTTCTGATGAGTTTAGGTAGTGATAATAATTTATGTTATTGTTTTGATATCATATAATGAAAACTGCCAATATCTGGAAGATCTGCAAACTCACTGAACCAATATTTTCCAAATGACCAGTGGCGTGCATGGGTGAAGGATACATTCCAGAGTAGAAAAAGTTCTTGGATATGGTTTCAGATTCTACAATGCAACTAACATATAGGAAACCTAGCATCAAAGGAAGAAGATAGTCATAATTATTTTAAAAGGCTGTTAAAATTTCTCCTCCCTTTTCCAACCATGTACCTGTCTGAGGCTATATTTTATTCTCATACTTTCTCTGAAACAACTTATCTCCAAAGACAATGCAGAAGCAACTATGAAAATCCAGCTGACTTCTATTAAGTCAGGCACTTAAAAAGATTTACAAAAATACTTCCCATTATGTATTTTTAATGTATTCTTCCCACTACGTATTTTTTATTTTGAATAAATTTTTTTCATAAAAATTATTTTAATTAACATGCAATGGGTTAAGTACATATATAATTTTACATTTTTAAACGTTTATTTTCTAATATAGCAAATGAAAATAGATAAAAATCTATATAACTAAAGCACTGTGGAATCCTCAATAATTTTTAAGAATGTAAAGGGGTCATGAGCCCAAAGAAGTAAGATTTAAATATAATATAATATAATATAGTACATGCAAGAGACTGCTAGGTGGCTATTAAATAGGATAATTGTGTGAGTAAAATTCTCCAAAGACTGACATGAAACCCAGAAACCATGGAAGAAAGCTGGTATTTGATTACATGAAAATCAAAAACCTCTAAAATAACATAACTCCTTAGACAATGTTAAAAGACAAATGATTTGGAAATGCATTTTCAACCTAATCCCCCCCCTTGAATGGGTCAACATCCCTAATACACAATGCTTGGAAATAAACTTGAGAAGATAACTCAAAAGAAAATAATAGACAAAAGAAATGAACAGACTGCTCACAGGTAAAAACATAAGTAAGCGATTGTTTTCAACAAAAATGTTTCGAAATTTCAATAAAAGAAATGCAAATTTAAAACAATAAGACACTGTTTTCACAAATCAGACTAGAACCAATCTGACAGGCAATTAAATTTAAGATTGATGGTGTTGGCAAGGATGTAGAAACCAGTAACTCTTAAACTGTTAAGAGTCTAAGCTGATAAAGGAGGATAATTTGGCAATATCTACAAAAGTAGTTAAAGGGTAGTCTTTAATCTAAGAACTCTGAAATTTTACCCTAGATATATTCACACAACTGCAAAAAAATATATAAGGACGTATACGTTATAGCACTGTTTGTAAATAGAAAAAAATTCTATATACACATTAATGTAAGCCGGATAAAATACATGACTATATATTCATTTAATACAAGGCAGTGGTTTAAAATAATGAGTCAAAACCTGCATATACAAACAAAAAAACTCAACAGTATGGCCATCTATATAAAAAAAGTATATATATGCATATTGAAAGGTTTTGGAAAAATACAAACCAAATTTTTAACACTGACTATTCTGGGGAATGGAGAAAAGCAAAATGGGGAAGAAGGTATCAGAAAACAGCAGAGAACTTTTACTTTATATACTTTGTACCCCAATGATTTAATCTTTCTTATAATAATTATAGTGTTTTTTAAAAAAAGAAAACATAATTCTGCAATATTTACAAGAAGTAAACAATGAAGAAACTACCAAAATTGGAACCAAAAATGTCTTAAAATAGTTTTCCATAGGATACTATTTTACACAAGAAATAGAATTGATAAGAGAAATTGAAATCCTCACAAACTTCATTTTAGGATTTAATCAGTTTGTTCACTGATAGGACAGGAATCTCTTCACAGATTTCACTTAAGCTATGAGGGATACATGCCTTGGTTACTTCTCCCCACAAAACAGCAACACTAAGAACTGTGTTCACAGTCAGAAGACAGAGCTAGCTTTTTATACACCACTGAAAAGATGAAAAAACATACTTTAAAAGTTTTGGTACTGCTGCTAGGTTAGCTAAATGAAATTGCCACTAATCAACTGTTCAACTATTATCTTTGGCACAATGCTTTCCTGAGGAAGAATTTTTACCCTTTATGGACTATTTGACTTTTGACATCTCACTCACGAGCTGACAATTCCCATTGTCTAGAGAACTGCTGAACCACAGGTCTCCTACGAAAAAACTACTGAATGTGTTTGGACTATTATTTCAATAGGTCTACCATGATAACGAAAAAATGATAAAAAATAAAGGGACAACACATTTTTCAGATAAATGAAACTAAATTATAGACAGTCTTGTGGGATCTTTAAGATAAAGAGAGTAAAAGGCCTGGGAGTGGGGGGAATGAAAGGAACTGAAGATCCTCAGAAGTTAATTCCTTTAATGAAAGGAATTAAAGACCCTCAAAAGTTAATTCCAATTTACTTTCCTCCAGATTCTTACAATGTTTCTGAGTTGCCATTTTCTTCCCACCATCAGCTCTCAGGGAATCTGTGTTAATTTTCATCATGTAAGCCAGAAAGACAATTAAGTAAAAAACACAAACATACTGGGAAGTGGTAGGGTAGAGATAGGAAAAACCATATACTGAACTATTAAACTACTACACAGTAACTATGAAAACTTAACTCATCCTAAACTCTCCTCTTTTCCTCACCTAACTTCTCTTAAATACAACCAACCAATCTCCAGACTCCACATCCCTTAGCTCTCTTTTCTCCTTCACAGACCAACTTCAAATGCCTATTCCTGCTCTATACATTTGTATAGTTTCTATTCACTCTTCAAAATATGCCAATCTTTTCCCATCACCTGCTTTACTAAACTTTCTCCAATGTTAGCAAGGACTTATTGTTCAATCCAATGAACATCTGACCTTTCTGTGGCATATATGCTTATCTTGTCCTTAAAATAAACCATCTGCTTGGTTTCCATGACCAAGCACTCTTTCCTAGTTTATACAGTTTATATGTCTATACCCTTCAAAGGTATTCTTTTTTTAAAAAATTTTACTGAAGTACAGTTGATTTACAATGTTATGTTAATTTCTGCTATACAGCAAAGTGACCCAGTTATACATATATTCTTTTTCATATTCTTTTCCATTATGGTTTATCACAGGATATTGAACATAGTTCCCTGTGCTATACAGTAGGACCTTGCTGTTTATCCATTCTAGATGCACCAGTTTGCATCTGCTAATCCCAAACTCCCAGCCCATCCCTCCCCCACACCCCTCCCACTTGGCAACCACAAGACTGTTCTCTTCACAGGCATTCTTACTCAAAAAAATCACCCGTGTGCTAATATTCCAAGCCTCTGTTTTGAGAACTCATTTACTACTGTGGTTTCAATTACCATCAATTACCAATGAATTTCAAACCACTCTTTCAAAGTTCTACTATCTGAACTCAAGATTCACACATAAAACTGCTTGCTAGACATGGGTCATCCAAATGAAAACGGAATCCTTCACCTATCTAAAACTAGTCTCATCTAACTTTTCGCTCCAAATCTGTCCCATTCACCATTTACCTTGCTGCCTAAGTCAGAACACCTATGTGTCAGAAAGCTTACCTGTTCTGTAAAGGATGTTTAATATAGTGTTCTGGGTTAGCAACCTCCTGATTAGATTCTGTTTTCTCTTCTTCTGTAGGTGGGGGATTAGGAGTAGGGGTGGTTTCCTAGTGGAAAATAATTAAACATTATGAACTTCTTAACATGAAGAAATAACATTAAGAAATTTCTTTATTTTTAAAATTTTATTGAAATATAGTTAATTCACAAGGCTGTGAAAAATTAATTCCTATGACAGCAATACTGTAAATAAATTTGAACCAATGTTGTCCACATTTTTCTTTTTCTTTTTTTTTTTGCGGTACATGGGCCTCTCCCTGTTGTGGCCTCTCCCGTTGCGGAGCACAGGCTCCGGACGCGCAGGCTCAGCGGCCATGGCCCAAAGGCCCAGCCGCTCCGTGGCATGTGGGATCCTCCCGGACCGGGGCATGAACCTGCGTCCCCTGCATCGACAGGCGGACTCTCAACCACTGCGCCACCAGGGAAGCCCTGTCCACATTTTTTTAAAGGAGAGTGAATTAACAGCAGAAGCACTGGATAAAATAGACCACAGATCAAACTCTAAGCACCAGACTCTTCATTCTAGCATCTCTTCATTATGAGCAAAAGGTTTCTCAAATTTAAAAACATAATAATAATGATTTTGTATACTGTTATCTTCCACTTACACATTTTAATATAAGATTGTTAGAGACCATGGAAAAAAGTTGGGAAAATCAAGTACCTTTCTTAACATACCAAACATGGTGCACAGTGGGAGTGGGGGAGATACAACTAAAGTTTGGAGAGTATATTAACTATATCACAATGACACAAACACAAAAATCTTTATAAAGTGATCAAGGCAATACTACACAGGTCCTTGCTTTCATGTTACACTGTTATTATATATAGTGACAAAGTTCAGCAACTTCTGTAATTTTCAATTGGCCCTAAGCAAAAAAGCTGGACATTGGCTTGAACTTAAATTCTTCTAGGCTAGACATAATTGTCATCTAAAAATGTCAGGGAAAAAAGGAGGCTGGGAATAATAAGTGTTCTCCACATTAATCCATATAACTCTTCACCCTACTGTAAATTGGTATCAACAGATAGCTAAGAAAAGGGACCAGAAGCTGAAACAAAAGCTGATACAAAAAAGGAGGGCACTGCAACAAGGGTTTGAATATCAGATTTAAATCCAACTAGCAAAACAATACAGATATATGTTCACATTAACAACATTCTGTAAATCAGAGATGTATGATCTAAAAAAAGACTTCAGGAGCAGAGAAGTGATACACATTTTACAAAATAAAATACATTTTTCTTATCAACAAGACACCTCCAGTAACTACTTTTTACTAGCCTATGAAGTCACTCATAGCAAGGGCTTTATCTTGATTGTGCTCACAACTGTAATGCTAATGATCACAACGCTACACCAATAGGAACTTACTGGCTTGATTACTTAACTGAATAAATTTAAATGTTTACACAGAGTAGTTAAGGCCCTAAAATTTACACAGAGTAGCCAGTGCCTTAATAGCACCAGAGCACCAATCATTTTTACCAGCATTTCCTCATCACAATCAATTTACATCTTCAAATAGATGATCATTACCAAATGCCATTCCTTACTCTACTAGCTTAAAATTAATGATGGTCTCCAGACACAGGCAGTCTGAGTGAACAGAGAAAATAGCCAACAGTTAGGGACTGATAAGGCAGGTGGGTTTGGAGGACAGGGTACCAGAGAAAAGTGAGCTGCAGAGGAGTGAGCCTCAAAAATCTATGTAAAAATCCCTGAAGTCCTTGGGGTCAGGGAACTAGATCCCACATGACAAAGCTAAGAGATTAGAAATGAATGACAGGGAAAAAAACGTAAAAAACACAAACACATGGAGACTAAACAATACATTACTAAATAACCAAGAGATCACTGAAAAAATCAAAGAGGAAATCAAAAAATACCTAGAGACAAATGACAATGAAAACACAACAATCCAAAACCTATGGGATGCAGCAAAACCAGTGCTAAGTGGGAAGTTTATAGCTATACAAGCCTACCTCAAAACAGGAAAAATCTCAAATAAATAATCTAACCTTACACCTAAAGGAACTAGAGAAAGAAGAAGAAACAAAACCCAAAGTTAGCAGAAGGAAAGAAATCATAAAGATCAGAGCAGAAATAAATGAAATAGAAACCAAGAAAACAATAGCAAAGATCAATAAAACTAAAAGCTGGTTCTTTGAGAAGATACACAAAATTGATAAACCATTAGCCAGACTCATCAAGAAAAAGATGGAGATGACTCAAATCAATAAAATTAGAAATGAGAAAGGAGAAGTTACAACAGACACCACAGAAATACAAAGCATCCTAAGAGACTACTACAAGCAACTCTATGCCAATAAAATGGACAACCTGGAAGAAATGGACAAATTCTTAGTAAGGTATAACCTTCCAAGACTGAACCACGAAGAAATAGAAAATATGAACAGACCAATCACAAGTAATGAAATTAAAACTGTGATTCAAAATCCTCCAACAAACAAAAGCCCAGGACCAGATGGCTTCACAGGTGAATTCTATCAAACATTTAGAGAAGAGCTAACAACCATCCTTCTCAAACTCTTCCAAAATACAGCAGAGGAAGGAACACTCCCAAACTCATTCTATGAGGCCACCATCACCCTGATACCGAAACCAGACAAAGATACTACAAAAAAAGAAAATTAGAGACCAATATCACTGATGAATACAGATGCAAAAATCCTCAACAAAATACTAGCAAAGAGAATCCAACACCACATTAAAAGGATCATACACCATGGTCAAGTGGGATTTATCCCAGGGATGCAAGGATTCTTCAATATACGCAAATCAACAATGTGATACACCATATTAAGAAATTGAAGAATAAAAACCATATGATCATCTCAATAGATGCAGAAAAACCTTTCTTTCAACACCCATTTATGATAAAAACTCTCCAGAAAGTGGACATAGAGGGAACCTATCTCAACATAATAAAGGCCATATATGACAAACCCATAGCAAACATCATTCTCCATGGTGAAAAACTGAAAGCATTTCCTCTAAGATCAGGAACGAGACAAGGATGTCCACTCTCACCACTATTATTCAACATAGTTTTGGAAGTCCTAGCCTCGGCAATCAGAGAAGAAAAAGAAATAAAAGGAATACAAATTGGAAAAGAAGAAGTAAAACTGTCACTGTCTGCAGATGACATGATACTATACAGAGAATCCGAAAAATGCCACAAGAAAACTACTAGAGCTTATCAATGCATTTGGTAAAGTTGCAGGATACAAAATTAATGCACAGAAATCTCTTGCATTCCTAAACACTAATGATGAAACATCTGAAAGAGAAATTAAGGAAACACTCTCATTTAGCATTGCAACAAAAAGAATAAAATACCTAGGAATAAACCTACCTAGGGAGACAAAAGACCAGTATGCAGAGAACTATAAGACACTGAAGAAAGAAATTAAAGTTGATACCAAGAGATGGAGAGATATAGCATGTTTTTGGATTGGAAGAATCAATATTGTGAAAATGACTATATTACCCAAAGCAACCTACAGATTCAATGCAATCCCTATCAGATTACCAATGTCCTTTTTATGGAACTAGAACAAAAAATCTTAAAATTTGTATGGAGACACAAAAGACCCCAATAGCCAAAGCAGTCTTGAGGGAAACAAACGGAGCTGGAGGAAACAGACTCCCTGACTTCAGACTATACTAAAAAGCTACAGTAATCAAGACAATATGGTACTGGCACAAAAGCAGAAACACAGATCAATGGAACAAGATAGAAAGCCCAGAGGTAAACCCACGCACCTATGGTCAACTAAACTATGACAAGGGAGGCAATGATATACAATGGAGAAAAGACAGTCTCTTCAATAAGTGGTGCTGGGAAAACTGGACAGCTACATGTAAAAGAATGAAGTTAAAACACTCCCTAACACCATGCACAAGAATACACTCAAAATGGATTAGAGACCTAAATGGAAGACCGGACACTATAAAAAATAAAACTCTTAGAGGAAAACATAGGAAGAACACTCTTTGACATAAATCACAGCAAGATCTTTTTTGATCCACCTCCTAGAGTAATGGAAATAAAAACAAAAATAAATAAATGGGACCTAATGAAACTTCAAAGCTTTTGCACAGCAAAGGAAACCTTAAACAAAATGAAAAGACAACCCTCAGAATGGGAGAAAATATTTGCAAACGAATCAACAGACCAAGAATTAATCTCCAAAATATAGAAACAGCTCATGCAGCTCAATATTAAAAAAACAAACAACCCAATCCAAAAATGGGCAGAAGACCTCAATAGACATTTCTCCAAAGAAGACATACAGAGGGCCAAGAAGCATATGAAAAGCTGCTCAATATCACTAATGATTAGATAAATGCAAATCAAAACTACAATGAGGTATCAACTCACACCAGTTAGAATGGGTTTCATCAGAAAATCTACAAACAACAAATGCTGGAGAGGGTGTGGAGAAAAGGGAACCCTCTTGCACTGCTGGTGGGAATGTAAACTGATACAGCCACTATGGACAACAGTATGGAGGTTCCTTAAAAACTAAAAATAGAATTACCATATGATCTAGCAATCCCATTACTGGGCATATACCCAAAGAAAACCACAATTCAAAAAGACACATGCACCCCAATGTTCACTGCAGCACTATTTACAATAGTCAGGTCGTGGAAGCAACCTAAATGCCCACTGACAGATGAACGGATAAAGAAAATGTGGTATATATACAATGGAATATTACTCAGCCATAAAAAGGAACGAAACTGGGTCATTTTTTGAGATGTGGATGGATCTAGAGACTGTCATACAAAGTAAAGTAAGTCAGAAAGAGAAAAACAAATATTGTATATTAACACATATATGTGGAACCCAGAAAAATCGTACAGATGAACTGGTTTTCAGGGCAGAAATTGAGACACAGATGTAGAGAACAAATATATGGACAGCAAGGGGGGAAAGCCATGGGGGGGGGTGTGATGAATTGGGGGATTGGGATTGACATGTATACACGGATGTGTATAAAACTGATGACTAATAAGAACCTGCTCTATAAAAAAAAAAGTGATCAAATGTATACTATTGGAAAGAAGCAAAAATAGATCATGTTTACTGTCTAAAATATATATATATATTTGATTTTTGAAAAAAGAAATCAAGAGAAATTAAAAACTCACCTTTGACCTTACTGAAACCTAGGATCCCTCTCCTGACTTAACTACTGGTTTATTATGTAGCTTTTAAAGACCTTTTCTAATGCATTCATATGCTTCTGAATGTTTGAAATATTAAATATTATCTTGTTTTATTGAGGTGGGTCTTTTCATATGTATGGATACTATATGTATTTCTGGAAATTGTTGCACACAGTTTTACTGTCTCCAACTGTATTTTAATCAATGCAAAAAGTCGAAATATTATAAAGAACAATGCTTGGAACACATATATTTTTCTCTGATATTTTTAATTGAAATTTTTATATGTAAAAGTCACTTAAAAATGTTAGTGCCAGGTTGTACCAGCTGTCTAGGGGACAACTGGGTAATTCGAAGCATTGATGTCCAGACTCTGTAATTCTCAAAATCCTTGTTGCTTTGGGAATGTTTGGACTTTATTAAGTTGATGACAAGATAAACTGTTATTCACTGCATATTATTACACAGACATATTACTGACTTTATTACTCTATCATTAATAGTAGAATTGGCATTTTTACAATAAATATTATAGGGATTCATGTTAAGTAATAAGAATTTTCTTCTGGAAGCAAGATTTTTGAAGCAAATTATGATGTTATAGAGAGAAATTATGTAAATCATTATATACTATCTTAGAATATTGAGATGCTGAAATGTGACTATAAATAGTGTCGTAAATAAAACTGTTCACTTTCTCTAAAAAAAAAAAAAAAGTTCGAATGCTGCAACTAAGGATCCCACCAGCCACAACAAAGACCCCACATGCCACAACTAAGACCTGGCACAGCCAAATAAATAAATAAATATTTTAAAAAAGAAAAAAGAATTCAGTGCCTAGGAAAAATATCCTTCAGAAATAGAGAACTCAAGTCAGACTCACACAGACACATACAGAAACACACTCTCACACCCGAGGTCCAAAGTAAGAGGAACACCAAAGGAAAGTTTCAGGCTAGAGGGAAAAGTTCCCAGACAAGAGAATGGAAGTGCAAAAAAGAATGAAAAGCACTGGAAAAGGTAAATGCGTGAGTAAACATATGAAAGACTATTAACAGTTTAAAGGAATAATAATAATGATGCCTTGTGGAGTTTAACATAGTAACGATGGTCCTACCAAAGGACTAGGTATATATGGATTTGTGAGGTTGGATGTGTGAATAAAAGATACTCTTCCTGGGACATCCCTGGCGGTTCAGTGGTTGGGACTCTGAGCTGCCACTGCAGAGCACATGGGTTTGATCCCTGGTCGGGGAACTGGAATCCCACATGCCTCGTGGGGTGGTCAAAAAAGAAAAAAGATACTCTTCCTCCCAAACTTAAGAAATACTGCAAATTCTCTTATTTACCTAAATTAAAAGACAGGGCTTCCCTGGTGGCGCAGTGGTTAAGAATCTGCCTGCCAATGCAGGGGACACAGGTTCGAGCCCTGGTCCGGGAAGATCCCACATGCCGCGAAGCAACTAAGCCCGTGTGCCACAACTGCTGAGCCTGCGCTCTAGAGCCCGTGCGTCACAACTACTGAGCCCATGTGCCGCAACTACTGAAGCCTGTGCACCTAGAGCCCATGCTCTGCAACAAGAGAAGCCACTGCAGTGAGAAGCCCGTGCACTGCAACGAAGAGTAGCCCCCGCTCACCACAACTAGAGAAAGCCCGCGCGCAGCAATGAAGACCCAACGCAGCCAAAAAGTAAATAAATAAAATTTAAAAGAATTGGCTACCATCTTAAAAAAAAAAAAAGACAAATGGTAAGTAAAACATACTCATAAGTTCACAATCCTCATTACAAATCATACTTTCACAGCACTTATTTACACCTTTTACCTCAGCAGCATGTAAAAGACAAGCAATCACAGTATAATTACAAGTTTCATACAGTACAAAATGTCACTTCGTAACTCCTTTAGTACTTTCCTTTCTTTTCTCTTATTCTACTCTCTTCACCATTAGGAGAATGATGGAAACCTTAGATGGTATCAAAAGTCTCTAGATATATAAGAACTAAAAGCAGGTAATAACTCAGAAAAAAATATGTTCACTTCCTTAAAAAGCATTCCTTTGAATTTTACATTCTACATTAGCTGAAATAACCTTTAAATTAATAATATATAATTTTGGGCTTTTCCTGTAACTAAAATATAGCTACTCATCTTTAAATGATTGTGTAGATGTATGAATAACTATACTAGTTTAAAAACTTTCAGTCTTTGCTTTTAATATTATATAAACGTGCTAGATTAAGACAAATGCTCTAAAACACTTTGAAAAAAATGTTTATTAACCATAAACAATCTTTTCAGTATTTGAAACCCTTTTTTAATGTAAGCGTAGTATTGATGTTTCTTTTTTAGACTTTTTTTTTCCCTTGGCCACACCGTGAGGCACGCAGGATCTTAGTTCCCTAACCAGGAATTGAACCTGTGCCCCCTGCAGTGGCATGCGCAGAGTCCTAACCACTGGACCGCCAGGAATTCCCATCTTTTTGGGCCTTTTAAATTATTATCTAGAGTTTAACAGATGTTTAAATTTTTAAACTTATTTGAATTTCTTAATTCCTCTTAATAAAGCAAAAGTGATTAATAGCCAATTGTTTTCATGACAGAATAAAAAATACTCAAATACTCTACAAAAATACTCATTCACATGGCACAGACCAAATCTAGTAAGATTCAGAAATCATTTTCATGATTACTTATGAAAACATTAATATTAAAAATCATGTATTAAAAGGGCATATTTTCTCAATACAAATTTTCTCAGGTCGTATTTTGCTACGGTCATGTACTTATCACAACAATCCATTCATAATCAATAGAAATTTTTTTAATGCATATACTTTTTAATATTTATTTTTTGGCTGCATTGAGTCTTAGTTGCAGCATGCAGGATCTTTCGTTGCACTGTGCGGGCTTCTCTCTAGCTGTGGCATGTGGGCTTAGTTGCCCTGCGGCATGTGGGATTTTAGCTCCCTGACCAGGGATCGAACCCCCCTGCATTGGTAGGCGAAGTCTTAACCACTGGACCGCTAGAGAAGTCCCCACCCTGTAAACTTTTTAAAAACAATTTTGTTTTTGGCTGTGTTGGGTCTTCGTTGCTGTGCACGGACTTTTCTCTAGTTGCCGCAAGCGCTGGGGGGGGGGGGGGGCTACTCTTCATTGCGCTGAGCAGGCTTCTCATTGCAGTGGCTTCCCTTGTTGCAGAGCACGAGCTCTAGGCACATGGGCTTCAGTAGTTGTGGCACATGGGCTCAGCAGTTGTGGCTTGTGGGCTCTAAAGTGCAGGCTCAGTAATTGTGGTGCACGGACCTAGTTGTTCCGCAGCATGTGGGATCTTCCCAGACCAGGGCTTGAACCCATGTTCCCTGCATTGACAGGCAGATTCTTAACCACTGGATTCTTAACCACTGCACAACCTGAAGTCCGCCACCCTGTAAGCTTCTTGAGTCTGCAACTATGTTGCAAATTACTGAAAAGGAAAACATTATTTTTGTTTGAGACTACTCAAACACGCCTTATTATAAAATCATTTTATGTCATTTCTTTCAACTTGTTTTATTTTTTTGTTTAAAATCTCTTAACTTTGAAATAATCAGGATGTTTTCTTATTTTCAACTTAGATAAAGCAAAACAAAAGTAATAGCCATGTAGGATGTTATTTTAAACTTTCAGATTAATTCTATGGGTGTGGTCTATTCTATGGGGAAATTCCAATCCCCTATACCTTTTGAATCCATGGTAGTATATACAATAAGAAGTAATATCCAGAATGATGGCCGTGCTATATTAAATTCTTCGATCAGGGACTTCCCTGGTGGTCCAGTGGTTAAGACTCCACGCTCCCAATGCAGGGGGACCAGGTTCAATCCCTAGTCAGGGAACTAGATCCAGCATGCCACAATGAAAGATCCCTCACGCCACATCGAAGATCCTGTGTGCCACAACTAAGACCTGGTTTAGCCAAACAAATAAATAAATGAAATTCTTTGATCAAAAATGACTTATAATTATGGACATATGCCAAATAAGAATGATGAAATACATTTTTGAAAGAACCCTAAAAAGAGGAATTCTCTGACAGTCTTGTAGTTAGGACTTGGCGTGTTTATTGCTATGGCCTAGGTTCAATCCCTGGTCCGGGAGCTGAAGTCCCGCAAGCCACTCGGTGTGGCAAAAAAACAAAAACAAAACTTTCAGGTCAATCCCGAGTTAAGCATAAACCTCAATTAACTACAATAGATGTTCAAATTATTCATTATTTGTCTTAATTTGCTAAATACGTATTTATTTATTTACTTATTTATTTATTTTTGGATGCATTGAGTCTTCGTTGCTGCACGCAGGCTTTCTCTAGTTGCAGCGAGCGGGGGCTACTCTTTGTTGCGGTGAGCGGGCTTCTCTTGTTGCGGAGCACGGGCTCTAGGTGTGCGGGCTTCAGTAGTTGTAGCCAACAGGCTCAGTAGTTGTGGCTCGTGGGCTCTAGAGCACAGGCTCAGCAGTTGTGGCACACGGGCTTAGTTGCTCCGCAGCACATGGGATCTTACCAGGCCAGGGCTCGAACCAGTGTCCCCTGTACTGACAGGAGGATTCTTAACTACTGTGCCACGAGGGAAGCCCTGCTAAGTACTTTTAATATAAATTGACTTTAAAAATAAAATTATTTTGAAATTATATCTCCTCTTAAAATTCTTTGTAAGGCTATTAACTAGTTAGGTATCTAAGACTTAGGATCACCAAAACCAGGTCGGTACAGGAGTACTATGGGATACTTGTAGCACCAACTTCACAAAATTCTCCCTAAAAACCCTTAACAGGTGTTTTCACGGGATATGTTTAAAATGGATTTAATTAGATATTTTTAAATTATACGAGATCATCAAAGAAGCAATAAACAAGATTATCAAATTATCTATATGGGAACTTTTTACAAACTTGTCATTTTTATGGTTGCTTCCTACAGAGCAGACAGTAAAATAGTTTTAAATTTACATTGTTTTTTGTTTTTTGGGTTTTTTTGTTTTTTGTTTTTGGCCATGACAGGCGACTTGCGGGATTTCAGTCCCCGACCAGGGATTGAACCAGTGCCCTCCACAGTGAAATCGCAGAGTCCTAACCACTGGACCGCCAGGGAATTCCCTACACCCATTTTAAAAACAAAATTCTCTACTGGAAAGTCCCACACATCCCTCTACCTACTCTCTCAGCTTGGTGGTCTCCCCCATAAGCAATTTTCTTTGGAAATTACATTTAAAATATCCATGTTTTATCAATACTTCTAGGTTCGAAAATTACCCAAACCAGGAAAGGCTACTTTAAAAGACTATGGCTACTCTCAAGCCACCACAAGGAGAAGCCCGCGCACCGCAACAAAGAACAGGCTCCCCCATGCCACAACTAGAGAAAGCCCGCGCACAGCAGACCCAATGCAGCCAAAAATAAACAAGTAAATATATTTTTTGAAAAAGTGAATTGAGAAAAAGATTAATTTAAAAAAAGACTATGACTACTCTCAAAGTAATCAAATACAATTTTAACCTAAAAAACAATCTGCGAGTGAAAAACCACTGTTTTTCAAGTGGGTAGAATGGCGAGTAAAGCCACGAGATGGTACAGTGTTTACCTAGAAGACAGTAATGAACCAGGGAGTCTGAGAGTGAGGGTTCATGAAACCAAAGACAGAGCTAGAATGGTAGGCTGGAGCAAGACTGTAAAAGGCCTCAAAGGTCAGGCTAAAACTGTACCTTTCCACATGTAAGCAATGGAAGCCACTAACTGACAGGTCAAAGTGATTAAATACAAATAACAAGTAAGGGAATAGAAGAGACAACCAGTTTAAGTACAAGTTATTAAACCTGGTTTTGGATTTGCTGAGTTTATGAGATTCAAATAAAAATGTATGGAGGGGGAGAATAAATTAAGAGCTTGCGATTAGCAAATACAAACTACTAGACATAAAACAGATAAACAACAAGGTCCTACTGTATAGCACAGGGAACTATATTTAATATCTTGTAATAATCTATAACGGAAAAGAGTATGGAGAAGTACATACATACATACATATATTAAACTGAATCACTGTGCTATACACCAGAATCTAACACAACGCTGTAAATAAAGTGAATCTCAATTAAAAAATTTTTTTTAATGTAAAGTATAATTTCGTGGTCCCAGGGCTAAGTAGCTGTCACACCAATAGAAGAAAGTAAAGTTGAAGGGGAAGAAATAAAGTTGAGCAAGGGTGGGACAAGTCTAACAATTAGCTGCAAAAAATTTCAAGTAGTTTTACTGCATTCTGCAAAAATCAGCAAATGTATCAGTCACAATTATTAACCATGTGGTACAATCTTAAGAGTATAAAGCTAGATATTTCCCGGACCTAGCATCAGTTCTGTGGGGTTTTCTCTAATCTGACTACAAAATTTAGATTATCCCTTCTAGCCATGTTCAAATCTACACTGCTTAAATTCCAAAACCAAGGTGCACTTTTTCCATGGCTATGAACATTCAAGATTTCTTAGCAACCCTCAGCCGTAACACACTTACAAACTATCTCTTGTAGAAATATAAGGAGCCTTCCCCTCACGACAACCAATCACCTAAGCCTTCATTTGAAATGCACAAATATTGGGAGTTCCCTGGTGGCCTAGTGGTTAAGATTCTGGGTTTTCACTGCCTTGACCCGGGTTCAATCCCTGGTTGGGGAACTGAGATCTGGCAAGCTGTACGGCACAGCCAAAAACAAAAAAGTACACAAATATCAATAGTTCCCTGGCACTAAAAATGGTTTAAAGCACTCAAAATCAGACCTTCTGCAGGTTCTAGTCTACAACAAAGTATAGAAATGGAAAGTAAACATTTAGAAATTTTATGGTAATCTGACAGTATATTTGTCTGTTCAAACTAATAATATAAAATTCAGGCTTACATCTTGTATGCCTTTTTTAATCTCTTTATCCTATTGTTATCATTTTACAAAACATTAGATTGGAAATTGTTTAAAAACAAAAACTAGTTTTCTACCAGAGTATGAGAGACACTGGTTTAGATTACACACTCTGGAGCCATGTTACCCAGGTTGGAATCCCAACTCTGCCATTCACAGATACGGGGCAAAACACCATAGTACCAAATAACAGATAACAATATTATTGGTAACCCATCTCCAGTAGCACTTCCTTATATTTCCCCTTCCTTGCTTCACTATTTTTTAGCTGAATGGCAAAGACCATTTGTGGCTTTAATAAAAATGTAAATGCTATTATGGCCAAGGCAGCTATAATGATCTCTACCAGTTACTAACCCAACATTTCAGTAAACTGAAGGCATTAAATAAAGATATGAGATAATGAACAGAAGGGTGAGAAAAGTAAGAAGAGAAAAAAGATGGTAGTGTTTTATGATTTTTAAAGTGGTTAACACCAATCCTCACACTTCTATCAAACTATGAGTTTTTACTTGATATGTAACATTTACTAAGCAGTTACTAACAAGCAATGGGCTGTATGTTTTTATATACGTTTTTCAGTATATTCAATCTTCACAATACTGTGAAACTACTACTCTCTCCGCTCTTCAAATTTAAGCCCTGGGAAGTTAACAAGTCCTATCTATATCCTACATTTTATTACAAGACTGTCAAGATTCATAGCTAGAAATACTATGTGTCCAAATTTTACCTGTTTGTTGTTTCAGCATAATTATTATTACTAAAACCCTGGTTCACTCTCACAAGTGCCCAAAATTGGATAATAAATTATATATTGTTACCAAGGTACTCTTTCCAGGCAGCATAACCCTACATTATGTACTATGCTTTCTACCACCGCCTCAGGCTTAACAGTTTCACTATCTTCCAAGGGCATGCCACTGCCAATAAATTAGAAGAAAGGCATGAATGGTACACTTCACTCTTCAAACACACACAAACACACACACACACAATCCCACTACTAGGGGAAAAAGCAAATAAATACCAATGATTGATTATACTGATTTTATATTATGCAAGACAGTGTACTAAATGCCTATGTGATCAAAATATCTTAGAAATACAGGAAAGCATATATAAAAGCTATCTTTTATGGATACAAATAATTAACTCTAAGAAGATTATTTTTTAATACAACATATGTAAATAGACTTCAGGATACTTTACTCTTCCTTTTAGTATCCAAACATTCAGTTCCCAGGTCTCTTTTTAGTAGAGATACATTTCCCCCAGCACACTCCCATATATAAATTAGTATAATTAATTAACTAGTACACAAAAACAAATAAAGCCTCACCACCTGCCTTGTAAGGAATGAAAAAAAAATCTGGTGTAAACAGTGAAAATTACCACAAATAATTAAACCAACTGTTTTCAGTGTCAGTTTTCAAATATATACCTATAGTAAAGGAATACCAGCTAATCTGGCATCACTCATCAGGAAAAGTGCAGCTGTGGACTTTGCAGGTCTTCTTCCTTGTAATAAAGGATCAAATTGGTGACCTTTGTGCCATAAACTAGAAAGCCAAAGTAGATAAACAACATATGTAGATTTAGCAAACTACAAACCTTTTAAGTTTAGAACGCTGCTCAAATGGAGAATTTATTTTTCATGTAAAGAACTGTGAGATCCCATATATCAATTCTGATTCAAGACAGTACTTTTTAATATTCCTTTTTACTAATACAATATGACACCTAAACAACAATACTGAAAGCTGAGGTACAGAGGGAAGAGCTTTGACCATTTGCACAAGTTGTGTTGTGTCTAAAAATTACTACAAAATTTAATAGCTGTTCAATTTGTTATTTAAGTAATAATAATGTAATTATCTGACTAAAATTGGTGACTAGCCCTAGACTTTTTTTTTTTTTTTGGCGGTACGTGGGCCTCTCACTGTTGTGGCCTCTCCCGTTGCGGAGCACAGGCTCCGGACGTGCAGGCTCAGCGGCCATGGCTCACGGGCTCAGCCGCTCGGCGGCATGTGGGATCTTCCCGGACCGGGGCATGAACCTGTGTCCCCTGCATCGGCAGGCAGACGCTCAACCACTGCGCCACCAGGGAAACCCAGCCCTAGACTTTTAAGTGAACATTGTTAAATTTGCTATGCTATAGCTAAAAATTTGTACTTCTGGATAGTCAGCAAATTACACTTAACCACATTCTACTAATAAAAAAATTCCTATAGGTCACATTTGAATTTCTTATCTTCTAGAATGTAATTTTAAAACTAGAAAGACTTGTAGGCATCTTGTTACATTTAAAATAATCTAATTCCTAAAGGAACACTAATATCTGTCAAGCAAATTACTCTGCACATCTTAATGTAGCTTAGGGCAAGACTACAAATTCAGGAAGTGTGACAGAGACATAAGAAATAACCAACATGTATGATCAAGAATGATGAGGTGGGCCTCCCTGGTGGCGCAGTGGTTGGGAGTCCGCCTGCCGATGCAGGGGATACGGGTTCGTGCCCCGGTCTGGGGGGATCCCATATGCCGCGGAGCGGCTGGGCCCGTGAGCCATGGCCGCTGGGCCTGTGCGTCCGGAGCCTGTGCTCCGCAACGGGAGAGGCCACAGCAGTGAGAGGCCCGCGTACAGCAAAAAAAAAAAAAAAAAAAAAAAAAGAATGATGAGGTTAACAATAAAATTTAAACATCAATACTACTTAAACCAAAGGCTACCAGAAGATTCATTTTTTAAATAACTAAGGAGAAATTTATATAAGTTGAACATTATACAAAAGTAAAAATTAGTGATTCAAAATAACATCAAAATGATGTTAGGACAAGCATTTACATTGCACAAAATTATATTGGTTCCCGTAACATGATGATTTCTATTTCATTCATTCTTTAAAGATTTATAATTACAATGTGAAAGACAAACATTTTAAAGACTTTAACTGCTGCTTCTTTTAAAGTTTATTCCTTTTAAAACTTTGAAAAGCATAACTAAAATTTAATGATACTGGTTAAATATTAGTTTAAAAAAATCAATTTTAGGGACTTCCCTGGTGGCACAGTGGTTAAGACTCCACGTTCCCAATGCAGGGGGCCCAGGTTCGATCCCTGGTCAGGGAACTAGATCCCACGTGCATGCCGCAACTAAGAGTTTGCATGCCACAACTAAGGAGTCTGCCTGCCACAACTAAGACCCGGCGCAACCAAACAATTAAAAAAATAAATATTTTTTAAAAGTTAATTTTAACATGTCAGTTAAACAAATAAGCAGTTGAATTCTTTTTAAATTCCATGTGTTAGTTTTTTTAAAGTTCTGTAATGTTAAAAGTTAAAATTTCAATGTAAACTATGGTTTAATAAGAAAATTAGATTTATCCTTTTATTCTCCACGTATTTAAACCATCTTTCAAAAGAAATCAACCAATATTTCTTTAAAAATTAGAAAACCAGGTACTATAGTCACTGTTTCAAATGTCCCCAGGTTTATAGAGTATGACTATATCCTTTCACCTAAGTTAATGAACCATCCAAACTTCCAAATATAAAACATCTATATTCTTTAACCCAGTTATACTTTTAAGAGATTTCTCCAAAGGAACTGTCAGGACAAAGAAGCTTTATATATTTTATATCAGGAAGCAAAACTAGAGGCAATATATATATTAAAAGATACAAACAAAATGCAACAGATAAATCATGGTGTTTATGATATAGGCACTAGAAGTGATGATTGGAAAAATCATTTTAAAATGTTAACATAAAAGAGAAAAAAGATTTCAGGACTGAATAATGAGAACTTTACTTTTGTGGGGGAGGGCACTTTATTTTTAATTTAACCAGTCCCAAATAAACGTGGTACATCCAGACAATAGAATATTATTCTGCACTAAGAAATAAGCTAACAAGCTGTGAAAAGACATGGAGGAATCTTAAACACATATTACTAAATGAAAGGAGGCTTAAGAGGCTATCTACTGGGCTTCCCTGGTGGTGCAGTGGTTAAGAATCCACCTGCTGATGCAGGGGACACAGGTTTGAGCCCTGCTCCGGGAAGATCCCACATGCCACGGAACAACTAAGCCCGTGCGCCACAACTACTGAGCCTGCGCTCTAGAGCCACAGCTACTGAACCCGCGTGCCACAATGACTGATGCCCACGCGCCTAGAGCCTGTGCTCCGAAACAAGAGAAGCCACCGCAATGAGAAGTCCGTGCACCGCAACGAAGAGTAGCCCCCGCCTGCCGCAACTAGAGAAAGCCCATGACCCAACGCAACCAAAATAAATTAAAAAAAAAAAAAAAGGGCTTCCCTGATGGCGCAGTGGTTGGGGGCCCGCCTACCGATGCAGGGGGCGTGGGTTCGTGCCCCGGTCCAGGAAAATCCCACGTGCCGCGGAGCAGCTGGGCCCGTGAGCCATGGCCGCGGAGCCTGTGCTCCGCAACGGGAGAGGCCACAGCAGTGAGAGGCCCATGTACCACACACACACAAAAAACTTAGCTAGCAGGCCACACAAAAGCAGCCCTAAGGCCAGCTTGAGAACCCCAGCATAAAATGTAGCTTCCCAATAAGAACCTGCTGTATAAAAAAATAAATTAAATTTAAAAATTAAAAAAAAAATAAAAATAAAGCATAGCTTCCCACCCCACTGGCAAAGATTTTGGCATTTTGACTCAGTTTATACTGAATTTACACATAAAATTCAGGAAAAATTAACATCTTTCCAACATTAACTCTTTTAAATGCAAATTATGTGATTAAGTGATTCTTCACTTATTAAAGTCCTCCACTGTAGTTCTCAGAGCTGTACTGCTTTTATTTATGAAGCCTGCAAACTAACTGTTAGGGTTTATAATTCCTGGGCACTTGAAGGCTCTGGCATTTGGGTATATGAATGCTGCAAAGAACTTGCTAGGTTTATTATTCCTGGCAATTTTTGCCTAAAGAAAAACTAAAAAAAACTAACACTAGAATGCAACAAAAAGTTACTTTTTAAATGTGGTAATAAGTGTTAGTTCTTTATTTCTTTTCTATTCAGTAATCCAGTAACTCTGCGGTTAAGAGCGAGGTGGGTTAAGCACTCAAGAGTGCGTGGCACATGATAGACACTCAAATGTTTCAATAAATAAATGGTTCTAATTCTGTTCCCTCTCAAAACCCCACTAAAACTATAGTAATTTACCAAAAAAAAAAAAAAAAAAAAAAGCCCACAACCATGGGAAGAGAAGAAAAAAAAGAACTGGAATGTAGATGGAAAGGGCTAAGTAATCAATATACACCTTAAAGTCTCCTGGCAGCACCTTTCAGAACTGGGAGTGAAGGAAGGGAGTAAATTAAAAAGAATTCAGTGAAAGTTGTTCGGGAAATAACTAGATCCCTCCATCCCCTCCCCCTACTCCAAGTCCCTAGGCTTGCTGCCATGAGTTCAAAAATAAAAAGAAAATAAGCAATTCGGAGGAAACAGACAGGCAGGGACTAGAAAATGCCTTTAAAAATATGTACCTATATATCCTCAAAAGGATAAGTTAAGATTTTGCGTGCACACAATTACAGGAAGCTATAAAAATGAACATTCAGAAGACCAGAGAGAGAGAACATCTGGAAATTAAAATTATGAGACAGAAAAGTTTGGAAAATAAATTTCCCAGAAAACCAAACAAAAAGAGATGGAAAATGAGAGCAAAATTTAAATGAGTGAGAGTGCATCAGAGCTTGCAGACACTAACGAACCACTGCACTAGATCCAATATCTGAATAACTGTTTCAAAGAGAAACAGGGGAGAGGAAAATCACCAATAAATCTCTCAGAAATGATGGATAGGAGTTGCTATATTAAAGTCCAACAAGTACCCAGCACAATGGATGACAACACTCATACTAGAGCATGTCATTGTGAAACGGGGACAAGGAAAGACTCTAAATTTCTGGTGAGTAGAAGGGAATTGGTCACATTAAAAAAAAAGAAATAAGAGTCATCAGAATAATTCCTGAGTTATCAACAGTTACAAGAGAAGATGACCATGAAACTTCAAAATTCTGAAGAAAAGAATTCTACACCCAGACAAACTACAGATATGATATTGTTCAATAGGCATGGTCTCAGAAATCTTTAATAACCCTCATGTACCTTTTCTCAAAAAAGTTCTGGAAGATGTGATCCACCAAAGTGAAACAAGTAACCAAATAAGAGGAAAACAAGAGATACAGCAAACAGAGGGGTGCAACACAGAAATCATATGAGAGCAAATAAGGAACACAGTCAAAAGAGATCCAAAAAAGACAGGTGTGCACCAGATATAGAGAGCCAATGGTCTAGACTGGAGCAATGTGATTCAGGCTACATTCATGTGCTGTTATGACCAAGAGGCTTACTATTGTACCTTTTATTAAAAAACAACTGCCATGTGTCTGGCCTGGACATTTTTTTTTGGTATTTTTTAAATTGTAAATTTATTATTTTTTAAATTTATTTATTTATCTATGGCTGCATTGAGTCTTCATTGCGGTGCTCGGGCTTCTCATTGTGGTGCTTCTCTTGTTGTGGAGAATGGGCTCTAGGCGCACGGGCCTCAGTAGCTGTGGCTCGCGGGGCCCTAGAGCACAGGCTCAGTAGTTGTGGCACACAGGCTTAGTTGCTCCGCAGCATGTGGGATCTTCCCGGACCAGGGATCGAACCCGTGTCCCCTGCATTGGCAGGCGGATTCTTAACTACTGCACTACCAGGGAAGTCCCTGGCCTGAACATTTATGTACCGGTAACTCAGCTTAAAAATATGTTAACAAAGCTCCCTTTTCCTCTTTTATGCCCTGCTCCCTGGAACAGCTCAGAATTTCACACCAGAATTAACCTATTCTTAAACAAGATACAGAGCAGCTCACTCGAAGAGACCACTCTCCTAACTGAAGGCTCTGCCTGGCCCATACCACAGCCCCAGCAGATAACTGTAGAGTCCTTTGTTTCCCAGAACATGTTCATGATCTTGCCCATTCGTTTTCCCAAGATGGGCTCTAGTAGAAATTCCAGGAAGCTGAAGCCAAACTATAACCCAGAAATGGTGTTCAGCTTATCTTAGGAACCCACCTCTAACAGTAGCAATACTGTACTTTCCCTACACATCATCTAAGTTTTTTAGTTTTTCAAAACCAAAATACTCAGCTGAAAGATATACACACGGGAGATTAAACTCTAAAGATAATTATACTTTAAAAGAAAAAAATTCAAGGGAATGACTAACATCAAAGTCAGGATAGCAAGTAGGGAAGGAGGCAAAGAAATGAAAATGTCACCACAGAGTATAAGATTAAGGTACTGGGGCTTCCCTGGTGGTGCGGTGGTTAAGAATCTGCCTGCCAATGCAGGGGTTACGGGTTCGAGCCCTGTTCCGGGAAGATCCCACATGCCGCGGAGCAACTAAGCCCGTCGCCACAACTACTGAGCCTGCGCTCTAGAGCCCGTGCTCCGCAACAAGAGAAGCCACTGCAATGAGAAGCCCATGCACTGCAACAAAGAGTAGCCCCTGCTCCCCGCAACTAGAGAAAGGCCGTGCGCAGCAACAAAGACCCAACACAGCCAAAAATAAATAAAATTTTTAAAAATTAAGAAAAAAAATTGAGGTACTGATGTTGTCTTATGCGATGGGTACATGGGTCTTCAGTTAATTACTCTAAAACTTATGTACAAATGTATTTCACATTTTTTCTACATATAAGCATCTCGCTATTAGGAAAGAGAGGATCTCTAACAAAAAAAAAAACAACAATTGTAGCATGATGGACGACAGTCACTTAAGTGTTTTATTTGACCAGTACTTTTTAAATTTTCAATTTGTTGCCAAAACATTCACCTTACAGATATACTACCCCATGTGTAGAATGACACAGGTAAAGGGTTATTCATCACAGCACTGAAATAGCACATGGTTCCAAAGCAAGTTATATAGCTAAGCCCGGTGGGGGCGGGGGGGGGGGCTGTAGACTACTCAAAGGTATGGATACAGGGAGGTATGATTCTTTAGGGGGCATAACTAACAATCTTCCATACCTGTAAATTTTCTATTGCTTTTCTCAAATAATAATAGTAGTTACCAATCTTTCTAATTGTTCAATTTATCACCTAGTCCTTGGCTCATCTGGTATGGATCACATAACCACACCAATAAACACAAACGGTACTATAATTCATCCCCAAATTAACAATCACATTCTCTTTTACAATCTATACAGGAATATTATAAACTCCAATATACTTATATGCCTCAATTGAACCCTACTAAATGTTCATCAGTATAGAAATAAAAATGTTTTAAGACCAAACCATGCAATACATACCATCAGAAAAAAAGTGAAAGCTTTGTGTTTATATGTAATGCTCTAAAAAATATATTACTAAGTGAAAAACACAATGTGCCAGAATAGTGTACAGAGTTGGCTACCATTTATTTTTTTGAAAGAATATACAGTTGACCCTTGAACAACGTAGGGGTTAGGAACACTGACCCTCTATACAGTCTTAAATCCACACATAACTTTACAGCCAGCCCTCCTCATCCAAGGTCCCACATTTGCAGATTCAAACAACCACAGATCACGTAGTACTTTAGTACGTATTAAGTGAAAAAAAATCCATGTATGTATAAGTGGAGCCATGCAGTTCAAACCCATGTTGTTCAAGAGTCAATTGCAAATCATATTTGCTTGTATATATAGTTGTCCCTCAACATCTCTGGGGGACTGGTTCTAGGATCCTCTCAGATACCAAAATCTATAGATGTTCAAGTCCCTTATATAACATGGCATAGTACAGACAGCTCTCCAAAATTTGATCCACAGTTGGTTGAATCCTCAGATGGATATCCGTGGATGGGGGACCAACTGAGTACAAATCTCTAGAGAAAGATATGAACTGACCATGGTGGTTGCCCCTATAAGTGATCCACCTGGATGGGATCAGCTTGAGAAGACCTCATTGTATACTCTTTTGTACAAAATTTGAGTTGTGGACCACGTATACAATGGGCTATTCACACACACATTTTCTTAAACAGCAAAACAAGGTCATAGGACAATTGTAATTTTAGGACAATTTTAATTGTCCATACAAGACCAAATAATTATCTTTGAAAGTTTAAAATATATAGAGAAAAAAATTTAAAAATAAAATACAGAGAGACATTTTCTAGAATAAAATTAAAAAATAACTTGTCCAACCAAACTGGTCTTTGTCATATTCAGTTGTACCTTACAAAGTTATAATACAACATGTGTTTGTACACAGCAGGATATGTCTAGATTCTAGAGCCACATTGTCCAATTTGGTATCCACTAGATACATATGGAATTAAATTTCAATTAATTAAAAATTACAATTAATTCAAGTTTAAAATTCATCTCCTGGGTTGGATTAGTCTTATTTCAAGTGCTCAATAGTGCCGCTAAGTGGCTACTGTATTGGTCAGCACAAATATAGAACACTTCCATCATCACAGAAAGTTCTCTTGGACAGTCTTTTTTAAGAAGAATCCTCAAAAAAACTGGTTAACATTGGATGCTTTGGAGAGAACTAGGTGACTGGAGAAAATAGACAGGAGATAGGTTTTTCACACCAGTAAGACAGGACTCTGCCTGTGCCAGGCAGCACCCTTAATGTTTCATGTTAACTCACTTAATCCTTACTGTACTTCAATATAATTAGTTTCCTTTGTAATCCTATGTATTTTATTTAATTTAAAAACATTATTCTGAAAATGAGGTCACAGGCTCCAGCTGTTTGCTAAAAGGATCCATCTGAATTTTGGACCATGAGCATTTATTACTCATCTTCAAGAAAAAAGCCATTCAGAAAAGCTAAAATACCATTATCTATAAACCAAAACCCAAAAGAGATTTTACTAAATATTATTTAAAAATACATCACACAAGTTCAAAAGAAAAAATAAAATGTATTGCTCCTAATCTCATCATGCCACCACCAGTAAACCATCTGATACATCCTTTCAGATATGATTTTATGTTTATTTGTGTATAATGATGACCTTTGCATCAATTTTATCCATAAGGTAAGAGTTTTGCTGAAGGCAAAGAGTTGGACATTTTAGTTTTGGTTGAATTTTAGTTTTTTTTTAAGTATAGTAATAAAGCTTGAAGATAGGACCTGGGTTGGAGTTCTACCTCTCTCACTTAAGGAACTATGTGACCTTGGTAGAAACTTTTTTTTAATTTAATTTTAAATTTTAAAAAGTTTTAAAATTCAAAAAAATCACTTGAAATATGAATTTCTCACCTATAAAAAGTATTTATCCCACAATATTAAGATTTTTAAAAAACTATGATATTTTATCTTTCCATTAAAATATTGACCTTAGTTAATACTTTAAGTTATCAGACTCCGTGGTTACATAAGCTGTTGCCCTAAGATGACCCATGTGAAACCCCGAAAGAATTTTTTATAGCAATACTAATATTAGTTCACATAAATACTAAAACTTATTGACTGTCACTGTAATAAGCAAAGCACAGAAAGATTTCTGTAATTTCTGATTTCTGTATAGCATTTTGTATGAACACATTTAAAATATGTAACTAAAGACATTTTAGCTTTAAAGATTACTGCAGGGCTTCCCTGGTGGCGCAGTGGTTAAGAATCCGCCTACCAATGCAGGGGACACAGGTTCAAGCCCTGGTCCTGGAAGATCCCACACGCGGAGCAACTGAACTTACCTTATGCGCCACAACTACTGAGCCTGTGCTCTAGAGCCCGCGAGCCACAACTACTGAGCCTGCGCACCTAGAGCCCGTGCTCTGCAACTAGAGAAGCCACCGCAATGAGAAGTCTGCAAACCACAACGAAGAGTAGCCCCGCTCGCTGCAAATAGAGAAAAACTGCACACAGCAACGAAGACCCAACGCAGCCAAAACTAAATAAATTTATAAAAATAAATAAAAGTAAAGATTACTGCAAAGACATGGGTTTCAGAGAAATCTTATGGTCTTATTACTTCTACCTTCCCCAAATAATTTAGCTTTTAAGACTAGCAACATACTACAACTGAAACTTTTTCAAAACAACTGCTTAACTCTTTGCCAGACCTTTCACCAAAATTACTAAAAGTACAAAGGTAGGGCTTCCCTGGTGGCGCAGTGGTTGAGAGTCCGCCTGCCGATGCAGGGGACGCGGGTTCATGCCCCGGTCTGGGAGGATCCCACATGCCGTGGAGCATCTGGGCCCGTGAGCCATGGCCGCTGAGCCTGCGCGTCCGGAGCCTGTGCTCCGCAACGGGAGAGGCCACAGCAGTGAGAGGCCCGCGTACAGCAAAAAAAAAAAAAAAAAAAAAAAAGTACAAAGGTAGATGAGAGTAAATTCCACGTTTGCAATTTTTTTTTCAATTTCACTACACTGTTTTCACTAGCAAAATATTTTAACTGGCAAATCATATGAATTGACAGGTCCAGAAATCAAATGAAAAGGGGGAGAAGAGTGACCATTCACTTTCTTTAGAAATCAACGCACAAAGTTCTGGACCAGTATTGCCAGTATAACTACTTGTTTAGTCCTCAAATTTAGACACCAAGGTGATATTTTCTTCTTGGTGATATTTTCTTAAGATTCTATACTTTGGATATCAGTTAGCAAACACTGTAGTACAACAGAAACTAAAAATAAATGTCCACATATTTTCTTTTAGAGCTGTAGCAAAATATCTATTAAGTTTATCAAATTAATCTTTCCAAGTCACACAAGGAACACACGTTAAATGCCTATGGGAAAGACAGTGTCATGGTTAAGAACACACACCCTGGAACTTGGTTGCTTTAGCTTGAACTCCACCCCGCCACTTATTAGCTCTGTTATCTTGGGCAAGTTAGTCACACAAAGTTACTTAATCTCTCCGTGCCTTGGTTTCCTCAACTGTGAAATAAGAATAATACCTACCTCATCGGTTTGCTGTTAAAAATTAAATGAATAAATATATGTAAAACACTTAGTAAGGTGCCTGACATACAGTAAGTGCTTTGTGTTAGTTATTATTAAGATATAAAGATCACCTACATTAAAAATCACTGTTACAGACTGTGTTTAAAAGATCATTTTCATTCAGTTGTTTAGAACTCTAAATCTACAGCCCTGGAAATTCAATGCTGGGTAGACATGTCATAATTCCATAGAAACTTTCTGAACACAGTGAGCCAAAACTACACCTTCCTATTGTTTCTATGGAAAATGTATCAAAAGTTCCAACTGGGAAAAACAATCTTATTTTTCTGACCACGTTCTCAGGTTCTAGAAGGGACTACTTAGTACTTAAGAGACAAAAGCCATCCTTTCTTTTTTCTCTAGGCACATATAGGAACTTTTAAAGAAACACTAGTGATTTTTACAGTAAGAAGTGGGAAGAGTACCTGTGGGTTATGGGTCATAAGGCTTGTATTTCTTAATAATGGCAAAGAAATGATAAAGTCGGCTATGTAAATCTCCTAGCAAAGAGAGGAAAAGGTGAGTACAACTTTGCATGGATACACCTACATGCAGCACACCTACGGAATATTAACTTTATCTAGTTCTTTTTTAAAAAATAAATAAATTTATTTATTTATTTATTTTTGGCTGTGTTGGGTCTTCACTGCTGTGAGCGGGGCTACTCTTCATTGCGGGGCACTGGCTTCTCATTGAGGTGGCTTCTCTTGTTGAAAAGCATGGTCTCTAGGCGCACGGCCTTCAGTAGCTATGGCACGTGAGCTTCAGTAGTTGTGGCACGCAGGCTTCAGCAGTTGTGGCACACGGGCTTCAGTAGTAGTGGCACGCGGGCTTCAGGAGTAGTGGCACGTGGGCTTTAGCAGTAGTGGCACGTGGGCTTCAGTAGTCGTGGCATGTGGGCTTCAGTAGTTGTGGCTCACAGGCTATAGAGTGCAGGCTCAGTAGTTGTGGTGCACAGGCTTAGCTGCTCCGCAACATGTAGAATCTTCCCAAACCAGGGCTCGAACCCATGTCCCCTGCATTGGCAGGCAGATTCTTAACCACTGTGCCACCAGGGAAGTCCCCTATCTAGTTCTTCATAACTGACAAATTTTCACCCCTGAATAGTGCATTTGAAAATCAAAACCACTATATCTTATTCCCATTTTTCAGCTAGACCTAGAAATTTCAGTCTTCAAGGTCTCACAGATATTAAAATTAGACTATAATTCAGGCTCATTTCCACTTTTCAAAAAATTCTCTATGACAAAAATGGAGCAACTCAGAGGTACCAGAAGAGCAAGGAAATTTCTAATAGTAGCAGAGAAGGAAAAGAAGAAATTACCATTGCTAGAACAACTACTTCACAGGTTCCTTGTTACATCCAGGACTGCTGGTACTTCTCCTATATTCTTAACCTTATATAAATTAAATAGAATACTTTACAAAAATTTTTGCATTGAATTTTCTGTCCAAATTGGATTACGGTTACATAATTCATTAAACGTTTTAAACATTTTATTCTCTGCAACTTTGGTGTGTAAAACTATGTCTATTTCTTTTTTTTTTTTTTTGCTGTACGCGGGCCTGCTCACTGTTGTGGCCTCTCCCATTGCGGAGCACAGGCTCTGGACACCAGGCTCAGTGGCTATGGCTCACGGGCCCAGCCGCTCCGCGGCATGTGGGATCTTCCCGGACCGGGGCACGAACCCATGTCCCCTGCATCGGCAGGCGGACTCTCAACCACTGCGCCACCAGGGAAGCCCAAAACTATGTCTATTTCTAAACTGGACTTCTCTAAGTCAAATAATTAGGCATAATTTTAATTCAGAGTAAAAAACAAAGTGAAATCTAAAATATAAACACCAGAACTAAATTTGTTTGGTTTATGAATGAACTTTGATATACTGGGTTCTTTCTTAAAGCAAAAATATGCATATTAATTTGCAAGGTCTGCTTGTTAATCAATAGTCTTTGGTTAGCAAAAATACATGGCATTATATAACAACATATTTCTCAACACGTATTTAAGACTTATTTACTTTTAATAAACTCTTTGCAATACAAAACATGTTTCTAAATGATAAAAAAGGAAACATCAGATCAGCTGACCGTCCAAGTTGATTCTGTTTATGAAACTAATGTACAGTTTAAAAAATTCAAGAGATACAATGTAAAAACAAGTAAAATTATATACCTTCAGTTTAACTAAAGAAACCAAAATCTCTTACCTTTAAAAGAACTACAAGTCAAAAAAAACCCAATAATGAAGAATGCAGAATGAAGATAAAAGCTGCCAAAAACCACGACCCACTGGAGGCAAGATGGCCTGCCACCTTCACCAACTAATATTAAGTCTAACTTTGATCTACCCACAAAGTCTAATTTTGACCTAACCACAATTCAAATGCCAACAGAGTAACAGGAGAGTATTGTTTATCCCAATGTTCAAAACTTTGCCATATTACCTGTTAAGAGGTAAAATGCTTCCTTTAATATACCTATCAAGCTTGTCAACAAGTTTAATATCTGTAAGCCACTTTTTTTATGTGTCTGTGTGTGTTCTGTTGTGGGTTTTTTTGTTTTTTTTTGGAAGTATAGTTGATTTACAATGTTGTGTTAGTTTCAGGTGTATTAGCAAAGTAATTCAGTTATATATATATATATATATACACACACACACACGTGTGTATATATGTATGTATATTCTTTTTCAGATTCTTTTCCATTATAGGTTATTACAAGATACTTAATATAGTCCCCTGTGCTCTATAGTAGGTCCCTGTTGTTTATCTATTTTATACAGTGTGTATCTGTTAATCCCAAACTCCTAATTTATCCCTTCCTCCTTCCTTTCCCCTTTGGTAACCATAAATTTGTTTTCTATGTCTGTGAATCTATTCCTGTTTTGTAAATAAGTTCATTTGTATCATTTTTTTAGATTCCATGTAAGCCACTTCTTAATCTAAATGATCTCATACACACACACTTGAGAAGCACACAATATCAAACTGAAAATGACTTATATTTTACTTAATTTCCATAGATAAAAATTCCCTGAATGCCTACAAAGGTGGGACAAGCAGAAAAAACCCTTGACTCTAGATGCTTCTGATTATGCCCAGCAAAAAATAAGGAAACTCACAAGCTAGCTGAAATAGCAATGAACAAATATGCTTTTTGTAGGCTTTTACAGGGATACCTCAATTGCAGCAAATACTAATCAGCTGCTTAAAAAAAAAAACCCACTATTTAAAATTGTCAAAAAGAATTCTAAATGACTAACCTGGGGACAAAGGTGCATTAAAAGTACTTTAAAGTTGCATTTTTCACTAAAAATAAACACTTAAAATTATTTTACATGCATCCTCAATCTATTATAGTTTCAATCTAGCTTTTGACTTTCACACACTAAGTTTTTAGGTTCCCTACTCCCCAAATTTAAATGCAGTATTGAAATCTCCCTGGGGTCACCACTAGAAGGAATGCTATACTGCATCATTAACCAGATCACTGGAAATTAAGCTCCTAAAATTTACACTGAACAAGGTATAAAATCACATTTTGTATAACTCTGTATCCTAAAGAACACTTGGTACAAGGTCCTAAACGTATCAGGAGCTATAAATATTTACTGACTCAAAACAGTCCTTCAACACTTTGTAGTTTTGTTCCCTGTTGTTGAAACAAAACAGCACAGCCCGCAAAACCCAAAGGCCCTAGTTACTGAAACTTCACAGACTACATTATTGTTTTATTGTTTAGAGGTTTTACCTTGCCCTTATTACCAGCTGTAATGCTTTTACTGATGCTGGTAGGAGAGCTGATCCAGTCAGAAGTAATATCAGAGCCCATCAAAGGGTTTTAAGTTCAAGTTTTACATATTATCTTTTATCTATTTAACATTAATGTTCTAAAAATCATTTAACTGTATCAGCAACTTAAGAAAGTTCTGTAGTCAATCTAATTTCCAGGAATATAAATAAACACTGGTACCAATAAAAGAATAAGTAACCAAGCAGAAAATCTGCCTTAAGTTCTGGCAACAAAGTAAGGATAGTTTATGTCAATGTAATGAAAAATAAGCATTTTTGTATTCTATAGACCTTTTCATAACTAATTTTTTAATAGTTATAAAAGTCTTTAAAAAGTCAAAGCAAATTGGGAAGCCATTATCAAAATCACAAACTACCATTAAAGATATATGAAAATAGCTGGCAACCAAGGTCCAGAACTGGTTCCAGAGTATCAAAGGTTTTCTGGTTAATGTATTATGCCTCTAAAATATCACTTAGATGTGACATTCCTGAAATGGCAACACAGGCCTAGAAGTTTCAGTGAGCCACTGCCGGCAAACCCAAACTATGACAAAGATACTCCCTCCTTTGGACGGTTAACAATCAACTTGGTGCTCTGTGATCAGCTTGCTTGAAAGAAGTTTTAAGATGGTGCCCAAACTGGGAGGGAAACCGGTAGAACGGATAAAGAGAAAATCAAATGGAACAGTAACTTTAAAAGTTCCTATTTCCAATAAACTGTGCCTGAGGAACCTTCCAGACGATAAAGACAGACTCGGAAGAACAGACGGATCTACACCCACTCGCATTCTCTGAGGCGTGCGCACTGCGCGGAAAGGATGAATGAATGGGAGACGGGCGCGTGTGAAATGCAGCAGGTCCGGCCGGCAACCAGACCGGCAGCAGCTATCCGTAGGCCTCGCTCCTCCCCCTTCCCTCCTCCATGACAGCCCAGCCTCCAGCATGGAGGGGCGAGGACAATGTGATCCCCCTGCTAACCACCACCACCACCCTTCATCCTACTCGCAGAGCTTTCCCGCGGGACACAGGGTTCTCCTCCCCACTCCAAACCTTTCTCGCCTCCCCTGCAGCCCACCCCGGCAACTCTCGGACGCGCCGGCGTAACATGCGCTGGCCGCTCTCGGCTCCCCTAGGCGAGGTCGAAGCTTCTCCGCGCACGCCGCGGCACCACCCCCGCCCAACTCACCCTAGGGCAACGCGCGCCCACCGGCTCCCTGGCCCACCAGTCTAAGAAGTCCCGGCGCGCGCCCCGCACCCGAGCCCCTGGGCTAGAGCGAGGGAGGGAGACACGGAAAGGCTGCCCCGGGGCTCCCTCCATCTCATTCCAGGCCGGCTCGCCGCCCACCCTCCCTGCAGATCCGGGCGCCAGCTCGGAGACGGCCCAGCGCCCTCCTATCCCGAAGACACAATTCCCACACACCTAAGCCCAGGGCCCAGGTCACCCTCCACCCTCGAACCCCCTCGCGGCTCCGCCTGAGGCGCCGCCCCTCCCCCACACCTCTCCGCGAGCTCTCGGGCCCCCACCAGAACGTGGGCTCTACACGCCGTCGCGGCCAACCTCTGGGGCACCCCCAGTTGTCCGCGGGGAGGTCAGGCCCACGAAGAGGGGGAGGGGGCGGCAAGGGATAGCGTGCGCGCCGGGAACGCCGTCCCGCGGGGTTCCAGAGTCCGAAGGGAGACGAAGCGTGCGGGCCGGTGGGGGTGGGGGCCAAAAGCAATACTCACCGGTTCCACAGTCGCCATCTTAGATCGATCTGATCGCACAACCGCTCCTGAAGGGGGGGGCGGTGAGAGGAAAAAAATGAGATTCAAACCGGATTGGCCGGCTTCTGTTCACGTGACGGACGTGTCCGTTTGGCCCTGGTGGCGCCTGCGCAAGACTGCGGCGGCGTGTTTAACGAGAGGCTTCTGGGAAGTGGAGTCTCTCTCCTTCTGTCTTTCTCTCGTTTTCGTTTTTTTTTTTTTTTTCTTTCAGGCATAGAAGTTTAAAAAAAAAAAAAGGACTGGTCACGTGGTCGATGGGTACGGTTCGCGGTTCTCGGCGCGGCGGACACACGCGTTCTGGAGGGTGGTTTTCAGTCCTCTGCTCTTCCGCCTGGATAGCTGCTGTCGCACTTACCGCCAGGCATGCCTACTGTACCCTTTGTCGCCCTGTCCTCCCATCTTTCCCGAAAGGTTGAGAACCGAAGGCTCAGCACGCACAATAAGGCTTCATTTGCTTAGTTGAGGTCCTAGGACAAGTTGCCTGTGTGTTTATTTAATTTTCTTTTGACTGCACACCATTTTCTCTTAGTTTCAAAAAGAGGCGGCGATGGAGAATCGTTGTTTAAGCAGGCAACCCTCCCCGGTCCCCCGGCTCCGCTAACGCTGGTGGTCACTCATGGCCATCACTGCCAAAAGGGATGGCGGAGCCGCCCACAGTACCCACTTGCCACAGGTTGGGGGAGGGGGAGTGCACCCGACAGCGTTTGCTGTTCCAACTCCTGAGATTAAGACCTCAGGGCTAAGGCTTGCGTGGAAGTAAAAACCATTTGCAAGTTGGGTCCTCTCGCTTCCACTGTTCTGCTTTAACGTGATCGGAAATAGCCCAAGTCCGGGTGCCAGCCAGGGAAGCCACTCCGGCCCCCGCTGACTAAGCCCTGGACTGACCTTCAGGAGTCGTTAGGCCGGGTCAACTATGACTCTTAACGTTGACTCATTCTCCTTAGGCGAGTGACTTAATCATTCAGCGCCCTAGCTTTTTCATTTATGAACCACAGATGATAATACACTTCCCTCACAAGGGTGTGCTATGCCAATGATTGTAACCAGCTTTGAAAATGAATCGGACTCCCTAAATGCTTCATAATAGTCAACCTCGTGCCTTCCTAAGGATCAGCGGCTTCCCCTAATGTTTTTTTTTTAAACAATGTTTAAATTTTTTCTTCTGTGCACTTTGTTACATTATCGTGTACACCAATGCAATTTTAAAGTTTCAAAACAATTTTTTTTTTTAACTGTAGCTACCCTCCATGGAGACTTTAATGTTCAGGAAAATAGTGTTATATTCACAATAATCACTGGTAATTAGAAATTTATCCCTACAGTGGCATCCTATATTTCCTTTCCCTGTCATTTCTCAAGACAGTGTTATTCTGCACGGTTATTAATACAAAAAACAGAGGTAAAGAAATCTAGTAGAGCGCTACTGTAAGGTTTTAATGAGGACGGCATATGATTACTATTTTCCGTGCTTCTTAAGAATGTTAACACCAGAAAAATCAGTATAAGCAGGTTACCTGTGCCTGCCTGCTTACAGTGTTGCTGATGTCCAGAGCTGTGTCATAACCTATTATTGACTACATAATGGTCGCTTGAGTTGGCTAACACATAATGGAGGCTGTAATAACTCAAAACCATTGCCTGATCGTATGCTTTGGTTTACCTGGATGTCAGGATTAATAGAAGCATCTGACCAGTCAACTTAGCTCTAGTAGGTTTAAGGTAGAAAGAATTCTGAAAACATAAAATAAATGGATAAATGGATTTCTATTTAGACTATCTACTCTTAGTTAACCTATCCAAAGTAATTATAGTCGATCTCAGTGATACTTTCTGTTGTTTAAAAGTAGTATCTTATCTTCTTTGACGAGATAGTATATATATATTATTTTCCCAATGCTGCTAGAAAATAGAACAAAAGAAATTTAAAATTTAAAGAGATTTCAGTGGGACTGAAAACCAGTGATGTTCTTAAAACTTCCTTTTAATAATAGCTTCCATAGCTTCCATTTTTTAAACTTTTCTCTTGATCAAAACACACCTCACTTTTGTCAATCATCCTAGTACTTCTACTATACATGTATAGTAGAAGTATATATATATATACTCCTCTTCTTTGGAGCTTAATTTCTCTCCATTTTCTATGAGCTTTGTTGCATGTGTTTTATGACACATTCATGTGTCTTTTCCTAATATTACCATTAGACTCTACCATGTCAAAGACTTGGTGATTAGGTTTTTATCTATGTGTGTATATGGTTGTTTTGCTTTTGCCAATCTGAAATATTTTATTCTTTATTAATCTATTAATGCACAAAAAAGTACATTTGTTACATTACTACCATATTTGTGCTTGTACTTAAAGGAAAGAGTAATAAAAAAGATATTCAAAATGGGATATGGTATTGAAACACTATTCTACTTGTTGGAGTTATCTAGTTAATACGTAATTAATGGCCCAGCATAGTATCATGGTAACTATTATTTAAAATCCTGGAAAATAAATAAATAAATAAATAAATGCCTGGAATGATTGGTTATCATTTAGCACCTGTAAACAGTCATGATCTTTTCTCTACATAATATAATCCTGAAGCTGGTATATTACTAGTCTTTATAGATCTAACTCATGGTAAAGAGACTTTAAATAATTTAATAGAACACATTATAATAAAAACAGCCCATCGTTTTTATCATGTATTTTGTCATTGGAATTTTATTTAGGTTTTCTAGGTAATCAAAGTCATTGTTTTGCTGGGCATTGTTCAACTATGGTTCAAACTGATCACATCTGCTATGATCAATCCCTCAAAAATATTACTGCTACACTGTCTACTAGGATTTAAAAAAAAAAACAGGCCTTGGAATTTTAGACATTCTGTTTAAATTAGTTGCCTTTCTTAGACTTGGATTAGTACTAAGCAATCGTTTTTTCTTAAAATGAATAGGTTTTGAGACTGAAGATATGAAATCGCATAATAAAGTAAATGATCCTTAATATTTTAATTTTGGGTATTAACTTTCGATATAATCTAAACCAACCTCTAGTTAACACTAACTTTTTTAAAAACCTTTTTCACTCTCTTTTTAAACTTGGTTATACTATAGTCTATTTTTTAAATTGTTATTGTCATTTTCTACAGTGATGTTACTTTAGGAAAGACCTAAAATGATGGCTTCAAACAGGATAAATAATCCTTTATATTACAATTATATAGTTTAGTATTTGAGAGCATGAGCTCCAATGTCAAATTTTCTTGGTTCATAATCCCAATTCTCCCCTTTACTGTGACCACATGCAGATTATTTAGTCTCTTTGTGCTTCATTTTGTCATGAGTTAGATAGGCACAATAACAGTACTTATCTTGCATGGTTAGTGTGAGAAATGAGTTAATCCATGTAACTTATTTAGAATAGTTCTTAGAATATAGTAAGCACTCAATGTTAACTATAATTACCATGATTAATATTATATTAACATAAATTTATTATTTCTATTTTTGTATAGTGTAATATGCTTAAGAATTATTCTATGCAGAGAACCAACCCCCACCCATTATCTGTAAGGATATTCCAAGCTTTCAGAGTCAACTATTGATTTCTTATAACATACCACATATTTTTCACATCAATTAATTCATTTGACCTTTATAACAAATATGTGAATTAAAAATTATCACCCCCATCTTATAGATAAAGAAAGAGACTCAGTAAAGTAGGGGACACAGGCAAGTCCACACAGTCAATGGGTGAGCTGGAATTCAAACCCAGTACTCTTGACTCCAAGATTCTTTCTTCCATACCAGAGCTGCTTTCCTCTGATAGGGTCTTCCAAAATGCCTGTATCTCTTTGAAGGACTTCTAATACTACGTTCATTTACAAAACTGACAATTCAAGGAGTACTAAGTTAGTAATGGGAAATGTGTAATATTTGAAGGATATTTAAAGGACATGGGAAGCCCAGGCACTTCCTTTCTGGACTGTTAAATCTGTTTGGCATCCTAAGTCATAGATATATAAATAGTTCACTACCCATATAAAGAAGTGTGACTAAGAACAGAAAGGGTGCAGCTAACAAGCCAAAACAAGCACTCATTCACCTAACGATTGACTTTATTTCTTCCCTTGTTTCATTCAGATCTCTGTTCCAATGCCATCTCCTGAGGGAAGGCTTCCTTGACCACCCTATCTAAATTATCATGCTCATTATTCTTTATCTCCTTACCCTGCTTTATTTTTATTCAGGCCACTTTATAACTCTAGCTCTAAACCCGGTATTATATTAAATATTATTTAATTAATCATTGGTTGCCTCCACTAGCAAAATGTTAGGTCCTTGATGATTTGTAGGTAGAATGCTAACAAATATTTGGGAAAAACCAAAATTTTTAAAACTTCACAGAATTCTAGCCTTAGGACTAACAATGTAATAGGAAAATTACTATATACCAGGTATCATGTTAAGCAGTTTATGTGCATTGATAATACCTCATTTTATATTCAAAACAACATTCTGAGATAGATAAGGAAACTGAGGTTAAATAACTTTCCCAAGAACACAGTTCTGTCTTCAGGGCTCTTAACACTATATAATATTGACTAGATTGTAATTGGACTGCCTAATAGAAAGATAATTGTCTGAAATACTGAGAAATAATCTGCAAAGTATGTGAAAAATTCATGTAAGGAGTATGCTGGGTCAACAATAAGATACTATAAATAAATGTAATTTACCTTTTAAAATTGAAATTAGAAAAAAATTTAGATGTAGTGGGATGAGATCAGTGGGTTATTTAGAAATAACCCACAAGATTGTAAACACCCAAAATTCAGAGATTTGGGTGGAACTTCAGGGAAGCATGACTGGATTTTCATTGCTACATACATGAGTAAGTGCTTACATTGAACTTGTCTAAAGAAATATGTTAATGGGTGGGAGCTGGTCTGCTTACCAACTATAAAAGAGGAATCCAGAATGACAATATTTGACCATCTAGTTTTGTTCTGGGGACAGAGTGCCCTGGTGCAAAAATATGGATCTCTGGTCCATTTGGCCCTCATTGGGAATGGTTTCTTGAGGACACCACACCTAATTCTCCTTGTTTGGTTCCATGTTTACCAAGCAACCATATGATGAACATATCTTCTGGTATTGATTTGTATATATGTAGGGCTGATATGGATACATGAATGTCTATAGACTAGTTATATTGCTCAGAGTCCATCTTAACTGGCACTAAATTTTTTAGTTTGTTTTACTTACTCTCTATGAGCTTGGCTAAAAGAAAACTACCCCTGTGGACTGGATTTTCTCTGTGTCCTCAGATTGTGATGATTCTCTGAGGAAACACCAATCTACAGGAATGGCCTGGATGGCTACCTTCCCCAGGACTTGCCATGTGCCTTTCTACTCCAACAGCATCTTTGGAGACCTGTGAATTCGAAATTTTTGATTCACCTGCCTCTAAACTCTTAAGTTCAGAGTTTGAGAGATACCAATCCTCATCCAGGACATTGCTTAGAAACATGGGATGTACTAAAAATTCTCAGATATCACCATATGTGTTTCAAGTAGCTAATGGAAAACCGTGATTATTGTTTTGTTAAAAATAAACAATAAAATAATGGTAATAATACTCGCAAGAGAGCCATTTATATCTTTTGAAAAAAATGACAAATCACTATTAAAGACTTACTATTTGGGGAGAGCTTTTGTCAGGTCTGTGGATGCATTTAGTACAAACTGACCAACAGCATTCACAGCTCTGAAATGGAAAGTTAGGAAACAGGAGTCCATACTTTATCATATCAGTGCCTGAGATTATCAGGTTTTAAGAAGGGGAAAAGGGTTTGATCTAGATATGCATATTAGCAGACTGGATGTACTTAGCTTATAAAAAGTGACTTCTGGAAAATGAAAAAAACTTACAATGCTGGGCAGATTTATGAAACAAACTGTTAGTTTAATTGCCAGGCAATTTATGGAAACAGAACCTTAAAAAAAAAAACTGACCTTGCTTAAAAGTTTTTCCATATAGGCTTATATGCTTTTCCTCCCTGAAAGGTAAGAGAATAGGTTCACATGAGAGTTAAATACCTATTTTATTTTACAGTAAAATAAGATGGTAAGATCAGTAAACATGATCTTATCCCTTTATTAGAGCTTAATTTTTACATTCTGAAAGAGATTTTGGCAATATATAGGAAAATGTCAGCAGTCATTGTTGAAATTTAAAAACTAAAGGGAAATTATTGTTTTGTTAGTTACAAAAAGGATTAGCTAAATGTAATTAATACTTGAAGAGCAAAGCAATACTTGACTGAAAATATTTAAATATTTTAACATTAACTTTTGTCTATTTTTTTGTCTTAAAAAGGAATGTTGGGCTTCCCTGGTGGCTCAGTGGTTGAGAATCCGCCTGCCAATGAAGGGGACACGGGTTCGAGCCCTGGTCCGGGAAGATCCCACATGCCACGGAGCAACTAAGCCCGTGCGCTACAACTACTGAGCCTGCGCTCTAGAGCCTGCAAGCCAGAACTACAGAAGCCTGTGCGCATAGAGCCCGTGCTCCGCAACAAGAGAAGCCACCTCAAAGAGAAGCCTACGCAACGCAAGGAAGTAGCCCCCCGCTCACTGCAACTAGAGAAAGCCCGCGTGCAGCAACAAAGACCCAACGCAGCCAAAAAAAAAAAAAAAGGAATGTTACATTGCATGTCAACTGTACCACAATAAAACTTTTTTTCAAAGAGCTGAAAAAAGGGAATGTTAAATATAGGAAATTCATGCTATTTTCTGAAACTGCCTGGGGGTAAAAGTATTTAAAGTACTCATAAAGAAACTTGGAACTATGTTCTTATTTTGGGAGATTAAACCAGATATCTGATAGAAGATAATATTACTTAAAAGCTTTGTGTTCAGCTCCATCAAAAGAAAAAAAAAAGAAATCACACTCACACCCAGAGAGGAATTTGTTATTTATTTTCTTTTTAAGTTGGAGCTGGACTTTAGCAAAAGATTTCATGTTGGGGGATGGGACAACAGCTTAAATTGGTTTGGATCTATAAATTAAACTTTCGTTTTTCAAAATGTAAGGAGGGAATTCCCTGGCGTTCCAGTGGTTAGGACTCCACACTTTCACTGCCAGGGGCCCGGGTTGGATCCCTGGTTGGGGAACTAAGATCCTGCAAGCCGCGTGGCCCAAAAAGAAAAAAAAAATGAAAAAACAAACAAACAAACAAAACATGTTTAAGGAACCCTGGAGTAGAATTGGAATTTTAAAAATTATTATTCTTATTGTTTTTATACTGTTCTTCCCCTTGGTGAATTTTTTCTTTTCTTTTTTTTTTTTTGCCCCTTGGTGATTTTTTTTTTTTTTTTTTGCGGAGCACGGGCTCTATGTGCACAGGCTTCTGTAGTTCTGGCTTGCGGGCTCTCACTGTCGTGGCCTCTCCCGTTGCAGAGCACAGGTTCCGGATGCGCAGGCTCAGCTGCCATGGCTCACGGGCCCAGCCGCTCCGCGGCATGTGGGATCTTCCCGGACCGGGGCACGAACCCGTGTCCCCTGCATCGGCAGGCGGACTCTCAACCACTGTGCCACCATGGAAGCCCCTCAGTGATTTTTAAAATGCACTTAATCTTATATAATGGTTTCATTTTAAACACAATATAACAAACATCATTAAAGAAAATTTTTTTAAAAAAGGAAAATCTTCCCTACTACCCTAGTACATCAATATGCCAACATTTTATGCTCTTACAATTATAGGTCACATACAGTTCTGAACTGTATTTTTCACATGATCTCTCATTGAGAATATTTTGTACATTGTAGGCTGGATAATACTTTTTAAACATTTTATTTTGAAAAATTATCAAACTTACAGAACAGTTGCAATAGTAACTTCCACAAACCCTTCTAAACTAAACAATCGTTAACATGTTGCCTTGTCTCTCAATCTTTCATTATTTCCGAGGCATTTGAGAGCAAGTTGCAGACATAATGAGCTCTAAATACTTCAACATGTTCCTCCTAAGTATGAAAATATTTTCTTACAGAGCCATGACACAATTAAATCAGGAAATGTAATATTCAACAGTTTTATCTAAAATATAATCATCGAATCAATATTCAAATTTTGCCAATTGTTCGAATAATTAGTTTTATAAAATTTTATTTTCCAATCTAGGATCATGCATTGCATGTTTAATCTGAAACAGTTCCTCAGCTTGTCTTTTGAGACACTGACACTCAAAAGTAAAGGACAGTTGTTTTGAAGAATATCCCTTAATTTGGTTTATCTGATTGTTTCTTATGACAGTTTAAAACTTGATGCTGTTAGGATAATTGTGGACTTGTTATGTTGATACAACACGTTTAAACTTGTACATTTTTGGCAGAAATTCTGTGTAATATTGTGTCCATCCTAGAGCCTCACATCAACATTGGTAGCATTAGTGGCCTCAGAATATTTCACTAAGTAGATATATTACAATACCTAATTCTCCATGGCTACATATTCAGGTTATTTCCAGTTTTCTCCTATTATGAATAATGCTCTAATGCATACATTCATGAGAAATTTATTTTCATATTTTAGATAATTACTTCAGGATAAATTTTCAGCCATGGAATTAAATGGTTTATAGAATACAACAAAACTTTCACTTTTTATACATATTGGAATTCATATTGCTCTCCAAAAATGTTGTATCAACCTAACAAGCATCAGCATTTGGCCTTAAAGGAATTAAAATTTTTTTAAATTATATTATACAAATATATTGTTGGGGACTTCTCTGGTGGTCCAGTGGTTAAGACTCTGCACTTCCACTGCAGGGGGCACGTGTTTGATCCCTGGTCAGGGAACTAGGATCCTGTGTGCTGCACGGCATGGCCAAAAAAAAAAAGAGATTCTAATATTGTAAAGGAAGAAAAATCCCATAAAACTAAAATATATATATATATATATATATATATATATATATATATAGTTGATGACTTTTGTCACTAGTTTCTGTATTTATTTATTCAGAGCCTTTACCTTTGTTCCCCTACTTTTATTTTGGAAATTTTTAAATCTACAAAATGTTGAAACAGTACACTAAACACCTGTAAACCTTCATCTAGATTCTCTAGTTGTTAATCTTTGAAGCAGTAAGGATTGATAAGAATATACATGATAATTGAAAAGTGTATAGCAGTCAATGGGACCTGTCCCTCAAAATCGTGAATAGATAATAGGACATAAAGTCTTTAGGTGTAAAATAGACGGGTAGCCAACAAGGGTACTATTCAACTTACACCATCAAAAAATCAATGATGGATGATAAGGAAGCTGAAGGCAGTTGTGCCAATAAAATATCACAATCTTTTGCCCAGTTCCTGGATCTGAGCCAGTTTTCAGACTCAAAATCCATAAGCTGAAGGAGTTGGGTGCCCAGGAGAAAGGAGAAAGGAACTCTGGCCAGTAATGGGGAAATAATTTTCCCAATTCTTTTCCAAATCAATCTCTGGTCATTTCTTTGGGTAATTGCATACTTTGGAAAAGGGCTACAACATTGGAGACCTTGGCAGGACATATGTGCACCAGAGGGTGGAAGAGAAGCCCTACTAAGATTCAGGAGCCTGCCACAAAAATACAATTTTGGGGGGTCCAATAGTCAAGAGCATGTCAGGATATCCCATCCAAACTGAAGGACTAACTATTGCCTCTCACATACCCCACTGTGAAAAAGGAGGCCCAACATCAAATATGCCTCTTTAGGTTATAAAGGCAGCATATTCTACTTCTGGGATCAAGTGATAAGAAAGGCTGCTAGCTTTGAGTAGGGCCCAGAGGAGAAAGGGCTTTGAAGTAGTATCAGATTGTGGTGCAATCTGACCCTTGGGCTGTATTACCTGGAAGATGTATGATGTTAGAAGTATCAATGGTGGTAAAAAATGCTATGTGGAGTTTTTGTCAAACCCCAGTGGGATAATCACAATGCAGGTCTCTGGGGTTCTAGAGCAAGGCCATAACATTTGCAGTAGAGAATTTTACTCTTGAAAAACAATTTCTGGCATGCTATTAGACCCCTGTAGAAGAAAAGTATGTGACCATTGGACACCAAGTAACCATATGTTGGTAACTACACCGATGAGGTGGGTTCTCTCAGACCTATTTCACCAAGTCACAAGGTTAGGCAGCCTAGCAATGATTCGTTATGAGATGAAAGTGGTACATTTGGGATTCAGCATAAGCAGGACCAGTGGGCACAAGCAGGTGGCATCAGCACCTCTCCTTCAATTTGCACTATGGCTATATGGGAAATTTCTCAGGAACAGCTGATGGAAAAGAAAAGTTCAAGCTTGAATCATGGCTGGGTTACCTCAATACGTGGATGCAAGCTAAAAAGAGTCACTACAGCCCCATACAGGTGTGGCCTTAAAAAAAAAGCTGGTGAGTGGACTTCCCTGGTGGTATAGTGCTTAAGAATCCGCCTGCCAATGCAGGGGACCCGGGTTCGATCCCTGGTCAGGGAAGATCCCACATGCCACTGGGCAACTAAGCCCGTGTGCCACAATTACTGAACCTGCGCTCTAGAGCCTTTGAGCCACAACTACTGAGCCCACGTGCTGCAAGTACTGAAGCCCACGCACTTAGAGCCCATGCTCTGCAACAAGAGAAGCCACCACAATGAGAAGCCCGCGCACCACAACGAAGAGTAGCCCCTGCTCGCTGCAACTAGAGAAAGCCCACGCAGCAACAGACACAGCGCAGCCAAAAAAAAAAAAAAAGCTGGTGAGTGAATTTCCTCCCAAAGGGTACACTGTGCCCTGGGTCCTCCACTTTATGTGGAAAGATAAGTGGCCCAGGGTTAGAACATGTATAAACTCAGGCCACTGGTGAATGGCTTGGCCATCTGGACAGGGACCTGAGGGAAGATTACAAAATTAGAGTCAGGTAGGTCTGGAGTAGAGTGGATAAACAGATGAGAGTGAACACAAAATATTAGGATCTTTGTATCCCATGTTAATGTCCACCAGACAGCACTGATCTTGGAAGAAATATAAACAACCAAGAAAACAAAATGACTTGGCCACTTGATGGTACCCAGCCTGTGTTATCAGCCACTTCAGTGCTTGACCAGTGGGTGCATGAATAGAATATCCATGGTGACTGCACATGGGCCCCAAAAGGTGAATTTCACTTACCAAGGCTGATCGAGCTACTGTCATTGGCAACTTAGGAGACAAAGAGAGGAATCATCACTCTGTCAGAAATAATTGACCCTCATATCCAGCCTGCTGGGAGGATATGCTTGGTGCCCAGAAGATCCACTTGGGTACCTCTTGATACTTCTTACCCAATTTTGATGGCAAATGGACAAGTATATAAACTATTAGGTACCAAAGAAGGGCATGGTACCCTGCGAATCAGACCTGTAGGTTAAGGACCTGGACCAAACCATGGGGCAAGCTACCAAGACCAGCACAGGTGTTCTCTGAGGGTGATAAGAATCTTGAGTGTATAGTAGAGGGGGGACAAGATGAACTCAGCCACAGCCCTGTAATTCTTTTTTTTTGATATTTATTTATTTATTTATTTATTTATTTATTTATTTATTTAGGTTGCACCGGGTCTTAGTTGCAGCATGCGGGTTCTTCATTGCTGCGTGTGGGATCTTCATTGCAGCATGTGGACTCTTAGTTGAGGCATGAAGGCTCTAGTTCCCTGACCAGAGATCAAACCTGGGCCCCCTGCATTGGGAGTGGAGTCTTAACTGCTGGACCACCAGGGAAGTCCCAGGGCTGTAATTCTTTTCACTCATCTTCCACTTCTAAATTTCCCCTAGAAAACAGGTGTACTGGATCTGGGAGGAGGTGTTCTGGAATGTACGTGAAGTGGATCTGGGATTCCCTGGTGGCGCAGTAGTTAAGAATCCTGCCAATGCAGGGGACATGGGTTCGAGCCCTGGTCCGGGAAGATCCCACATGCTAAGGAGCACTTAAGCCCGTGCGCCACAACTACTGAGCCTGCGCTCTAGAGCCTGCAAGCCACAACTACTGAAGCCCATGCACCTAGAGCCCATGCTCCGCAACAAGAGAAGCCACCGCGATGAGAAGCCTGTGCACCGAAACGAAGTGTAGTCCCCAGTCTCTGCAACTAGAGAAAGCCCGCACGCAGCAGCAAAGACCCAACTCAGAAAAAAATAAATAAATTTATTTTTTTAAAAAAATGGATCTAAGCAGCACAAGGGGTAAACTGCTGTCAATACAATGGTGAGCCACCAAGGTTCATTTTTTTTTTAATTTTTATTTTATTTATTTATTTTTTGGCTATGTTGGGTCTTCGTTGCTGCACTCAGGCTTTCTCTAGTTGCGGCAAGCGGGGGCTACTCTTTGCTGCGGTGCACGGGCTTCTCATTGCAGTGGCTTCTCTTGTTGTGGAGCACGGGCTCTAGGCGTGCAGGCTTCAGTAGTTGTGGCTCGCGGGCCCTAGAGCTCAGGCTCAGTAGTTGTGGCGCACGGGCTTAGTTGCTCTGTGGCATGTGGGATCTTCCTGGACCAGGACTCGAACCCTTGTCCCCTGAATTGACAGGTGGATTCTTAACCACTGCACCACCAGGGAAGCCCCCAAGGTTCATCTTTAATGAATGGCTTGTTGCTGCAAGCTCCGTGTCAGAGTCTGCTTCCCAGGGAACCCAACCAGTAACAATAAATATACATAGATGACAGTTTAAAATTTTGAATAATCATATTTTAATACATAGGTATAGAAGAACACCTATATTTAGTATATTTTTTAAAAATTTAAAAGAATATGTACTAGCATTTGAACTGACCTGGAGAAGCTTATGATTTAATTTATAATTTATGAACAAATTAGAAAACATATAATGGTATAACTTGTCATAAAACTGAGTACATATATTAAGCTGAATATGTAAATCAAAGAATGAAAAATATTAAGTTGCAATATGACACATCTGGCAACTTAACTGTGATTTACATATTTTTAAAAAATTGCTATGTAAATAATTCATATGTCATGACCTAAAGGATTATTATCACCATTTAGGATAATGCACTTTGAGAATGTGGCTGAACGTTATTATACTTAGATGGATAGCTTACTCATTTCTCTATTTAGAAATGCTAAAATCCTGAAATGTTATCTCTAATGTCCCTGCTATTTTTGCTTGGATTGAGAATAGGTAAAAATTCAGCATTCAAACAAACTGAACTTATAGTCTCCAATCTCCAATACCAAATTCTAGCCCCTGGTTGTGAGGGCAAGACCTTCCCACTGAGTGACGTTACGTGATTGTATTAGCCAGGGTTCTCCAGAGAAATAGAATCAACAGGAGACATAATAAGATATATATATATATATATATGGCTTGTAGGAATTGGCTCACACAATTATGGAGGCCAAGAAGACCCACAATCTGTGGTCTGCAAGCTGAAAAACTAGGAAAGCCACTGGTGTAATTCAGTCTGAGTCTGAAGGCCTGAGAACCAGAGGAGCAAATGTTGGGTGTTCCAGTCCATGTCCAAAGGCCCAAGAATTGAGAAGCTGATGGTGTAAGTCCGGGTCTTGGTCCAAAGGCTGGAGAACCAGGAGCACCAATGTCCAAGAGCAGGAGAAGATGGATGTCCCAAACCAAGGAGAGAGCAAATTTACCCTTTCTCCATCTTTTTCTTCTATTCAGTCCCTGAACAATGATGCCAACCCACATTGATGCGGGCTATCATACTTCGTGTACCATTCAAACATTAAACTCTTCCAGAAACACCCTCACAGAAATTCCAAGAAATAATGCTTTACCAGCTATCTGGGAATCCCTAAGCCTAGTCAAGTTGATGCATAATTTTGTTTTGAATTCAAGTTTAGTTGTTTTACAATGTTGTGCCAATCTCTGCTGTGCAGCAAAGTGACTCAGTTATAGGGACGTCCCTGGCGGTCCAGTGGTTAGGACTCCCGCTTCCGCTGCAGGGAGCAGTTTTGATCCCTAGTTGGGGAACGAAGATTCCTCGCAAGCTGCGTGGCACAGCCAAAAAAAAAAAAAAAAAAAAAAAAAAAAAAAGTTACACACATGTATACATTCTTTGTTTTTTTAAAATATTCTTTCCCATTATGGTTTATCCCATGAGATTGGATATAGTTCCCTGTGCTATACAGTAGGACTTTTTTGTTTATCCAGTCTAAACATAATGGTTTGCATCTACTAATCCCAAACTCCCAGTCCATCCCTTTTCCTCCCCCTACTCCCTTGGCAACCACTAGTCTGTTCTCTACATCTGTGAGTCTGTTTCTCTTTTTTTAAAAAAATTAATTAATTAATTAATTAATTTTTGGCTGCAGTGAGTTTACATTGCTGCATGTGGGCTTTTCTCTAGTTGTGGCGAGCAGGGGCTACTCTTCATTGCTTTGCTCAGGCTTCTCATTGTGGTGGCTTCTCTTGTTGCAGGGCACAGGCTCTAGGTGCGGGGGCTTCAGTAGTTGTAGTTCGTGGGCTGTGGAGCACAGGCTCAGTAGTTGTGGCGCACAGGCTTAGTTGCTCCCTCTGTTTCTATTTTGTAGATAGGTTTATTTGTACAATATCTTAGATTCCACATGTAAGTGAAATCATACGGTATTCGTCTTTCTCTTTCTGACTTATTTCACTTAGTATGATAATCTCTAGTTGCATCCATGTTGCTGCAAATGGCATTATTTTGTTCTTTTTTATGGCTGAGTAGTATTCCATTGTATATATGTACCACAACTTCTTTATCCATTTATCTTGATGGACATTTAGGTTGTTTCCATGTTTTGACTATTGTGATAGTGCTGTTATGAACATAGTGGTGCATCTATCTTTTTGAATTATAGCTTTGTCCAGGTATACGTCCAGTAGTGGGATTGCTGGATCATACGGTAATTCTATTTTTACTTTTCTGAGGAACCTCCATACTGTTTTCCATAGTGGCTACAACAACTTAAATTCCCATCAACAGTGTAGGCGGGTTCCCTTTTCCTCCATACCCTCTCCAGCATTTGTTATTTGTAGACTTTTTAATGATGGCCATTCTGACCAGTATGAGGTGGTATCTCATTGTAGTTTTGATTTGCATTTCTCTAATAATTAGTGATGTTGAGCATCTTTTCATGTGCCTACTGGTGATCTGTATGTTTCCTTTGGGGAAATGTCTATTAAGGTCTTCTTCCCAGGGACTTCCCTGGCAGTCCATTGGTTAACACTCTGCACTCCCAATGCAGGGGGCCCAGGTTCAATCTCTGGTCGGGGAACTAAGATCCCACATACTGCAACTAAGCCTGTGCACCAGGCTTAGAGCCCACATGCCACAACTAGAGAGAGCCCATGCACTGCAACTACAGAAGCCTGTGTGCCACAACGAAGAGCCAGCACAGAAAAAAAAAAAAAAAAGACTATAAAAAAAAGGACTTCTGCCCATTTTTCAGTTGGGTTGGTTGTTTTTTTGCTGTTGAGTTGTATGAGCTGTTTGTATATTTTGGTGATTAAGCCCTTGTCAATCTCATCACTTGCAAATACTTTCTCCCATTCAGTAGGTGGTCTTCTTTTATTAAATATTTCTTATGGTTTCCTTTGCTGTGCAAAAGCTTGTAAGTCTGATTAGGTCCCATTTGTTTATTTTTGTTTTTACTTCTATTGTCTTGACCTAAGAAAACATTGGTATGATTTACAAGTTGACACATAAAATTAATCATCACAGTGACACTAGAATAGCAATCCAGAAGTAATATCTAGGACTCACCAGCTTAAGGTAGACTTAGAGTTTTACTCAAACAGTCTCTTCCAAAGTTAGCCAGATGTTTTAGTTTTTTTAAAATTAATCAATTAATTAATTAATTAATTTTTGGCTGCATTGGGTCTTTGTTGCTACACACGGGCTTTCTCTAGTTGTGGTGCGCAGGGGCTACTCTTTGTTGTGGTGCGCAGGCTTCTCATTGTGCTGGCTTCTCTTGTTGGGAGCATGGGCTCTAGGCGTGCAGGCTCAGTAGTTGTGGCTTGCGGGCTCCAGAGCGCAGGCTCAGTAGTTGTGGCGCATGGGCTTAGATACTCTGCAGCATGTGGGAACTTCCTGGACCAGGGCTTGAACCCATATCCCCTGCACTGGCAGGCGGATTCTTAACCACTGTGCCACCAGGGAAGTCCTGTTTTAGTTTTTTAAATGAATAATTGTTAAAATTGAAATCATATCAAGTATCTTTTCTGACCACAACACTATGAGACTACATATCAACTACAGGAAAAAAATCTGTATAAAATACAAACAAAGGGAGGCTAAACAATACACTATTTAATAACCCAGAGATCACTGAAGAAATCAAAGAAGAAATCAAAAAATACCTAGAAACAAATGAAATGAAAACACAAGGACCCAAAACCTATGGGATGCAGCAAAAGCAGTTCTAAGAGGGAGGTTTACAGAAATACAATCCTACCTTAAGAAACAAGGAACATCTCAAATAAACAACCTAAATTTACACCTAGGGAAAATAGAGAAAGAAGAACAAAAATCCCCCAAAGTTAGTAGAAGGAAAGAAATCATAAAGATCAGGTCAGAAATAAATGAAAAAGAAATGAAGGAAACAATAGCAAAGATAAAACTAAAAGCTGGTTCTTTGAGACGATAAACAAAATTGATAAACCATTAGCCAGACTCATCAAGAAAAAAAAGGGAGAAGACTCAGAGCAATAGAATTAGAAAAGAAAAAGGAGAAGTAACAACTGACACTGCAGAAATACAAAGAATCATCAGAGATTACTATAAGCAACTCTATGCCAATAAAATGGACAACATGGAAGAAATGGACAAATGCTTAGAAATGCACAACCTGCTGAGACTGAACCAGGAAGAAATAGAAAATATAAACAGACCAATCACAAGCACTGAAACTGAAACTGTGATTAAAAATCTTCCAACAAACAAAAGCCCAGGACCAGATGGCTTCACAGGTGAATTCTATTAAACATTGAGAGAAGAGCTAACAACTATCCTTCTCAAACTCTTCCAAAATATAGCAGAGGGAGAAACATTCCCAAACTCATTCTATGAGGCCACCATCACCCTGATACCAAAACCAGACAAAGATGTCACAAAGAAAGAAAACTACAGGCCAATATCACTGATGAACATAGATGCAAAAATCCTCAACAAAATACTAGCAAACAGAATCCAACAGCACATTGAAAGGATCATACACCATGATCAAGTGGGATTTATCCCAGGAATGCAAGGATTCTTCAATATATGCAAATCAATCAACGTGATACACCATATTAAAAAACTGAAGAATAAAAACCATATGATCATCTCAATAGATGCAGAAAAAGCTTTCGACAAAATTCAACACCCATTTATGATAAAAACCCTCCAGAAAGTAGGCATACAGGGAACTTTCCTCAACATAATAAAGGCCATATATGAGAACCCCACAGCCAACATGGTCCTCAATGGTGAAAAACTGAAACCGTTTCCACTAAGATCAGGAACAAGAAAAGGTTGCCCACGCTCACCACTATTATTCAACATTGGTTGGGAAGTTTTAGGCACAGCAATCACAGAAGAAAAAGAAATTAAAGGAATTCAAATCGGAAAAGAGGAAGTAAAGCTGTCACAGTTTGCAGATGACATGATATTATACATAGAGAATCCTAAAGATGCTACCACAAAACTACCAGAGCCAATCAATGAATTTGGTAAAGTTGCAGGATACAAATTTAATGCACAGAAATCTCTTGCATTCCTATACACTAATGATGAAAAATCTGAAAGTGAAATTCAGGAAACTCCCCCATTTACCTTTGCAACAAAAAGAATAAAATACCCAGGCATAAACCTACCTAAGGAGACAAAAGACCTGTATGAAGAAAACTGTAAGACACTGATGAAAGAAATTAAAGGTGATACAAACAGATGGAGAGATATACCATGTTTTTGGATTGGAAGAATCAACATTGTGAAAATGACTATACTACCCAAAGGAATCTCTAGATTCAATGCAATCCCTATCAAACTACCACTGGCATTTTTCACAGAGCCAGAACAAAACATTTCACAATTTGCAAGGAAACACAAAAGACTCTGAATAGCCAAACCAATCTTGAGAGAGAAAAGTGGAGCTGGAGGAATCAGGCTCCCTGACTTCAGACTACACTACAAAGCTAAAGTAATCAAGAGAGTATGGTACTGGCACAAAAACAGAAACATAGATCAATGGAACAAGATAGAAAGCCCAGAGGTACACCCATGCACCTATGGTCAACTAATCTATGACAAAGGGGTTAAGGATATACAGTGGAGAAAAAAGAGCCTCTTCAATAAGTGGTGCTGGGAAAACTGGACAACGACATGTAAAAAAATGAAATTAGAATACTCCCTAACACCATACACAAAAATAAACTCAAAATGGATTAGAGACCTAAATGGAAGACCAGACACAATAAAACTCTTAGAGGAAAACATAGGAAGAATACTCTTTGACATAAATCACAGTGTAGAAGGGTAACTGAGGACATGGGAAGAGATGTGACCCAAGAATCGGCTCACCTAGCAAGCTGGGTGCATGTGAATGTTTCAGGACTGCAAGCAGTACTGATTGTTCTGGGCACTGATCCACGCATGTCCTTGGTATAATTGGGAACATAAGAAAATAAGGAGGTGCATTGCTTAGATGTTCAAGGACGACACAGCCTGTGCTAAAAAGAACCTTTTTGTATTAGATAAAGCTTAAATAAATACGCCATAGTGGACTGAGGGCTTTGTTGTTTTGCCTGAGCGAGCAACAGCCCTCTACCACTGTGCTTTAATGCATATATCTCATGTGTTGGACTCATTTTCGTCCCTGACTGAACAACTGCAACATCACAGGAAGATCTTTTTTGATCCACCTCCTAGAGTAATGGAAATAAAAACAAAAAGAAACAAATAGGACCTAATGAAACTTCAAAGCTTTTGCACAGCAAAGGAAACCATAAACAAGAAGAAAAGACAACCCTCAGAATGGGAGAAAATATTTGCAAACGAATCAACGGACAAAGGATTAATCTCCAAAATATAGAAACAGCTCATGCAGCTCAATATTAAAAGAACAAACAACCCAATCCAAAAATGGGCAGAAGACCTAAATAGACACTTCTCCAAAGAAGACATACAGATGGCCAAGAAGCACATGAAAAGCTGCTCAACATCACTAATTATTAGAGAAATGCAAATTAAAACTACAATGAGGTATCACGTCACACCAGTTAGAATGGGCATCATCGGAAAATCTACAAACAACAAATACTGGAGAAGGTGTGGAGAAAAGGGAACCCTCCTGCCCTGTTGGTGGGTATGTAAACTGATACAGCCACTATGGAGAACAGTATGGAGGTTCCTTAAAAAACTAAAAATAGCATTACCATATGACCCAGCAATCCCACTACTGGGCATACACCCAGAGAAAACCATAATTCAAAAAGACACATGCATGCACCCCAATATTCATTTCAGCACTATTTACAATAACCAGGTCATGGAAGCAACCTAAATGCCCATTGACAGATGAATGGATAAAGAAGTTGTGGTACATATATAGAATGGAATATTACTCAGCCATAAAAAGGAACGAAATTGGGTCATTTGTTGACACGTGGATGGATCTAGAGTCTGTCATACAGAGTGAAGTAAGTCAGAAAGAGAAAAACAAATATTGTTTATTAACACATATATGTGGACCCTAGAAAAATGGTACAGATGAACCGGATTGCAGGGCAGAAATTGAGACACAGATGTAGAGAACAAACGTATGGACACCAAGGGGGGAAAGCCACGGTGGGGTGGTGATGGTGGTGTGCTGAATTGGGTGATTGGGATTGCCATGTATACACTGATGTGTATAAACTTGACAAAATAGACTTTAAAATAAAGAAAATTACAAGAGACAAAGAAGGACACTACATAATGATCAAGGGATCGATCCAAGAAGAAGATATAACAATTGTAAATATTTATGCACCCAACATAGGAGCACCTCAATACATAAGGCAAATACTAACAGCCATAAAAGGGGAAATTGCCAGTAACACAATAATAGTAGGGGACTTTAACACCCCACTTTCACCAATGGACAGAGTTTCCATGTGGGGAAACTGGTTTCCACATGGGTTCCTCAGGCCACCATGCTGGGCCCCAAGCTCCCCAAGGAGAGTTGCTCATTTGTTTGGGATCTTGCCCTACGTATTTCTTCATCTGGCTGTTGATTAGTATCCTTTAATATCCTTTTATAATAAATTAGTAACCTAGTGAGAAAAAAATTATGAGTTCATGTATCACGAAAGCTCAATTGGGAATAATTGCAGTTAATTAGTCTGATAAACATCATCTTTCTTTGGGAGGTGTTCAAATGGTAGCAAAGGCAAAAACTGAAAGATCAAGACTGAGAAAAGGTAACTAGTAGAAGTATAAGTAGGAGAAGTCAACAATAAGGAGAAGCTAAAATAAATAAATGCCATTATGCTGAGAGAAAAAAGATGGTCAGTTAATTGGTGGCATCTGGAGTGGGACAATCAGACACAGAGAGTAACTGAGTCTCTGTTATGGTCGAGCAGACAATGGAGGCCATTGGAAGCTTACTGAGTCAGTAGAACTGCTGGACATCATGATGGACCTTGCCATATGCTTCCCAGGCCATATTCTGTCTTCTTGAGTTCTGGTAGCTTGAGTATGTCTCTATTACTGTAACCTGCTAGACTGTAGCTACACTCCACACTGCTGCAATGAATTTTATTAGTTAAAAAAATCAATATGGGGATTTAAATAGGTAGGTAAATGTATTTGTTTACAAGGTATACCAAATAATAAAATGAGAATGAACAACCAGAAATCAGAATATAAGAAAAATAAACTAGTAAATATCCTCATTCCAAGGGTCTATAATTGTTACATGTACTAACCATAAAATTTGAACCTGAGCTTCCAGGTATCTATGGCAAAAAGAAATAAAGGAAGAACACAAAATATTTTGAGATATTTAACTTTTACCTCTTTTTTCCCCCCTTCCCTGTCCTCTCATATAAGTAGATGGCCAGGTCTGTGCTTTCTTCATCAAGATGAAGTGTGTGTAGTAAGGATGGAATCGGAAGTCGCCTGGAAAACTTTCTGGCTTTTATTTCAAAAGGCTAATTCTCTGTAGAAGAGAGAAAGTGCAGGTAGGGACAAAATGGCTTGGAGAAAGTTGCAGTAAAAGAACTTCTCTCTTTTAAGAAAGAAAGATTCTTGGGATCTCCCTGGTGGTCCAGTGGTTAAGACTCTGTGCTCCCAATGCAGGGGGCCCGGGTTTCATCCCTGGTCAGGGAACTAGATCCCACATGCCGCAAGTAAGAGCCTGCATGCCGCAACTAAAAGATCTCGCATGCCACAATGAAGATCCCACGTGCTGCAACTAAGACCCGGCGCAGCCAAATAAATAAATAAATATTTTAAAAAAAGATTCCTTAGGGTCAATAACGGCCAGAGGACTTGGGTTTTGGACATGGGAATCTGGATCATACTTTCGGGTAGTACTGCTAGGGAGGGAGCAAGACGGGCCCTAGAAAGGAACAACTGCAGGGTACATGCGTCCCCAGGCATGGAATTCTCAGCCTTGGTAAAAATATCCGTGCTGCAAACTTGGAGCAGAAGCAGCTCAGAGCTGCTGGACCTGAAGGGATGATGTGGACAGACCGTGGTCAAGGGCTGTGAAGAGATGACCAACCTGCTGGATGCCTTGGCACCGCATTAGACTCCAGAACTGTGAACAATCCTGGGTAAGCTGGGGTCAAGCTCTAACAATGAACAAGGTTAAATTTCCACACACCAGTGGAAGGGGGTGGTGGGGCTCAGAATCAGGAAGCACCTTGCTGTAGAACATTTTTTGTACATCTGTATCTGTGAACTGAGATTCACAGCCACTAATACTTGTATTATCAGAAAGGAGTACCAAGATCACTTCTAAGTTTCAAATTAATCACAGTGGCTATGCTGACAGTTAGGCTTTTTCAAATCCCAAGCCAAAATGACATGCTAGGAAATCTTAAGTGATGGGGCTGTAAAATAAGGAAGACAAATGTCTGTCTTACAGTCAGACCCTCGTCCCACTGGAATGAATCTGGAAGGTCGTTTGGGATATTAGCAGTTCATGCCATTGTGCTCTCATGATGCCACGGGTCCCTGCTGCAGTCCTATACCATTCTGGTGACACAGCTACTCTCTGCAGCCGCTATTCCCGCTACTCCATTCTCTGCATTGTCTTTCCTAGCTTTTCACATTCATGGTGTGTGACAGCTCTTGGCTTTTATTGTCTCATGGCTTCTGATCATTGCCTTTTCTCTGGGTGTTCGGTTTTGTTCTTTTCATTTTTTGAATTCCACTCCTGTAATAAACTGCTGACTTACTCTGTGTGTTAAACGCTCAGCCTTTGCAAGAGAGAATATTGGTCCATTCATTCAGTCGTGGCCACCTCTGTTGGCCACCTGGGCCATCTCTGCTGCACTTAGGGCTATGGGTTCTTGAAACTTTCTGAGCCTATCTCACAAGGAGTGTGGTGGGAACAGACATGTAAATAATAATAATAGGTAACATTTATAGAGTGCTATGGGCCAGGCATTATTCCAAGTGCTTTACAGTTAGGTCAAACCTCTGAATAAAATCCCCATTTTACAGATGAGAAAGCTGAGGTGGTTAGAGGTGAGCAGTATTTCTAAGGTCACACAGCCAATAAGCAGCAGAGCCAGGATTCTAGCTGGGTAGTCTGGCTTTTAGCCACATTTGCAATGTAACTGAATTTGAAGAAACCTACGTTGGAGTTGCTGTGCATAGCAGAGGGGGCTAGTGACAACTAAATATTCAAATTCTGTGTTCATAGTGGAGAGCTGTTATTGGGAAGCAGCTGTCCAGCCAAAGACTATATTTCCCAGTCTCTCTGAATCTAAGTAGGAGCATATGACTGGTTCTAGCCAACGTGAACAGAAGTGATGTGCTTTCACATTCAGGTCAAGGAAGGAAATATCTGGAGTGCCTTCTGCATGTTCTATTCCCCTCCCATGGAAACCTTGGAACCCATCTATTTAAGATGGTAGTGCTATAAGATGGAATGTGCCCAGTCCTCTGAGTAACCACTTGGAGAAAAATTGCCTAGGAGAGCTGCACAATCAGGAATACCGACTAGACTTTGTATGAAGGAGAAATAAACTTTAATGTGCTGAGATGTGAGGGTTGTTTGTTACAGCAGTTAGCCTATTCTGACAAATACATCATATAAACACCCACTTCTTGGATAAAACTTATAAATTTGTTGATAAATACATGGTTGAGATGTTCTAACCAAACAGATGTTTTGGACACTGATATTAAGTGAGATGATGTAAACAATTTTGACAAAGGTTCTGGGAAGAAAATGTTGTAACTCTTTACTGATCTTTATGAAAAATTAAAACATAACAGCAGTAACTGACTCCTCTTCTATTCTGAATGTGTGACCATGTATGCAAATATTGTTGTATGCTGAGGCATCTTCTCCTGGGTCTTCTAGCATTATCACGTGAATAATCAAGATCATACATTGGGAAATACTGTGAACTGCTTCCACATTTCCTGGATCTAGATTCTGACACATCCAGGGTAGCATATTTCCCAATGTCATCGGCTGAATTGTGCCCCCTCAAATTCATTTATTGAAATTCTAACCCCCAGCACCTCAGAATGTGACTGTTTGGAGATAGGGCCTTTAAAGAGGTAATTAAGGTAAAATGAGACCACGTGGATAGGCCCTAATCTAGTATGACTGGTATTCTTATATTAGGACAGAGACAACACAGACCAAAGGATGACCACATGTGGACACGGCAAGAAGGTGGACATGTACAAGCCAAGGAGAGTGGCCTCAGAAGGAAACAAATGTGTCGACAACTTGATCTCGGGCTTCTAGCCTCCAGAACTCTGAGAAAATAAGCTGTTGTTTAAGCCACCCAGTCCATGGTATTTTGTTATGGTGGCCCTAGCAAACTAATACATCCCAAAAGGCCCTACGACCTCAGAATCAGCATTCTGCTTCTTGAAATCTCCTAAGTCATCACAAGTGTAATCTTATACAGTGTGGGCAGGATTCTTTATATATTAGCCAATCTTTAAATTTGTAAAACAAACAGTTTTTACTTCGCTAATTCCATAGGCAAGAGTTCTCTTCTTGCATCCGATGAAACCTCTGTATATTAGAAGCTGATCCTTTATTTTCTGAGTTGAGACAAATAATCCAGCTCTTCAGATAAGTAGAAATATCCCCACTAAGCTGCTGATTGCATTTCAATCTTTGAATATCACTAAGTGTTAGATTCTTTCAACAATTTCATAAGTTCATCAAAATCTTTCATCCTAAGTGAAATAGAAGAGAGAGATCTTTTTGTAAAAAAAATATTTATTTATTTAGGCTGCGTCGGGTCTTAGTTGAGCATGTGGGATCTTTAATTGTGGTATGTGGACTTAGTTGCGGCATGCATGCGGGATCTAGTTCCCTGACCAGGGATTGAACCCGGGCCCCCCTGCATTGGCAGCATGGAGTCTTACCCACTGGACCACCAGGGAAGTCCCGAGGAGAGAGATCTTATGGCAAATATGTTTTCCTTCAATATTTGAGACTCTCAGGAACATAACATGATTTTGTTGGGGACCTCTATTTTTATTTTAAAAGAGGATGGAAGCCTTAAAAGTGCAGGCTCACTAATATCAGACTTTTCAGAGAACCCTCCAAAAGTATTTTATGGTCATGTCTTATTCAGTTTTTATAAATTATAGAATCAAGTACTTACAGATAATATCAATGCTTTAAATAAGATGAAATGATATAAGGCATTGAAAACATATCCTTTTCATCTTTGTAAAATATATCAGAATACATGGGTAAAACGGTAATGATTATAAAATCACTTGAGATTCCTTAGAGATGCATTACTAATATTCTTGTTGTAAAGACTATTATTATTATTATTATGTTTGTATAGCCAAGATGGTAAGGCATACTTTCTTTATATTTATTTATTTATTTATTTCATTATTTATTTATTTAGTTGAACTGGGTCTTAGTTGCGGCAGGCAGGCTCCTTAGTTGAGGCTTGTGGGCTTCCTTAGTTGCGGCTCACTGGCTCCTTGGTTGCGTCATGCAGGCTCCTTAATTGTGGCATGTGAACTCTTAGTTGAAGCATGCATGTGGGATCCAGTTCCCTGACCAGGGATAGAACCCGGGCCCCCTGCATTGGGAGCGCAGAGTCTTATCCAGTGGACCACCAGGGAAGTCCCTGTAAATACTATTATTGAAACAAAAAACTTGCCTAAATGTACCAAGTACTTGAGAAGAAATAATGGTTTAACTGTAAGATAGGGAAAGAGTGAATTGCATCATTCAGTTGCATTATTCATTTTGATGCTGATGACATTGGAATGAAGCAAAGTAGATAGATTACGCAATCCCAGGTTGTACATTGATACTTTTGAATTATCAAGAGATAATTAAGCAGCATCACACAGTTACACTGGTTATTCTCACAACAGCAGCTATACTCACAGCTAGATGAAGTAGCTTTCCCACAAAAACATTGACCTTGGTAGCATGTCTGACTTCTCCTTTGAGCCTTTCCTGCTAGCCCCTGTAGATCTCACTTCTTGCACTGCTTTCAGATATGCCCAGGATAGAGCTGAAGTGGGAGTCCTGCCATAAATCAAGATCCATGAATGGATGCTATAAATTTCCTAATTTATATGCTACATGGTATGTGTTCCTTTGAGAGTCACAAAGCTATGCAAATAGAGTAACTTGGAAAGCACTGATAGAAAAGGACCATTTTGCTAAGAAAGGAAGCCATAGGAATCAGTAAGCTCATTTCTTGTGAGTGACCACCAAGTGGTGAAAAATGGCAGCTGTAGAGGGCCTCCTAAGAAGCTTGACTGAGCTACCAGAAAAGAAGCTGATAAATTTGTAAAACAAACAGATGCTTGTCTTTCATTTCTAAACTGGTTTGGTGGACTACAGTTGTCTTTCCCGCCATCTATTGGAAACCAAACAAACCATTCTGTGTAATTTGAGCCCAAAGGGAAAGATATAAAAGAATTCTACTTCACTTTGCTTCTTCCCTGGGGCTCTCTCTTTGCTAAAAGGGTTGCTGTGAACATAAACAGAATGTGAAAGGCTATTTTCCTGCAGATAAATGTTATGTTCCTTGGTAATCAAGTTTTCATCTTTTAGATCTTGCTAGCCTGTGCATTATTTTCACAGTTCGTATGAGAAATAAAGTTCAGAATCTGCAATGTGGCTTTGGTGTTAATGTATATGTCAAATGTTCCACAATTTATGGATAGTTGCCTAATTCTAATTACTCAAATATTTCACTTCTCTTAAATTTATCATAAGCACTCAAAACAGAAAACCAGAATGGTGCTTATTTTACACCACATCTCTATATCCACTAAAAAAATTTTTTTAACTTTTACTTCAACTTGTATGTGTAATCAATCTTAGAACAGTCTTGTAACACATTGTAGAATATTTCAGCAGAGATAAATTCAAGCAACTCTTCAATATCTCTTGCTGCCTCAAAACGGATGATGCCACTTGCCATTTTAATTTGTTAAACAGTAAGGAGGGAGATCAGATTGTAATGTGGAACACATATTTCAAATTAAACTTTGTAGTGCTTGGTTGATATTTATCTGAGGCACTGAATTTTAAAGCTGTATTAGCACAGAATTTAACTCAATTAATTCTGAGGCTGAACTGTAAATGAAACGTGTTTTCTATGAAATGTAGAGAAGATGGTCCAGGGGTTTCTTAGGCTTGTGAGTCCAGAATTCTTTCTTAAACGCTATTTTTAAGAAATTCATGTTGAAAACTTCCCATCATTATAACTGAACTGAAATCCAGAACTTGTAATGAATTAAAAGGAAATAGGAGATTTTGGACAAATAATGTGGGTTTCATATTATTATAAATAGTATAGTATGTAAGTTAAAGAAATAATGTTTCTTCATTTTAAAATACTGTTTCCCCATTTTCCTTATTTTAAGAAAGCACACATTCATTAGGCATACTGGGAAAAATATAAAAGTATATAGAAAAAAAAATCTATTTGTCATTATTCCACCATCCTAAGGTAAGTATTGTCCATATTTGGATATGTTTCTTCTATACTTTTCTTTTTTTCTGAATTCTGAATTTTATTTTATTTATTTTTTACACAGCAGGTCCTTATTAGTCATCAATTTTACAGACATCAGTGTATACATGTTAATCCCAATCACCCAATTCATCACAACACCACCTCCACCCCCCGCTGCTTTCCCCCTTGGTGTCCATACGTTTGTTCTCTACATCTGTCTCTATTTCTGCCCTGCAAACCAGTACATCTGTACCATTTTTCTAGGTTCCACATATATGCGTTAAAATATGATATTTGTTTTTCTCTTTCGGACTTCACCCTGGATGACAGTCTCTAGATCCACCCATGTTGCTACAAATGACCTAGTTTTGTTCCTTTTGATGGCTGAGTAATATTCCATTGTATATATGTACCACATCTTCTTTATCCATTTGTCTGTCATTGGGCACTTAGGTTGCTTCCAACCTGGCTATTGTAAATAGTGCTGCAATGAACATTGGGATGCATGTGTCTTTTTGAATTACGGTTTTCTCTGGGTATATGCCGAATAGTTGGATTGCTGGGTCATATGGTAGTTCTACTTTTAGTTTTTTAAGGAACCTCCATACTGTTCTCCATAGTGGCTGTATCAATTTACATTCCCACCAACAGGGCAAGAGGGTTCCCTTTTCTCCACACCCTCTCCAGCATTTGTTGTTTGTAGATTTTCCGATGATGCCCATTCTAACTGGTGTGAGGTGATACCTCATTGTAGTTTTGATTTGCATTTCTCTAATAATTAGTGATGTTGAGCAGCTCTTCATGTGCTTCTTGGCCATCTGTATGTCTTCTTTGGAAACGTCTATTTAGATCTCCCCCCGAGTTTTTGATTAGGTTGTTTGTTTTTTTTAGTATTGAGCTGCATGAGTTGTTTATATATTTTGGAGATTAATCCTTTTTCTGTTGATTCATTTGCAAATATTTTCTCCCATTCTGAGGGTTGTCTTTTCGTCTTGTTTGTAGTTTCCTTTCCTTTGCAAAAGTTTTAAGTTTCATTAGGTCCCATCTGCTTATTTTTGTTTTTATTTCCATTACTCTAGGAGGTGGATCAAAAAAGATCTTGCTGTGATTTATGTCAAAGAGTGTTCTTCCTATGTTTTCCTCTAAGAGTTTCATAGTGTCCAGTCTTACATATAGGTCTCTAATCCATTTTGAGTTTATTTTTGTGTATGGTGTTAGAGAGTGTTCTAATTTCATTCTTTTACATGTAGCTGTCCAGTTTTCCCAGCACCACTTATTGAAGAGACTGTCTTTTCTCCATTGCATATCTTTGCCTCCTTTAGATTAGTTGACCATAGATTAGTTGACCATAGGTGCGTGGGTTTATCTCTGGGCTTTCTATCCTGTTCCATTGATCTATATTTCTGTTTTTGTGCCAGTACCATGTTGTCTTGATTACTGTAGCTTTGTAATAAGTCTGAAGTCAGGGAGTCTGATTCCCCCAGCTCCATTTTTTTCCCTCAAGACTGCTTTGGCTATATGGGTTCTTTTGTGTCTCCATACAAATTTTAAACTTTTTTGTTCCAGTTATGTAAAAAATGCCACTGGTAATTTGATAGGGATTGCATTGAATTGGTAGATTGTTTTGGGTAGTATAGTCATTTTCACAATATTGTTCCTTCCAATCCAAGAACATGGTAGACCTCTCCATTTGTTTGTGTCATCTTTGCTTTCTTTCATCAGTGTCTTATAGTTTTCTGAGTACAGGGCTTTTACCTCCTTAGGTAGGTTTATTTGCAGGTATTTTATTCTTTTTGTTGCAATGGTGAATGAAATTGTTTCCTTAATTTCTCTTTCTGATCTTTTGTTGTTAGTGTATAGGAATGCAAGAGATTTCTGTGCATTAATTTTGTATCCTGCAACTTTACCAAATTCATTGATTAGCTCTAGGAGTTTTCTGGTGGCATCTTTAGGATTCTCTATGTATAGTATCATGTCATCTGCAAACAATGACAGTATTATTTCTTCTTTTCCAATCTGTATTCCTTTTATTTCTTTTTCTTCTCTGATTGCCATGGCTAGGACTTCCAAAATTAGGTTGAATAATAGTAGTGAGAGTGGACATCCTTATCTTGTTCCTGATCTTAGAGGAAATGATTTCAGTTTTTCACCATTGAGAATGATGTTTGCTGTGGGTTTGTTATATATGGCCTTTATTATGTTGAGGTAGGTTCCCTCTATTCCCACTTTCTGTAGAGATTTTATCATAAATGGGAGTTGAATTTTGTCAAAAGCTTTTTCTGAATCTATTCAGGTGATCATATGGTTTTCATTCTTAAATTTGTTAATATGGTATATCACATTGGTTGATTTGTGTATATTGAAGAATCCTTGCATCCCTGGGATAAATCCCACTTCATCATGGTGTATGATTCTTTTAATGTGTTGTTGGATTCTGTTTGCTAGTATTTTGTTGAGGATTTTTGCATCTATGTTCATCAGTGATATTGGTCTGTAATTTTCTTTGTTTGTAGTACCTTTGTCTGGTTTTGGTGTCAGGGTGATGGTGGCCTCATAGAATGAGTTTGGGAGTGTTTCTTCCTCTGCAATTTTTTGGAAGAGTTTGAGAAAGATGGGTGTTAGTTCTTCTCTAAATGTTTGATAGAATTCAACTGCGAAGCCATATGGTCCTGTGCTTTTGTTCGTTGGAAAATTTTAAAACACAGTTTCAAATTCATTACTTGTGATAGCTCTGTTCATTTTTTCTATTTCTTCCTGGTTGAGTCTTGTAATGTTCTTTTCTAAGAATTTGTCCATTTCTTCCAGGTTGTCCATTTTATCGGCATAGAGTTGCTTGTAGTAGTCTCTTATGATGCTTTGCATTTCTGTGGTGTCTGTTGAAACTTTTCCTTTTTTGTTTCTAATGTCATTGATTTGAGTCCTCTCCCTCTTCTTGATGAGTCTGGCTAAAGGTTTATCAATTTTGTTTATCTTCTCAAAGAATCAGCTTTTAGTTTTACTGATCTTTGCTATTGTGTTCTTTGTTTCTATTTCATTTCTTCCAGCTCTGATCTTTATGATTTCTTTCCTTCTGCTAACTTTGGGTTTTGTTTGTTCTTCTTTCTATAGTTCCTTTAGGTGTAAGGTTAGATTATTTATTTGCGATTTTTCTTGTTTCTTGAGGTAGGATTGTATTGCTATATACTTCCCTCTTAGAACTGCTTTTGATGCATCCCATAGGTTTTGGATGGTTGTGTTTTCATTGCAATTTGTCTCTAGGTATTTTTTGATTTCCTTTTTGATTTCTTCAGTGATCTCTTGGTTATTTAGTAACATATTGTTTAGCCTACATGTGTTTGTGTTTTTTACGTTTTTTCCCTGTTATTCATTTCTAATCTCATAGTGCTGTGGTCAAAAAAGATGCTTGATATGATTTCAATTTCCTTAAATTTACTGAGGCTTGATTTGTGACCCAGGATGTGAACTATCCTGGAGAATGTTCTGTGAGCACTTGAGAAGAAAGTGTAATCTGCTGTTTTTGGATGGAATGTCCTATAAATATCAATTAAATCTATCTGGTCTATTGTGTCATTTAAAGCTTGTGTTTCCTTATTAGTTTTCTGTCTGGATGATCTGCCCATTGGTGTAAGTGAGGTGTTAAAGTCCCCCACTGTTATTGTGTTACTGTTGATTTCCTCTTTTTTAGCTGTTAGCAGTTGCCTTATGTATTGAGGTGCTCCTATGTTGGGTGCGTATATATTTATAATTGTTATATCTTCTTCTTGGATTGATCCCTTGATCATTATGTAGTGTCCTTCCTTGTCTCTTGTAACATTCTTTATTTTAAAGTCTATTTTATCTGATATGAGTATTGCTACTCCAAGCTTTCTTTTGATTCCCATTTGCATGGAATATCTTTTTCCACCCTCTCACTTTCAGTCTGTATGTGTCCCTAAGTCTGAAGTCAGTCTCTCGTAGACAGCATATATATGGGTCTTGTTTCTGTATACATTCAGCGAGCCTGTGTCTTTTGGGTGGAGCATTTAATCCATTCACATTTAAGGTAATTATTGATATGTATGTTCCTATTACCATTGTCTTAATTGTTATGGGTTTGTTTTTGTAGGTCCTATTCTTCTCTTGTGTTTCCCACTTAGAGAAGTTCCTTTAGCATTTGTTGTAGAGCTGGTTTGGTGGTGCTGAATTCTCTTAGCTTTTGCTTGTCTATAAAATTTTCGATTTCTCCATCGAATCTGAATGAGATCCTTGCAGGGTAGAGTAATCTTGGTTGTAGGTTCTTCCGTTTCATCACTTTAAGTATATCGTGCCACTCCCTTCTGGCCTGTAGAGTTTCTGTTGAGAAATCAGCTGTTAACCTTATGGGCGTTCCTTTGTATGTTATTTGTCATTTTTCCCTTGCTGCTTTCAATATTTTTTCTTTGTTTTTAATGTTTGTCAGTTTGATTACTATGTGTCTTGTTGTGTTTCTCCTTGGGTTTATTCTGCCTGGGACTGTCTACACTTCCTGGACTTGGGTGGCTATTTCCTTTCCCATGTTAGGGAAGTTTTCGACGATAATCTCTTCAAATATTTTCTCAGGTCCTTTCTTTCTCTCTTCTGCTTCTGGGACCCCTATAATGCAAATGTTGCTGTGCTTATTGTTGTCCCAGAGGTGTCTTAGGCTGCCTTCATTTCTTTTCATTCTTTTTTCTTTATTCTGTTTCGTGGCAGTGAATTCCATCATTGTCTTCTATGTCACTTATCTGTTCTTCTGCCTCAGTTATTCTGCTATTGATTCCTTCTAGTGTATTTTTCATTTCAGTTATTGTATTGTTCATCTCTCTTTGTTTGTTCTTTAATTCTTCCAGGTGTTTGTTGTTTAATTTTTCTAGGTGTTTGTTCTTTAATTCTTCTGGGTCTTTGTCAAATATTTTTTGCATCTTCTGGATCTTTGCCTCCATTCTTTTTCCAAGGTCCTGGACCGTCTTCACTATCATTATTCTGAATTCTTTTTCTGGAAGGTTGCCTATCTCCACTTCATTTAGTTGTTCTTCTTATCGTGTTCCTTCATCTGGTACAAAGTCTTCTGCCTTTACATTTTGTCTATCTTTCTTTGAATGTGGTTTTCCTTCTACAGGCTGCAGAACTGTAGTTGTTTTTTAAAAAAATTATTTATTTATTTATGTATTTATTTTTGGCTGCTTTGGGTGACTGCGGGCTCTCTCTAGTTGCAGTGAGTGGGGGCTACTCTTCGTTGAGGTGCACGGGCTTCTCATTGAGGTGGCTTCTCTTGTTGTGGAGCATGGGCTCTAAGCACGCAGGCTTCTGTAGTTGTGGCACGTGGGCTTCAGCAGTTGTGGCTTGCGGGCTCTAGAGTGCAGGCTCAGTAGTTGTGGTGCACGGGCTTAGTTGCTCCATGGCATGTGGTATCTTCCCGGCTCAAGACTCAAACCCGTGTTCCCTGCTTTGGTAGGTGGATTCTTAACTACTGTGCCACTAGGGAAGTCCCTATGCTTCTGTTCTGAGTTGTGCTTGTTTCTGTAAAGTTTTAAAAAATTCTGTCCTTTTCAGTTAACATAATGTAATAGCATTTATCTATGTTAACATGTATCTTTATAAACAATTTTAAAGGGCTGTACAATTTTCTATTAAATATAGACTCCATGATTTATTTATCTAGTTTTTAAATTTATCTATCTATTTACCAGATCATTAGATATTTAGGTTAATCTAAATTTTATCTTTCAGTAAGTATGGTACTGTGAATATCCTTCTGCATAGAAAATATTCTTAATTTTGAATTTTAGGCGATTTATTTAGGTTTTCTTCTCAGAAGAGAGATCAGATTTAAAGACCTTTTTTAAAAAGGACACTAGCATCAGAAATCTATTAGAATGCTTTGTTTTATGACACTCTCGCCAGCACTGAATAGTACTGTACATATGACTTCCTGTTCAACATGGCAGAGTGACCACTTATTTTTTCTTTTACTCAAAGCTTCATTAAAGAGGCAGTAAAAGCCTAAAATATATATCAAAACCCACAAGATCAAAGAAAATGGGAAAGAAAACATGAGATTTGCACAAGAGGAAGCTGTGCCTCGAGGAGCTGACTGGGAGAAAAAAGTGAAAATATGCATATACAGTAGAAAGTAATACAACATTGTAAAGCAATTATACTCCAGTAAAGATGTTTAAAAAAAATTGAAAATATGAAGAGTCTTTCCTGGGCGTTGAGGCAGTCAGATATACACACCTCTTTGGCAGGAGATAGGAGGACAATTTTCTTGAATGATTTAAGATCAGGAGAAAAAAACCACCAAATAATAACATTTTGGGTTCCTAGCACAAGGGTTGGCTTGTATTCAGACAGAAAGTTGGAGAAGAGGAAGAATAGAAAATATTAAAATGAGCTTAAGAATCATATGGGTCACTGATAAGGAACTGAATATATGTGTAACTGAAATTTACTTTTAACATATGTGTAATGAGAGATACTAAGAATTTTCAAAATCCAACAAGAGATATCAAGCCGTACAGTCAATAAACTCTAGACTCTAGCAAACAGAAAGAAAATCATGTCTGGCACATCATAGCAAAGCCAATGAACACCAAAGACAAAGAGGGAAATCTTAAAAGCATTCACAGGGAAAAAAAAAATCACTTTCAAAAGAACAACAATAAGACTATCACCACTAATTCCAGAACATTTTCATCACCTGAAAAGAAACACTCAGTCACTCCCCATTCTCTCTTGTCCCTGTCCCCTGGAAACCACTAACTTAATTTCTATCTCTATGGTTTTGCCTATTCTGGACATTTCATATAAATGAAATCATACAATATGTGGCTTTTTGTGTTTGTCTTCTTTCACTTAGCATAATGCTTTTGAGGCTCACCCATGTTGTAGCATGTACTTCACTCTTTTTATGGCTGAATACTATCCCATTATACAGATACAACACATTAAAAAATTCCTTCAGCAGTAGGTGGACATTTGTGTGGTTTCCAACTTTTTGGAAGATAAATGTATGGGTTTTTTTCTGGACTCTCAATTCTATTCCACTGATTTATACATCTGTCTGGAGCCAGTAACCACACAGCTCTTTATTTTTCTTGAAAGAAGTTGTTTATCCTTGATATTTATTTGATTCTTGCTGGAATCTTCAAGAATACAAACTCTGTGTTGTCTGCTGCTTACTGATCTAGCCTGAGATTCTATAATAATGCTTAGGATATGGTAGGTGCTCAATAAGTACATGATAGAGTTGAATATGGACTTAGTCTTCTTTTTTAAATAATTTCTAAACATAGACCTAGAAAATCTCTCAGAGGTTTTCTAAATATCCAATTTTGTTTCTTTCAGTTATTCTTTGGCTAATTTTATTACCTTTAACTTTTTACTTTTGTTGTTTAATTTATTTTATTATTATTTTATAATTTTATTTTTGGTTGAGTTGGGTCTTTGTTGCTGCGTGCGGGATTTTCTCTAGTTGCGGTGAGTGGGGGCTACTCTTCGTTGCGGTGCTTGGGCTTCTCATTGTGGTGGCTTCTCTTGTTGTGGAGCACGGGCTCTAGGTGTGTGGGCTTCAGTAGTTGTGGCACACGGGCTTAGTTGCTCCATGGCATGTGGGATCTTCTTGGACCATGGCTCGAACCCGTGTCCCCTAAATTGGCAGGCGGATTCTTAACCACTGTGCCACCAGGCAAGCCCTTTACTTTTGTTCTTGATTTATCATTAAAAATTTTTTTTCCAAATTGCCACCTAATTTTCCTTAGATTATTTAGTCAAATATTCTTCCCCTTTATATTGATTTGTAATACTTTCATCCATCATATGTGAATAAATTCTCTTATGTAAAAGGCAGGCAAGGAGAAACTAACTAGAAAAGTGATTAATCAGAATTTGAACTCAGTTATTCTTATTTTTTGGACTCTATCATTCTACTCTCTAGACTATTTTGTCCCATGGGACTCTATTATTATACTGGTACCATATGTTGTTTTATATATGGTAAAATTAGGCTTCCCTTTTAATTTATTATTTCTCTTCCATAATCTTGTGCCTATCCTTGACTGTTTTAAAATAAATAAATAAAATTAAAAATCATTTCAACAATTAACAAAACAATAATAACATCTCACTGATTTTAACTGTAATGATAACTAACTTATATATTAATTTGGGATAAACTGACATTTAAAAAAAAAGTTTGTGCACTTGAAACTAACACAAATCATAAATCAACTATACGTCAATTAAAAACAAGTTTGTCTTCCTATATATAAATATTGTCTTTATATTTATTTATGTCTCTCAATAAAATTTTCTAAATTTCTTCCTGTTGATATTAACACATTTTTCAGTAAGCTACTTGCTGGTAGTTTTAAAACTGGGTTTATAAAAGAAATATTTTAATTATATTTTCTAGCTTATCTCTAGTAGGTTTATTGATAAAGTGAGAAAAACACCCTCTTAAAAGTATTAACAAATATTTATCAAATAATATTTATTGTGTCTATTTAAAATACGGTTTTAAATACAAATGTCTCATTTTTAATATTTTAAGAGCCTCTGTATTTACATACAAGGTAGGTGTGGGAATTTTTCCCCCATCCTGATTGGTTGCAAACCAGGACTAACAGAAATTTTGTTATTCATACTCATAACTTAATCGAAGCAACTATTAAAATGCATTGGGTGCTTTATAATTTAATAAGAAGGAAAAGATGTCATTGCTTAGAATTGTAAACAGCCTGTTATAATCTGGTTATTTATAAATTGAAAAAGAATATTGCAGAAAAGCTATCTACAATAACACAGTAAAGAATATACTGACTTTTAGAGAGGTTTTTAGCAAAACATGCTAATTCTATTTCATTTCATGAATAAAAATCATTATTGGAGATATAATTTACAATATCATCTGATGAACACATACATATTGTATAGAAGCACACAGGGATAGGTTTCTTTTTTTTTTTTTTTTGCAGTACGTGGGCCTCTCAGTGTTGTGGCCCCTCCTGTTGTGGAGCACAGGCTCTGGACGTGTGGGCCCAGCGGCCATGCCTCACGGGCCCAGCCGCTCTGTGGCATGTGGGATCTTCTCGGACCAGAGCACGAACCCGTGCCCCCTGCATCGGCAGGTGGACTCTCAACCACTGCACCACCAGGGAAGCCCCAGGGATATGTTTTACGTCATTCTTGGCTGAAATGTGAATTTGTGTAACCTCGTCCTTCTGTTATTTTGCTACTCTGTGTACATATACACATAAAAACACACACAAGTGTGTACAATGTTAATATTAATTGTAGAAACCACTTTCTAGTAGAATTAAAATGTGTACATGCTAAAATTAAAGCATTGTAATAAAGGTCAAGCTGTCTCCTCAAAATAGGTCAGGCAATTTTTAAAATACCTGTAGGTCAAGCACTGGCTCTGCCTATAACTAAAAAAAAAATTTATCATACTATGCATTAGAAAAATTAACTAGCAAAGCTACAGTAATCAAAAAAGCATGGTACTGGCACAAAAACAGACACATAGATCAATGGAACAGATCTATGAACACATAGATCAAAGCCCAGAAAAAAACCCACACACTTATGGTCAATCTACAGCAAAGAAGGCAAGAACACACAGTGGAGAAAAGACAGTCTCTTCAATAAGTGGTGCTGGTGGCTGCCCTGGTGGTTCAGTGGTTAAGAATCTGCGCTTCCACTGCATGGGGCACGGGTTTGATCTCTGGTCAGGGAACTAAGATCCTGCATGCGTGCGGCAAAAAAAAAAAAAGGTGGTGCTGGGAAAACTGGGCAGCTACATGTAAAAGAATGAAATTAGAACATTTTCTAACACTATATACAAAAATAAACTCAAAATGGATTAAAGACCTAAATGTAAGACCGTATACTATAAAACCTAGAGGAAAACATAGGCAGAACACTCTTTGATATAAATAGAAGCAATATTTTTTTAGATCCATCTCCTAGAATAATGGAAGTAAAAGCAAAAATAAACAAATGGGACCTAACTAAACTTCAAAGCTTTTGCACAGCAAAGGAAACTGTAAACAAAACAAAAAGACAACTTAGGGACTGGGAGAAATTATTTGCCAACAATGCGACCAACAAGGGCATAATTTCCAAAATATACAAACAGCTCATAGAGCTCAGTATTAAAAGAAACAAACAAAACCAAACAACCCAATCAAAAAATGGACAGCAGACCCAAACAGATACTTTTCCAAAAAGGAAATTGAGATGGGCAACAGGCACATGAAAAGATGCTCAACATCTCTAATCATCAGGGAAATGCAAATCAAAACTACAATGACATTTCACCTCACACCTGTCAGAATGGCCATCATAAAAATTCTACAAATAACAAATGCTGGAGAGGGTGTGGGGAAAAGGGAACCCTCCTACATTGCTGGTGGGGATGTAAATTGGTGCAGCCACTATGGAGAACAGTATGGAGGTTTCTTAATAAACTAAAAATAGAACTACCATATGATCCAGCAATCCCACTCCTGGGCATAGATCCGAAAAAGATGAAAACTCTAATTTGAAAAGATACATGCACCCCAATGTTCAATAGCAGCACTATTTACAATTGCCAAGACACAGAAGCAACCTAAATATCCACCGACAGGTGAATGGATAAAGAAGATATATACAATGGAATACTACTCAACCATAAAAGAACGAAATAATGCCATTTGCTGCAACATGGATGGACCTAGAAATCATCATCCTAGCTGAAGTAAGTCAGACAGAGAAAGACAAACATATGATATCACATATGTGGAATCTAAAAAAATGATACAAGTGAACTTATTTCCAAAACAGAAACAGACTCACAGACATAGAAAACAAATTTATGGTTACCAAAGGGGAAAGGGGTTGGGGGAGGGATAAATTAGGAGTTTGGGATTAACAGATATACACTATTATAGATAAAATAGATAAAAAACAAGGACCTACTGTATAGCACAGGGAACTATATTCAATACCTTGTAATAACCTATAATGGAAAAGAATCTGAAAAAGAATATATATATGTGTATATACATGTGTGTGTGTACACACACACACACACACACACACACATATGAATCACTTTGCTGTATACCTGAACTAACACAACATTGTTAATCAACTATATTTCAATTTAAAAAAATTAAGCCATTACTGAGAAGCTAAAAAACAAAAGTGGATCTTAGGCTACATTCATTTGTATATATTTCATTAATTTTTCATGTATTTATTCTACAGATATTTAGTGAAAGCCATAGCAATGACTGGCTAGATGCTGATCAAACTCATTTTCTCTTATTTTGAAGCTACAGGTAAACTATGTTTTTTTAGGATCCCTTGGATGTGGCCAGTGACTGACTTCTGGCCAGTGGGATGGGCTAAAGTGAACTACACCACTCCCAGCAGTGGCCTGTTAAATCTCATGCACAGGAAAGCTCCTGTGCCAGCCTATCCTTGGGTAAGGATTTCAAGGACCTAGGATGTGGTAGAGATAAATGATTGATCCGGAATCTCTGATTGACTAAGAGAGCAAGGCTTCACTGACTGACCTACAACTGATGCTGACATAGGGAGATATAAATTCTGATTTTCTTAAGCCACTGAGTGTTTGGGGATTGTCTGTTACAGCAGTTAGCCTTCCCTGGTTAATACGAATGCAATGCCTATACTGTGCCAGCCCCCATTCTGGGTACTAGGGACACAACAGCAAACAAACAAGAGAGACAAGGTTCTTGCTCTTACAGGATATGTTATATATAGAAGGGGGGCAGACACACACAGCGATCGTTTACTTTCATTGGTGCTTTCCAGTTTACGAAATGATTTCATAGGCACCAATTCATTTGATTTTCATAACAATGTTCTACAGATGAGGAAACAAAAGCTGAAAGATTTTAATTGATTTGCACAAGACAAAGGGTTTGGAACTAGACACATGGATCAGAGTTTTCTGACTCCCAGCCCATTGATAATACCATGATGCTTCTCAAGTATAAAAATATGACAGAGCAAGGAAGGTGTTAGTCCTTTTCAGAAAATTCTTTTTTTCAATTTTATTTTAAAAATAACATATTATGCAGAAGTCTAAGAATCTTTATGGCAGCACTGGAGGAGAGGAAGTAGAGGGATGTGACTGGGGAGGGGTACACTGAGGACTTCAACCGTATTGGCCGTATTCCATTTCTTAAGAGAGGTGGTGGGTACAACATTATTCTGGGTGATCTTCCATTTGCCCCTCTGGATCCATTTTCCACCCTTCTCAATCTGGCCCTCTGCCCTTTGAGGCTGACTTGTATGCTTCACTGTAGATCAATGGGCTCCTTATCCTTGTAGCTTTTAGAGGATTGAAAGGGAGGAGGAGAATGAGGTCCCAGATTCCTGATTTTGGGGTGGCTTTGGGTTGGCTAGGTCTCTTAACCAAAAGCCACAGCTCCTGCTAGGAGGCCCTCTCCTCTCAGCTGACTCCGGGTTTTGCATTTATTTGCATTTATTGTGTAGTGTACTGGAAGTATCCAATAAGTTACCACCCAGAAGTTTCCGCTGAATCTTGAACATCAGTTTCCATTCCTCGGGCCCCATGTAGGGTAGCAGACAGAACCAAAAAACTATTTTGCTGAATGTTAATAAACTTCTCAATTTTGGCTAGAAATATTTCTTCAGCAGGCACAAAGCATTCTTTAGCATCCATCAGTGAAAATGCTACTACAGAAAGAGGAAATATAGTTGCTCCATTTTCCACTGAATCTGAATACGGAAACTTGTGGCTTTGATTTTCGAGGGCAGTTGCAACTTACTGTCCATTCCCTTTATTCCTTCAGACCAAGAAATGTAAATATTGCCTCATTGTTAACTCTCAGTTATTGTAGTATTTCTTTTGGTTTTCCAAGACACTGTCCATGCCTTAGTATACAGTCTGTCTCTTTTTTGGGCAGCGCCTGTGGCTTGTGAAACTTCCCTGACCAGGGACTGAACCTGTGTCTCCTGCAGTGGAAGCTCGGAGTCTTAACCACTGGACCACCAGGGAAGTCCCTAGTTCCTTTATTAAATTCTTCACTCTTCTCAAATTACCCAGCTTGAGAGTGTCTTCTGCTTCTTTCTGCATTCTGATAGAACAGGTATTCTCCCCATCACCCCCAACCCTCTCTCTCTTTCAATCAACATGTACACATATCTTTCTTCTTTTTTGAACGTTTGACATAATTCATATTTGCAAAAAACTTAAGAAGGAAAAACATTTACTGAGCACTTATATGTCAAGAATTGTGATAGGGTTAATGGTTGGGAATAGAGAGAAAAATAAGATATAACCCTCTTGTCACAGAAAGTTACAGTCTAGTAGGAGAGATAGGTGAAAGATGAAAGGTAATGAGTACAGTGGTTAAGAGCATGGGATTTGTAGTCAGACAGACTTGAACTCAAGTCCAGGCTCAGCCACCTACTGGTTATGTGAACTTGGGCTAGAGAGACAAAAATGGGATTAGGACTAGTACCTTCCTCATAGGGTCCTTATGTGGATTAAAAGTAAACCCATTAGTATCTGTACTTTCTTATAAGCATATGAGCATATGCTTAGCATATAGTAAGTTCTTAATAAATGTTATTTAAAATTATCCTTAATGGCAACAATAGCACCTTGTACCTGGTTTAGAGGTAGCACAGTGAAAGCCACTGATTAACTAGAGCTGTGGAGGTCAGCAAAAATTTAACGGGTAAAGTGATATCTGAGCTGGATCTTGAAGAAACAGAATTATAATTTCACCAAGAGATCAAATAGGGGTCAAACATAACCCATTTCCTTTACAGCAAAAACATTTTTTTTTCTTTTGGTCCAAGATCCAACCCAGTTTCAAGTGTTACATTTAATTGTTATGTCTCTTTAGTCTCTTTTGATCTGGAATAGTTCCTCAAATCTTTCCCTGTTGGGTCATTGGCATTTTGAAGAGTACAGGTCAATTATACTGTTGATTGTCTTCTGTTTGGATTGTCTTATGTTTCCTCATGATTACAATCAATTATGCATTTTTGGCAAGAACACCACAAAAGATATACCATGTTCTCAGTGTTTCATATTAGGATGTGCACAAAGTTGATTTGTCCTCTTCCTGGTGATTTTAACTTTGATAACATAGTTAAGAAAGCACCTGCAATGTTTCTCAGCTGTGAAGTTACCATTTTGCCTTCTTAAATGATAAATATTTTGTAGGGAGTTACACTGAGGCTATGTAAATATCCTGTTCCTTAACAAATTCTCCCCCAATAGTTTTAGCACCCATTGATGGCTCCTGCCTAAAAAAGTATTACTATAATGGTTGCCAAACAGTGATTTTCTAATGACTTCATTTCTTCCACACTTATTATCTGACATTCTATTATAAAGAAGTGCTTACTTTTGCCCCTCATTTATGTGTTTATTTACATGTTTTTATCAGTATGGGCTCATGGATGACCATTTTTTAAATGGGTTATAATCTGATACTATCATTATTTATTCTGATGCTCAGATTGTCTCCAGTTTGGCCAGTGGGAGCTCCTTCAAATTGGCTACTATGTCCTTTTTATACTTTCCATCATTTATTTATTTTTATTTATTAAAAAAATATTTGTTAATTTATATTTTTGGCTGCATCGGGTCTTAGTTGCAGGGGTCTCCATAATTTTTGAGCTTTAGTTTATGTTCTGGTACAATGAGACTTTACAGACTTATCTTGTACTTCCCCTGCTCCTGGAATGAGCCAGTTGTCCAAGGAGCTCTGATTACTTTTAGTGGGGAATGGTATTTAGAAACCAAGATCTGGAAATCAGATGTGCTCATTGCCATTAGGCCCTCTCAGTGGGTAAAGCGTTACTTACAAACACACACACACACACACACACACACACACACACACACACACACGTCTATATTATCTATCTATCAAAATTTGAGTTCACACTGATACTTCTAATTCCAGTACAACACTACATGATTCATTCTAGCCTTCAGCCATTCCATATTTTGAACTCCCTCCTTAGACAGTGAAAAATTTGACTCTCAGTATCTTTAATTTAATTACTTATTTTCTTATTTCCCCTTTATGTACCAAGCCTCTGATCCTTGATTATCTCCTTAGCTTTGGCCTTGGTGGTCCCACAGATCCCCTTAGCTCTGACTGTTTCATTGGCCCCAATTCTGCAAGCTCTGGTCACCTCTCTGACCCTGGCTCCAGCTCCATAGGCCCCATATTAGTGAAAGATGTTAAGCAGGGGAAAGGCATGATCAGATGTGTCTCAGAACAATCAGTTTGATGGCAGGGATCAGATTCAATGGAATTAGAGGTAGTTAAGAGGCTACTGTAAAGCTTAGGCTTAAAACGGCCTCAACTAAAACTAAAGCCAAAGTATAGAGAGAACACATAAAACAAATCTTTAGAAGTAAAACCTATAGGATCGAGTAATTAATTTGATGTAGGGGCATACGGAAGAAGAGAGAGTCTAATTTTTTATTTTGGCCACACTGCATGGCTTGCAGGATCTCAGTTCCCCAACCAGGGATTGAACCCAGGCCATGGCAGTGAAAGTACCAAATCCTAACCACTAGACCACCAGGGAACTCCTGAGAGAGCCTAATTTTTAACTTGGGAGATAACAGTAGAAAGGATGTCACTAAACAAAATAGGAAATTCAGGAGAAAAAGCAGATTTAAAGGGGGTGGCAAAAGTGCCAAATAGAGGACAATTGTTTATTTTTGACCAGGTTGAATGTGAACTGTCCGTGGACACTTGAAGCAGAATAGCAAGTTGGGCAGATGGCTTTGGGCATGTGCTTAGATACTACCTGAAAAATGCTTTTTCTCTGCACATAAGTCCGGGGAAACAAGTGCCTCCAGGGCCAAAGGACTCTCAGAAATGCCAAATTCCCATCTGAGACTCTGAAGTCCATTCTGCTGCCTGTAAGTGGGTTTGCTGAACTTTGCCCAAGGAAATTAAAACAGAAACCGATGTCCATGGGGATTTTGACTTAAAAATCTCAGAAGAAGGAGGAAGAGAAGAATAAAACAGGACTATGTCTGACATAATTTTATAAAAATCTATGTTTTGTCACTTTTTCAGGCTTAAACAAAAGCATAAAATTGCTTATCTTAAGAACAGCCAGGGACTTCTCTGGAGGCACAGTGGTTAAGAATCCACCTGCCAATGCAGGGGACAATGGGTTCAAGCCCTGGTCTGGGAAGATCCCACATGCCGTGGAGCAACTAAGCCCATGTGCCGTAACTACTGAGCCTGTGCTCTAGAGCCCACGACTGTGCTCTAGAGCCACAAATACTGAGCCCATGTGACACAACTACCGAAGCCGTGTGCCTAGAGCCCGTGCTCTGCAACAAGAGAAGCCACCGAAATGAGAAGCCCGCGCACCGCAACAAAGAGTAGCCCCCGCTCACCGCAACTAGAGAAAGCCCGCGTGCAGCAAAGAGACCCAACACAGCCAAAAAAACTCAAAAAAAAACCCAACCCAAAACCAAAACCAGCCATAAAGGTGGTCTTAAGAAGTTTATATCACTCAATAGCTTGTCTTGTGGGGGTGAAGGGGAGCAAAGAAAGAGGAGCTGATGGCAAGGCTAACTAGTATTGATAATAATTATAACTTATTGGTCTCTTAAGCACTTCACAAAGTCTTTCCAAATTAATTATGACAAAACTCTATGAGGTAGGTACTCTAATCTGTATTTTTCTGATATGGAAAATGAGGTTAAACAAGTGGCCCATGGAAACATGACTAAGGAAGGGGGTATGTAGGTAGAGGTTTCAACCCAGGTGTGCCTATCTTAATACAACATCTGGGCTCTTAACTGCCCCAAACACTGCTTTCCTAAAGATGCAAGGAAGCAGCAGCCTCCAGAGGAGATGGCCAGCAAGAGCAGGAGAGTTTCTAGTCTCTCTGTGCCTGCGAAGAACGCTGAGGGTCTTTTGAACTAGAATTTTCAGAAATTCCTGTTCCTCTATTTGATTAGCTCAGTCCTGGACACAACCCATCAGAGGTCAACAAACTGGAATTCCTCCACAGTAGATGGACAAAGATTACAAGGGATCTAAACATACTATAAAATACAAGGGAATATTGTAAGAACTGACAAACCATAAGACATGATAGTACCAAATACATAAAGAGCTATCGTATAGAAAAGGAATGGGACTTACTGTTTCTCTAAATCTAAGAGTAATCCATGGCATAGTGCTATGTGAAAATGCAGAGCAAAATATTCCATCAATGACTGCAAATATGTAAACATTTAATATGCAAGTGAATAAGGATTGAAGGTAACTAGGACAGATGAAACGTTGATGTGTTTAGGTGATGGTACTGTGGCCAATTTGTGTCGACTCTTTTTTTAGTATTGTTCTGCGAAAAAGAAATTTTAACAAATAAAAGCAAACACATAAAAGAAGAAATGGAAGTGCTATAATCATAGAAAAATGTTCAGCCTTACTATAATCTAAAAACAAATAGATTTACATATTTATCAAAATGAAAAACATTAAAAATAGATCATACCTAGCACTAGTAAGGTCTCAGGAAATAAGATCTCTAATACAGTTCTGACCAGAGTGTAAATTTGTACACACTTTCTGAGGAAAAATTTGGCAAACTATATAAAAAAGAATAAACAACAGTGACAATCTTTTGATGCAGCAATTCCACTTTTAAGACTATATCCTAAGTAAGTAAGGATTTATGTAAAGTTTGAACTAAAAAGGTACTCACAGAAGCCTTGTTTATAATCCATAACAAATAAAAATAACCTAAATGTCTATTATTAGTTAATTTGGCTCAGTAAATTATACAATAGAATATTATGCAGACATTAAAATTATGTGCAGAAAGTACATATATATATATATATATTTTTTTGGTTGCACTGCGCAGCATATGGGGTTTTAGTTCCCCAACCAGGGATCAAACCATGACCCCTGCAGTGGAAGTGTGGAGTCCTAACCACTGGACCACCAGGGAATTCCCTGGAAAAATGTATATCTGATGGCAATAAAGGAAGTTCACAACTTGAACAAACAGGTAACTAAATACTCTGAATAGTACGGTCCAGTTTTTGTTTAAAAATATTCTATATATATGTACTATATGTGCATATACACATAGCATATACACATACATATACATATATACATATACTTGGTGCTTGATTTCTTTTTTGCTTATGTGTATATAACATTTTAAAATTTATTATTTGATTTTATTACATTATTTTATTGCTTATATAACAAAACAAAGCAATTAAAAATAAAATATGAGGGCTCCCCTGGTGATGCACTGGTTAAGAATCTGCTTGCCAATGCAGGGGACACGGGTTCGAGCTCTGGTCCGGGAAGATCCCACATGCGCGGAGCAACTAAGCCCGTGCGCCACAACTACTGAGCCTGCACTCTACAGCCCACAAGCTACAACTACTGAGCCCACGTGCCACAACTACTGAAGCCTACGCGCCTAGAGCCTGTGCTCTGCAACAAGAGAAGCCACGACAATAAGAAGCCCACGCACCGCAACGAAGAGTAGCTCCTGCTCACCGCAACTAGAGAAAGCTTGCGCACAGCAACGAAGACCCAACACAGCCAAAAAAACACAAAACAAACAAAAAAAAGAGCTTTTCTCATCTATCACATATGGAAAGTTTTTTAAAAATATGGATTAGATAACACAAAGTTCACAGCACTTAGTTTGTAATGGAGCAGGTCGCTATGGGGCCTTTTCTCATATCCTCTTCTTTAGTTCCTCTCTGAAGTACCTAGATAACAGCATTTCATGCACATTTCTGGAGTTGTTTTACAGATGTGAAAACCCCCCACTGAAAGGAAGGTATTAACTACTTGATGACCATGAGCACATAGCCCCAGGCCTCCCCATAGCCTAAGGACTGATAATGTTAATCCCTGTGACACCTCCCTGTTGCCTGCACCTTCAGCCAATCAGAGAATTGTGCATGAGCTGATCACATACCTTGCAACTCCTCCCCCAGCCCCCCCCTTTAAAAAAAATGCTTTGCTGAAACCCTTCAAGGAGTTTGGGGTTTTCTTTTAGAGCAATGAGTCACCTGTCTCCTTAGTGGCCCTGCAATAAACCTTTCTCTGCTCCAAACGCCCACGTTTTGGTTTGTTCCTCCTCACTGTGCGTTGGGTACACGAACTTGCCCTAACAAGTTGATAATCAATAAATACTTCCTAAATGGGAAGAAAATCTAAAAAAGAGTGGATATATGTATACATATAACTGATTCATTTTACGGTACAGCTGAAACTAACAAAACATCGTAAAGCAACTAAACTTCAATAAAAATTATTACAAAAATTTATCAGAAAAAAAATACTAGTTCCTCTCTCTTCCCTGGTGACAGGAGGTATTCAAGCACAAATTAGAAAATGGCAGATCCGGGATGTAGTTGAAGAGATTTAGGCAAGAGGTTAGCATTAGATGAACTCTAAAGCTCCCTTTAACTCTGATATTTCATGATAAACACAATTTTCCCCTATTTACCTCTTAAACTATCAACTGGGATAATACAAAAAACTACGGTTTGTATTGACTACCTAGTAGTTGTGTTACCATCAGTAGCACTGTACATTGTGAATGGAGGGGCGGTGGCGTGAAAAAAAATCCGGCACGAGTCCCAGCCCACCTCTCCATTGACAGTTCCCTGGCTTCCTTTTTTTGTGAATGAGCGGTGGTCCTCAGGCCTCAGATCAGACACTATCCGCGAGAAACAGAACTTTAAAAAGGGAATTACTTTCCTTTTCCAAGGAGTTGCCAGGTGGACCAACACAGAGGAATGGAGCGCCCTTTCCAACCGCCTGAGAGTATGGGAGACGTTCAAGACCCTGGGATCCAGTCAGTAAGGGACGACTGGGGAGCTCTCTCTAGGCACTGAGAGGGCCTCTCCCAGTTGGCCGCACCTGGCCTTCTCCGCCGAGCGCCGAGAGGTCGCGCTGGCCGCGGCTACAAGAAGGACAGCACGGAGGAGCCGAACGCTCTGCCAGGTACCCTTACGGCCCCCACGTGCACGCGGGCCGCGAAAAGGCTGGGGCCTCGGGCGGGGGCGGGGCCAAGGCCGTGGGGCGGGGCTCCAGCTGCGCGCGCGGGGCGGGGGCGGGGCGCGCAGCGTGGTCTGGGCAGGTCCGGCGCTCCTCCTCCTCCCGCGCCCAGGCCTGGCGGGCCGAGCTCCTCCCCTGGCTCGGCCTCTCTCCCCACCCCTGCCCTCCTTCTGCCCAGCAGTTCCTCCTTCCCTCCTCCCCCTCTTCCTCGGTGAGGTGCTCCTCCATCAGCCAGCCAGCATGGCGGCCGTGGAGACCCGTGTGTGTGAGACGGACGGTTGCAGCAGTGAGGCCAAGCTCCAGTGTCCCACCTGCATCAAGCTGGGGATACAGGGCTCGTACTTCTGCTCGCAGGTAGACTCCCGCTTCCCAGCGGCGCCGCCGCCGCCCCCCTTCCCCTCTCCGCCTGACCTCGCGGCCGGTCGGGACACGCTCCTCCTCTTCCCCCCGCGGTCGCGCCGGCCGCGCTTCCTCCTCTCCACAGTCTGAAGCGCCGCCGCCCCCTCTCTCCTCCGGGGGATCTGGGGCCCCACCGGACCCCGGCCGCGCGGGGCGCACGCTGGGTACGGGCGCGGGCGGCCGCGGCCATGTGGGCTGGGGGCGGAAGCGGACTTGCCCTGGGTCGCTCGGCCGCACTGGGGCCCCGCGTTGAGGGGCCGGTTCTCACCGCGCATCCTCTGCCCGGGCTGGGGCTGCCAGGTGTGCGGGCTACCCGGGACAGGTGGGGACGCCGGGGGAAGGGGGCAGCCCCAGCTGTGCGAGTCGTCACAGCTGCAGCTCCCGGCAGGGCTCTGGTCTTGGTCGCTGGGGGCTGCGGGGCCGGGTAGTCACTCTGGTCCCTACGGAATTGGGGGTCGGAAGAGACCCGTTGGCCTTTGAAGAGTGAGTTACCTGGGACGGTGGGGGTCGCAGAGAGGAGGTATACTAGCTCCAGCCCCACCCACCTCTGTCCGTAGCTTTTACTGCTGCGCATTGACACTTCGGCAACTTTGGGGTTGGGGATGGAGAGGGATCTGTGTAATTCATTCTTTTCCTTTGGCATCCAAAATTATTAATTTACAAAAACATAAGTTAACAGTATGAGTCACCTCTGATTTACTGAATTTACCACTGAGTGAAAAAGACAGTTCCATTAAGAGTTATGCTTTAAAGCCGTAGTGTATTTTAACAAGTTTTGTGCGGTGGAGCGAAGCCAGCACCGAATGGGGTCCGGACTGCAACGTGTGCTGGTGTTTATGTTTACTGAAGAGCACTAGTGTTCCGGCTGCATTTAGACGCCCGGAGTATTGGCCCGGCGGCATTGGTACGGCTTTTAGTTACAGTCCGGATTTGTTGAAGAGAGGCACGTGAATATTCAGGTACTAAATCGGTAGTGTCCCGCGGGGAGGAGAGCATGAACAAAGAGTCTGAAGGCATGGTCAGGGCCCTGCCCTTGCCGCCGACTGTGAGATCTTGAAGTAGTCAAGTTACTTAATCTTTCTGAGCACCTCTGTGCAGAGGGGAAGATGATACTTTTACTTGCATATTTCACAAGGTCGTTCTGAGGCCCAAATTATCCAATGAATGTGAAATCTTGGTAAAACCTAAGGAGGTTCTTTTTAAAGGCCGTCAGTACACTGTAGCACTGTTATATATAAAAATATAAACGAATAGAAGGAAAACAAATATATAAGAGCAATAATATAAATATTTCAAATATAAACTGTGTAAACATAAAGATGTATGTAAAATTAACGTATAAATAAAACCCTTAAGGTCCGGCAGTTGTAGATAAGCTGTTGGAAGAGATCCTAGCTATGTTGTACAGGTGCTGTTTTCAGATAGGATATGATCCTTGGCCTTGTTAGTATTATTTGGAAAAAGTTGCATATGGAGAAGTGTTGCTCATTTTAAAAATAGCATTGGGACTACTCAACATGCTAAAACTGGTCTGAGTCCTTTTGTTTCTTTAAAATAATTTTCAAATTCTATAATTTGTTGAGGCCTGTGTGGGACCTGGACTTAAAACAAAAAACCAGTAGTTTATCTTTGGAAATTGTGTACCGCATGAGTAGACTAATGTGGTTTATGTTGTGCTTAAATTTAGTTGGCATTTGGTAATGTTAAGTGAATTAATATGTACACAGACTTACCTGCTGGGATTTTTAAAAGATACTATGAAGCCATATTCATCAGGGATGGGTGATATTCTCTTAGGCATGGCATTATTCAGTAGAAAGAACATTGGCTCATTGGGGTTTATGGAAAAATGACAACACATTTGTGAAAACATGCAGGGTTTATTCAGTACGGTAGGTATTTCATGTTGGATTCTGCAGGTATATTTCTAGTCCCATTGTTATACCTGTAGTCAAACACATCCTGACTGGTACTCGAAGCTCTTTCTTCATTTCTGTTACTACCTCCTTTAGTCAGTTTAAAAAATTTCTCACCAGTTTCTCTTAGTTCATTTCCCTGCTGTAGTTTCCCACCTTGCAAATAAACACCCACACCCACACAAAAAAAATCAAAGGAAGAAAACCTTTTGTACAGAAGTTATTTCTCCCCTAGCATAGCACAGTCTGACTATGCTTACCACCACCTATAACAAATGGAGTTACCATTGCTTGCAGGATTCTAGCCCCATAGTCAGGGCACCTCTTCTGAGTCCACCTTTATTCTCTTGCTCTAACCAGAGGCTGTATTTATACTCTTTCCTTTACCCAGAATGTCACCTGTCTTCTGAAATCACAGCTATTCTTTCAGTCCCAGCTTGAGACCTTGATCAATCATTAACTTCTCCTAAGCCAGTTTCCACATTTGTGATGAAACTAGGGCTTCGTGCCACTTCTCTGATCATCTTCTCTGGCAGTGGTCTGTCTTTTCTCTTCTCCTTGCTCCTCTGGTCCCCAGCCTGGCTATCTGGCCAGCTTGTCTTTGGGAACAAACCGAACAAAACTGCAAGAGCCGTAACAGAAGTAAGCCTTTCCCGGTTACCCTGTCACACCACCTTATTCCCTTTATAATATTTTATACAATCTGTAATTATTTCATTTTTGTTCTTGTTTATCTGTCTTTTAATCAGAAGGTGAGGTCATGAAGAAGCTCTCTTGTTCACTTCCCTATGCTCATTTCTCAACACAATGCTCTATGCAATAGATGGTTGATAAATGCTTGAGTCATTGTATCAAAAGGCAGAATAAAGAGGTAGACTACTGCATTTGAATCACAGCTCCATTACTTACTAGCTGTGTGCTTTAGGTAGATAACCTTTGTTTTTTGTTATAGCCTTTTAAAATGGGTCTATGAATAGTACCAACCTCAGGGTTGGTACTAAATACTAAAGACTAAATACTAAGTGTATGTAAAACACTTAGCCTAGCAGTGCATTTCATCAGTGTTAGCTCTTTTAATTGTTATACTGAGTTTATGCTTAAGAAGATAGAAATATTTTTATTTAGGATGCTTAATCTTAAGAAAAATTTTGGTCCTTTAATGAGTAAAACCCGTTTTACTTGAAATCGAGCTTTTCAGGAGTTCTTGATGTTTGATGGTATTTCTTTATAGATGTATCCATCTTATTCAATAGTAGTTGACCAATTTTTTTTTTTTTTTCCTTTTTTTGTGGTACACGGGCCTCTCACTGTTGTGGCCTCTCCCGTTGCAGAGCACAGGCTTCAGACGCGCAGGCTCAGCAGCCATGGCTCACGGGCCCAGCCGCTCTGCGGCATGTGGAATCCTCCCGGACCGGGACACGAACCCATGTCCCCTGCATCGGCAGGCGGACTCTCAACCACTGCGCCACCAGGGAAGCCCTAGTTGACCAATTTTAATAGTAGTTCAGTAGTTTACTTGTAGTCCCTAACAGTTCGTAAGAGTTTTTTGAGGATGGAGGCTGTGCTGTACTCATTTTTGTATTTCTTTTAGGTGCCTTGTACACAGGCACTCAGTTCATTAAATGAAAGAAGAAAGGTCATTGGGCCTGAGAAGGAAAAGCAAAGAGCAATCAAGCCCTTAGTGAACACCCCAGGGCAGATGCTATCTTGTCCTTAGTTGAAGGATCTGCTGAGAAGGACCTGAGTGATTTGCAGCCCTTCATAAGGCATAAGAACTTAAAAGGTAGTATAGTATAAGTGGAAGGAGCCTGCCTGGGTTTGGAGTCTGACCTGCGTTTAAAATTTTTGTGACCATGTCCTTGGGTAAGTCATCTCCTATTTTATGGGAGGGCTAATGGTACACCCTCTTTATGGAGCTGAGGTGAAGGTGAATAAGAGCATGTGAAGTTCCTCACACAGTGTTCAGTAAATAGTTTTATTACACATATAGCCTTATGTCTAATACTATTACAGTCAGATATAAGGAAGGTTTAAAAATGTTTAAGGACTCCTAGAGTGATGAAAATAAAAATAAACAAATGGACCCTAATTAAACTTAAAAGCTTTTGCATAGCAAAAGAAACCATAAACAAGATGAAAAGACAACCCTCAGAATGGGAGAAAATATTTGCAAATGAAACATCGGATAAAGGATTAATCTCCAAAATATACAAACTGCTCATGGAGCTCAATATCAAAAAAAATAAACAACCCAATCAAAAAATGGGCAGAAGACCTAAATAGACATTTCACCAAAGAAGACATACAGATGGCCAAGAGGCACATGAAAAGATGCTCAACATTACTAATCATTAGAGAAATGCAAATCAAAACTACAATGAGGTATCAGCTCACACTGGTCAGAATGGCCATTATCAAAAAATCTAGAAACAATAAATGCTGGAAAGGGTGTGGTGGAATGCTGCACTCTTGATGGGAATGTAAATTGATACAACCACTATGGAGAACAGTATGGAGGTTCCTTAAAAAACCAAAAACAGAAGTGCCATATGACCCAGCAATCCCACTACTGGGCATATACCCTGAGAAAACCATAATTCAAAAAGAGACACGTACCACAATGTTCATTGCAGCACTATTTACAATAGCCAGGACATGGAAGCAACCTAAATGTCCATCAACAGATGAATGGATAAAGATGTGGCACAAATATACAATGTAATATTACTCAGCCATAAAAAGAAACGAAATTGAGTTATTTGTAGTGAGGTGGATGGGCCTAGAGTCTGTCATGCAGAGGGAAGTAAGTCAGAAGGAAAAACAAATACCATGTGCTAACGCATATATATGGAATCTAACAAAAAATAGAAATGGTACTGATGAACCTAGTGGCAGGGCAGGAATAAAGACGTAGATATAGAGAATGGACTTGACATGGTGTGGGGAGAGGGAGAAGCTGGGAGAAAGTGAGAGTAGCATTGACATATATACACTACCAAATGTAAAATAGATAGCTAGTGGGAAGCATCAGCATAGCACAGGGAGATCAGCTCTTTGCTTTGCGACCACCTACAGGGGTGGGATAGGGAGGGTGGGAGGGAGGCTCAAGAGGGAGGGGATATGGGGACATATGTATGCATATGGCTGATTCACTTTGTTATACAACAGAAACTAACCCAGCATTGTGAAGCAATTATACTGCAATAAAGATGTATTTTAAAAAAATAAAAATATAAGCAGTAAATAAACATATTCTATGAAATACAGAAAAAGTGTTTAAGGAGAAGCATCATTTGTTATGAACATTTTGAACAAATTCTTGCAATAGGTTCTTTCAAGGAAGCAGTGGTGATGTAAGGTGACTGATTGGGTCTTCAGTAAGAAAGTGAGTGGGTGGGCATCTTGTATGTTGGAGTTGGAAAGTGAGGAAGGAATTGCCCTTCCAACATGTAGCATCTTTGAAATGCAGACCTGCCCTCTAAAACGCTTTCTCCTTTGGTAACAAAGTTCCTGAGAATGCAGAGTGTTTCTGGAACTCATCTTCATCCTCCTTGGAGGTATTACCATATTATACTTTTTATTTCTAGGGATTTTCTTTAAATTCCTCACATTACCTCACACTATGCCTAGATATTGCTGTAAGATAGGTGTTTGGGTACAACTGTCTTAGCTTCTTATTAAAAAATGAATAGGATGAAGGTCTAGAGAGGTTGTGATTTTTTTTTTAAGGAAAAATAACTTTCGCTTTAGAAAAAATTAGAAAATGCAGGTGAAAAGTTACCCAGTGATTATTTCTGTGAGTTTTTTGATGGGTATTCTTACAAACACATTTATATTTTCTTATATATATTTATGTGCATATACTTGCATGTGTTTTTGTCAGAATGGTACCATAATATACATAATCTTAGGGGATTTGCTAACTTTTATGTCTTAACTAATACATTGGGAATGTCCATAATAGCTACATTTACATTATCCTTTGTAGTGGCTGGACTAATATACAACGTGATAGGTGTAGTACCGTCCTTTATTTACTCACTTATGAATTTACTTTCTTTCCAATTCTTTTAGCTACTGTTTAACTGCTCTTCAATAAATGTTCTTGTGAAATTTAAATCATTTTGATTTACTCGGGAGTATAGGATAATAGTAAGACTGGTACAGGAACCCAGGAACCAAGGATTGAACCACCCCAAGCTGCTAGTAGTTCTCACAGTGTAGTCCATGGATTGTTACTAGTTGGAGAAACTTCTGGTGGTGAATGGAGATCTCCTTTTATTGACATGTTTGTATTATAAATGCTCGTCATGAATTATACTTTTATTCCAGTAGAACTTGTGAAAAGCAAGCATCATTTGGTTGGTAAATAATCAAAAGTTGAACAAATCTTTAACTCTGAGTTACTGTTTTAGAGATTGAAGGGCTATTGGAAGTAGATGTGATTTTATACTATTCATATAGCTTGTGGTAGAAGTTTTAGTCACTTTTTTTGGGGGGGGGGGTGAGTCTGTTTCAGATTTGGCACTTACAACATTTTTAGTTTGGTCTTAGTAATTTGGTGGGGATGACAGACACATAAGCCCATTGCTAAACACATACCCAGCTCTAGACAGGAGGAAGGAGCTTTAGCATGGTAGCTCCTTCTCTATAAATGAAGAATTGTCTTTGGTATTAATAGCAAATCCATTTAGTTGATGTAATATAGGCAGGAATACTCTATAGAGCAAACATTGGGATTCTCTCCATATTAAAGTTTTAATGTAACCAAATATAAATATAATTATCCTTTCTGCTTGATCCTGAACTTCTCTTGACCTCACAGTTTTAACATGAAGCATTTGCTTATTCATGCTTGGGCAGCTCAACAATTATAAATCTTTTTTTTCTTTGATTGATATCAGTCTCGGATCTGGCTTTGAATAAAGAACAATTCAACACACCCTGTAAGCTAGGCCTGCCTTTCTCAATGTGTGTATTTAGCAGCTATAGTTGAACCTAGGAAAGGGGGCCCTCTGAAAATTCCCCTCAATTATTCATTGCAAATGAGTTTTCTCTTTGTGCACCATTCACAATAGCTAAGTTGTGGAAACAACCTACATATCCATGGATGGATGAATGAATAAACAAAATGTGGTATAAATACATAACAGAATACTATTCAGTGTTAACAAAGAAGGGAATTTTGCAATGTGCCACAACATGGATGCATCTGGAGGACATTGTGCAGAGTGAAATAAGTCAGTCACGGAAAGACAAATATTGTGTGATTCCACTTACAAAAGGTACCTGAAATAGTCAAAATCAGACACTCAAAGGGTGGTTGCCAGGGGTTGGGTGAAGGGGGAAATGGGGAGTTACTAATTAGTAGGCATAAAATTTCAGTCAAGTAAGATGGATAAGCTCTAGAGATCTGCTCTTTACCATTGTACCCACAACAATGTAAATTATATATATATAAATTTTTTCGCTGTGCCCTCCGGCATGTGGGATCTTAGTTCCCCGACCAGGGCTTGAACCTGTGCCCCCTGCATTGGAAGTGTGGAGCCTTAACCACTGGACTGCCAGGGAAGTCCCAATGTAAATTATTATTGACACTTAACAATTGTTAAGAGGGTAGATCTCATGTTAAAGTCTTCTTACCATTAAAAAAAAAAAAGTTCTTTCCTGTTTTTGTCTCTAGTAACCTATCTGTTTTATAGTTAAGTTCAGTGGGGTCTTCTTCCTGATACACCAGGGCTGTGCCATGTCTGTTGGAAAGCATTCCTAAAATCCCTGTCATCTGGAGTTGGCTAGTGTGACATTTATCTGGGTCATAGGCTCAGGCCTCTAAAGAGTGGTTTGGGTATAAGTGAAATTTTGTGACTTTAACAGTTTCCTTATCATCATATAGTGGGAGGCAACAGAGACTTTTCCATATTTTGAACTTGTATTTATTGGTTCTGCCTTGATAAAAGGAACAAAAGGGCAGCCCTTTGCATCAGATTCTGAAGGTTATCCTGCTTTATTGATCAAGCTATGAGCTCAAATCATTCAGTAAAATAGGTAAATGTAAGTGCCATTAGGTTTTAGACATGGCATGGCTTTTTTTTTCCCTCCTCTGAATGGGGATTTATTTTCTTACTGATTATTTCACTAATTGGTGCTAGTGATGTGTTTAACTATTTGAATACTGATAACTCTGCCTTGTTCACTACTAATATGTAGAGAAAAATATAAATGCAGTTATGTGATTTAGTATTGCTTTTGAATTGAGGTTTTTAAGTACCTTAAAGTCAGGATCTGTAAGTTGTTTTTTTTTTTTTTTTACTCATTTGTTTTTATTAGATGTTGAATAGAATAAAAAACTAACAGTAAGTCATCCGTAGGATCTAAAGAAACATGATACAGTAAATGCCTCTATACTTAACCACCTAAGTTATTAAAAAGAACATTATTAGTAAAGCAAGTAAAACCAGAAGGCTCTTATGTGTCTCTCACCCAAGTGGAACTCCCTATTCTGAATTTTGTGTTTATCATTCATTTGCTTTTCCATGTTTGATTCCTTAGATAATACATTGTTTAGTTTTGATGTTTTTGAGATTTTTATAAATGAAATCACTGCAAGTATTCTTCTAAAACTTGCTTTTATGTATTGAGGTGCTCCTGTGTTGCACCTAGGAGTGCAACATAGTGGGGGCGCTGGGAGCTGAGGCTCAGGCTTCGGTGGTCAGACCCCAGGGAGAGGACTGGGGTTGGCTGCGTGAACACAGCCTGAAGGGGGCTAGCGCACCACAGCTAGCCGGGAGGGAGTCTGGGAAAAAGTCTCGACCTGCCGAAGAGGCAAAAGACCATTGTCTTGGAGTGCGCGAGGAGAGGGGCTTCCTGCTCTGTGTTCCCACAGGTGCCAGAGCACCACCTAAGTGAGCTCCAGAGATGGGCACGAGCTGCGGCTATCACCTCGGACCCCAGAGGCAGGCACGGGCTGCTGCTGCCACCAAGGATCCTGTTTGCAAGTGCAGGTCACTACCCACACCCTCCTGGGAGCCTGTGCAGCTCGCCACTGCCAGGGTCCTGTGATCCAGGGACAACTTCCCCAGGAGAACACATGGTGCACCTCAGGCTGTTGCAGTGTCACTCTGGCCTTTGCTGCCACAGACACGCCCCGCATTCCATCTGTGACTGCCGTACCCCTCCCTCTCCTCCTCCCTCTCCTCGGCCTGAGTGAGCAAGAGAGCTCTAATCAGCCACTGCTTTAACCCCCTCCTATCTGGGCAGGAAACAGATGCCTGAGGGCGGCCTACACGCAGAGGTGGGACCAAAACCAAAGCTGAACCCCAGGAGCTGTGCAAACAAAGAATAGAAAGGGAAATTTCTCTGTGTAGCCTCAGGAGCAGCGGACTAAATGCCTGCAATTGGCTTGGTAAACCCTGTATATGTGGAATACCTGAATAGACAATGAATGCTCCCCAAAAAAGGCTGACTTTGGGGAGCAGCTGTAGACTTGGAGTTTGCTTTCTGTGTCAAATTTGTTTTTGGTTTTATGTCTATTTTCGTTTTTGGTTTTATTTTAGTTTAGTTTTAAGTGCTTGTTATCATTGGTGGATTTGTTTATATATTTGGTTGCTCTCTTCCTTTTTTTTTCTTTCTCCTCTTTTTGTGAGTGTGCGTGTGTGTATCTTTCTTTGTGTGATTTCGTCTGCTTTTACCATTTGTTTTGAGGCTCTGTCCATTTTTTTAAAATAAATAAATTTATTTATTTATTTACTTTTGGCTGCATTGGGTCTTCATTGCTGCGCATGGGCTTTCTCTAGTTGCAGCGAGTGGGGGCTACTCTTCGTTGTGGTGCGTGGCTTCTCACTGTGATGGCTTCTCATTGCAGAGCACGGGCTCTCAGCACGCAGGCTTCAGTAGTTGTGGCTCGTGGGCTCTAGAGCTCAGGCTCAGTAGTTGTGGCTCACGGGCTTAGTTGCTCCGTGGCATGTGGTAGCTTCCTGGACAAGGGCTTGAACCCATGTCCCCTGCATTGTCAGGTGGATTCTTAACCACTGTGCCACCACGGAAGCCCTGTTCGTTTATTTATTTATTTATTTACTTTTTCTCCTTTTCTTCCGAGCCGTGTGGCTGGCAGGGTCTTGGTGCTCAGGCTGGGATTCGGGCCTGACCTTCCAAGGTGGGAGAGCCGAGTCCAGGATGTTGGACGACCAGAGGCCTCCCAGCCCCATGTAGTATTAATCAGCAAGAGCTCTCCCAAAGATCTCCGTCTCAACACTAAGACCCACCTCCACCCAACGGCCAGCAAGCTCTAGTGCTGGATGACCCATGCCAAACAACTAGCAAGACGGGAACACAACCCCACCCATTAGCAGAGAGGCTGCCTAAAGTCATACTTAGTTTACAGACACCCCAAAACACACCACCTGACGTGGCCCTGCCCACCAGAGGGACAAAATCCAGCCCCATCTACCAGAACACAGGCACCAGTCCCCCTAACCAGGAAGCCTACACAAGCCACTGAACCAACTTCACCCACTGGGGGCAGACACCAGAAATAATAGGAACTATGAACATGCAGCCTACGAAAAGGAGACCCCAAGCACAGTAAATTTAAAAAAATGAGAAGACAGAGAAATATGCAGCAGGTGATGGAGCAAGGTAAAAACCCAACAGACCGGGCCTCCCTGGTGGCGCAGTGGTTGAGAGTCCGCCTGCCGATGCAGGGGATACGGGTTCGTGCCCCGGTCTGGGAGGATCCCATATGCCGCGGAGCGGCTGGGCCCGTGAGCCATGGCCGCTGGGCCTGCGCGTCCGGAGCCTGTGCTCCGCAACGGGGGAGGCCACAACAGTGAGAGGCCCGCATACCGCAAAAAAAAAAAAAAAAAAAAAAAAAAAAACCCAACAGACCAAACAAATGAAGAGGAAATAGTCTTCCTGAAAAAGAATTCAGAGTAATGATAGTAAAGATGATCCAAAATCTTGGAAAAAGAATGGAGAAAATACAAGAAATGTTTAACAAGGACCTAGAAGAACTAAAGAGCAAACAAACAGAGATGAACAACAATAACTGAAATGAAAAATACACTAGAAGGAATCAATAACAGAATAACTGAGGCAGAAGAACGAATAAATGAGCTGGAAGACAAAATGGTGGAAATAACAGCCGAGGAGCAGAATAAAGAAAAAAGAATGAAAAAAATTGAAGACAATCTCAGAGACCTCTGGGACAACACTAAATGCACCAACATTCAAATTACAGGAGTCCCAGAAGAAGAAGAGAAAAAGAAAGGGTCTGAGAAAATATTTGAAGAGATTATAGTCAGAAACTTCCCTAACATGGGAAAGGAAATAGTCACCCAAGTCTAGTAAGCACAGAGAGTCCCATACAGGATAAACCATAGGAGAAACACATCAAGACACATATTAATCAAACTAACAAAAATTAAATTCAAAGAAAAAGTATTAAAAGCAGCAAGGGAAAAGTAACAAATAATATACAAAGGAGTCCCCACAAAGTTATCAGCTGAGTTTTCAGCAGAAACTCTGTAGGCCAGAAGGGAGTGGCAGGATATACTTAAAGTGATGAAAGAGAAAAACCTACAACCAAGATTACTGTACCCAGCAAGGATCTCACTCAGATTCGACGGAGAAATCAAAAGCTTTTCAGACAAGCAAAAGCTAAGAGAATTCAGCACCACCAAACCAGCTTTACAAAAAATGCTAAAGGAACTTCTCTAGGCAGGAAACACAAAAGAAGGAAAAGGCCTACAAAACCAAAACAAAAACAATTAAGAAAATGGTAATAGGAACACACATATCGATAATTACTTTAAATGTGAATGGATTAAAAGCTCCAACCAAAAGACACAGACTGACTGAATGGATACAAAAACAAGACCCGTATATATGCTGTCTACAAGAGACCCACTTCAAACCTAGGGACACATACAGACTGAAAGTGAGGGGATGGAAAAAGATATTCCTTGCAAATGGAAATAAAAAAAAAGCTGAGTAGAAACACTCATATCAGATAAAATAGACTTTAAAATAAAGACTATTACAAGAGACAAAGAAGGACACTACATAATGATCAAGGGATCAATCCAAGAAGAGAATACAACAATTGTAAATATTCATGCCCCCAACATAGGAGCACCTCAATACATAAGGCAAATACTAACAGCCATAAAAGGGGACAGTCACAGGATCACAATAATAGTAGGGGACTTTAACACCCCACTTTCACCAATGGACAGAGATCATCCAAAATGAAAATAAATGTGGAAACACCAGCTTTAAATGACATATTAGAGTAGATGGGCTTAATTGATATTTATAGGACATTCCATCCAAAAACAACAGAATACACTTTCTTAAGTGTACGTGGAACATACTCCAGGGTAGATCATATCTTGGGTCACAAATCAGCCTTGGTAAATTTAAGAAAATTGAAATCGTATCAAGTATCTTTTCTGACCACAACGCTATGAGACTAGATATCAATTACAGGAAAAAATCTGTAAAAAATACAAACATATGGAAGCTAAACAATACACTACTAAATAACCAAGAGATTATTGTAGAAACCAAAGAGGAAATAAAAAAATACCTAGAAACAGATGACAATGAAAACACAATGACTGAAAGCTTATGGCATGCAGCAAAAGCAGTTTTAAGATGGAAGTTTATAGCAATACAATCCTACCTCAAGAAACAAAAAAAATCTCAAATAAACAACCTAACCTTACACCTGAAGCAATTAGAGAAAGAAGAACAAGAAAAACCCAAAGTTGGCAGAAGGAAAGAAATCATAAAGATCAGATCAGAAATAAATGAAAAAGAAATGAAGGAAACAGTAGCAAAGATCAATAAAACCAAAAGCTAGTTTCTTGTGAGTTAAACAAAATTGATAAACCATTAGACTCATCAAGAAAAAATGGGAGAAGACTTAAATCTACAGAATTAGAAATGAAAAAGGAGAAGTAACAACTGACACTGCAGAAATACAAAGGATCATGAGAGACTACTACAAGCAACTGTATGCCAATAAAATGGACAACCTGGAAGAAATGGACAAATTCTTAGAAAAGCACAACCTTCCAAGACTGAACCAGGAAGAAATAGGAAATGTGAACAGACCAGTTACAAGCACTGAAATTGAAACTTGATTAAAAATCTTCCAACAAACAAAAGCCCAGGACTGGATGGCTTCACAAGTGAATTCTATCAACATTTAGAGAAGAGTTAACCCCTGTCCTTCTCAAACTCTTCCAAAATATAGCAGAGGGAGGAACACTCCCAAACTCATTCTACGAGGCCACCATCACCCTGATACCAAAACCAGACAAAGATGTTACAAAAAAGAAAACTACAGGCCAATCACTGATAAATATACAGAAATCCTCAACAAAACACTAGCAAACAGAATCCAACAACACATTAAAAGGATCATACACCACGATCAAGTGGGGTTTATCCCAGGAATGCAAGGATTCTTCAATATACACAAATCAATCAATGTGAAAAACCATATTAACAAATTGAAGGATAAAAACCGTATGATAATTTCAATAGATGCAGAAAAAGCTTTTGATAAAATTCAACACCCATTTATGATAAAAACTCTCCAGAAAGTGGGCATAGAGGAAACCTACCTCAACATAATAAAGGCCATATAAGAAAACCCCACAGCCAACATCATTTTCAGTGGTGAAAAACTGAAACCGTTTTCTGTAAGATCAGGAACAAGACAAGGTTGCCCACTCTCTCACCACTATTATTCAACATAGTTTTGGAAATTTTAGCCACATCAATCAGAGAAGAAAAAGAAATAAAAGGAATACAAATCAGAAAAGAAGAAGTAAAACTGTCACTGTTTGCAGATGACATGATACTATACATAGAGAATCCTAAAGATGCTACCAGAAAACTACTAGAGCTAATCAATGAATTTGGTAAAGTAGCAGGATACAGTACTAACACACAGAAATCCCTTGCATTCCTATTACTAACAACAAAAAGCTGAAATAGAAATTAAGGAAACTCCCATTTACCATTGCAACAAATAGAATAAAATAAACCAACCTATGAATAAACCAACCTAAGGAGACAAAAACCTGTATGCAGAAAACTATAAGACACTGATGAAAGAAATCAAAGATGATACAAACAGATGTAGAGATATAGCATGTTCTTGGATTGGAAGAATCAACATTGTGAAAATGACTCTACTACCCAAAGCAATCTACAGATTCAGTGCAATCCCTATCAAACTACCAATGGCATTTTTCACAGAACTAGAACAAAAAATTGTACAGTTTGTGTGGAAACAGAAAAGACCCTGATAGTCAAAGCAATCTTGAGAATGAAAAACGGAGCTGGAGGAACCAGGCTCACTGACTTTAGACTATACTGCAGAGCTACAGTAATCAAGACAGTATGGTACTGGCACAAAAACAGAAATGTAGATCAATGAAACAGGATAGAAAGCCTAGAGATAAACCCACTCACATATGGTTGCCTTATCTTTGACAAAAGAGGCAGGAATATATGATGGTGAAAAGACAGCCTCTTCTATAAGTGGTGCTGGTAAAACTGGACAGCTATATATAAAAGAATGAAATTAGAACACTTCCTAACACCATACACAAAAATAAACTCAAAATGGATTAAAGACCTAAACTTAAGGCCAGACACTATAAAACTCTTAGAGGAAAACATAGGCAGAACATTCTATGACATAAATCACAGCAAGATCCTTTTTGACCCATCTCCTAGAGGAATGGAAATAAGATCAAAAATAAACAAATGGGACCTAATAAAACTTAAAAGCTTTTGCACAGCAAAGAGACCATAAACAAGACGAAAAGACAACCCTCAGAATGAGAGAAAATATTTGCAAATGAAGCAACTGACAAAGGATTAATCTCCAAAATTTATAAGCAGCTCAGGCAGCTCAATATCAAAAAAACAGTCCAAAAATGGGTGGAAGACCTAGATAGACTTTTCTCCAACGAAGATATACAGATTGCTAACAAACACATGAAAGGATGCTCAACATCAGTAATCATTAGAGAAATGCAAGTCAAAACCTCGATGAGGTATCACCTCACCCTGGTCAGAATGATCATCATAAAAAAATCTAGAAACAATAAATGCTGAAGAGCGTGTGGAGATAAGAGAACTCTCTTGCACTGTTGGTGGGAATGTAAATTGATACAGCCACTATGGAGAACAGTATGGAGGTTCCTTAACAAACTAAAAATAGTAGTACCATATGACTCAGCAATCCCACTACTGGGCATATACCCTAAGAAATTCAAAAAGTGACATGTACCACAATGTTCATTGCAGCACTATTTACAACAGCCAGGACATGGAAGTAACCTAAGTGTCCATCAACAGATGAATGCATAAAGAAGATGTGGCACATATATACAATGGAATATTACTCAGCCATAAAATGAAACGGAATTGTGTTATTTGAACTGAGGTAGATGAACCTAGAGTCTGTCAGTCATGCAGAGGGAAGTACGTCAGAGAAAAACAATTACCGTGTGTTAATACATACATATGGAATTCAAAATAAAATGGTTCTGATGAACCTAGGGGCAGGACAGGAATAAAGACGCAGACATTAGAGAATGGACTTGAGATGGTGTGGGGAATGGGAAGCTGGGATGAAGCAAGAGGGTAGTATTGACATATACACTACCACATGTAAAGTAGCTAGTGAGAAGTAGCTGCATAGCACAGGGAAATCAGCTCGGTGCTTTGTGACCACCTAGAGGTGGAAGATAGGGAGGGTGGGAGGGAGTCTCAAGAGGGAGGGGATATGGGGATATATGTATATGTATAGCTGATTCACTTTGTTCTACAGCAGAAAGTAACACGGCATTGTAAGGCAATTATACTCCAATAAAAATGTAAAAGAAAAAAAAACTGGCTTTGGATAAATTGAAAGAAAAAAAAAAAAGGTAAGTGAAAAGGTGTGTATCACTGCAAAGGAGAGGACATTCTCTCCAGGGGAAGGATTTGTTTATGGAAGCAGGAGCAAGCCGAGACGTGTGTTATGGCAGGTAGATTAGCTTTACGGTGGTAAAGAGTCTCAGTACAGAAATATAAGGAAATAAAATGATTGTTAGCAGGGTAGAGACCTTGCTGTTCCATTGAGTGTAGTTTTTCAAAATGTAAATACCTTCATTTGTATTTTCAGTATAAAAAGCAGTACATGATCTTTGCATAAATTTAAAACAGAAGTGTATAAAGTGAAAACTGTCATGATTATATACTAAGAGTGTTAACAGTTTAGTTTATTGTCTTTTCAGACTTTTATGTATATATTACATAGAGGTTAGAGCACGGATACTGTGTCCAGAGGGCCTGCATTTAAATCCTGGCTTTGTGATTAATTAGCTGTGTGGTTCTTTCACATGTTAATTAATCTCTGTGCTTCAGTTTCCTCATCTGTAGAATGGGAAATAATAGTACCTACCCTTTAGAGTTGTAAGGATTAACATTTAATGCATAGTAAATCACTAAATCAGTGCTTGGCATGTAGTACACATTTAAATGTTACCTGTTGTTTTTATCTTTTGAAAACAAAAACAGGATCATTGTTCTTTATTATATACAGGTATACAGTTTTGTAATTTTTTAAAAAATGAATTTCTTTCTTACTGTGGTTAAAAAAGACAGAGAGGCGTTACCACCTTAAGCTTTTTTTTTTTTTTTTTTTTTTTTTTTTTTTGTGGTACACGGGCCTCTCACTGTTGTGGCCTCTCCTGTCGTGGAGCACAGGCTCCGGATGCACAAGCTCAGCAGCCATGGCTCACAGGCCTAGCTGCTCCGTGGCATGTGGGATCTTCCCGGACTGGGGTGCGAACCCATGTCCCCTGCATCAGCAGGTGGGCTCTCAACCACTGTGCCACCAGGGAAGCCCCATCTTAAGCATTTTTAAGGTACAGTTCAGTGGTGTTTATTATTTTTACATTGTTGTGGAACAAATCTCCAGAACTTTTTTAATCTTGCAGAAGTGAAAGAACTTATTATTATTTTTTAATTAATTAATTATTTTATTTCTATTTTTGGCTGCATTGGGTCTTCGTTGCTGCATGCGGGCTTTTCTCTAGTTGTGGCAAGTGGGGGCCACTCTTCACTGCAGTGCATGGGCCTCTCATTGTGTTGGCTGCTCTTGTTGCGGAGCATGGCCTCTAGGTGTGTCGGCCTCAGTAGTTGTGGCTCGAAGGCTCCAGAGCGCAGGGTCAGTAGTTGTGGCGCACGGGCCTAGTTGCTCCACGGCATATGGGATCTTCCTGGACCAGGGCTCGAACCCGTGTCCCCTGCATTGGCAGGTCGATGCTCAACCACTACGTCACCAGGGAAGCCCCTGAAACAACTTATTAAACAACTCCATCCATCCCTGATAACCACCATTCTACTTAATTTGAGGTGGGGAATAGCATGAGTATTTTTAAAGCAAAGCTTTCCAGGTGATTCTAAAACCTGTTCGGGAATGAGAACCATACTACCCCATATCAGCCCCTAAAACTGGTAGACATACGTTGGTGCTAAAGAAAAAGTGTGTTCTCTTGGGCTGAAAACTCAAGCTTTACCTACTAGTTATAGTAGGTTATCAATAGACAGTGCTTTGGTGCAGCAAAATAGGTGGAAAGTAGGGCAATGAGACAAAGTGCTCTCAAAGGAGTACTGAGTAAGTACATGTGTCCTATTCAGCTTCAGGTGGGTTGGGGCATGGTGTGGATGCTTTATGGAGAAGGTGGCATTTGTAGCAGACCTGAAGGGATAGGTAAAGCTTCTGAGGACAAGATGTAACGGTGTGAGTGTCCGGAGCAGGTAGACCAGGATGTGCAAGGGAAAGGAGAGCGCGGTGTTCTCTGGGAAACTCCAGCCCTAGTTTAGTTAGGTCATTGGTACATTTTTCAGGGTTAGGGAAAGAAAGATTGCCCAGCTAAGAGTCAGGGGTTGATTCTGCAGGGTGTGGAGAATAAGTCACTCAGGTTTTTGAGTGGTGCTCATCAGGTAATGAATGGGGAAGAAAAAGAATGAGATTGTGGTGTAAGGAAGGAGCACTGTTCAGTCTTCAAGAGTTATCAGGAGATCCAGGAATGTTCTTGATGCCATCAGGGATTTTGAAGACCATGACCTGATTGCTTCATGGCCTCAGCAAGTAAGAGGAAGGTGGGTGTCTTTATACAGGTGAGAGATATTTATTATGAATACTTTGGTTTCTTCATTTACTCAAATCTTCATGTATTTTGAAATACATGCCTTTAGCTAAGTAAGCTGTTTTGTGAGACAGTTCCTCAGTTTATTTAATGAGAATAATCCTATTAGTCCTCTTATTAAAGCTGGGATTTGATGTAAGTTTCATGAACCAAGTAAAACACTCTGAAATCCTCTGAGGGAAGTACAAGGCTATTTATTTGGATAGCTACTTTTCAATGAATGTGATGAATTTCAAAATGTTAGTGATGATAGCTACATTGAAAATATAGTTGGGAGAAAAATCGATGTGGTATAGCGTTGATTCCCAGTGTATTGTAAACTTCTTCAGAATACCAAGTAGTCTGAAAAATGTGAAGCATGTTCTGCTTTTCTAAGAGTATGTTCATAATCTTGTTGAAAGTGGTTTTTTTTTTTTTTTTTTTGCTGAAATAGAATCAAGGAGGATTATTTTAAAATCTTGGTAATTGCTCCATAGCTTATGACTTTTTAGAATAGATATGAAAAAAATAGTTTACCATGAATACTTACGGTGTGTACCTTAACTTAAGGTGTGTACCAATACTCAAATGTTGGTCTTTACACATTATCTTGGGCTTTTTCCTTTGAAGTGACAGTAGAGGAGAAGCGTTGTGAAATATAGTTCCTTTAAAAAACTTATACTGCTTTTAGTTTGTTCAAAGTTTACCTGAGATCAAATCAACAGAGATTACAACGAAATAGATTATTAATTCAATTGTAGAGGCAATAGTTGCTAAAGGGTTTAGAAGAAGTGTCATTTGTCACTGGGGGACAGGAGGAGTTTTACAGAGAAGGTGGTATTTAAAGTCATTTGTTATCTTCTGAACTCTTGCAGGAAGGTAAGTTTTGGATGGAGGAGAGGAGGGCATCTGATTATTTAAGCTTAATTGCTTTGAAAGAGAAGATATGAAATGGGGCACAGGTGAGAGTGGCTCCCCCTCTCTGCTCCTGTCTCAGAGCAGCTCTTTGTTCTGTTTTAAATACTAAAGGTTGCTCTAGATTTCTTTTTACAAGAGTTCTGTGATCAGTAATGGTAAAAAGAAAAACTTGGCATCTACTCTGATACACTCCAGATGGCAAGCATTAGCAAATAGAATCGAAGATCTTTGTTTATTTAGAATTCAAGAAGCTTTGATGATTTTAATTCCATGAAAATCTCAGAAATTATTTTATTATAGTAATATTATATTTTGTTTATTAAAAATGATAATACATGGTAGTTGTAGAGAATTTAAAGTGATGGGTGCCTTCTCCCCAAATTTATCTCTAATTCCCCAGGATCTCTATTAAATCTTAACAGTTTGCTATGTATCCCAAGGTGTTTTCAAAGAACGTGGTGCATCTCTTAATCAGCATATTAGTCAACAGAATTCAATAAGAAACTTTCTTTTTTTTTTTTTTTTTTCTTTTTTTGCGGTATGCGGGCCTCTCACTGTTGTGGCCTCTCCCGTTGCGGAGCACAGGCTCCGGATGCGCAGGCCCAGCGGCCATGGCTCACGGGCCCAGCCGCTCCGCGGCATATGGGATCCTCCCAGACCGGGGCACGAACCCGTATCCCCTGCATCGGCAGGCGGACTCTCAACGACTGCGCCACCAGGGAGGCCCCAAGAAACTTTCTTGATAACATGGTTTATTATACTGTCTAGTAGGAAAATAATTACTAATGGTAAGAGAATTAACATACAGTAATATAAGCTCTGTGGATGAAAACATTTCATTATAGAATGTTTAATAAGTGGTAAGTATGATTCTGTTTGAGACCAGTCTTTCATTTCTTCTTTGTCTTTATCCTTTGCCAATTCTTAGTATACACTGAGAAATGTTGATGTATTTTTCATATTTGTATAAAAAATTTTTTTAAGTTAAAAATTTTCATTTAACCTTTTTTCTTAAATCTGTTTCCTTTTACCTAGATCTCACCTGCTTCTTCCTCTCTCCTCTATACGCTGCTAGATTGTTTTTGCTTTTATTTATGTTTACCAGTTTATTATAGAGGATACAACTCAGGGACAGCCAGATGGAGGAGATGCATAGGGCAAGGGGTTGGGGTGGGAGATTGTGGTGCAGAGCTGTATCTTATCCCTTTTACTGAGCCGTTGCTTCTTCAGAGCACTGTCCTGTGAGCCTCATAGCTAGATAGAGAGTAGTAGACTTTGGAGCCAGAGAGCCCTGTGTTGCAGTTCCAGCTCTGCCACCCAACAGCTGTTTGAACTGGCTCATATTATTTACCCCTTTCCTGCTTTAGTTTCCCCATCTGTAAAATGGGAATATTAATATGCAGTTCCTAGGATTAGTGTGAAGTTTTAGTGATATAGTACATGTAAGGTGCTGGCATGAAAAAGGTCCTCGCCAAATGGTAGTTTCCATTAACAAATGTCAAGGCTAAGGCTGGACAGGATTTTATCTATAATGGAAGGTGATGTCATGCTAACCCAGCTTGATGGGAACCTTCCTTTATAGATACTCACCACTTGGTCCTTTTTACTCATTAAGATGATGACAGGGCTATTTTTATTTTTGAGACAAGATTTTGAAGCAGAGTATTATCCTTCCCTATTATCTGTTGGCCAGTAATAATAAGGGTTGGTAGTAATAGTGAAATGGCAGGTAGACAGGAAAGGGAAGAAAGAGCAGCAAGAAAACCCTGGATTAAAATATCCAGCAATATATATCGAGAGACATAAAATGCCTACAACTTTGTATAACAAATATTACTAAGTTACATTTTGCAGTATGTAAAGGAATAATCCACCATAGTCAGCTAGTTTATTTCAGGGAGGTAGAAATCATTAAATAATAAGTGAAGCTATTAATATAATACATCAAATCATTACATCAGATACAAAAAATTGCTTATGAAGATGCTTAAAATGAATTTGATAGGATTCAATACCAGTTCCTAATAACATTATTTTAAGAGTAGAAATAGAAAAAATTATGTCCTTAATATAAGAAAAAGTATAAGATACCTCCAGTTTTATTCTTTTTCAAAATTGTTTTAGCTATTCTAGTTTGCCTTTGCATATAAACTTTAGAGTCATGCCTTTCTATGTTAAAAAAAATCCTGTTGGGATTTAAAAAAAAAATTATTTATTTATTATTTATTTATTTGGCTGTGCCGGGTCTTAGTTGCAGCACGCAGGATCTTCCTTGTGGCATGCGGGATTTTTAGTTGCGGCATGTGGGATCTTGTTCCCTGACCAGGGATTGAACCTGAGCCCCCTGCATGGGGAGTGTGGAGTCTTAACTACTGGACCACCAGGGAAGTCCCCTCCTGTTGGGATTTTGATTGGAATTGCTTGAAACTTATAAATGAATTTGGGGAGAATTGACATCTTTCCTGTATTTAGTCTTCTACTTCAAGAGCACAGGATGTCTATTTAATTCTTACTTGATTTCTTTTATCATTGTTTCTTAGTTTTCAGCATACAGCTCCTGTACATCTTTTGTTATATTTATACTATTTATTTAATATTGGGAGGAGTGATTGTAAATGGTGTTACTTTGTGTATTTCCAATTACACATGGCCAGTATATAGAAATATGGTGAGTTTTTTTGTGTTGATCTTGTGTTTGTGGCCTTGCTAAACTGATATTTTAGTTCTGGGAGATTTTTTCCTTTGGTATTTTTTTTTTTTTTTTTTTTTTTTTTTTTGCGGTATGCGGGCCTCTCACTGTTGTGGCCTCTCCCGTTGCGGAGCGGACGTGCAGGCTTAGCGGCCATGGCTCACGGGCCCAGCTGCTCCGCGGCATGTGGGATCTTCCCGGACCGGGGCACGAACCTGTGTCCCCTGCATCGGCAGGCGGACTCTCAACCACTGCGCCACCAGGGAAGCCCTCCCTTGGTATTTTTATATAGGTAATTATGTCAGCTTTGAATGGGGACAGTTTAATTTCTTCCTTTCCGGTCTGTATGCATTTTATATTTTTCTTACCTTGTTGCATTGTAAGACTTCCAGTGTGATGTTGAAATATGCATGTTGAAAGTGGACATCCTTGTCTGGTTCTGATCTTAGGGAGAAAACACTGTGTCTTTCACATTAAATATGATATAATCTGTAGACTTTTTGTAGATGATCGTTATCAAGTTGAGGAAATTCTCTTCTAGTTTACTGAGAGTTTTTATCATGAATGGTTGTTGATTTTTGTTTCCAACTATATTGTGGATTCTTCTTTTTCTTCTTGCACTTCTGTTACTTTCTGCTTCATGTATTTTGAAGCTCTGTTGTTTGATATATACAATTTAGACTGTTACATCATCTTAGTTAATTGACCTTTAAAAAAAATTCTGTAATTTTCCTCTTTGCCCTTAATAATTTTCTTTGTTATGTCATATAGGTCCTGAGGCTCTGTTCATTTTTTTTTTAATTTCTGCGTTCAAATGGGATAATTTCTTTCAGTCTTTTAGTTCACTGCATCTTTCCTTTGACATCTTCATTATGCTATTGAGTACATCCAATTAGTTTTTTAGTTTGGCATTGTATTTTTTAATTTTAAAATTTTCATTTGGTTTTTCTTTACATCTTCTTTGTGAAGATTTTGTTTTTTTCCATTGATTGAAGAGTGTTTTGATTGATTGTTGGAATGTTTTAATAATAGCTGCTTTAAAGTCTTTGTCAGTTAATGCCAGCATTGCTGTCATCTTAGCATTGGTGTCTGTTGACTCACTTCCCTTGTAAATTGAAATTGTCTAGGTTCTTTATATGCTGAATAATTTTAGATTGTATCCTAGAGATTTTGAATATTATGAGATCTTGAGTCTTGTTTAAATCTTGTGAAGAATGTTGATATTTTAAATTTTAGCTGGCTACTAATCTGGTTAGGTTCAGCCTGCAAGTTCTAACATGCCTTCTTTGGGTCCAGTGTCAGTTCAGTTTTCAAAACCTAGCAGTGCCATTCAGATCTGTCCCTGAGACCTGGACGATGGTCTCTCTATTCTGTTCTCACACACATCAGTATTGTATTATGAACAACTTTATGGGGTCACTTTCTGGAGCTCCTTCCTGGTACTTTACGGTTCCTTGGGAATCCTCATTTTTGGTCCTCTGGCCAGAAAGCTGGGGTTTAGTTACCTGCTTTGCTGCATACTTCATGATGGTGCCTTTGTCTGGGCCAAATGACAGGAGGACACAGAGAGAAGAAAGTAAGGGGGTTTGGCCCCACCCTCGCTGGACCACAGCTTCACTGATGAGAGAGGAGATGCCTCTTCCTCAGAACTTTGACTCCTATGAGCTCACGTTGTGGGTCGCCTCAGGATCACTTGGGGCTTGCGGTGTGAGAAGAGAAAAACGAGAAAAGAAGGTGGACTGTATTCTGAGCACTAGGAGTTCCCTTTCCTGTTCCTTGAGCCAGAATTAGAGGGCTTCTGGACTGCTCTGTGTTTGTGCCCTGGTGGTCACTTCCATGTTGCCCCTGGTGATTTTGGTGGGGGAGGATGGTAGACTCATCACCAGTTCAGTGGTTCCTCAAATAGCTGTGCCATACATTCTGTTTGGGTTTTGTAGTTGGACTAAATCAGTGAACCTCTGACTTTTGTCTCCTTTACAGTGGCTACTGATGTCTCTGCTCAATGTTTCTTTAATTTAAAAAATTAAAAAGAAACAACCCTAAAACCTGGCTTCCTAAGGTTTGCTTTTTTGTCTGAATAGCTTAGAATTCTGCCAAAGGTTAGTCACAAGTTGTGATCACACACCTTGAGCTGGCACGCTGTTCTCTGTGATGGTCTCTGTGTTGGCTGGAGAGCCTGTTCAAACCTAAAGTTCTTCCCGACTCTTTTTTTTTTTTTAATTTTATTTATTTTTGGCTGCCTTGGGTCTTCGTTGCTGTGCGTGGGCTTTCTCTAATTGCGGCAAGCGGGGGCTACTCTTCGTTGCGGTGCATGGGCTTCTCATTGCAGTGGCTTCTCTTGTTGAGGGGCATGGGCTCTAGGTGAGTGGGCTTCAGTAGTTGCAGCATGTGGGCTCAGTAGTTGCAGTGTGCATGGGCTTAGTTACTCTGAGGCATGTGTGGGATCTTCCCGGACCAGGGATCGAACCCGTGTCCCCTGCACTGGCAGGCAGATGCTTAACCACTGTGCCACCAGGGAAGTCCCTCTTCCCGCCTCTTGCATCCCCTTCCCCAATGCGCAGGTTCCGTGGACAGTGATACTAGTCAGCTACAAAGGCCACAGTCAACACTAGCTGCCTAACTGCCATAAGCTTTCATAAGCTAAGAATTCAGGGCAGGGTTGACACAGACATGTTAAAAATATACAGGTGCATCATCTTTTCAAATTTCAAGTTTAAATTGCTTTTAAAAATAATAAGATTGAGGGACTTCCCTGGTGGTGCAGTTGTTAAGAATCCGCCTGCCAGTGCAGGGAACATGGGTTCAATCCCTGGTCCGGGAGGATCCCACATGCCACGGAGCAACTAAGCCCGTGCGCCACAACTACTGAGCCTGCGCTCTAGAGCCCGCGAGCCACAACTACTGAGCCTGCGAGCCACAACTACTGAAGCCCGTGCACGTAGAGCCTGTGCTCCGCAACAAGAGAAGCCACCGCAATGAGAAGCCCGCGCGCCTCAACGAAGAGTAGCCCCCGCTCGCCGCAACTAGAGAAAGCCCACGCACAGCAACGAAGACCCAACACAGCCAAAAATAAATAAATTTATTTAAAAAATAATAAAATTGATAAAACTGTTATTGGCCACACATTTTTACACAGTTTTCCCTACATTGCAGTTGAGGAAAGTGGAACGTAGAGATATTAAGATTTTTTTCCCCTTACAGCTAATAAATGATCAAGCTATGGGACAAGTCTGTCTGACTTCAAAGTCCATGATTTTAGCTGCTGTCCTAAACTTAATTTAGAAAATCATGTGAGTTTTGAGTTGTCCCTACCTATAAACCCTTTATGAATTATCCTTAGTAGTAAGTAGGCAATGGATTTTTTGTAGTGTTAAAAAATTAGGTGAAAATATTAATTTTCTTTAACATTTTATTTATTTATTTTTTCTTTGCGGTATGCGGGCCTCTCACTGTTGTGGCCTCTCCCGTTGTGGAGCACAGGCTCCGGACACGCAGGCTCAGCGGCCATGGCTCACGGGCCCAGCCGCTCCATGGCATGTGGGATCTTCCCAGACCGGGGCACGAACCCGTGTCCCCTGCATCGGCAGGCGGACTCTCAACCACTGCGCCACCAGGGAAGCCCTTCTTTAACATTTTAAATGCTCCTTTTATCTCTCCTCTCTGATGGCTCGTTCTTCCCCTTCCCCTTCTTGATTTAAATTGGTGTGTGAACTTCCGCGTTCTCTAAATGAATCAGTTGGGATAGAGATGTTATTTTGTTTAAGGAAATATGTGTCAGCTTCTGTGAGGGTAAAAAGAGATGCTGGGTGAGGCAAAAGTATTGTGTTCACATAACCTATTTAGAAAAGTTTTATAAATAGGTTGTGTCGGGTTGCCAACTATATAAAGGCAGATCTTATTTTGCAATTTTGATATGCATGAATCTAGTTACCACAGAGTAGTTAAACCAGTCTCCCAACAACATGAGTAATGACATGAAGTACATAAGACTTCACTGCTAGCTCTTCAGTCCTCAGATCACTGCGTAAATCACAGCTGTGCGTCTTGATCAGTGAGTGACCAGTCCCTCCGCTTCTTTCAAAGCCTGTCAGTGACTGGTCCCTGTGCATCTGTCACTCGGTTCTCTTGCAGACAGCAGAGCCTGTAGTTGTCTAGCTTTCTTGTTTCCCAATGATAAACTTATGTGACATTTTACGAAAATGGATCATTGAAAGAAGGAATTGGCTAACAGATGGAAGTGCAACAAAGAAGTGCTAAGTGTTAATGCTGGAAGTGAAATCTAAATGGAACATAACTGGAGTTGTGGAAGAGACAGCTGACCCAGGGGAATGTTGACATTGCCCACCTTTCTAGAGACTCTATAGATGTGCAGCCAGAGGAAGTCGGACAGACTTGTTGACATAGATGAGGAAAATGGTTGTGATGAAAAGATTGATGGTGTCTCAGGGGAAGTGACACCAACAAAAAACTTTACATTAAAAGAACTCTCAGAGGTATTGAGAGTGCCAAGGATAAAATTTGGAAGCTGTTTTAAACCTAAAAAGGAGTATGACAATCTGCCAAGCCTAACAAAGATATTCACTCTGTTTACTGAGTTATACAGTGGGAAGAAGGCACACGTGTTCAAATTAGTCTTGATAAGTTTTTAAATGAAGAAATAAAATACTCTAATTTTCAATATATCTAATGTTTTAAATTACAGTATACTAAACAAATATTAGTTTTACTTTTTCAGTTTCCTGTATATTTATAACCTATAGTATGAGAATTTTTTTTAAACATCTTGTTTAATTATTTATTTATTTTTGACTGTGTCGGGTCTTCGTTGCTGTGCACAGGCTCCTCTAGTTGCAGCGAGTGGGGGCTGCTCTTCGTTGTGGTGCGTGGGCTTCTCACTGCAGTGGCTTCTCTTGTTGCAGAGCACGGGCTCTACGCACGCGGGCTTCAGTAGTTGTGGCACGTGGGCTCAGTAGTTGTGGCTCGTGAGCTCTGGACTGCAGGCTCAGTAGTTGTGGCACATGGGCTTAATTGCTCCACGGCATGTGGGATCTTCCCGGACCAGGGATTGAACCCGTGTTCCCTGCATTAGCAGGCGGATTCTTAACCACTGCACGACCAGGGAAGCCCAAGAGAATTTTTAATATTTTGATAAAAAGTTTTAAAGGTCATGGAACAATTGTGATTTTCCCTGTTGATTATGAGGATTGCTTTTTACGGTTACAGCTTGTATGGTTGTTTACTACTATGCAAAGCAAGGACTGCCTGTATTAAAAATCAGTTTTATGGAGTTCTTCAGGACCATTCTGTGTATTAAAGTTTTAATTTGGGGTTTGTGGATGGAGATCAGGGATGCTATAAACTCAAGTCTCCATCGGTTGTTTCTTCATTTAAAACCCTTTAATGGCTTTTTCTGTTGTCATTAGAATAGACCAGAATTTTTAACAGGCTCTGATCTCTGCCTCTGTCTTTAGCTCTTGTCTTCCACCTCTTCTCACAGCACTGTGTATTTTTTCTGTTTAGCCCTTATGACTTAAACTATGTAGTAAATTGTGTGATTAGCCATGTAATATTTGTCTAGAATAGGCCTATATTGTTCACTGCTGAATGCCCAGCACCTATGCACATGTAAACATGTGCATACAAGTCTGTTCATTCATTCATTCATACATACAAGTACAGAGTGCACGTTACAACCACATGGCACTCTGTATTTTATATGTGCATGGATATATTTTTTTTTCTGTGGAGGGGAATGATTGCTTTCCCAAGATTCTCAAAGGCTTCAGTGGTCTGAAAATGTTAAGTATTGTACTATAGGAATTGATACAGTGAAATGTATACTCAAGCCTAGATGGTATCATTAAACATTAAAGATGTTCACTTTCCAATCTGCATTTGAATATTTGGACATACAAGATATTATATATGGCCCTGAGCAAGCATTTAAAGTTATTACATTGTAGAAGACAAAATTCATTTTAAAAATGGTTATTTGTGTTGGGATATATTAATATAATAGCATTTAAAAAATCTCTATCAATTTTACATAAGATATAAGACAGAGTAGAGTTGCTATTGGGTGGGAAATCGGCTGCTTGGCAGATTTCCTCTTCTAGAAAATTGTAAACTTCTTCTAGTTTTCAAACTGTTTTCCTTTTCAAATTACCTATTGATTTTTTTTTTTTTTTTGGATCCTGATTCAGTTATATCTTAAGGTTCTTTAAAGGGGTTTATTTAGCTGGAATCTTTGATTTTTTTCAGGGAAGACTATTCACAGTATTGCTGTAGTATTGGCTATATCAGTACCTAGGAGACATGTAAGCCACTTTAGCCATACTTAGTTCTCATTGGGCAGACATTCAGTTGCTTTATTCTGAGCTGCCATAATTAAAATGAATTGAACATTGTACAAAGCACAGTTGGTATGCAGATGGTTGGCCTGGTGTTAAGGAGACATTGGAGTTAAGGCCTGGAAGTGAAGGGTGGCCGTAGCATGCCTGCCATGCTGCCATGGTGGGGTTTTCGCCTCTGGGCTTGGTGGACTCAGACTGCGGTCCTAGGACCTGCCCTGAACTTCTCCCCTCACTCCCTTCCTTCCATCCCTGACCTTTTCCTTGCTGACAGTCTCACTACCGTAAACATCTCTGCCTGCAGGCTAGACTGGAGGAAGGAAAACAAGAAGCTCCGGTCTGTCTCGTCACTCTCGTCAATCATGTCTGTGAGGAGGAATAGTTTGCAGGGAAGGAAGAGAAGAGGTTGAAATTGCTGACTGAAGTTAGGTTTCTTAAAGTACCGTCATGTGCCTTTGCTTGCCCCATTTAAAAATTACCGTGGATGATTGGGAGTTGAGTCCATAAATAAGTACATGTAAGTGGAAAAAGCTTCAGAAAGACTGGAGTAAGTCCCTCACCCTGTTTTAGTGTGTGCCCTGATGTCTTGTTAAGTCACTGTATTAGTTTCCTGTGGCCACTGTAACAAATCCCCCAAACTGAGTGGCTTAAAACAACAGACATTTATCCTCTTTTAGTTCTGGAGGCCAGAAGTCCAAAATCAGTTTCACTGAACCTAAATCAGGGTGCTGGCAGGACTGCGCTCCCTCCAGGGGCTCTACCACATCACTCTGATCTCTGCCCTCCTAGGCACATTCCTTTTTCCTTTTCTCTGTGTGTGGACCGCCCCCCTTCCTCCTTCTTACAAGGACACTCGTGATGATGGCATTTAGGGCCCACCTGCATAATCCAGGATAATTTCCCTTTCATGAAATCCTTAATTTAATCACATATGCAGCAACCCCCTTCCCGAATAAGGTAACATTTTACAGGTTCCAGGGATTTTATTATTGCTGCTTTCACCCATCACTCCTCCAGCCTCCTTTTGTCTTTTATTAAACAGGTGAGTGATTGTTTATCCCAGTGTTCTTTGAGTTTTCGTACCTCATAATCCAATGCAATTTCTAACCAGTATATCCACCAAAACTAAAGTTGTGGAGTTTTTTTACTGACGTCTCTGTTATTGTTTTTCTACTATGATGAGGAGTCTGGAGGTGGATGTGTTGAGACTTGGAGCAGCAGCTCCACAAAGTCATTAGGGACCCAGGCTTCTTGAGGTGTGCTTGTCGTTTTGCAGGCACAGCACTGCTACTTCACTTCAGGCAACATCTCCGGGTTTGAAGAGGGGAAAGGGCAAAGAGTAACAGATAGGTGTTTCTCTTCTCAGAAGCTTTGCAGAAGCCCCACCCAACAACTGGGCTTACACTTGGTTGGCCAGACTGGGTCACGTGTCCACCTGCAGCTTCAAGGAGGCTGGGAATGTTTTTAGCAGCGTTCCCACAACTCCACTCTAGCAGGGTTCTTTGGCTGTTGGGGAAAGGGGAGGATGGCTATGAAGCAGGCAGCTTGCAGTCTGTCCTGGAAAGTGATGAAACCAGTTCACATTTCCTTCTACAGCTACAAGGCTTTTTTTTTTTTTTTTTTGGCTGCACTGTGCAGCATGAGGGATCTTAGTTCCCTAACCAGGGATTGAACCCAGGCCCTCGGCAGTGAAAGGGCGTGGAGACCTAACCACTGGGCCACCAGGGAATCCCCTAGAAGGCTTTTGTGTATATGATCGCATTATCTTTGTTTCTTCCCTAACGGTTGTGGAGAAAACCTGCTTAATGCTGGGTATGGTGGTAAGCATTAAGATGTCATATGTTGATACTTGCTATGTGCTAGACACTTTAACTACTTTTATATATGTTAGTTGCATTATCTCCTTTAATCCGCTATGTGATCTTCTCCTGGAGAAAATCAACCCACTTTATAGGTGGAGCAACTGAGGATCCATTAAACTGGTAGTAAGTATCATCATTTCCTAGATTTAAAGGTAAAATTTTAGAGCTTATAATGGTATAGCTAATACATGGTATAGCTTAATCACACCTGTGTTTTCTAGTTCCAGGTTTGGTGCTAAATCAGTGCTTTGAATTGAGTATGCGCAAAACACCCCTCCCCCCGCCCCGCCCAGCCCATTCACACACTGTAAACCAGTGAGAAAGCATGACCTGTAGTCAGGTAATCCTGGTTTTGAGTCCTCCTTCGGCCAGGTACGGTTCTGTTATGTGATAGACAAATTATCTAGTTTATCTGTGCTTCAGTTTTATCATTTGTAAAATGGGGACAGTGCCGTCTTCCTCGCAGGGTTTTTGTGAGGATGAAATGAGATATAGGTGTATAGTGCACATATATTTAGTAAATGATAATTTACAGTTTTTACTATGGTTGTCTTCCTATTATAATTCAACATTGACTTCTCCTTTCTTATGGAATGCAGCGGTCTCCAACCTTGTTGGCACCAGGGATTGCTTTCGTGGAAGACAATTTTTCCATGGACGGGGGGAGTGGGGGGTATGGTTTTGGGGTGATTCAAGCATGTTACATCTATTGTGCACTTTATTTCTATTATTATTACATTGTAATATATAATGAAGTAATTATACAACTCCCCATAATGCAGAATCAGTGGGAGCCCTGAGCTCATTTCCACTTGCCACTCACTGATAGGGTTTTGATGTGAGTCTGCAAGCAATTGATTGATTACGGTCTCTGTGCAGTCAAACCTCTCTGCTAATGACAATCTGTATTAGCAGCCGCTCCCCAGCGCTAGCCTAGCCTCGTCTCTTCAGCTCTACCTCAGATCATCAGGCATCAGATTCTCATGAGCGCACAACCTAGATCCCTTGCATGCGCAGTTCACAGTAGCATTCGCGCTCCTGTGAGAGTCTAATGCTACTGATCTGACAGGAGGTGGAGCTCAGGCGGTAATGCGAGCGATGGGGAGCGGCTGTCAATACAGATGAAGCTTCATTCGCTCACCCGCCCCCTGCTCACCTCCTGCTGTGCGGCCTGGTTCCTAACAGGCCACAGACCAGTACTGGTCCGTGGCTCGGGGCTTGGCGACCCCTGATGTAATAGGTTAATACTGAAGAAATAATTTATTCCTTTTTAGTTCTTGGGACTTTTTGATTAATCTTAATAATCCTCTTTTGTGGTAAAATCATAGAAAAATATTTGTTTTTCTACCAATTTCCTATAACTCCATGGTGGGGAGGAATTGATTTTTGTGCCAGTTGTGAGTGGTTTTTGCAGTGACAACAGATAGGGGTAACTCTAGTTTCCTTCCTGGATTAGTTTTCTATAGCTGCCAAAACAAATTACAACAAACTTGGTGGCTTAAAACAACAGATTTGTTATCTTGCAGTTCAGTATGTCTGACACAGGTCTCAGGGCTAAAAGCAGGTGTTGGCAGGTTGGCATTCCTTTCTGGAGACTCTAGGAGAATCTGTTATTTGCTCTTTTCAGTTTCTATAAATAAAATATATGGTTGAATTCATTTTTCTAATTTATTACTTGAGTTCATTACTTGAATTCATTTTCCCAATTCAGTACTACTTACTGGTGTCTGAATTATGTCACACGAACGTATTTTCCCAACTGAAAAGTCTGGTCTTTCTAGTTATTTATTTATCCATTCTGATCAATATGCAGGTGTTCACTGAAACTCCTCCATGTGCCAGGCGCTCTGCTTGGCTCTGGAGATATAGTGGTAAACTTGACATAGTCCCTTCCCTCACGGAGCTTACAGTCTAGTCCAGTAGGGCTGTCAGCACATAGTAAACAAAGTGGATATGACTAACTGGGAGTCAAACTGCTATAAAGCATGGAAGAATCTGCAAAATTTTCCTTATTTTTATTTCCCCCAGTGTATGATTACTTCATTGGTTCAGAGTTCTTTTCAACTACTTCAAAATGATTTGATGACATAAAATTGAAATATAACCTTGGCTACTATTTACAATATTGACTAATGTTTTTTGGCTTGTTTGAAGTATGTAATCTGAAGTTTAGGTTGCTTTATTTAATTTATTTTTTTTTGAATTTTATTTTATTTATTTCTTTATACAGCAGGTTCTTATTAGTTATCTATTTTATACATATTAGTATATATATGTCAATCCCAGTCTCCCAATTCATCACACCACCACCCACCGACACCCACCACTTACCCCCTTTGGTGTCCATACATTTGTTCTCTACATCTGTGTCTCAATTTCCGGCCTGCAAACTCGTACACCTGTACCATTTTTCTAGGTTCCACATATATGTGTTAATATACGATACTTGTTTTTCTCTTTCTGACTTACTTCACTCTGTAGGACAGTCTCTAGATCCATCCACATCTCTACAAATGATCCAATTTTGTTCCTTTTTATGGCTGAGTAATATTCCATTGTATATATGTACCACATCTTCTTTATCCATTCGTCTGTCGATGGGCATTTAGGTTGCTTCCATGACCTGGCTATTGTAAATAGTGCTGCAATGAACATTGGGGTGCATGTGTCTTTTTGAATTATGGTTTTTCTTAAGGTATATGCCCAGTAGTGGGATTGCTGGATCATGTGGTAATTCTATTTTTAGTTTTTTAAGGAACCTCCATACTGTTCTCCATAGTGGCTGTATCAGTTTACATTCCCACCAACAGTGCAAGAGGGTTCCCTTTTCTCCACACCCTCTCCAGCATTTGTTGTTTGTAGATTTTCTGATGATGCCTTTTCTAACTGTTGTGAGGTGATACCTCATTGTCATTTTGATTTGCATTTCTCTAATAATTAGTGATGTTGAGCAGCTTTTCATGTACTTCTTAGCCATATGTATGTCTTCTTTGGAGAAATGTCTATTTAGGTCTTCTGCCCATTTTTGGATTGGGTTGTTTGTTTTTTTGTTATTGAGCTGCATGAGCTGCTTGTAAATTTTGGAGATTAATCCTTTGTCCGTTGATTCATTTGTAAATATGTTCTCCCATTCTGAGGGTTATCTTTTCAGCTTGTTTGCAGTTTCCTTTACTTTGCAAAAGCTTTTAAGTTTCTTTAGGTCCCATTTGTTTATTTTTGTTTTTATATCCATTACTCTAGGAGGTGGATCAAAAAAGATCTTGCTGTGATTTATGTCAAAGAGTGTTCTTCCTGTGTTTTCCTCTAAGAGTTTTATAGTGTCTGGTCTTACATTTAGGTCTCTAATCCATTAGGTTGCTTTATGAAATGAGTTTTAAAATAGGCATTATCATTTTTAAGCTTTTCCAAATATTTAATGTAGTGAAGTTACAGATGTTGATTTTTGCAAATAAAGTTTCCAATAACTATTTCTTATATATAACGTTCTTTAAAACATTTCTAATTAAGGAAAGCCTGGGGGCTTCCCTGGTGATGCAGTGGTTGAGAATCTGCCTTCTAATGCAGGGGACACGGGTTCGATCCCTAGTCCGGGAAGATACCACATGCCGCGGAGCAAGTAAGCCCGTGCGCCACAACTACTGAGCCTGCGCTCTAGAGCCCGTGAGCTACAACTGCTGAGCCCGCGTGCCGCAACTACTGAAGCCCGTGCTCCACAACGAGAGAAGCCACCGCAATGCGAAGCCCGCAATGAAGTGTAGCCCTCGCTCACCGCAACTAGAGAAAGCCCGTGTTCAGCAACGAAGACCCAGCACAGCCAAAAATAAATAAATAAAATAAATAAATTTATTTAAAAAAAAAAAAAAAAAAGGAAAGCCTGACACTAATTTTCATGTTTTTCCTCTTAGGAATGTTTTAAAGGAAGCTGGGCTACTCACAAGTTACTACATAAGAAAGCAAGTAAGTAAAGTCACACATCTCTATACCATTTTTCTTAGAAGTGGCTTTGTGTAGAAGACAAGAATTCTTCCAGCTCTGAAAGCGTATATTTGAGTGTTCTGACAGTATAATCCCAAAAGCTAGAATTAGGACATTTTTTGTTCTTTGTGGTATGTAATCATTTAAATAAAACGTGACTAATATCTCTGTTAATCTTGTTTCACATATGTAACATGAAAACATGAGATGGCTGCCACGAGTGGGATCTGGCTTGAGCAGTACCAGAGGACGTCCTAAGCTTTTGGCATCTGGCACCCTCTTTCCTTTGCTAGAAGCGTTTCTGTGTTGTAGGCAAGGGCGCACGAGCTATCTGGCTTCATTTAATCAAATCGCTTTTGTTCTTGTTTAGTTTCAATTTCAGTTGCTTTGTCTAACTCAAAATTATATCGCTTTGTTTTTTGGGTGTTTTAATGTTATTACTTACAGTCTAATGTTTAATTTTCCTTTTTGAGACACCACAAAGTGAAGCTATTGGCTGCTTTTTAGCTATTGCTGTCAACCACACTGATCTATTGCTGATTCGAATGGTCTTTCCTGCTTTCGCGACTCATCCTATAAATTCAAGCCGTTAGTGTGGCTAGCTCACGACAACTCGTCACAGTTACTTGAAAATTGAAAAGGGCTTTTTTTCTTATAGCATTGCCATCCTTATGGGTGGATTGGCAGATAGTACATGGTTCTTGGTATAAGGTTTTCTTTCAACTTACTGATCTTGGTATTTTTAGTTCATCTACTTTATATTTTTAAGGAATTTGCTGATTTAATAAAGTTTGGTAGATTGTTTTATATGTGTATATACCTTAAAAATCTCATTGAGGTCAGTTTAACTACCATTTCAAGGAAAAAGAAATAAAAATTTAAAAAGACATATATTCTGTGGTTGTATAAAGTGAAGTCTACATTTAATGGAAATGCTAGGCTATTGTGGGAGGAAATGTGGTTAGAGATGAGGAAAAATGATGTGAATAAATGAGTTTAAAAAGCATAAATGACAGGATTTGCTACCTCCAAAGTATAGAGATAGGTTTAAATATGCCATTTTATTTTAGTCACTTATACTTTAAATACTGTATATCAAATGTGCTAGGTATTTTTAGAGCTCTTTGAGCCAGTTATTAACATTTTATATTCAGGAACTTAAAGCACAGGGAACTGAAGGATTGAGGTGAAAGAGTATGTTACTAAAAGAACTTGAGGCTTCCCTGGTGGTGCAGTGGTTAAGAATCTGCCTGCCAATGCAGGGGACACAGGTTCGAGCCCTGGTCCGGGAACATCCCATGTGCCACAGAGCAGCTAAGCCCGTGTGCCACAACTACTGAGCCTGTGCTCTAGAGCCCGCAAGCCACAACTGCTGAGCCCACGTGCCACACTACTGAAGCCTGTGTGCCTAGAGCCTGTGCTCCGCAACAAGAGAAGCCACTGCAATGAGAAGCCCATGCACCGCAATGAAGAGTAGCTCCCACTTGAGGCAACTAGAGAAAGCCCGCGTGTAGCAACGAAGACCCAATGCAGCCATAAAGAAAGAAAGAAAGAAAGAATGGGTCTCTACTGCAAGTGTTTGCCAACTCATTGAAGTGTGCTTGTTTCTTCAATATTGGGTTTCTAAGGATAGAGCTATTTCATTATGACTTACACTGCAAGAGAATTAAACAGCTTGTGTTTCCTAAGTAGTTGTTACTGCATTGGACTAAGATGGTTTGTGTTTTACTTATACCTCTAGAGTTTAGTATGGTGCCATGTTTCAGATTGTGCCCTCTTGGATCTTAGGGGATGATTTCTTCAGTGGGTGAGCTTAATATTCTTGATCACTTTGGGCTGTGTTAGGTAGAGTCAGCCCTCAGCTGCCAGCCCTGTGTCTTTCATGCCCTAATAAATTGACCCCAACTCCCATCGTGGATGACAGTCCTAGAGGAGGGAATGGTGTGGGGAAAGGTGATCTCCAGGGCTAAGAAGAGTATTGAGAAAGGGATTAGGGGAAAAGAATGTTGGGCTGGGAAGGAACCAGGGCATCTTAAAAGATAGCACAATGGGGCCTCCCTGGTGGCGCGGTGGTTGAGAGTCCGCCTGCCGATGCAGGGGATACGGGTTCGTGCCCCGGTCTGGGAGGATCCCATATGCCGCGGAGCGGCTGGGCCCGTGAGCCATGGCCGCTGAGCCTGCGCATCCGGAGCCTGTGCTCCGCAACGGGAGAGGCCACAACAGTGAGAGGCCCGCGTACGGAAAAAAAAAAAAAAAAAAAAAAAAGATAGCACCTCATTCCAAGAAATAATAGTGAACTAATGTAGCACACAGTTCATGTGAACTGATATCTAATTAAAGATGACTGATTTATATTTATGTTCATGAGGGATATTGGTCTGTAATTTGCTTTTAATGTCTTTGACTGGATCTGGCATTAGAGTAATCCTGGACTCACAGAATGGGAAACATTTCCTCTGCTTCTATTTTCTGGAAGAGGTTGTGTAGAATTGGTATTATTTCTTCTGTAAATGTTTGGTAGAATTCACCAGTGAAATCATTTGGACCTGGAGTTTTCTTGTTTGCAGAAGCTAATCAGGCCTTAGGAATATTTCAAGTGTGAGTTAAATGACTCAAGAGCAGAATTTACGTTTCATGTGTCATAGTAAAGAAGACCAGTTAGGTTGTCAAGCCCTTAAATGCATGTAATGCTGATGCTTGGGTGCATATTTCTTACACATATCTCCTGCCAGAGTTTACACAGTACCATTGCCTTTGATCTGTAAAAGTTGTAGCACTTCACATCTCAATACTATATTATTCTACACTTTTTACACACATCTCAATACTATATTATTCTACACTTTTTACACTCACCACTGATATACTCAGTGTGTTTCTTTGCCTCCCATTTTCCTAAAGTAAAAGGTGGACATGGTTGACAAGTATCTTTTGAATAGCCAAAGATATGATATAAAAACTCATTTAAAAAAAAACCACACAAAAGAAAAACCTCTGTGGGATTTCCTGGCAGTCCAGTGGTTAGGACTTGGCGCTTTCACTGCCGTGGACCGGGTTTAATCCCTGGTCAGGGAAATAAGATCCTACAAGCCGTGCAGCGTGGCCAAAAAAAAAAACCACCACAACTCTAAATAATACTTTTTATTCTACTCTTCTACCCTTACAAATTAGTGTGCTTGAGTTTTGGATTGCGGAGGGAAGGTACTAGATAATATTTCAGAACTGGTTCCACCAAGCTTTGTGAGCACGGGTTACTTTAAGCCTCACTTCCAAACTGCCGAAATCATGCATTTATTGTGAGTGTTAAATAAACAAATCTATGTAAAGTGCTTGGCGTGTGTACAGTGCATAGTAAGTGCTCAGTAGCCATTTAATAATCACCTCTGGGAGAACTGAGTCAAGATTGTGATCAGAAAATTCTGTTCCAGGCAAAGCTTAGATATGGGCAGTTCTTTTGTGGCAGCTGAGGCTACCTGCACAAAACCTTTTAAAGAGGAAAGAAAGAAAGGTGTGCTGTACTTGGTACCTGATCTTGCACATATCAGGTACTCTTTGACACCGCCTGCAGCTTACCTGGCCCTGTTACATTGTGATGTTTGAAAGACAGCTTACAAATGTTTGTTTATGCTGTCCTATGCTTTCACAGTCATTTGAAAAAGACCTGTTAGTATGCAATTTTGTTACCGACCCCCAGTCCAATTCATATTTATTAGGTTTCTATTACGTATGTGTCTGGGACTTAGGGGCTTAGATCAATTGATCCGTAAATAGTTTACATTAAGTAAAACTTACTTCGGAAGAGAAACTTTCCCTAAGTAAATGATACCTAGATACTAGAAAAGAGCTTGCCATATTTCATTCTTATTTGGATATCTTTTGGGTTATATTATTTGTTGGAGGTCTGCTTTCAATTCTCTTGAAACTCGATTGTGGAAGGTTCAGAATCCAGAGCAGTAGGAAGCTCTGAAAGATTTTACATCCTTCGTTTTCCCTGCGCCCTCCCTTGGATTATGTTAAAGCAAAAAGCCTGTATCTTGATTGCTGTTCTGTCCTGTTTCTGGTGAACATTATTCTTGAAGTTCATGATTCAGACAGAAGCACTTGATGCAATCACAGCTAAAGCAGGTGTAAGTTGGCCTGCATTTTAAACTATTTTCTATCATGTTTGACCCTAGTGGCGGTGAATGGAGTCCATTTCTGTCATGGAATGAGAAACAGCTTTGTGTGAATGTTAATGTCAATAGGAAAACTTTCCTGAATTTCATAGGGGAGAAAGATATCTAAAATTTAGCAGTGTAGTAGAGCTTTCCTTTCTCTTTTTCTATTCCTTTACTTTTTTTTCTTTTGGCTGCGCCATGTGGCATGAGGGAATCTTATTAGTTCCCCGACCAGGGTTTGAACCCATGCCCCCTGATTGGGAGTTCAGAGTCTTAACCACTGGACCACCAGGGAAGTCCCCTATATTCCTTTACTTGATATGTAATATTATAATTGTATTTTCTTCCAAAATGATGTGAATGGATTGGTTGTATTTTTGCATTCTTTTCAATTGCCCCTCAAGGGCCTTTCAGTCCCAAGTTGACCACATGCTCTTTGGAGAGAGTACTGGACTGGGAAGCAGCATTTCCACATTTCTGTGCCCATGTGAACCACATTGCCTCAGTTTCCTCATGTGTAAAATGAGAAAATGAGATTAGATTGTCTTTTTCTTGTTGTTGATAACTTTAGTCACCATGCTGTACTTTATATCCCCTGGACTTATTTATCATATGACTGGAATTTTGTACCTTTTGATCACCTTCACCCATTTCACCATTCCTCTTTAGCTTAAGATGATATAATTCCATCTGTCCAAAATCAATTTTAAATAGATTGCTTAAAGGGGGGAGTTTTTTCCTTGTACACTTCTAAAATTATTTGAAGCTTGCCTTTTAAAACCTGTGATAGCATTACAATAATCAGGAAAACGCTGGTGTGCATTGGGAGGTGTATAGGCTGCTACTTGGTGTAGGAGGGATTTGAATTCCTGCTATTTAAAGTCTTAGGTTAGTAGTTTTATTTTGGTTTTTGGATAAGAACTGCAGTTAATGTGCTCAGATACCATCAAGGGTAGGTTCTGTGTGAAGATTTTTAGGTGTATTTCAGTAAATACAACATTATATATTATTAACTAACCTGGTAGTAAGGTATGTGTTTGATTCTTAATTTTTCTAATGAATTTTCAGTAACTTTCGATTGATTGTTCCCTCCCCTTATCTTTGCCTTTTCCTACTTCCTTCTATTATCTACTTCTTTCTGTTACCTCCTTCCTGAAAAAAGGCAAATGATACTCATAAACGTTTCTAAGCAACTTAAAATGTTGACTTGAAAGTCATTCATCAGCTAAGTGAGAAGTTTTTGTTTTTTACTTTAAATTTGCTTTGGGATTATTTAGAATCTGTTCTTTTAGTAAAAGCACAGAATCCATTTGTAATATCTGCTCTCAGTTGGGAAGTTTTCCCCAGGCTCAAATTTTGTATTTCAAAAAACAGGCTTCCTATAAATTGACATTGTAGAGAGAATACATTTAGTATTTACCTGAGAAAAGGAGTTCAGCTATGAGCTGTTCCTATTCAACATTGTGTAAAAAATGAGAATGTGTTTAGTTTGGGCTTTTTCTCCCAAGACACTTAGATCTTTGAGGAGTCAAAGGGCTGTGGACATAGCAAGAAAGCGGTAGCTTTGGTGACTTAGCTTAGGGTAGAAGTTTGCTGGATTTTGTGCCTGGGCTCTTTGGTTTGGCTTTCAAATAGTGATAGTTAAAGTATGCTGCTGCTCAGTAGCTTGATCACTGAGGCGTTTCTTTCTCTCATTCATCTGTCCATCTTCCAGAAGATGAAAAGGCCAAGCGAGAATCTGTGTCTCCCTGGACTGTGGAAGGTGATATCAACACTGACCCATGGGCAGGTTATCGATATACTGGTAAACTCAGACCACATTATCCACTGGTGAGTAAATAAGGTAATAAAAATTTAACGTTCTTTTAAACCAATTTTCATAATTTTCACTTTCCTAAAAATGAATTCCAATTATGAATCATGTGATCAGGATTAAGTTTACATTCTAGCTTTTTAACTTTTATGGTACATTATTTAGAAGTTAGTAGGGATAATTGGCAATCATGGATGAAGTAGAAAAATTTTAGATGAAGGATTCTTTAATATTTAAAAAAGAATGAGGTAGAATAGGTATTTTTAGGCCAACATAATGATAGTGTATATTACTACTTCTCCAAAATTTTTTCAGTGTGATATTCTACCTTAAGTTTTTTTTTTTTTTTTTTTTGCGGTACGCGGGCCTCTCACTGTTGTGGCCTCTCCCGTTGTGGAGCACAGGCTCCAGACGCGCAGGCTCAGCGGCCATGGCTCACGGGTCCAGCCGCTCCGCGGCATGTGGGATCTTCCTCGACCGGGGCACGAACCCGTGTCCCCTGCATCGGCAGGCAGATTCCCAACCACTGCGCCACCAGGGAAGTCCTACCTTAAGTTTGATATGGCTTTTCTGCCACTCCTGTTCCTTCCTGCGTTCTTGGCAGACTGACTTCAGAGTCTTAACCTAGGAATTGACTTAAGTTGAAATTTATTTGTCATTCTCAAATACTTAAATTCTTTTGACTGTTGTTTTCTTTTTATAAAAGAGATACATCTTTAATTTTTAAAATTTGGCAAAATATCAAAAATATAAGAAAGTTTAATTGTAGCTCCCAGAGGTAATGTCCAGGAACATATTGGTGTACATTTACTTTGAGACATCATTTTGTTACTGATTGTGGTTCACCAATTTGTTTGGGACAACATGGGCACCTTCCTTGTCTGCATGTAATCTTAAATCTTTAATGGCTTCTGTCACTCTCCCCATTCCTTACATATCCTGGGAAAGGGGGTGGCATTAGCACTAGGCTCGATCTTCACAAAACAGATATGTTGTGATATTTAAGATGTCATTTAAAACTTTTTTTTTCATTTAAGTCAGTGGTCCCCAGCCTTTTTGGCACCAGGGACTGGTTTCATGGAAGACAGTTTTTCCATGGTACGGGGTCTGGGGGTGGTTCAGGCGCTTCTGTGAGTGATGGGGAGCGGCAGGTGAAGCTTCACCGCTCACCTCCTGCTGTGCAGTACGGGTCTGTGGCCAGGTGTTGGGGACCCCTGATTTAAATGAAATGAATGAACTTTTGAATTTGGTGTTTATTCCCCCACTTTTATTTTCTTTGTTAGTAGATTTTAATAATGATAGTTAATTTCTTGTTTGAATCGGATCCATCTAACCTCTTTGTTTTTTTCAGATGCCAACAAGGCCAGTGCCAAGTTATATTCAAAGACCAGATTATGCTGATCACCCTTTAGGTAAATTCTGCTATGCTGTTTCTTCATATTTCAATTTGTGGGCTTGATGACTACTACAGAGGAAAAGAGTGCTTTTTTAGTAGAAAAGTTTCAGTGCTGGATTTCTAATAAATGTAAATATGTTTTTTCAAGGCACACTAGAACATTTGAGAGAATTAAAGATTCTTCCCTCTCATTAGAAATATAATCAATTCTGAAAACATTGTTTATGTGGCTGTTAAAGGCTACATTCAACATAATATTGTATTTTGTGTTGTTATATCAAATTCTAGATTTTAAAAAATGTTTTGATTTTAGCATGTTCTCCAACCTTAATTAAATAATATCCATTTAGGAAAAAACAGATGGTGGAGGCCTTGAATGCATGCCTAACTAAAGACTGGACTGTAGCGGTAATAGAAATAGTAGTAATGGTGATGCTGATGATTCTATAACTGATATTTTTTCATAACTGTGTGTCAGGCACTGTGCCAGCCTCTTTACATGTATTACTCCATTTAATACTTTCAACACTCCTGAGGTGGGTTCTATTGTCTTTTCCCTTTATGGTTAATGATAGTGAGACATGCAGAGAAGATAGGTACTTTACAGCATAGGCTAAAGTTGGATTATGTGAAATTACTGAGTTTGCTTGTCAAAAATGGTTGAATGTGGTTTAATCTACTGAGCTAAGCTACCTTTGCTTTTTTCTCGAAGAAAAATAGGTAACTGTATTAAGTCCTTATGAATATAATTTGAAAATTTAGTTACACTCCACTATTTCAGATAAATTGAAGGAAAAGAGTCTGAATGATAGAATACTGTTGAGGATGTATAATTTCATTACACTGTATTTAATATTCTTGAACATAGTTTTAAATTGTATTTTTAAAGAGTACATAGATAAGGTAAATTGTAATAGGATAAAATGTTGCACAGTGAAAAGTGAGTACTTTTCCCCGGAAGTAATCACTATTAATGATTTCTTGTAGAACTTTTCAGAGATATTTGTTGTGTGTACACACATTAACACCCCCCCACCCAATTATACACAAAACGAACAAACTATATACACCTTTTCACCTTGCTCTGTTATATTTTATGTTGTAAATATTCCATATAATCCGATATAAAACCATTTCTTTCTTTTTTTTTTTTTTCTTTTTGCGGTATGCGGGCCTCTCACTGTTGTGGCCTCTCCCGTTGCGGAGCACAGGCTCCGGCTGCACAGGCTCAGAGGCCATGGCTTACGGGCCCAGCCGCTCTGCGGCATATGGGATCCTCCCAGACCGGGGCACGAACCCGTATCCCCTGCATCGGCAGGCGGACTCTCAACCACTGCGCCACGAGGGAGGCCCCCATTTCTTTCTTTTTAATGACTGAAGTATTCCATTATGTGGACATGTTATAATTTATTAAATCAGACTCCTACTAATGTATGTTTAGATTATTTCCAAGTTTTTACCTCCAACAGTTTGACTGCAGGAACTGTTCTTATAATTACATATTTGTGCACATGTTGAGAGTATTTCTATAGGTTAATTGCCTAAAGTGAAATAGCTAAATCACAGGATACATGCATTTTTAAAAATTTTGAGAGGTATTACAAATCTCAGAGATTTTTTTTTGCCAGATAAAAACATATGAGAGTTGCTTTCCCTGTATCTTTTTTTCTTTTTTAAATAAATTTATTTATTTTTGGCTACATTGGGTCTTCGTTGCTGCACACGGACTTTCTCTAGTTGCTGTGAGCAGGGGCTACTCTTCATTGCAGTGCGTGGGCTTCTCATTGTGGTGGCTTCTGTTGCGGAGCACAGGCTCTAGGCACGTGGGTTTCAGTAGTTGTGGCACGCGGGCTCAGTAGTTGTGGCTCGTGGGCTTTAGAGCGCAGCTTCAGTAGTTGTGGCACATGGGCTTAGTTAGTTGCTCCCTGGCATGTGGATCTTCCCAGACCAGGGCTCAAACCCATGTCCCCTGCGTTGGCAGGCGGATTTTTAACCACTGAGCCACCTAGGAAGTGGCTTAGAATGTTATCAAGTTTTGCGATCTGTGCTAATTTGAAAGATGAAAGATGGTATTTTGCAGTTTTTTTAATTTGCATTTTTAAGTTATGAGTAAGGTTGAGCATCTCTATATTTTTAAAAATCATTTGTATTTTTTTTCCTTTTGAACTGTCTATTCATATCCTTAGACATTTTTCCCCCCCAGTTAGATTACTTAGTTTTTTCCATACTGACTTATAAATGCTTTTTCTATATTAAGGAAAATAATCTCTTGATGTATGTACTATAAAATGTTTTCTCCCAACCAAGCAGTTACATTTTTGTCTTTGTAACATTACGTTTATGACAAACTTTCAACATTCTTCTGTAGTAAAATTTATCAGTGTTTTCTTATAAGGTGCCTATGGCTTTATGACCTAGAAAGACTTTTTGGGTTCAGAGATTATAAAAATATTTTCCCATGTTTTTTTCTATTTCTATGGTTTTACTCTTCTTGTGTGTGTGATAAAATTTTTGGTCCATCTGAAACTTATTTATCTTTAGGAGTTAAGTAGGGATGCAACTTAATTTTTTTCCCAGCAGAATATCTGGTTGTCGCCTCACGAGTTATTTTTAAAAATTAGTCTTTTTCTTACTGATTTAAAATGCAACCTGTGTCACTATATTAAATCTTCACGTCTTTAGGTTTTTGGATTCTGTTCTGTTTCATTAACCCATCTGTCTAATCATATGCCATTGCCAAACTCTTAATTATTACAGCTATATCATGTTTAATACTTGATAGGCCTTGTTGCCCCCGCCTTTCCTCTTTTTCAGAATTTTCCTGGCTATTCTTGTATGTTTGTTTTTCCATGTGAAATTTAGAATCAGCTTGTCTGGCTCCCAGAATGTCCTGTTGCCATTTTTTATTGGGATAGTATTAAATTTATAGACTAATTTTGGAAGAATTGACACCTTTACAATATTGAGTCTTCCTATCCAGGAACAGGGTATGTTTTTCTTTCCTTCATTAGGCCTTTTAATGTTAAGTTATTCCTGGATACTTTACCTTTTTAAGTTATTCTTGTGCATATAGTATCTTCTATATTTTTTGCTTGTTTGTATATGGGAAAGTTATTGATTTTTATGTGTTTTTCTTATCTGCCAACTTGCCGAATTCTTATTTCTAGTCATTTACCAGGTATTCCCTTGTTCTAGGAATATATAATCTCTGAAACTGATGAGGACTTTTTCCTTTTCTTTCTAATTTTATATGTCTTGTTTCTTTCTCTCGTTTAATACATCTGCTAGTATTGTCAGAACAGTGCTAAAAATACTAGTGCTGATAGTGGGCACTCCATGATGTTGGCTCTTGGCTTGAGATTTATATTTATCATGTAAAAGTGGTAGCTGGCTATGCCATCAGAATTATCTTTCTAGATGATCATTTATTTTTCATTACTTAATCTGTGGCTACGATGAGTTATATTAATAGTTTAATATTGAACTATCCTTGCCTTTCCAATATGGATCTCACTGAAGTCATGGTGTACTATGTTTTTTGGATTCTGTTTGATAATATTTTATTTGGTATTGTTATATCAGCATTTATAAAAAGAGTAGTTTATGGTTATATTCTTTTTGTCAGGTTTTGAAATAATTATTATACTGGCTTTAATGCTTTTAAATGTATGAATAACTTCAATTAAGCTAATTTTATTAGGGAAAATTCTTAGGGCAGTATTTTTCAAACTTTTTTGACTGTGACCCAGAGAACTGTATTTTATAACATGATCTGTGTATATATGTGTGTGTATAAATTAACAGTCAAACATTTTACAACAGCACTTACTTGCTTGCTTACTTACCCTGTATGATATAGTCTATTATTTTCTATTCCATTTATTTACTATAAAAAAATATCAGTCATAGCCCACTAATAGCCGCTAAAGGGTCACAAACTGCTGTTTAAAAAACACTGACTTAGGGCCTCCCTGGTGGCGCAGTGGTTGAGAGTCCGCCTGCCGATGCAGGGGATACGGGTTCGTGCCCCGGTCTGGGAGGATCCCATATGCCGCGGAGCGGCTGGGCCCGTGAGCCATGGCCGCTGGGCCTGCGTGTCCGGAGCCTGTGCTCCGCAACGGGAGGGGCCACAACAGTGAGAGGCCCGCATACAGCAAAAAAAAGAAAAAAAAAAAAAAAAAAGAAAAAAAAAAAACACTGACTTAGGTTCCAGTTTCAAAAAATAAATGAGTGTAATTAATTTATCAGTTGTTGATAATATACTTGCTTCATGAGATGGTGATCATGAAAACAGTTAGAAATTGTATGGTGCTCTTCAAATGTGAATCATTTACTGACCTTATTAACACACTCCCTGTCAAATAATAAGTACTCCATCTTGAATGATTCTCATAGATTTGGAAATTTGTTCTTTAAAATTGTTCTTTCAGTTTGTTTAGCAAATTTCATGTTGAAAGTATTTTTTCAGAAAACCTGACCTGGACCCTCCCATATTATGAAATACCATTGTGTGAAATAGTGAGACCTGACTATTATTATATCATCAAGGGAATAATTATGCTAATATATACTACATCTTTTTGTTCATTTTGGTTTTACTTACTGATTTTCTTTACCAGGAATGTCTGAATCTGAGCAGGCTCTTAAAGGTACTTCTCAAATTAAGTTACTCTCATCTGAAGATATAGAAGGGATGCGACTCGTATGTAGGGTAAGAGTTTTTTCTCCCCCCAGGGGATAGAACATGTTTAAGTAGTTATAACACATGAAGTCAATGATTTGCTCATTTATAAAGGTAGCAAATGTTACATAGTAAAACTGTGACTAGCCATATTTACTTTATTTTTAAATTTATTTACTTTTTGAAGTATAGTTGATTTACAATGTTGTGTTAATTTCTGCTGTACAGCAAAGTGACTCAGTTATACATACATTCTTTTTTATATTCTTTTCCATTATGGTTTATTCCAGGATATTAAATATAGTTCCCTGTGCTGTACAGTAGGACCTTGTTGTTTATCCATTCTACGTGTAATAGTTATTTTCTGTGGTTCTTTGAGGAAAATCATTCATCTCTTCTTTTATTTCCCTCCCTTCCCTTCCCCATTGTAGAATTGTGAGAAGCCTCAAACTTCATCAGTTCATTATTGTTTAGATTACTTAGGATGTACATTTTCACATAGAAATCAGTCAGACGTACTTATTAAGCTATTTTCTAGTTAGCCCAATTGTATTTATATGTTTACACACACATGCATACACTTTTATTAATGGGTGTTAGAAATACATACAAATGGTTGTAAAATGAAAATTCAGGATTATAATATGCAAGGTGAGGTTCGTCTTATCAATATCCTACAAAATCTATTAGTCCAAACGGTACAGATTTCTATTTCTATTTCTATTTCATTTCTTCTTGAATGTGTGAAGTGTTTCTCTTACAGCTTGCCAGAGAAGTACTGGACATTGCTGCTAATATGATTAAACCAGGTGTAACTACTGAAGAAATAGATCATGCTGTACACTTAGTAAGAATTTTAATTTTATGCTTTGAAAAATTTTTTCATACTGTTATATGTTTTAGACTTCTAAAAATTAAGTAAAACTAAGTTCTGAATATCTACACTTGGCTAATTTGAAAGCAAAGTTTTCACTTTGTTTCAAATATAGAAAGTATTCAACAGTCATTATTCCCGTCTTTAAGTATTTGTGATATTGGAGTCTGAGGTAAGCTTGAAATACCTTGTTTCTGAAACCTCACATTTCATAACATTTTAGTTTAGCTTTTATAAGATGATTAACTTATTAGCGCTTTAAGTAACTCATGCTACCACATGCATCAAATAATTTGAAATAAAAAAGAATATAACTTCTGAAACTAGATTAGTAGGAAAAAATCTTCCTTTTTATATCTGTAATAACAAGGCCACAAACAGACCAGATACATGTTTGTAGTAAATATGGTATAGGTATACTTTTAAAATAAAGATTGCTTATCCACCAAAGAGAGACCTTAAAACCCTTTAGTAAATAAATATTCATGATCATAAAAAAAAACAAAAAAAAATACCCTACAGTAGATGAGTACAACATATGATATGATTAGATTGTTCACAGTAGAAGAGCAATAATTAGTTAATAAATCACATGGAAAACTAATTAAACCTGCTCTGGTAATCAAACAAATGCAAGTCATAAAGGCCTACTAAATTAGTAAGTATTTTAAAGATGTTTATGTCCATTGCCTACTAGAAGATGGTGAAATTGGTACTCCTTTGCATGGTGGTGGTATTGTAAATTGGAGCTATCCTTTTGGAAGAAAATTTGACAGTGTGTCTTGAGCTATAAAAATGTTTAGAACTTTTTTTATTTGGAATTTTATAAATCCTGATTTTTGGGTATTGTTCCATGTTATAAAGTACAGTTGACCCTTGAACAACACAGGTTTGAACTGCATGGATCTTTTTTTTTTTTTTTTTTTTTTTAGTATTTATTTATTTGGTTGCACCAGGTCTTAGTTGCAGTGGGCTCCTTAGTTGCAGTTCCAGGGCTCCTTAGTTGCTGCTCACCAGCTCCTTAGTTGTGGCAGGTGAGCTCCTTAGTTGTGGCATGTATGTGGGATCTAGTTCCCTGACCAGGGATCGAGCCTGGGCTGCCTACATTGGGAGTGCAGAGTCTTATCCACTGTGCCACCAGGGAAGTCCCTGCATGGATCTTCTCATGTGTGAATTTTTTTCAATAAATATATATATCTACTGTAAATGTATTTTCTCTTCCTTTCGATTTTTTAAAATTTAATTAAAAATTAAAAAAAATTCTTTGGCCTCACCACGTAGCATTCTTTTTTTTCTTATGATTTTTAGAATAGTATTTTCTTTTCTCTAGCTTACTTTATTGTAAGAGTACAGTATATAATACAAAGAATTATATAATATAAAGAATACAGTATATAACACATACAAAATATGTGTTAAACTGTCTGTATTAGTAAGGTCAACAGTAGGGTATTAGTAAAGTTTTGGGGAAGTCAAGTTATATCTGGAATTTGGACTGCGCAGGGGGTCAGTGCCCCTCTCCCTCCTCCTCCCCCCTCCCCCACCCCCTGTGGCCCCAGGTTGTTCGAGTGTCAGCTGTATGTGGTATGCATTAATAGCAGTTTGAATGCTTCCTATAGGCCAGGTGCTCTTTTACGTGCTTCTTTTATTAACTCATTTAATTTCCCCAGCAACTCAATGAGATAGAAGCTACTGTCATCTCCATCTTATAGATAAGGAAACTGAGGCAGAGAGAGGTTAAGTTGCCCAGGGTTACACAACTTGTAAGTAATGGAGTTGGCGTTTTCAGTCAATACAATCTGCTTCTGTGTGCTCTTAACTAGTATTTATACTGCTGTAAGAAATACAGAAGCATATCGTTAAATATAAGGAAAAATGATAGGCATGTAGTTATTGATCATAATATTTTTTTGTAATTGAGGAAACTAATATAAATTTTCAATATTAGAATTGCCAATAAAATTATAGTACATTCCACAAATTGTATTTTAGGCAACTATTTTAAAATTATTAGTATGAAGACTGTGGCAATGTGGAAAGAGAAATTGTGTATGCTATGACTACCACTGTATAAAAACATCCAAGTAAAATAAGACTTATTTATGGAGAACCAGATCATTTCTTAGAGGTTCCTTTGTTGTTCCACATGAATGTAGTGGTTAAAATGTCTCAGGGAATACTTTACCGTCTCTTAATTATTACTAGTATTTATTTTTGTTTTTATTACTTTTATTTTATTATTAGGGATAGAGGCTTGTTTCTATATAAGAAATTATAATTACATTAAATGTGCACATTAATTTTAAATTTAAGTAATATGTTTTTCATAAGGAGTAGGTAATTCTAAAATAAAATCTTCATATAGTGACGTCTGTATTTGTTTGTAATTATATGAAATATGTGAATTTTCTTTTCCTTTGCGATTATCAAGTAAACTGGTTTGCCTGTGGTCTGACTTACAAACCCTACTATTTATCTACTGTTTAAGGTAATAGCTACTAGTATTTCTAAAGTAAAATCTTAAATAAGTTCTTCATTGGGAGCATTTGTACAACAAAATTTTCCACATTTTTCAAATTTGAAAATCTGATTGTGTACAGATTAACTTTTTCTTTTGCACATTCCCGATTATTCTCTCCATATTTTTAATTTATTATAGGCATGCATTGCAAGAAATTGCTATCCTTCTCCCCTGAATTATTATAATTTCCCAAAGTCTTGTTGTACTTCAGTGAATGAAGTGATCTGCCATGGAATTCCAGACAGACGGCCCTTGCAAGAAGGTGATATTGTTAATGGTAAGAAATAAGTGTGACTTTTGTCACTGTTAGCAAAGAAACAGCAAGGCTTTGGGAGTCTAATAGTGACTTGCATTTTCTTCACTTGCTTCCTGTCTTTTACTTTTTTCATATTTAAAACTTAAAATAAATTGAAAATCTCTGGAAACCTATTTTATAGTTTTAAGATATTTAACTGCTTTCAAGGGGCTTCTAGTATGATGGGCTTGATACAGGTTCTTTAATGCAGATGATCATTATGTGATTGGTAAATAGGGAAAGATGTCAGTGAAGTGTGGAAGTAATGTTGATTCAAGTGGGATTTTTTTTTTCTTATTCCTTTTAGTCCACTATTGGTTTTGAAGAAATCAGGGCAGGCTTTCTTACAGATAAAGAGAAATCATTAGTAATATATGAAGCTATTAAGAAAAAAAGCTAAAAATTCTGCAGAAGTGTTGTCCTTGATGTAAGAAGTTCAGAAAGTGACTTTAGGGGCCCCTGTGTTAAGCTATTTTGGGAAACTCCAAGTGCAGAGAAAGAAGCTGCAAAAAACATTTTCCTCTGTGATTGAAAAAATGTTGATGAATTAGGCTCCCCTCGATGGTATTTTTAATATTGATGAACTTGGTCTCTTTAGTAATCAGATATCTTCAAGGATCTATATAGCAAACAAGGAAGCCTGAGCCCAGGTGTTAAAGGCTACAGAGAATGGACCAACTGTGATGCTGGCTGTGAATGGTAGTGGGGACTTGACCAACACTGTTTTTATATGAATTGTTTTTGCTTCAGTTAGAGTATCTGTTTATAAAGTTCCATAAGTTTTGAGGGGGCTGCCCAATGCTGTTTTTCATATATAAGCCTTATTATTTTTATTACACACATAATGTGTGAGGTTTTTCAGGAACGTGAGTGTTGTGCTAGAGCCAACACACCTATATTGCGATATTTTAAATGGATTGAAAATTCATGGTTTAAGAATACTCATTTAATGTGCTCCGTAGGATACATTTAGTGTAGTGTAGTGGTGTAGTGCTAATCTCTATTTTTAAACATGGGAATAGTCACAAATAAGTGAAAGACAAATGAGTCTTTGAAAAATAAGTGTAGAATAGTGTAAATATTTCTATTTATTGATGCACTAGGGTGAGGAAAAAGTCGTTAAAGATAACGAATGAAAGCAGTATTTCCTGTTTAATGTCAAAATGTGGCAAAGTCCTTCACTTAATGTTCTTAACTTGGGTCATTGATCTTGGATGAATGTATCCGGGGATACATTTTTCTTCTGCCGTAAATGATCTAACCACTGCTGTAAGAGTATTAAAGCCCACCGTCTGGCTTGTGCTGCGAGACCACGGACCTGTTTTCCACAGTGAGTTCAGTTGCATTACAGACAAGAAGTGTCTCTTGGGCATTAAGTGTGTATTCATTGGTGTCACTTGCGAATGCAGAAGTTACCTTTCTCATTAAGCTGCTTGATTCTGTCATGTTGGCGAAAGTTAACTTCAATTTTGAAATAAAAAAACAAGTGTGGTCTTTATGTTTGCACATTCTTTTGCAGTGGACATCACTCTTTATCGCAATGGTTATCATGGGGACCTGAATGAGACGTTTTTTGTTGGAGACGTGGATGAGGGAGCTCGGAAACTGGTTCAGACCACGTATGAGTGCCTGATGCAAGCCATTGATGCAGGTCAGGCTCAGTGCTGGGCACCCGCTGGAGCTACTGTGTGGTGTGGGCCTTGAGTGGCCTGTCAGTATCACTATGCTGTGCATGCCTCATCCCTCCCAGCTGTGACTCTACCCTGCCTGAGTTAGCTTTGGGTTTGGCAGTAGTATGTTTAAGGATGATTTGGGAATCCCTTGATGAGGATGGACTGGATTATTGCTTATTCCTTTGACTCTTCTATGATTTATCTTCCTTTTCTCTGGCTGATAAATGAGGAGGAATGCGTGGATACTTTTTTTTAACATCTTTATTGGAATATAATTGCTTTACAATGTTGTATTAGTTTCTGCTGTAAAACAAAGTGAATCAGCTATACATATACATATATCCCCGTATCTCCTCCCTCTTGCGTCTCCCTCCCACCCCTCTAGGTGGTCACAAAGCACTGAGCTGGTCTCCCTGTGCTATGCAGCTGCTTCCTACTAGCTATCTGTTTTACATTTGGTAGTGTATATATGTCAATGCTACTCTCTTACTTCGTCCCAGGTTCCCTTTCCCCCTCCCTGTGTCCTCAAGTCCATTCTCTATGTCTGCGTCTTTATTCCTGTCCTGCCCCTAGGTTCATCAGAACCATTTTTTTTTAGATTCCATATATATGTGTTAACATACAGTATTTGTTTTTCTTTTTCTGACTTGTGGATAGTTCTCGAGTGCAACTTTTCTCCTACTTTTTAATTATTTTGTGGAAGAGTGCGTTAGATTATAAGAGAAAAAAGTGATCTTCCTTTACGCTTGCCTCTCCTTTTTTTTTTTAATCTCTCTTTTCCAGAGGTGTCCACTTTTTTTTTTTTTAAATAAATTTACTTATTTTTGGCTGCGTTGGGTCTGTTGCTGCACGCGGGCTTTCTCTAGCTGCGGCGAGCGGGGGCTACTCTTCATTGCGGTGCGCGGGCTTCTCATTGTGGTGGCTTCTCTTGTTGAGGAGCACGGGCTCTAGTCACACGGGCTCAGTAGTTGTGGCTTGCGGGCTGTAGAGCGCAGGCTCAGTAGTTGTGGCGCACGGGCTTAATTGCTCTGTGTCATGTGGGATCTTCCCGGACCAGGGCTTGAACCCGTGTCCCCTGCATTGGCAGGTGGATTCTTAACCACTGCACCACAAGGGAAGCCCCCAGAGGTGTCCACTTTTAACATTTAGGTTTTTTTCTCTGCAGTACGTTAATACACATACAGAAACACACATAACTGTATGTATGTGTTTAGTTAGGTTAAATGGAATCATAAGATTTGCGATATTCTATAATTTGGTACTTTTCAACCAGTAATACCTTAGAGGTCTTTCCATATTAGAATACTTACGTACCTGCATGCATAGATCTCCATTCTTTTAATGGCTGTATATTATATTCCACAGTATAAAAATTTCTACAACTATTCCCCTACTGGATTTTGGTGTTTTCCATATATCTTGCTATTGCAGTGAATAATATATTTGGGTAGAGGTGTATTTCTGTGGGATTTTTCTCACATACAACAGTTCATCCAGGTTTTTAAAAATTTATGCCATATCTTGTGAGGAAAGAGAAGGAGAGTCTTGTTGCAAATGTTAACAGACTATTACAAAGGACAGTTTGAGGGCAAATAACTTTTCAGTTAAAATCCACAGCATTTCAACCTTATTGTTCAGTGTGTTATCCACCCCCCTACCCCCTGTTAAATAAATCTGATATATCATCAACAATGTATTGGACAGGACAGGGTTCTTAGGCAAACATATAGGATATGATGCAATTTTTACTCATTTAATGAAGTCAGAGGAATGAAAAATGAAAGCATGTGATTATTTTTTATATATCAATATGTGAGATATTCTTTTCCTTATTTTTCACTGTTGATTATACTTAAAAACTTTGATATTCTCTGTGGTATTGTGAGATGAGGACTTTAATATTTAGTTTCTCATTTTGGAAGCTTTAGTTTTAAATCATTTTTAGGGTTTCTGTGTTCAATGTTTATGTCCCTTTTGCTTCTCTGTGAGTTGATTGAAATAACCAGACAGCTGGAATGTTGTTTTACAGTGACACAGGAATAAAAGTTGCTAAGAAACTACAAGAAACCAAAGTCTTCATTACAGTAGACAGGAAAGAATAGAAGTTGCTTCATCTCTGGAAAGTGCTATTAACACTTCTGTATGTATCATTCCTGCCTCTTGTTTTCCAGTAATTTGGCCGCCCACCCTGGTGCAGAGCGTGAGAGAGCTGGACCAGCTGTGGAATTAGCCTTCTAGAATAGGGCTTCTCAGTGTACATGTCAATGGCATTTTTTTTTTTTTTTTTTTTTTTGTGGTACACGGGCCTCCCACCGCTGCGGCCTCTCCCGTTGTGGAGCACAGGCTCCGGACGCGCAGGCTCAGCGGCCATGGCTCACGGGTCCAGCCGCTCCGCGGCATGTGGGATCCTCCCGGACCGGGGCACGAACCCACATCCCCTGCATCGGCAGGCAGACTCTCAACCACTGCGCCACCAGGGAAGCCCGCCAATGGCATTTTGAGTCTGATAATTCTTTGCTGTGGGAGCCTGTCCCGTGTACTGTAGGATGCTTAGCAGCATTCCTGGTCTCTACCCACTAGAGGCCGTTTGCACCACCACTCCTTGTTGTGACAACCAGAAATGTCTCCAGATATTATGAAGTGAACTTCCCTGGGACCAGAGTTCCCTCTGGCTTGAGAATTAGGGGACAAGTCTCCTCTCTCACCCTCCGTCCTTGTTGTTGGACAGTTTCTTGTGTGTTGTGCACCATGGTTAAAATTTTCCTTTCCTCCCTGCTCACTGGGGCTGCTAGGACAGCTTGGATGGGAATGCAAGAAAATCATTATGCAAGTCCACACGTTCCTCAAAAATCATTAACCTCCCACCCCCCCAAAAAAGTCAAGCTGGAACATGTGGTTAAGAGCAAGTAAATGTTATGAAAATGATGCCTTGAGCCATTCACCTGGAAACTTGATGGACTAGAGAGGATGTGTTGTGCCTGCGCCTCAGGTTGGAGATGAGAGAGGCACAGTAGAGGACTGTAGGGCGTGGGAGGACCCCCAGAGCCGTGGCTGGGTTCCCTAGGAGTCTCCATGCTCGGAGAGCTGTAGCAGCAATAAGAACCGCTTCTTCGGGTTTTTATTTAAACGGTGGTAAAAGTCATAAAGATTAAACAGGGCTGGAAGTATACAGTGAGAAGTACCTTTCTACATCCTACTCCTAAGACCTTCTGCAGAGGCAACTATGAATAATTTGAGAACCACTTTTATGGGGATAAAGAAGCCCAGGGGAAGTAATTCTTTGAGAAATTGACCAGACTAAAACTGTGAGGACAAGTCAAGTTCCTTTTTTGGACATTCCTTTTTCTCCTGATGCTCTTATCTCTTCTGCTCGCTTTAATGGAAAGCACGCCGACCTTAGGGAAGGCGAGGAAGAGAAGTGTGTGTTCCATTCTCTTGTTTATTCAGAGAGCAAGCGGTGCCTCTCCCAACCCCTTACTGCTGCACATGCCTTCTTCTTCTGCAGCAAAGGAGGAAACCCAGGTGCTGCTGGCTTGGATCTCAGCTTTGCCGTTTCCTGGCAGTATAGCCTCTTTGTGCTTCAGTTTCCTCATCTTGAAAGTCTCAGAATGTAGGTGTGTAAAGCCTTCAGAAAGGTTCCTGGCATAGACAGTGATTGCTTAGTAATTATTAGTTTTTCTTTCTCTTTGTCATGAGTCTTCTCTTTTCCTTTCAGTGAAACCTGGTGTTCGATACAGAGAATTGGGAAACATTATTCAGAAGCATGCCCAAGCAAATGGATTTTCAGTTGTTCGAAGCTATTGTGGGCATGGAATCCACAAGCTTTTTCATACGGCCCCCAATGTACCCCACTATGCCAGTAAGTACTGTCCAAAGATTTGGTATTTGCTAACTATTTATTCAACAAATATTTATTCAAACATTTAACAGGACCTACTATTTTGTATTTATTAGAGTAATCTATTAGCTGTTATAAATAGACCCCCCAAAATGTATACACAAGTTACATAACAGTCCACAGCATATGTGTTTGGTCACTCTGGGGTGGTGGGGTGGGACAGTTATTCTTTGACGCAGGCTCTTGTCACTTTCAACCTGTAGCTTTCAAGGTCACTTTGGGGGTTCCCCTCCTAGTCGTACAGATACTGGGGACGAGGGGAGAAGCATGGAGGGGTATGCTTGGGAGGTTTTAATGGGCTATCCTGGACTTGGCATAAGTCACTTACATTTACTTTTCATTGGCAGGAATTCAGTCACATGGCTACACTAACTGAAAGGGAGGTGGGGAACTGTAATCCAGCTGAGTACTCGGGAAGAAAAGGAGACTAGTAATTTTGGTGAACAGCCAATACTCTCTGCCACATGTATTCTGATTCGTTAAATGAAATTGGTTCAGCTGGGTTTGATTTGAATTCTCAGTACGTGTCAGCTACTGTATTCTTTGTTGGTATAGACGGGAATCGACAAAGTACCTTTTCTCGGGCTTCCCTGGTGGCGCAGTGGTTGAGAGTCTGCCTGCTGATGCAGGGGACGCGGGTTCGTGCCCCGGTCAGGGAAGATCCCACATGCCGCGGAGCGGCTGGGCCCGTGAGCCATGGCCGCTGAGCCTGCATGTCCGGAGCCTGTGCTCCGCAACGGGAGAGGCCACAACAATAAGAGGCTCGCGTACCTCAAAAAAAAAAAAAAAAAAAAAAAGTACCTTTTCTCAAATTGAGTGCTGTCTGATAGATTAACAAAGGAAGTTTTGGGCGATTAATGTCTTACAGAAACCTTTCTCTTGGAGAGTTAAGACATGCAGGGGTGAGTCTGTTATTTAGTGCTAGAAAGGAAAGCCGTCCACAATAAGTGACCTAAGAAGGAATTTAACAAATATATAGGAGCCACTGCTACGTAGACACTTTCATGTACCTCCTTGTGCTTACGTTTTTCCTCATATGCACAATAGCAGGGAATGGTACCTACCCTAGAACTGTTACTAGGATTAAGTGAGATAATGCATGGTAACTTTTAGAGTGATGGTAATGATGATGGTGTGATATACATTATCTCATTTGATCATCACAACTCTATGAATAATTTCTTAGCCCTATTTTTTTTTTTTTTTTTTTTTTGCGGTACGCGGGCCTCTCAGTGTTCTGGCTTCTCCCGTTGCAGAGCCCAGGCTCCGGACGTGCAGGCTCAGCGGCCATGGCTCACGGGCCCAGCCGCTCCGCGGCATGTGGGATCTTCCCGGACCGGGGCATGAACCCGTGTCCCCTGCATCGGCAGGTGGACTCTCAACCACTGCGCCACCAGGGAAGCCCTCTTAGCCCTATTTTTAAAAAGCAGATTCTGTGTTTAGGGAAGTGATGTATTTATTCAAGTCCACACAAACTAGTAAATAAACGTCAGGTGTAGGATTGGTACCTAGGTTCTGTCTGGCTTTCTAGAGTCAGTCTTTCCCGTGCTGCCTAGGAAGGACTGAAGCAGTTTGGCGCTGGGTCTTGTGGGAGAAATAAAGATTGAGATTTTGGTTTGCTGGAGAGATGAGGAAGAGCATTCCAGGCGGTGGGGAAGCATAAATAGGTGCTTCAAGTTGAGACTGAACAGAGACAAGATAAGCTTGGGCTGAGAATTATGTGTTAAGGACTAGAAATGGGCAGTGCCAGATCGAGGATATTTGACTTCATTTTAGGCATTTGTGGAACATTTTTTGGCAGAAGAATGGCAAGGTGAAATTGCCATTTGGGGAAGAAAATTTAGCAGTGGTGTCTAGAATGTATTGCCGATGTGAGTTAGCCAGGCTTGTCAGCCTGATGCACAGTTGTCGTAATCCACATGTGAGGTGGTAAAATCTAAGACGTCAGTAGTTGTGAAGAGAAAGGGAAATGAGTGAGAAACGTCTCAACAGAAGCTAGAGAAGTCACTTAAGGCACAGCATTTGACATAAATCAATAAGCGTTTATTAGCAGACCACATAGTCCTTTTTATTTCAGCTGGAATTGTGCTTGAAATAAAAGCTAGCAATAGAAGATGGGTAGCCAACTTCATTCCTTCCTGGTAGGCCCTGTGATCACCTGATGTGCATTGCCTTTAACAGAATGGAAGTAGCTATTCTGATGACACTGGCGTGTGCCACACGTGTACGTGTGTGTGTTTTGCGTGTGGAACAAGAGTGTGCAAGGGAGGGAATGAAAAAAGCACCCTTAACTTGCAGAGGTAACAAACTTAGGTTTAGGTATGGACTAGATAGAGACTTTTTGTCTATCTGTCTATGTCTGTTAATTTTTATTGGAGTGGAGTTGACTTACATTGTTGTGTTTCTGCTGTGCAGCAAAGTGAATCAGTTATACATATACATATATCCACTCTTTTTTAGATTCTTTTCTCATATAGGCCATTACAGAGTATTGAGTAGAGTTCCCTGTGCTATTCAGTAGGCTCTTAGGAGTTATCTATTTTATATCAATACACAGTAGTGTGCATATGTCATAAAGAGAGATTTTTTTGAAGGAAATAGAATTTATGGGAGACGGAGATACGGGTCAGTGATGATGGTGTCAGCAAAATACCATACCACCCATACACAAGAGATGGCACTTGAGTTTCATGTTAAACTATTTAATTAGAAATAAGAATTCTGAAAAAAGAAACAAGGACCCAGGTATACTTCATTTCATCCAGTTGATATGTTTTTGAAAAGTCAAGTGTTAATCGGGTTTAGATAAAACAAAATATGTGTGGTCCCTTTAGGGACGTGTTCAAGGAAGCTGCTGAGTCTCTGTACTGCAGAGGCCTTTTGAAATGTAAACGATCCCTGCTTTGGCTTGTAACTTCATATTCCTGAGCACCTGAGCACGGAACCAGGAAATTGTTGTGTAACAACAATTCCCTCCACCTCCTTCCGTGTAAGAGAAGTCCTTGTTGGATGAGAGTTTAGTGTGCTTCTTCGTCATTATGGTTCAGAAGTAAAGGTGATACTACCCTATCTTTAGAATATATATCACGGTAATTCTGGGAGCCAGACGGTAGAGCAGGTACACACTTCTGTAAAAGCACTCAGCAGTAGTATCTGCTATAGTGTAGTCGCTAGATGATGTATGTTTGTTTGAGTGAGCCTTGTTGAGAAGCTGAAACTATGAGTCAAGGTTAGCTGGGAGTTGTAACTTCTACAACAATGAATCAATGGCAGAAACAGGAGTGGAACTTGGATTCTCTGTATTGAGCTGTCCAGTGGAAATATATATGAGGCACATATGTAATACTAAGATTTCCAGTGGTCATATTGAAAAAGTAAAAAGAGACAGATGGAGTTAATTTTATATTTTATTTAATCCATTACATTAGAAATATTAGCATTTCAGCATTTAATCAGTGTAAAAAACATTGTGATATATTACATGCTTTTTTTGTCTTTGAAATCGGCATATTTTTTATATGTACATTCTGACTTGCCATTTTTCAAGTGCTTAGCTTCATGCACCCAGTTGCTGCCGTACTGGACAGCACAGCTATCAATTCCTTTATCCTTTTTTCTTTCCATGACGCCACACTGACTCTCTTTGACATTTTCTGTTTGATATCCCCAAGGGAATATGACCAGTCTATATATGTAGTAAATTGAATGTCATTTGGAGAGAAAGTTCATGAAATTAGAAATAAAAAGTAAAGATTATTTTTGCCCCTCAGAGTTTTATAATAATTTAGAAACTCCTGATTTGGAATCTGTAGAATAAGTGTATTTTGGCAATACCTAAGATAGCGGAAAGCAGCGTGATAGCTATTCACAAGGAAGGGCGTGCAGGAGTGTAAACGTGCCGGTGAGGTTAGACCATACATAGACAGGGCAGCTTGAGCAGGGTCTGTCTCCGTCGACACATGGGTTGCCATCCGGAAGAACCGCAGCCTTACGCAGAAAACCCCTGAAAGCTGGTGCTTTCGCCACCTGGTGGTCAGACAGAGAAAGTGCAGTCACCTGTTTACCGATGCTCTTATCAGTTCTTGGTTTTTATTGACAGTTTGAACTTTAAACTGGTTCTCCATTTTCGTCTGAGATTCTCTAAAAAGGCCTATCCCTGTTTAAAATTTTTGGCCTTCTTGGGGAGATGGCACGTCTGGGCACTGATAGTTGAGTTTCTCACAATGATCCTGAAAAATACTTTTGTATTGGTGAACTTGGACAAAAAGTCTTTGGAGGGAGAAATGGAATTTTTGTTTCCAATAGAAAGGAATAATCGTGTCAGCATTAAAGAAAAGTAGGTTAGTGTGTGGGGCTTTGTTCCCCTCCGAAAATAAGACAATTTACAAAACTTTTTAAAAATGGTGCAGTTGTTTCTCTGGGCTGTGCCCCCATCTCCACCCGCATCCACACCCCTACACGCACCCAAGAGGTAGGAGGCTTCTGGTGGGATTTGAAATGTCTTCTTCTTTAAAGCGTCATACCTCCATGAGTGTGGCACTTTGCTTGGTTGCATGATTGCAATTCTAACCCTGCTATAACATAAATGGGGGCACTTTTCCTTTTATAGAAGTGATAACCACATCTGAGATCCAGCCTAGGGCATCTCTGTATTTTCCTGGGGAAGACTTAAACAAAATGAAATATGCTTAGGACAATATCTGCCCCAGAGTAGGTGGTTTTCAGTAAAATCCCTGTTTGATGAATGATCTGCTTTAAGAAAGGGTAATCAGGAGGGGAGAAAGTCACTAATTTAAGAATCACTCATGGGAATATAAGTTGTGTACTTTTCCCAGGGAGCTGCTTAACAACATGCTGTAGGTTTTTTGCTGTGTTCTGAGATTTTTTTCTTTAATTTCAGAAAATAAAGCAGTTGGAGTGATGAAGGCCGGCCACGTATTTACAATTGAGCCAATGATTTGTGAAGGTGAGGAAAAAGGGATGCTGTAACATTCTTTAATTGAATTTTTCTGTACTTTTGGTTACTCATGATCAGATTAGTAGTCTGCTCTACTTTCTTTTTGCTTCATTTCCACTCCCCGTCTTATCTCTAACTTGATTCAGTATCATGTTAGAGAACTGAAAATTGTAAGGGTTGGCAAGAAAGCAATACCTTCTCCACGGTAATTTGCCTGCTGTCAGTAGATGCTGAAGTACTTGAATCCTGGTCCCTTTTCATAAAGATCCTGTCAAAGGGTGCATTGTAATAATTAGGTGCCTCCCTGAAGCCTGTGTAGAAATTCTTGCTTGTCTTTTTTTTTTTTTTTTCTTTTTTGCGGTATGCGGGCCTCTCACTGCTGCGGCCTCCCCCGTTGCGGAGCACAGGCTCCGGACGCGCAGGCCCAGCGGCCATGGCTCACGGGCCCAGCCGCTCCGCGGCACACGGGATCCTCCCAGACCGGGGCACGAACCCGCATCCCCTGCATCGGCAGGCGGACTCTCAACCACTTGCGCCACCAGGGAGGCCCTCTTGCTTGTCTTGATGGGGGTGAGGAAGAGGAGGAAAAAAGAAGTTAGAGCTATTTGGTTTTTTTTTTTTTTTTTTGTCTTTTTGTTTTTTAAATTAATTGATTAATTTTTATTTATTTATTTTTTGGCTGCATTGGGTCTTCATTGCAGTGAGTGGGCTTCTGATTGCGGTGGCTTCTCTTGTTGCGGAGCATGGGCTCTAGGCATGCAGGCTCAGTAGTTGTGGCGCACGAGCTTAGTTGCTCTGCAGCATGTGGAATCTTCCTGGACCAGGGCTCGAACCCGTGTCCCCTGCATTGGCAGGCAGGTTCTTAACCACTGCGCCACCAGGGAAGTCCGAGCTATTCGTTTTGCGGCAGAGTTATATAATTTAATTCTCCACAACTTATGAGGTAGGTGCTATCCCCATTATACAGGAGAGCAAACTGATTTTTGAAGAGGTTAAGTAACTTGCCCAAAGTCACTTAGCTAGTTATGTGGCAGAATTTGTGGGACTCTAAACTCATGAGCCATTCTGCCGCTTGAGGGTCTGCACTCATATTGTCAGGTGGTGTCATACAACTACTATGGAAAAAGCACAGCATAGACACGCTTAGCACTGGCAGTTTTATGACCTCGCTGTTGTTGGTCACTCTGACAGGCACATGGCAGTAATGGTTGGTGTCATGATTGGAGCCCCCCACTGAGGCTGTCAGGGTAATCACTGGGGCCTCCTTCATGAGGCCTTCACCTTTGCTTTCTGCCGGTTCTTCGCTGGGATTAGGGGATGCAGAGTGGGGCAACAGTAGTAGGGCTCTTGTGTCCTGGTCCCTGTGTTACAGGATGCATCCCCTTGGGATCCTTCCAGTCTTTTTTATAACCTAATCTTCGGAGTGTTATCCCATCACTTCTACCAGATTTTCTTCCTTAGAAGTGAGTCCCTAAATCCAGCCCACACTCAAGGGGAGAGGACCACTGGAGGTGGTTTTAGAGGCTGCCTTCTTAACCTGGTCCTTCGTTCCCTTTTCTGTAAAATGGAAGTTACAATCTTTATCCTGCTGAATCCCCAGGGCTGCTGTAAGAATTAAGTGAGATGATTTGTATTAACACAAAGTACCTCTAAAGGGCTGTACAAATGTAAGGTATTGTTTTGTCATTCCCTGGAATAAGAATAATGATCATATGTAACCAATTGCAAGAGCATTGAGTATATTAGCAGAGAAAGGCAAGACAGTGAGAGGAAAGTGTCATTTTGGTTACATACCTATTTCCATTAACTGGCACTTAGTTGGTGAGACATGAAGTGGTATTTCGGGAGTAAGCAAGTAACACAGTGTTGAGCTGGTTCAGATAATTGTCAGATTATAACAAATATACTTCAGTGTAACTCAGCTAGGTTAAATCCCAGCTTCTTAGTGGAAAGTCTCTAATCCAAAGAAGAATTTGAATTTCCTTAGAATAGTAGTCTAATGTATTTAACTTGACATTAGTAAAGTATCTGTTTTAGCAGATGACGATAAAATTAAAGATGTATTTATGTCGGGCTTCCCTGGTGGTGCAGTGGTTGAGAATCCACCTGCCAATGTAGGGGACATGGGTTTGAGCCCTGCTCTGGGAAGATCCCACATGCTGTGGAGCAACTAAGCCCATGCACCACAACTGCTGAGCCCACACACCGCATCTGCTGAAGCCCGTGTGCTCTAGAGCCCATGCTCCACAACAGGAGAGGCCACCGCAATGAGAAGCCCGTGCACCACAACAAAGAGTAGCCCCTGCTCGCCGCAACTAGAGAAAGCCCACGCACAGCAACGAAGACCCAATGCAGCCCCCAAATAAATAAAAATAAATTTATATAAAAAAAGGATGTATTATGTCTTAAATCTGTTTGTGAAAAGATCATTCATTACATTGAGAAATATCTGTTTACTCATCTTTAGATGGTTGACAAAGCATGAGTTAACTTTGTTTAAGCTACCTCATATTTTCTTTTTAGACTGGGGTTTAATTTTGCAAAAGTAGGTTACTTCACTGCAGACTTTGTACTCTGGGATGTGTCTGAGGCAGTAAGACCTAATCTTTGGTAAAGATTACTCAAAATGGGAATTCCCTGGCGGTCCAGTGGTTAGGACTCGGCGCTTTCACTGCCATGGGCCTGGGTTCCATCCCTGGTCAGGGAACTAAGGTCCTACAAGCTGTGAGGTGTGGGCCCCCCATCCCCAAGGCAAAAAAGATTATTCAGAATGAAGAATGTTGATTTTTTTTTTACATCTAATTTGGAGATAAGAAAGTCTCTGTAAACACGTTTTTATAGCAGTATCTGGAATTGCAGAACTTTGTCATTCCACTGTTGCCTCTCCTCCCCTGCCCCACTCCTCCCCCCATTCTCTTTTTCCTGTGTCGTCTCCCAGCTTTTTTCATTGTCCCTTCATTTCCTTTCTAATCCTCTCTCTAACCCATTCTCCCTCATCATAAATTTTTTTTTTTTGGCCACGCTGCACAGCTTGAGGATCTCAGTTCCTCGACCAGGGATTGAACCTGGGCCATAGCAGTGAAAGCCTGGAATCCTAACCACCGGGCCACCGGGGAACTCCCAATAATTTTTAAATTTTCTCACCAAGCTCTCTTTTTCTCTGCCCTCTTTCTGCCCTCTTTCGGGGTGTGGCCTATAAAAATTTCACAGTATAATCTGTTCTCACCATCTTTGTGCCTGCCATTTAAAAATTATATCAGGGATTAAATGCTATAATAAAAGTATAAGAAGTTACTCTATTTTCTTCACAATATACATCGGCTATAGTACAGTCAGATTCCAAAGTTATACCAAGAGAGAGCTAAATTCATTACTTCAGTTTCTTATTTGTCGTTCTGTGATGAGTGGTTATCAGTTACGTTTCTGAAAATGAAACTGAGTGCCTTTCTTTTGGAAATACCAGCTTGATTTAATATTTGGGAAGTATACAAAATGTGAAGTTTTAAAATTTAAACATTATTATTACTTCGTTGGACTACAGACCAAAATGAAATTGAAAAGGCTTTAGCTTAAACAGTTGAAGTGTAAATAGGAATCTTAATAGTGAATTTTAAAATTAGTTTTCTGAGATATCCAAGGATATAGGAGTACAGGCCAGTACACTTGCCTAGAGAGTTTATTAAGAAAACAAGCTGAGTGATAGAATTAAGAACTGGTGTTTGTTTGTTTAAGGCGGATGGCAGGATGAAACCTGGCCGGATGGCTGGACAGCAGTGACGAGAGATGGGAAACGGTCTGCCCAGTTCGAGCACACCCTGCTGGTCACGGACACTGGCTGCGAAATCCTAACCCGGCGACTCGATAGTGCGCGGCCTCACTTCATGTCCCAATTTTAATTTCTCCCGAGATGGTGCATCTCAGTGATACCTTCTGGCTGTACTCTGCATTTTACTGAGAGTACAGGATGGAAGAGGAAATTTTTTATAACTTGTTTTGTTTCGACTATAGATAAGGAAGGACTACAGCATTTGATGTGTGTCCTCAAGAACTTGTCTTGGGTCTGAAAAAGCCAAGAAGAATAAAGGACGCTTTCTCAACTCCTTTCAATGCTCCCCTCTCCCCACACAAAAAAATCTCTGCACCCCTGTTTTCTCATTTGCCCTTTGAGCACTTTTACTTAAACCTGCTTCTGGTTGCTTTTATCACTGCCACAACCGGGCCGTCAGAGCCACCTGCTTTCCAGGTGAATGTTGGAGATGAGAATCCCTGAAACTTTAGCAACATATTTTGTTCCCGATTTTTTTTTAAATTATATATGTATGGAAATATATATGTATACATTTTAAATTCCATATATGTAATTACCAAACACTATGTGACCTGGGGTTTGTGTTGATTCTGACAGGGTTCTATGCTGTCGTAAATGGACCCATCATTTGCAGTGATTTAATTCCCAGCTGGGAATCGGCCTCCCTCCTCCCCTGCTAATTTACCCTCGTAATTGTGTGTAAGGAAGCACTCGGTCAGTGAGACTTTCCAGTGTGGACTCTGTGTGCGTGAATGGCTATGGCAAAATTCACTTCGGAAAAAGATGATCAGGTTTTAAAAAATCTGGTTTATGGCAAAAATAGCCACGCTCCAAGCGGAAGCTGGCTGTTGCAGAGAAGGGGATTTTTGTGATACGTTGCTATTTCAGACCTCTGTTTGGTCATAATGGTAGGAAAAACACTCCCTTCCCCGCTCTCTCTTATTTCAAAGGCATACCTTGGAGATATTCAGAGAAGGGTGGAGGCTACACTGTGGAGGCTGATGGGGAAAGACAGTTCTGAAATCTCTCCAGCAGTGAGCAGAGTCTGGAAGTTCTAATGTTTAATAAACCTGGTGGGGATGAGAAAGGAACTCCTTTGAAATTGGACTGTCGCCTTGCAGGGATTCAGCTGTCCTTGGTGTGCTACCACAATTCTCCTTTACGTAGTTGGGAACCTCATTAGAAATGACCTCAGCTGCCCAACGCCTGTGTTCCTTTCAGTAGTTCAGTCCAAATGGGAGTGCATCCAGTGAAGACATATCAGGTCAAAGTCATTGTCATTAGAGTGTACTTGATTACTAGGTATCTGGTAAGTTTATTCTAAGATAATTTGATACCACTGACATGTTACATTTGTATGAGAACATCTTTCCCAGAGTGCCTCAGACCTTTATTGCTTTAAAGGAATTATGATAATGTTTTCATTACTTTTATTATTTTAATGATTTAGTAAAGTGGCTGAATCTGGTATGTGTGTGAAGTTTTTTATCAAACTGTAATATTTGTGAATGGAATGCCTTGCAATATGAATGTTAATATAATGTGTAAAGGGAGATTAAAAAGTTTGAATGACTATCCCACCATCTAGTCGTTAACTTTGCTGCATTTGTTGGGGATTTCAGAAGGAAGTGGTGGGAATGGGGAGGCTAATTTCATAATCTAAAATAAAATTTGAGTAAAAATACTTTTTTAAGTTGAATGTCTATATACAAATTCCAGTACTGTGTTTAGTTCAGCAGTCTACCAGCAGTATTTGAGATGCAACCATATTTCTGAGATAGTTTAAGGCGGAGATTGCTGCATATGTAAGGCAGCATTTTATGTAGTGATAGTGGAATTAACAGTGTGGGCTTACTCAGTGTCTACTATTAGAAAATAAGCTCAAGGAAAAAAGTCTTGGTGGGTAGTTTTTTGTTGTTGTTGCTGTTAAAAGATAAACACCACACTGGTGATGGTGCTTTTCTCGGTTTGGGAGATTTTAAAACAATATGTCCTCTAGTCTAATTGTATATGTCTGATTACAAATGTTTGTTTACCAGGTTTAGATGAGAAAACATCTAGGGTAGTTTCATCATTCTGGCAACTTCTCAAAAATGTCAGTGTGTTAACTTTTTATTTTTTGTATTAACTTTAAAATAATCCTTTTTTTCCCCTGACAGTCCTTCATCCCCCTTGGAATTATAATTTAGAAGGGAAAGGTGTTTGCCTTTTATTTTCATTTTATGTCTTTTGCTGGTAAAATGTATAAAGGTACATTAGAACCCGTTCACCAACACCTTTATATTACTTGCCATCCACATGCCTAAATGAACAGGAAGAGGGTGTTTACGAATTTGCCATCTTAGCTTGATTCCTCAGTTTGTCCTGTCACCACTTCTGGCTTTTCATTGAGTTTGGTTCAATTTGAGAGTGGGATGCTCCAGCTTGCTAAAGCTCCCAAATGCACCCTCCTCGTATCTGTAAGTTATTTCTGTCCTACCCACCCACCCGCCGTTGTTTTTTTTTTTTTACTTCCAACTTTTAATTTTGAAAATTTCAAATTTACAGAAAAGTTGATGGTACAGTGAAATAACCATATATCCTTTCCCTGTATTCAGCAGTTGTTATTGCGTCACATCTCTCTATATAAAAAGCATTTTTCTTTTGAGAGAAATGGCATTGTCCTGCTTCACCTGCTACTGTTGCAGTGTGTCTCTCTTAAAACATACGGACATTTCCTACACAATCATAATACTCTTGTCACACCCAAGGAATTGAATATTCATAGAGTTATCTAATGTATAGTACACATTCAAACCTGAGGCTCAGTTTCTCCCCAAGTGTACTTTAAAGCGTTTGTGTTGTTTAAAATGCAGAATCCAAACCCATGGCATTTGGTTGTCATCTGTAGGTTTTTTTTTTTTTAACTCTAGAACAATCCTTTCACCTTTTTTTTATCTTTTATGAAACTGACTTGAAAAAGCAGGCCAGTTAGCTTGTAGAATTCTGTGCTTCCCCGATTGTTCCTCATGAGTAGGTTCAGGATAAATGTTTTGGCAGAAGACTCCAGAGATGGCATGCGGTGTGTCCCATTCATCGCATCGCATCGCATCACATCACAAGGCACATACTGTCATTGTCACATTATTGCCAATATATGTTTGCTCACTAGGTTTCTTTCAGATGTTCTATTTTAAGATCCCTTTCTTAAGCAAATAATTTGGGAGGAGATACTTGGAGACCATTTGGATATCCTGTTCACTTAATGATTTTAGCATTCATTAATAATCCTTGCCGGAATCCATTATTTTGTTACATTGGTGGCTGCAACTTGGGACTTTCTAAATCTAGCATTCTGTCTGCATTTATTGGCTGGCACTCTTTTACTAAGAAGCACTTAATTTTGAGTATCAGTGTGGGCTCATTGTTTTTAAAAATACAATTAATTACTCTGGTCTGTATTTGGCCAGTGGAAGCACTTTTAAGCTTATTTATGGGTCATTTTGTTCTGTGCCTATTAGTCTTTGAGCACATTCTTGCTTTTTGCCATATCAAGATGTTCTAGATTTATCATACACTTTTCCTGCCCCAGCCTGGGAATTGGCTACTTCTCCAAGGAGCCCTAGTTTCTCTTCATGGGGAATGGTATTTGGAAATCAAGATCTGGGTGCTGCTGGGGTGTCATTGCTCCTAGGGCCGTTCAGGGAACAGAGCCAGCAAATGCATTTTTTATAAATCATGAATTCATTCTGATACTTTGATTTCAAATTTAACACTAATCTTCCTCACCCCTCCCTGTTCCATATTTGTATCTTCCTTCTCCCATGGTGAGAACTTTGGTTCTGAACAACATTAATGTTTACTGATTTGCTTGATTCTACATGATGTGTAAAATTATTTTAGAATTACTATACCAAAATCACTACCAAAAATGTAAGTGTAAAAGTTGTGATTGTTCTTATTCTTGGAACATATTTCACTAAGCGGGTACAGAGTATTGGTTTAAAAGCTATTTGAAGTAATTAATTTTGATCCTGCAGTATTCTAAATTTCATAAACCAGGAAGTTACTTTTCAACAGTAAATGCAGTGAATCTTGGGGGCAAAGCATGCTATACAGGTGAGGAAGATGTTTTAGCGGTCTGGGAGTTAGAAATACTGGAATCAATTGAGATAGTGTGATATGATTCTGTCTACATTTGATGGTGTGTGGCTTCTACCAAGTTCTCTAGCTACCAGAGGAGCAAATTATACCACTTGTAATGTGGATGTGTAGCCTATTTTCAGTACAGAGTAGGAAAAAAACATCTGGACATTGTTTTAGGAACAGATTGTTTCACAACACAGGCTGCATTATGCTGATATTCTAAAAGTTATTAATGTGTTTTGCTTCATTTAAAAAATGAACATCTAAAGAAAGGCAGCACAGGTTCCATGCATTGAAATTCTGTGGTCCCACTGTGTTTGAACTCACAAGCAGCCTTTGGTGGCAGCCTCCTTCCTTACCTCTTTTTCCTTTTGGTGCTAAGTACGAAAAAGAAAAACAGTGGTTTGCATTTGGTTATCTTGCAAAAAAAAGCCAGGAGTCAGGTGGCCTTGGCCACCTGTTACCTGCTGCTTTTCATTTTGGGCACTGTGGTGAGCAACAACAGAACTGTCTGTATATGGTAATTCTGTGACTACATTAAAACGTGTCAACACTGGTTTTTATCTCACTAAAGTGTGCCCAAAAGTCAATATGCGGAGCATTCAAGAAGGGCTTCCTGGAAAGATTTTCACTTACCACTGATGTTTGTTGGAGTTCAAAGTATTTTAATAATTTTTCTTGTGAATGTCCAGCCTTTTTACTATTGCGAAGCTTTTAGTAGAATAATTGCTTCCATCTCCTGGGTGCTTGGCCCTTTTACTATTACTCCAGCCTCCTCATTCAACTCCCAACAACAAACACATGCCAAACTTGTAGGCACATTTGCACTGTGGTGTCATGAGACGATCACGAGATCAACAATCAGGACACTAGGGCTCTGAGTTCTCTGATTTTTTTAAACTAGTTGAATGGCTTGGACAAATCACCGTATTTCTCTATGGAGGTATCCTATTTGTGTAATGACACCACAACTTATCAACTGTTTTATTCTATATATAATGTGACTATAAAGCGAATTTGCTTTATTTCAGTACTTGGGTCAGACATCAACAGAAAATTCAGAATAGAATTTTTCAAACTTTACCAGTAAATCTGAGCCCTGGGTGATTCTGAGAAAACAAAATAGCCAAGGATAAGAACTTTTAGTATTAAGATGTAGATTTAAGAAAGAGAACAACAGGTATTTTAAAGCAAATTTCCACTGTTTTATCTTGTTTAACATATCTAGATATTTTTGGTAGTCAGGAATATTTCAGTCCATGTCTAAACTCTGGGTAGTTCTGTGGTGGATTAGCGCTCCTTTCCTGAAGGGAGCATGTTACATATTACCTCTTAATGAATTCTGTTACGATGTCCAGTTTGATAAAAAATCAATCTGCTTAAAAGCCCATCCTACTTGCTCTGTTCCTATAAAGTTCCACCAAAAGAAGTTTGTATAATGGAGGACTTTGTACGTACCGGTTCACTGTGCTGGTTTACTTCCTAGTTGTTTCTTTAAAGATATGACTTCCTTGGTATAGTTCTATGTACTTACTATCTAAGTAACTGTTTAAATACACTTAATGTTTTCCAAATGTGTTTTCTGTCTGTTTTTTCTACAGGGTATTTGCTGACAGAGAATCTGATCTTGCATGTTAATTGAAACAAAATTGGCTGAGTGCAAAGTTGGTTTTTTCCTGGGTCACAAAGTATCTCTAGGCCCAAAGAACTGTCAGTTGCTTTAGGACTTTGATCATCCACCTACTTGGGAGATTGGTAGCCATGCAGAAAATGTTCTGAAGCATCTATGCATGTAAAAATATGTTCCCTCTTTCCCAGATCAACGAAACATTTGGAGAATCATGAGCTACATTTAATTTTGCTTTGAAGTGGGATAAATGGAAGTAGCATCGTGTTTATCTTTTGGAGCTGTTTTTGTTTAAGCTGTATACACATTAACTGGCTCCATTGTAACAAAGTTTGGATATAATGCAGTTTTTTCCCTCATCTCAATAACCTCATCATTCCACAGGTTCTACCTTATGTTAGTTCTCTGTGCATGTAATAAAGAGCTCATTCCAAGTCAGACATGGAATTCCAAGTCAGCCTGTATATGGACTGTCTTTTTACAGTGAACATCACTAGGTGGGTTAAATAGAAAGCAGAATAGCCCAACATGCTGAAAATGGAAAAGCAGGAAAGATTTGAAAAATGCCAAGTATACCAGCATTTTCAATGAAAAACAAAAAGCTGTTAAAAGATGCATCCTAATATTGCAAAATTTTGGATCCTTAAAAATTTTTTTTTACTACCTTTCATGAAATATACAGCAGAGGTTAGCGACTTGTGTTAAAATTATATACCTTTTATCCAAGAAAGCAATTTAAACATAACTTCAAAAAATTCCCGACAATACTTCTAAGGTGGTAGAGTCCTAATTTTGGACCAGGATAGATTTGCTGACACGCACATAGTGAATGTTTTTTAGCCCTATGTTGTGTATGTTCTTCCAAAAAATATTTGGTTCTGCAATATACATAACAACCTAGATGCCATCCAAGAGGATGTATTAAAAGTATCTTAACAAGAAATACTTTATACCTATAGTTCCATGTTCCAAGAATCTTTGTATTAAGGATCTTGTAAGATTGATTCTTAATACTGGTTCTTTGAAAGAGACAATTGTGTTTTCAGCCAGGAAATGCTCATACTTGTTAAACTGAATTAGCTGGCTCAAGACTGTGTACATGACTGTGACAGAAAAGTAAACTCCCTAATTGGCCAGCTACAAGAATTGGAGTTACATTATTTTACTATCTTAAAATTATTTTCTCATTATTGGCGAACATAATGTTTGCCATTCTCATTCAAGTATAACTCATGTATGAGAAGAAAAATAAAGGGGAAAAAATTATTAGTTCTCCTCCATTATTACCCTATATACCCATTCTGTTACGGCAATAATATACTTTGTTCCTGGAAGGCTGAGCTAAAACAAACCAGAGTAAAGCACACTTCCTACAGCTAGGGTAGAAGCTATTTTTATTCTCCTGTTCTTCCAGTTCACCCAGAACAATAGGTTGGAGCCATCTGGGCCCCGACTGGGTCTCCAGCCCTCTCGGTAAAATGAGAGAAGCTAGGTCATACTGCCTAGTCCTTCAGATGCACCAGAGATCCAAAAAAGAAGTCCTGACCATAACTGCCACTTTTCCGGTTTTCAGTCAACTAAATAATGCTCTCAGGAACACAAACTTTGGGAGTAATTAAGCTACATCAGTCAAAAGAATTAAAACAAGAAAAAAGCACATGGTTTCAATCCAACCAAAAGATATGTGCATGGCATATCTGATGTCCTGATACAAAAACAGTCTAGGGCCTCCCTGGTGGCGCAGTGGTTGAGAGTCCGCCTGCCGATGCAGGGGATACGGGTTCGTGCCCCGGTCTGGGAGGATCCCATATGCCGCGGAGCGGCTGGGCCCGTGAGCCATGGCCGCTGAGCCTGTGCGTCCGGAGCCTGTGCTCCGCAACGGGAGAGGCCACAACAGTGAGAGGCCCACGTACAGAAAAAAAAAAAACAAACAAACAAAAAAAAAAACAGTCTAAACTATGCTATGATGTAGAAAGAAAAGGCACAGAATAGGCGAGGCGCCGTTCACACGAGAGTCGGTTGGTTCCTGTATCCCTGTCCCCGCCTTCCTCGCCGTCCTGTCGATATTCCTGGAGAACACCTACGTGCCCCGCGCCTCTGTGCCGGACGAGCTCCTCTCCGATCTCACCCAGCAGCTGGCGCAGGGCACGGGCAAGCCGGCGCAGTACATCGCGGTGCACGTGGTCCCGGACCAGCTCCTGGCTTTCGGGGGCTCCAGCGAGCCGTGCGCGCTCTGCAGCCTGCATAGCATCGGCAAGATCTGAACCGCTCCGACAGCAAGCTGCTGTGACGCCTGCGCGTCAGCCCGGGCAGGATCTACATCAACTACTACGACATGAACGCGGCCATCGTGGGCTGGAACGGCTCCACCTTCATCTGCACGTCGCGCTCCGGACTCCCCTGCCCCAGGCCCGCAGCCCGCGCGCCCCGCCCCCAGCGACCCCACCTCCCGGGACGGAGAAATAAACGGTATGGAGAAGGGAGAAAAAAAAAAAAAAAAAAAAAGGCACAGAATAGTGTTAATAGTATTCCTTTATGTTAATTTAAAGTATATGTATAAAATGCTATTCATAGAAACTTCTGGGAAGATACATAAACTGAATAGTGGTCACCTATTTTTGGGGGGGAGAGGGAAGTGTAGCTTTTCTTTCTCATGCAATTTTCTCTATTTGAATGTTCTAACTCTTGGATGTATTGCCTTCATGTATTTATTTTTGTGTTAATGGATCACCTGGATGGTAAGACTATGCATCATTTTCGCTTGCTTCTTTATTCTGCTCAGGGTAAAGAAACCTAAATGTTACTTAACAACAGCACCAGGAAAAGGCTGATAGATGTGACTATATTAAAATAAAAATTAAGAAATATAAAATATATTAAAATATAAAACTTACAAAGGATTGGCATCTAGAATAAAGAACCCCTAAAAATTACTCAGAAAATGCGAAGTAATCCAACAGAAAAATGGGCAAAGGATGTGAACAGATGCCTCACAAAAAAGGAAATACAAATGGCCAAAAGAATGAAAGACTTGGGACCTCCCTGGCGGTCCAGTGGTTAAGACTCTGCACTCCCAGTGCAGGGGGCTCAGGTTCCACCCCTGGTCGGGGAACTAAGATCCCACCATGCTGTGTGCCACGGCCAAAAAAAAAAAAAACACAAGAAGACTTCAGTCATTAAGGGAAATGCAAATTAAAGTCATTTCACACCCATCTGATTTGCAAAAATGTCCAACCACATTTAAGAGCAATTTGACAATTTCTAGTAAGGTTTAAAATGTGTTTATCCTATGGTACACATCCTCCGTAACTAACGCACTGAGCACAATGTACAAGGATGTTCCACCACAGTGTTGTTAGCAATACAGAAACAATTTGGGCAACTACTATATGCCATCAACTGGAGACAGATAAATTATGGTAGTTCGTATAATTGACTACTACTGCACAGTACTAAAATTAATGTATGGGAGCATCACCTACAACAGGGATTAATCACAAAATAATGAGTGAAAAATGAAAGCTGCAGAATGAGACAGTATCAGGTTTAAAACATGTATGACGATACTGAAGACTAAAGGGTTTACGGATACGTGTAGTCGAAGTATGGCAATATGCATGGGAGTGGTAAACACCCGATTCTGGATGCGGACTATACCGCAGGAGAGGAAAGGCAAAGTGGTCTGGAAGCGTAAGATGTTAAGATTTGACAAAGTAAGTGCTGGAAATTTGGGTATTCAGTATATAAATATTTTCCATATGCTTGAAATAGTTCAGAGTGACCAACAACACATATATACCTACTTAAGCTCAGAAGGTAGTTTCAATGATGAATTTGTGGGCCAGATGTCATACTAGGAATTAGGAGTCTAAGTCTGAACAATGCATGGTACCGCCCACAAGAAGATAATCTCACAGAAGCAGATCTGGGTTCTGATTAACTGTGCCACTGCTGATTGGAGGAATCTGTTCTTCAGTAAATGGGCCTGAGACCCTTAAAAGTTAAGCGAAAGTTACCAAGGACAGTAGAAGACAAGGTTCAGATACTCACCACCACCCTTCTTCCTCCATCTTTCCTTTAAAGAATGAAGATAATGGGGAGAGAAACCATGAGAAAGAATTTGACATACAACAGAGCTGACAACTTCCACACATATGCAGAAGTTCCTTTTATTAGGTTAAAAATATTCCTTAATGAGCCAGCAATTATTTATGCGAAGAAGAGTCCAGAAAACAGACTTATGACAGTATTAGCCTTGTCCTTGATTAGACATTTATGAATTTATACAGAAAACATTATTCCCCAGTCAGTTAATGAAGGTCTAAGAAGCTGTGAACTTGAAAGAGCTCCTTCCTGCTTATCTGGCTGCTCCAATCAGACCACAAGACTTAAGTTACAAGGATGGAAGAATTTTTCTCTTTTGAATTTAAAGCTTTAAAACAGTTCGGATGCTGTAAGAGAAGAAAGCAATAAACAGGTTCTGAATGATTTCTTTGAAGACCACTAAAACTGTTTTTTTTACCCTTCTCCCTCCATAAGCCCCAAATCATTACCACATTCTACACTACACAGCTAAAGAGAAAGCTCACCTCTTTCCTGCATGCAACAGTTCAAAGGCTTTGTTAATTTGGTCAAAAGGCAAATTGTGAGTCACAAATTCATCAATCTTTATTTTTTTGGACATATATTCAGACACCAACTTTGGGATGCTTTCTACACTCTTCCATCCTGAAAGAAATCATACATCTATTCATTAATTTTTCCAACAAATCTCTACAGTATGCTTATTACTTAGTGGGTGACAAAGACATTTAAGAGAATGAATTTTTTCACGAACTAAAGAGGAATGAAAAACTTCAAAATCAGCATAGAGAGGAAGAAGAAATGCACATCTTTAATTAAGAAAAAAGTAAATGCCTTTTGAGCACTTGCCTTTTTCTGTATTAAGGTTTACTAAAATCTCATTAAATCTTAATGGAGATTTTTAAACCATACAGGATAGAACTCTAGAAGTCTCAGAATAAGCTTATTTAAGTCCACAACAGCAAAGATTTCTGTAATCGTGAAATTCAAGGAAGAAAAAAACTGATGTGATACATGACTATTTCTGTGGTTTTAATTTCAACAATAAGGATACCATCTCAGAAGAGAAAACTGAAATTGAAAAGCAAAGTAGGTGATCTTTAGTTACAGGTTACGATTTTAAACAAAATCAGATCCTTCAATTTCTCACTTGTATTGAAAGAAGCAGTAAACCAACAAAGAAGCCTTCCCACCTTTTAAACCAGGGAGTCTTTGGACCACATTTCAAACCTCTTTTGAGCCTTTCCCAAATCTCCCTTCTTGTGTCCTCTACCAGTTACCCTTTCCTTCCAAACTGCAGTGCTTTTTTTTTCTCCTTTAAATCTCCTGGTAACTGAGACAACCACAGCCACTGCCATTCCCTAAACTAAAACTTCTGTTTACATTTGTGAGTCATATTTTAGCAACACCCAGGGGGCCCCAAGGCTCCAGCTTATTTCCCAACAAGCATGTGCTTGGATGAGGCTTCAGTGAGAGGTGACTACCAACCCCCCTGGCTCAGTCTCCTGGACGAAGAACACCCTTTCAAATACAGCTATGGACCCTGAGATGATGCCCCTGAGCTGCACGTATGGCTCTGAAAGTCTGTTCTAAAATACCCAAGTGTGGCATACGTGTAGCGCTTTGGAAAAGAGGGGTTTAGTCAGCTTGACATTTGCCTTGACAAATTCTGTCATATAAAGAAGGAGAACTGTGGCCAAACCCCTCATTTTTCATACTTTCCTAATCTTTTCTTCTGGCCTTGAAAAAAAAGCTGGCATAATATGAGGCAGGGGACACTTTGTTAAACATAGATCATTAAAAACTCATGCTATTAGAGAACAGACTTGAGGACACGGGGAGGGGGAAGGGTAAACTGGGACGAAGTGAGAGAGTGGCATGGACGTATACACACTACCAAATGTAAAGTAGATAGCTCGTGGAAGCAGCCGCATAGCACAGGAGATCAGCTCCGTGCTTTGTGACCAACTAGAGGGGTGGGATAGGGAGGGTGGGAGGGAGATGAAAGAGGGTGGGGATATATGTATATGCATAGCTGATTCACTTTGTTATACAGCAGAAACTAACACAGCATTGTAAAGCAATTATACTCCAATAAAGATGTTAAAAAAAAAAAAAAAGAAAGGCAAATTCTTGGGGGAAAAAAACCTCATGCTATGTAATTCTCTTTCCTTAGGAGGATGGTAAGGATATAAATATATTTTTAAAAAATCTATGAAAAACTTTAGATTTCATTTATTCACAACAGTTGGGATATACAAACATGTTTTGATGTCTTTTCTCTTCTCTAGCTGAGCAACCTTGAAAAAGGTGGAAACTTTCTCAGCATTCTGCTGGTAGTTAGGCAACCCCAAACAACCATGTACTTTTAGGATCATACAAGGGAAAAATTATCAGTCTGGCAGCTTTTCAATTTTGTTGTAAGGTTTTGTCAAATTTAATATTTTCAGTTTAAGACTTAGTATTGGTTACTGCTGAAATAAGTACTATTCAGATGGAAGTATGATCACATCCAGGGATCACTGCATTCTCTGGAAAAATGAGTAAAAAGTGCCAATAACCTATGTAAGTCTACAACATGGCACAGGGTGGCTGATACTGTTGTTTGCTTATCCTGTAAGCAGCTTCTCACTCCTGACCTACCCTCAACTATTTCATTAACGGAATATTAATATTTTTTTCAATGTGTAAGAAGTAGCCTTGTGTTTCAGAAGAAGCTGAGCACCTCTCCCGTCCCAGGGGTAAATATTGAGTGGGATTAAAATTCTGCCAATGGAAGTAACAAAAGAGAAAATGTACTCATCTCATCCACCAAATTACCTCCAAAGGCAGTGCCTTTCCACGTGCGGCCTGTTACCAGCTGGAATGGACGAGTGGCAATTTCTTCACCTGAGGCAGCTACTCCAACCACCACGCTGACGCCCCAGCCTTTGTGGCAGGCCTCCAGCGCTGCTCTCTGCAGGCAAATCACAGAAGTCAGTGCATTGTGCTGAGAATATCTGCTTCCCCAGAAACTTCCGGGGGAGAGGGTGGTGGTACAGAGCTTTATTAGAAAAATGGCAACAAAACGACCAAAGTGAGTATTTAGTAAGTTTAATTTTATTGAACAATTTTAACAGGTATTTAAAAAAATTTACGAACTTGGCTCAACACTGACACAAATTGAAAGAATTTAAAGCTTTCATTTGTTATTTTAAAAAGTAAATCTTAGCTCAAAATTCTAAAGGCAGCAGGCAGAGAAGTAACAGTTATACTTCTGCTGAGTGTCTACTTTATGTCAGGTACCTACGGTTACTATCTGCATTTTACACGAGGAAACAGGTTTAGAGAAGTTAAGTAGTTGCTCAAGGTCACTGAGTTAGTAAATGGACATATATCTAATTCCAAAGCCCATGTTCTCTACAGCTGCATCATTTTGCCTTTTCATTTAATGAAACACACTCTGAGATTTAAGTGTACACTGAAAGGCAAAGAAACATTTCCCTTCATCTTTCCCTTGTATCATTTCCAATTTCTAGTTCAAGTAGTCATTTTCCCTTCTAATAATTCTTATCAGGGAATTCAAGACTTTTCCTTTCCAAAACAATTTTTGACCTTAATTAAGGAAATTACATTAAAAAAATCAGCCTCCCCCCCGCCCCACTTGGAATGAAGCCAAGCATACTCACCATGACTTTAACGTTACCAATACACTCAAAGGAACAGTCCACTCCCCCATCAGTCATCTCAACGAGCACTTCCTGGATAGGTTTACTGAAGTCCTGGGGGTTAATACACTCAGAGGCCCCGAACTCCTTAGCCCTTGTGAATTTATCTTTATTGATGTCCACACCAATGATCCGGGATGCACCAGCCACCTTACAGCCCATGATAACTGCCAATCCAACTCCTCCCAGGCCAAAGACGGCACAAGTTGAGCCAGGCTCCACCTAATAGTAAAGATAGTCTATAAGGTACTCATTTCACAAGAGTCAAGGAAATCATTAGGTTTCTTACTGTTTGGGCCAATTTCACTATTCCAGCAAGGCTTTGTTGTATGAAATTAGAAGGTGGATGCTAAAACCCAGGCCAACACTTACCTTGGCAGTGTTCACAGCAGCACCATAACCAGTTGAAATGCCACAACCCAGAAGGCAGACTTTATCCAAAGGGGCTAAAGGATCAATTTTAGCAACAGAGATATCAGCCACAACTGTGTATTCAGAAAATGTGCTGGTTCCCATGTAATGTAAAATTGTCTTTCCTTTACAAGTAAATCTGCTAGTGCCATCTGGCATTAATCCTTTCCCTTGAGTGACTCTAAAGAAAATAAAAAAGGAAGAAGGTAGGGTAGAATCAAGTTTCCTAAAATGCACAGGAAAAAGAAATCAATTTTAAAAATGACCAGTAAACAGAAGAATGTGCTAAGACCAGAAGTTTAATTTCTAATATATTCATTAATAATTTAGCACCTTTCAGCAATGCCTTATTAGGAAAACTTATAAAAGAATTATAATCTTACCTATCTTTTCCAACATTCAATATGCTTCTGGATTATACTGTCAGAGTACTGAAATAATTTTAACAGGTACAATTTATGGATCAGATGAAATGATTTTAAAATTCCATCATAAAACTCTGTGAGCAAATATAACTTCATAAAGCCAAAACCAGCATCTACACAGCAAAGATTACAAGCAACTATCCACATCAGCTGATGAAAGTAGATGTCCACACTGGCTGATTTAGATCTTTCAGGAGGCCTATTTCAAAAGTGTAGCTCTCACCACTGATATGATACATGGTAACAAAAATTATTTTTGATATCCTAAATAGGTGATGTAACATCTTGCTTAGGAACATGGGCCCTAAAGGCAGACACACTTGTGCTCAAATCCCACGTGCTCCTGGGCAAGTGAATTAACTTTTGTGCCTTAGTTTCCTCACCAGAAAATCAGAGAAACCTATCTTTCTTAGACATTGCTATAAAGATCAAATGAGGTTATGTAAAGCATTAGCACTGTGCCTGGCACAGAGTGCTTAAAATGTATGTTATTTTAACAAAAATAAACACTACAATTTGATGTACATTCTTGGACAAATCCTTTGGAATATATGTGAATAAATAAATATATATAGATGAAGAAAAATGGATTGCCTCTGGATTCAAGAATAAGTACATTTCCTTTGAGACAAAAACAAAAATATGATCCGAAACAAAGAACAAATAGTGACAAAGCTCTACCATAAATAACTTGTATCTTTATGAGAGCAAGTTAAGTTTGTTTAGCTCTGAATGTGAGAAATTGCTCCTGTCCCAGAAGAGTTTCTTGAACAAAAGGTGATATGGGATGTATTTTAAGCTTTGAAAGGACTTGTCCTTCTAAAAGGTTACAGACAGCCACAAAAAAAACCTATTACTGTTATTATATATCTGACGTGTCAAAATTTTTTCAGACCGTGTTTGGAATACCCTTTCAAAGTGACTAGTTTTTTTTTCTTTTTTTTGGTTCTAGCTTTTTAACTGGATTTACGTGATAAAATAAATGGAACCTTATTTCCAAAAATAGAACTAATTTTGTCAATGGCATTACAAAAAAATGCAAAAAACAGATCTCCCAAACACTGCTGGTGGGAGTATATCCCATGACACAGCAATTTCAATCCTAGGGAAATACCCAAGAGAAAGTTGTGTATATGTCCATCCAGAGACACATATGAATGCTTATAGTGGCATTAATCACAACAGGTCCAAACTGGCAGCAACGTAAAATGTCCATGAACAGGAGAATGGATTAACAGTGATTATTTGGAATGGAATATGAAAGAAACAAAAGAAAACCACTGATGCACAGAGCAACCTGGATACATCGCACAGACACTATGAATGAAGGAAGCCAGACGAAAGAGCACATATTGCGTAATTCTGTTCATATGAAGCTCTACAGTGAAAGATACCAAAATAGTGGTTAGCTCTGAGGGAGGCAGGTGTTGACTTGTATGGGACATGAAGAACTTTGTGGGCTGCTGGAAGCGTTCTCTATCTTGATCTGGGTGATGGCGATAACTATTAGGTGTGTATATGTATAAAAATTCATGGAGCTGTACACTTAAGATTTTGTATACTTGTAATTACTTCATTATATGTTCTACTTCAATAAAAAAGACAAAAAAGGGGTGAACAGACACAAGATCTTAAATGCCTCGAAGTTCTTTTAAGTTACCTTGCTACAATCAAATAACCACCTTTTCTGTGTCAAGAGGTTACGTTATCTCTTGTAGTCTTCCCCAAACCTTATGAGCTAAGTTTTATTACTTCGATTTCATGGACAATAAAATGGCTCATAAAAATGACTTCATTTAATTTCATAAGCATGTCCCTCCTTACTACATATTTTGGCAAATTTAGCCTAGTGTTATGGAAAGAGAACGGGTTCAGAAATTTGTGAGGTACCTCTTAACAGCTGATGATGCTGAGCACACCAATTAATTTCTGCGTCTAAATTTTCTCATCTATGAATATAGTGATAGCAGTGATAATGACAGGTTGCCCTTAAGATGGAAAGAAATAATTCATGTAAAATGCCCTGTATAAATTGCCACGTAATTACTGATTTTCATGATATGATCATGATTAGTGTTACCTCTTGTTTTAAGAATAAAACAAAAAGATACTAACCTTATCTTCTGGCAAAGGTTCGTTTGAGGATTTAGACAAAATTTGCACTCTCCACACTGTGGGATGTAAAGTGGGATGACAGTATCACCTGGAGAACAAATGCAAGGACGTTATCCTGAATAGGTAGCATCTGATTCTAAATGAATCTATCAGCCCCTGCAAATTCCCACTTTTTTAAAATTTAAATTTATTTATTTTTGGCTGCGTTGGGTCTTGGTTGCTGTGTGCAGGCTTTCTCTAGTAGTGGCTAGCGGGGACTACTCTTCGTTGCGGTGCATGGGCTTCTCATCGTGGTGGCGTTTCTTGCTGTGGAGCATGGCCTCTAGGCCCGCGGGTTTCAGTACTTGTGGCTCGCGGGCTCTAGAGCGCAGGCTCAGTAGTTGTGGCACACAGGCTTAGCTGCTCTGCAGCATGTGGGATCTTCCCGGACCAGGGCTCGAACCCTTGTCCCTTGCACTGGCAGGCAGATTCCTAACTACTGCTCCGCCAGGGAAGTCCCCCAAATTCCCATTTGCAGCTTTGCAAAGTTAACAACTTTAAGACCTAGAACTTTACCTACATGACATCATTCAGACACTGCCTGACTATGCAAAAATTACAAGCTTCAAATTTTTGTCTAAGTGAAACTTTTAAAACAGTAAGTGGAGAACAAGGAGGTCATGTGCTTCAAAATACTGACTCAATGCATCTTCAAAAATTCTCGCTTAATTGGGCAAAATTTGCTTTGGAGATGTACTTAAACCATTTCAGATAAACAGCAGTCTGCATAATCAGAGAGAAAGAAACTCTCAAATATTTGTGCTTTCCAGATGAGGTGTATAAAATCAATCTTGACAACTTACTTAGGCGATAACTTATTCACAAATAAACAATGTATAATTTATCAGAAACATAATTTCCCTAGAGAAATAAGCCAAAATTGTAAAATAAGTGATTCAAATACTCTCCTTACCTGCCTTCAGCTTAGTAACTCCTTCACCAACACTTTCCACAATTCCAGCACCTTCATGTCCCAAGATCACTGGAAAACTCCCTTCAGGATCAGCCCCACTCAGGGTATAGGCATCAGTGTGGCAAACTGCAGTGGCAATAATCTAACAGGGTATTAAAGAGTGTCTAAGTGTGTGTGCATGCGATTCAGAGTGAGGCATAGGTGGAAGCACTTTTACTTTAATAACATATTTTATTGATTAGAAGATACAATTCTTTCATATTTTAACCTCTCTAAAATCAGCATATGCTTATACTCTATGGCATCTTAATTAGAACTGGCAGCATTTTCTTAGTGGTACTTAAAAGTAACAGTGCATTTATAGGCAATGAAACATGGTACATCTATTCTCCTTTTCAGTGCATGTTAGCAGGAGAAGGTAAACAAGGTGATGTTTCGGGCACTGTGCCTTCTGGTGTGGAGAGGAACACCACCTGTGTGCAAAAGCAGGTGGAGCCCATCTCACTGCTGGCCTCCTCCTAACTGTTGGGGAATGCGATTTCTAAAAAGGTATTGACTGTTTCTGAAATACATCAGCCTGCTTGGTCTGGGCCAAAACTCAGAGCTTTCATTGGAACCACTCCCCTTTTAGCAGCCACACACAATTTCTACTTAAATAAGCCCTTTATCCCGATTTCTCTAGCCTTCAAGCATCTCTCATTTTTCCAAACTACCAAAAGCACAGAAAGGAAAAGTCTTGGGGGTGTCTGTATTTATGCTTCTATGCTTCTCACAAATACATCCGATTACAATGTAACATTCTTAGCTGTTTGTTAGCAGTTTCCCAAGAAAGATTGCTGAACTCAGTGTGCCCCATACGTCTCATTTTAGTAGATCCAGGACCAACATTTTCTTTTTTAGTAGCAAAATCACAATCAGGCTGATTTCTGAACTTAAAGAAAAACATACACACTAGTCTAAGATTTCAGATTCCTGGGCCTGGGTTGAAAGGATCGAAAAAGTTATTTGGCTCTGGCTTCTCGACCTGTTAAGTGTGACTCCTGGGAACATGAGAATTGGGAGGTGGGATGGGGGAAGTATACTCCAATTCACAGCAAAAAACGCTTATTTTTTCTAGAGGTTAGTTTTATTCAATGTTCACTACTTTAAAGCACTGATTTTATATCAGAACAAGTACAGAGGAGAATGCCAGAATATCCAGCTGGCTGCCCTGTGCAATATGACTCTCTCCAGGGGTAACTTCAATTTCTCTGCCACAGCAGAGGTTGAGAAGCACTGGAATAATGAATCCCCTGAACCCTGGCCTTGTCTGCAAGGGTCAGTACATTTTAAAGCTCTCTTAGCAAGCTTACTTCACTTGCTTGTTGGTCTAATCAATTAGGAACCTCTTCCCAAATCTTATTTGAAGTTTCTTCTAACAATCCAAAGGCCATTTCTTTCTTCTTTTGTTTCTAATGTGTCATCATACATTTTAACTCATGGGATCAACAGAAAGGGGAGCATCCTACAAAGCCACCTTAAACCCAGGCTACAGAAGATAAACTGCAGTAATCCCATGATCCATGGAGAAGGCTGCTCAGCACAACACCAAAGCTAAAAAGATGGAGAAGAGTGCTGCAAAGGTGAGAGGGATAAAATAAGAGGCTGTGATTCCAAGGTTGGATGACTTTCAATAACTTCTCCTTGACACTGTCCTTTGGGATTTCTCCTCTGCAGACCTCAGAGGACTCATCTATCCAGAGACCTAATTGTAAGCCTTTTTTTCCCAGTGCCTTAGATGTTTCATTACCTTTATTCGAACTTCATGAGCCTTTGGGGGTGCCACCTCTATCTCCTCTATGGAGAGAGGCTTTCTAGCCTCCCAGGCAACGGCAGCCTTGCATTTGATAACCTGAAATGGGGAAAACAGAGCAAGATGTTTATCCTCCTGAACTAGTAACAAACTACTTATTAGTTAATTTAGATGCTGGTGAATGCTAATCTTAGAAAGTATATCACAATTCACAAAGATACATATAACTCTAAGTGATATGGAGCACTGTCTGGCACGTGTTTATACTTCGTATAAATGATATTCATTATAAAGACTGAATTGAGATGACCACATGAAGAAGTTTAATTCGGGAATTCCCTGGCAGTCCCGTGGTTAGAACTCGGCGCTTTCACTGCTGGGGCCCAGGTTCAATCCCTGTTCCAGGGAAACTAAGATCCCTGCAAACCGCATGCCCCCCCCCCATAAAAAAATAAAGTTTCACTCATCAAATATTTAATGACCCTCTACAATGCATAAACAGGAGCTGGTTAACAATACAGGTTCCAAGAAAATCTGATTCAGCAGTCTGGATACAGGGTCCAAGGAATCTGAATGCTTAAGATGTGCCCTACGAAATTCTTTCGCTCAGGCCGGTTTAAGTAACACTGGTTTAGTGCAAAACTGCACGGTGGGAGGGAGCGTAAGGAAAAGTATCAGAATGCGGGAATTTAAAAAAACCTACATCTATCCCTTTCAACTGTGCTATCCAACACAGTAGCCACTTGCCACGTGTGGCTTTTGAGCGCTTGAAAAATGGCCAGTCTGAACTGAGATAAGCTGTAAGTAGAAAATATACCCAGATTTTGAAGAGTTCGTATAAAAAAATTAAAATATTTCAATAATATTTAAAAAATATTGATTACATGTTGCGATAGTATTTTGACTACATTGGGTTAAGTTTTAATCCAATTTAATACCGTTTTATTGTGGCTAATAGAAAACTTAAAATTATCTATGTGACTCATACTGTATTTCTATAGTATAGTGCTATTTCAGAGTCTAGTCAGTACACTCCTCCTTTACCAGAGAATGAAGTGTAACGAGGAAGGTTTTGACTCGTTCACATAATGCTTATGAAACATGTTCACAGAATAAAGATTGCACTGGGTTTATAGGAGACAGACTCGAAAGCCAACAATTACAAAAAGTGTGATTTAAGTGTGATTTATAGGCACAAAGTGCTACAGAATGCAAAATGTGGAGACAGTGTAACTTTGGTTGGTGGGTTTGGGAAAGCGTCACTTTTAACTGGGATGCGGAAAGATGAGGAAGAGTTAGTTACATAAAGATAAAATATCTACATATAGAGTGACTGTGAATGGTGAATATGAAGCCCCTTATACAGTCCTTGACACAGTGTAGCTCTGCAGAAATAAGGTGGTAGTTATTAGTAGCAAGAGAACAAAGAGTAGAGGAAAAGAACTGAACTATGTAGAAGGATGAGTGGCTTGTGTTAATTGGCTAGGCTGGAAATGATCACTTTTAAAATTAAAATGTAGATATTAAATCTGATCAATCAATCAATCTGGTAAAAAAAAATTCATACACTGCATTTAGAATCTTTTTTCACCTCAATGTACCATAAATCTCAAAACAAAATTCCAAAGGTAAAATTCAGAATACTAACAATGAAGTCACATATTCTAGAGATCTGAAGCAACAAGAATAAATCATCCATAATCTAATCTTTTAAGTCCCTCCTCCACCCTTTTAAAGGAGTTTAACCTTTTCCTGTCAACGACAATTCTAAACAAAGCAAAGCCCCACGCTAAATCCACACGCAACTGCTCTCCTTCAACATCTGAACTATCACAGGAATTATAATTTTTCACATTCTCTGCTGAAGACATTTGGTAATAAGGCAAAAAACCTGCCAACTTGTTAAATCTGAAAGATCGTTTAGAATTTACCATTTCTATTCAAGTACAAGTCTTTTTAGAAAATCTCTTGTTTACAAAGCATTAAAACAATCAGCAACTTTAGACGGATTAATCATATTACTCATATATTTCTGCCTTTATTGTCTAATGTGTATCTCCGGAACTTGCAATAATAGCCTGTTGCACAGGGTTCGGAACCCCGGCTCACTATGTTTAGTGTTATCACTAAGCACGACCAACCACTAAGCCTCAAGTTTTTGGTCTGTAAAATGGGCTACTACCTTGCACAACTGTTATGTGAAGATTAAAGTAGGGTATGTATAAAGCTCTGGTGCCCAAGTGCTCCAAAACGTTACCGAAAGGGCCCTTAGGAGCCTTCCAAAAATACATTCCTTGGGGGCACAGTAATAGCTCAATTATGAACAACTATCGTGAAAAACAGGCAACGTAGGGGCTAGGAGCACGGGCTCTGGCTGCAGCTTTGCCACCTGAAAGTATGGCCCCGGGCAAGTTACTTATTTTTGTGTACGCAAGGCGTGGCGGCCCCTAAGCCACCCCCAGGACACCAGGCTAGAGACCGACTCCCCCCCCACCTCCACTCTCCGGTTCTCCCCACCTCCACCCCGCTTGGGCTGCCCCAGAAAGAAGCAGCAAAAACCCTCCCACGAACGGAGCGGAAACAAAGCTTCCTCCCTCCCTTCTTGCTGAACCGCTCGCCCGAAGCCCCGTTTCAGCTCCGGCAGCCGGAGGCCGTCTCCGGGCCAAGCCCCGCGCGTCTCCCCCTCACCTCCTGCCTACCCACCCCGGGCCTCCCGACCCCCGACCCCCCACCCCCGGCCAGAGGCCCGGTCCTGCTCCATGGTTTCCCTCCCTCCCTTCCTTTTCTGGACTCAGCCAGCGTAGCAGCTGACAATACCTGGCTCGCCATCTCCTCGGATTCCGGTCAGCGCGAAGCGAGGACTCGGGAGGGGTCCCACCACAACGAAAGATCGAGGATGTAGGCGGGGCGTGCGTCCGGCTGGGTCCCGACTGCGCCGGGGAGAGCGTGAAGGCGGGGTTTGCGGGGGTCGGGACGTGAGGGGCGGGGCCTGCGGTGCGGCCCGGCCAACGCGCCAGCGGAGGCCCAGGTGGTCTCGCGGGGAGCTGCAGGGGTTTCAAGGAGGCTGGGTGGCGGCGGCCGCTTCGTGAGCCACGTGACAGGCTCCCTGCACTATATCTGTCAGGAAAGGGTTTCCCCGTGTGACTGTAGCCCAGGCAGCGTCGATAAAGCTTACAAAGGAGAGTTGTGGAAGGTGAGGACCCAGGAATTAAATTCTCTGGAAGCATGTGAGAAACCGTGAGAGGACTGCAGTGTCTTTGTGCTCCTTCTACACACTTTGTGGGCACATCTTGAGGGCGCAAGGCGAGTAAGGTGCAGTTGTTCGAGGGAGTCTCCGTCAGCTGAGCTGTGCGAAGAAGGATAAAGGGCACCCCCCAAAACGGAGGCTCCTTCAGGAAACTTCCCAGCATAAACTTGAAAAAAACGCGCAAGGGATGACCAGTGACTTTATTCAGTGTCCTGCTGGGGACTGTGGCGTGGGAGACAGCCTCTCAGATAGCTCAGAAGAGTTGTCTTGGGAGGCCAGTAGATATGTGATTTGGAGGAGGGAGGTCCATGTAATCCAGCGTGTTATCTCCTAGAAGGTTATTGCTAGTCCCGAGGAACAGGTATCTTTTTTCGGGCCTCTCACTGTTGTGGCCTCTCCCGTTGCGGAGCACAGGCTCCGGACGCGCAGGCTCAGCGGCCATGGCTCACGGGCCCAGCCGCTCCGCGGCATGTGGGATCTTCCCGGACCGGGGCACGAACCCGTGTCCCCTGCATCGGCAGGCGGACTCTCAACCACTGCGCCACCAGGGAAGCCCCAGGTATCTTAAGTGAATGATTTTCGTGCATGGGAAGGTGTGAGAATCCAGGTTCATAAAAAAGTTTCTCTTGAAAAATATTTCTCACTATCTAAGGGCCTGTTTCTCCTGTTTTCCCAGAGCACGGAGTGCCACTTCCCTGATCTTCACCCTAATTCCTTTCAGGGTGCACTGTAGGTCAGAGACTGCAGTGGCCAGTGACTCAGTCCTTGCAGAACTGGATGGTGGGCAACATCCTTCATTTTACACCAGGCTCCTATGCCAGCTGCTGCTGAGGGGTGAGTAGGATTTCTGATGGTGGTCGATAGGACATGGGAGAGAACTGCGAGGAGAAGGGGGCAGGGAAAAATCTCTGAAACATGGATGCATTTGATGTGTTTTAAGAGTGGACCAGAGTGTAGAGAGAGGGAGGCTGAGGTGTTTGCCAGTTTACTCTTTTTTATTTTTTTTAATCTATTTATATTTTTGCTGTGTTGGGTCTTCATTTCTGTGCGAGGGCTTTCTCTAGTTGTGGCAAGCGGTGGTCACTCTTCACTGCGGTGCGCGGGCCTCTCACTGTCGCAGCCTCTCTTGTTGTGGAGCACAGGCTCCAGACGCGCAGGCTCAGCAGTTGTGGCTCACGGGCCTAGTTGCTCCGCGGCATGTGGGATCTTCCTAGACCAGGGCTTGAACCCGTGTCCCCTGCATTAGCAGGCAGGTTCTCAACCACTGCGCCACCAGGGAAGCCCTGCCAGTTTACTCTTAAACTCTGTTATGGATGCTGAGTCTTATTAAAATGGCTCTACTGAACAGACCACTCTTCTTCCTTGCTGCTCAGCCTTTTTAATGGCTTTTTTTTTTTTTTTTTTTTTTGCGGTACGCGGGCCTCTCACTGTTGTGGCCTCTCCCCTTGCGGAGCACAGGCTCCGGACACGCAGGCTCAGCAGCCATGGCTCACGGGCCCAGCTGCTCCGTGGCCTGTGGGATCTTCCCGGACCGGGGCACGAACCCCTGACCCCTGCATCGGCAGGCGGACTCTCAACCACTGCGCCACCAGGGAAGCCCTTTAATGGCTTTTTAATGGCTCCTTTCCCTCAGTATATACCTTAAGGGTTAGTGCTCCCAAAAAGTTTGTCCGAAATCTTTCCTTTCACTCCACCCACTCATCTACACCATGGCTTTTAACTTCTATTTATATAAGGACCACTTCTAGATTATGAATCAGGATGGCTCCCAGTAAACTCCAGACTTGGGCACACAACTGCCTTCTAGACCTCTGCCTCCATTAGGATATCTCACAATTATCTCAGACTCAACTTGTCCCAAACTCATCCTGTCATCCTTTTTGCTTAAAGGTACTCTTTTTTCTGTCTTTGTGTGGATCACTGAAGGACCGAGATCTAATCATAAGACTACAGAAACCTTCCCCTTCTCCTGCACCTTACCATTACATGACTAAAGGCCTATTTACCACCTTTTAACCCAATAAGTATATCATATGTGCCTTTCAACAAAAAATAACAAGGTGTACTAAAAGGCAAACAGTTCGAAGAGACAGAGCAAGCATTAGAACCAGACTTTGAGATTGCAGTGATGTTGACATTATCAGGAATTTAAAATAACTATGATTAATATGCTAAGGGCGCTAATGGAAAAAATAGACAGTATGCAAGAACAGATGGATAATGTAAACAGAAAGATGGAAATTCTAAGAAAGAAACAAAAAGAAATGCTAGAAATTAAAATCACTGAAATGGAAATGAAGAATGCCTTTGGTGGGCTTTTTTTTTTTGCCGTATGCGGGCCTCTCACTGTTGTGGCCTCTTTTGTTGCGGAGCACAGGCTCTGGACGCACAGGCTCAGTGGCCATGGCTCATGGGCCCAGCCGCTCCGCGGCATGTGGGATCTTCCCGGACCGGGGCACGAACCCATGTCCCCTGCATCGGCAGGCGGACTCTCAACCACTGTGCTACCAGGGGAGCCCTTTTTTTAAAAAAAATAATTTATTTATTTATTTATTTTGGCTGCATTGGGTCTTTGTTGCTGCACACAGGCTTTTCCCTAATTGCGGCAAGTGGGGGCTACTGTTTGTTCCAGTGCATGGGCTTCTCATTGCAGTGGCTTCTCTTGCGGAGCATGGGCTCTAGGTGCACAGGCTTCAGTAGTTGTGGCATGCGGGCTCAGTAGTTGTGGTTTGTGGGCTCTAGAGTGCAGGCTCAGTAGTTGTGGTGCAAGGGCTTAGTTGCTCCACATCATGTGGGATCTTCCCAGAACAGGGATCGAACCCATGTCCCTTGCATTGGCAGGCGGATTCTTAACCACTGAGCCACCAGGGAAGTGCCGGTGGGTTTATTTGTAGATTGTACATAGCTGAGGAAAAGATGTATGAGGTTGAAGATATGTCAGTAGAAACTTGCTAAACTGAAAAGCAAACAAAAAAAAACACAAAAATAAATGGAAAAGAATATCTAGGAGCTATGGGATAACTACAAAAGGCATAACATAGACATAATGAGAATGCCAGAAGAAGGAAGAGAAAGAAACAGAAGCAATATTTAGGGCAATAATGATTGAGAATTTCCTCAAGTTAATGTCAAACACTGAACCACAGATTGAAGAAGCTCAGAGAACACCAAGGAGGCTAATGCCAAAAAACAAAACAAAAATAAACAAAGAAAAAAACTACACCTAGGCATAACATATTCAAATGACAGAAAATCAAAGATGAAAAAATCTTGAAAGAAGCCAGAGGGAAAAAAACACCTTACCAAAAGAGGAACAAAGATAAGAATTACAACAAATTTCTCCTCAGAAATCACCTATGCAAAAACATAGTGAAGTGAAGTATATAAGTGTTGAGGGAAAAAACCTTCCAATCTAGAATTCTGTGTCCTGTGACTTTATCCTTTAAAAGTGAAGGAGAGATAAAGACTTTCTTAGACAGAGAACCATTGAGGAAATTTGTTGCCAGAAGACCTGTCTTACAAGAAGTGTTAAAAGAAGTTCTTCAGAGAGAAGGAAAGTGAGTCAGGTCAGAAACTCAGATCCAAATAGAGAAGGAAGGGCAATAGGGAATGAATAAGTGAAGGTAGAATAAAAACTTTTATTTTTCTTTATTGATTTAACAGATAACAGTTTGTTCAAAATAATAATAGTGGGATTTCCCTGGTGGTCCAGTGGTTAAGAATCTGCCTTCCAATGCAGGGGACATGGGTTCGATCCCTGGACAGGGAGCTAAGATCCCACATGCTGCGGGGCAGCTAAGCCCGTGTGCCACAACTAGAGAGCCTGTGAGCCTCAACTACTGAGCCCGCACACTCTGGAGTCCACATGCCACAACTGGAGAGCCTGTGTGCTGCAGCTACTGAGCCCACACACTCTGGAGCCCATGCGCCACAACTAGAAAGAAGCCCATTCACTGCAATGAAGAACCTGTGTGCCGCAATGAAAGATCCTGCATGCGGCAACAAAAGATCCCGCGTGCTGCAACTAAGATCCGACACAGCCGAATAAATAAATAGTGGAAAATAATGTAGAAAATAACCTAGGCTCCAATTCCATCTTCTCATTAAAAAAAGTGATAACAGCAAAAACATTTGATGATTATAGTTATGTATAATTGAAGTGGATGACAGCAATGATACAAGGGATTAGAGGGCAGAATTAGGATTATATTGTTATTGTAAAGTATTAGTACTACCAATGAATCCGTATAGTGCTATCTGAAAGTGAACTTGGATTAGCTGTAAATATGTATTGCAAACTCTAGGGCAACCACTAAATTTTTTTAAGAAGTATATGGGAACATATGTATATGTATAACTAATTCACTTTGTTATAAAGCAGAAACTAACACACCATTGTTAAGCAATTATATTCCAGTAAAGATGTAAAAAAATAATAAAGAAGTATAGGTGACATGCTGAGAAGGAAACATGGAATCATGTAATATACTGCATTAACACCAGAGAAGGTAGAAAAGGAGAAGACAAAAACGGTAACAAAGAAGAAGGACAACAAATAGGAAACAGTAACAAATATGATAGATAGTAATCCACCTGTATCAGTAATCACTTTAAATGTCAGTAGTCTAAATGCACCAATTAAAAGATAGAGACTATCAGTATAAATCAAAAAACAAGTCCCAAATATATTTTATATACAAAAAACCAACTTTAAATATAAAGACACATATAGGTTAAAAGTAAGAGGATGGAGAAAGATATAACATCCTAACGCTACTCCAAAGAAAGAGCAGCTGTATTAATTTCAGACAGCAGATTCAAAGCAGATTCAAAGCAGATTCAAAGGAGAGGGGGAGAGAGGGAAACTACTGCCTCACAACTTAGTTAATAATTTATTATTAACTTAGTTATTAATTTTACTAATTAATAGTTTTTATTGATTAATGTTATTAATAAAAATAATGCTCGTAATGACTATTCTGAGTTATTAGGATTAGATTTGTGATTATATAGGAAAAAAGAGGAGTATAGGAATATTTTGGAAAAATTTCACTCAAAAGGGCTGATACAGGGCTTCCCTGGTGGCGCAGTGGTTGAGAATCTGCTGGCCAATGCAGGGGACATGGGTTCGAGCCCTGGTCCGGGAAAATCCCACATGCCACGGGGCAACTAAGCCCGTGCGCCACAACTACTGAGCCTGCGCTCTAGAGTCCGCGAGCCACAACTACTGAGCCCGCATGACTAGAGCCCGTACTCTGCAACAAGAGAAGCCACTGCAGTGAGAAGCCCGCGCACTGCAACGAAGAGTAGCCCCTGCTTACCGCAACTAGAGAAAGCCCATGTACAGCAACGAAGACTCGCAGCCAAAAATAAGATAAATAATTAATTTTAAAAAAAGGCTGGGCTTCCCTGGTGGCGCAGTGGTTGAGAGTCCGCCTGCTGATGCAGGGGACACGGGTTCGTGCCCCAGTCCGGGAAGATCCCACATGCCACGGAGCAGCTAGGCCCGTGAGCCATGGCCACTGAGCCTGCGCATCTGGAGCCTGTGCTCCGCAACGGGAGAGGCCACAACAGTGAGAGGCCCGCATACTGCCAAAAAAAAAAAGGCTGATATAAACTATTTGGACACTTGTGAGGGTAAACGTTGGTATCAGACAACACATATCTATTGAGCATCTCTAACAGACAGAAGGGTGGATTCAAGGACTGTTCTGCCTTCAAGGAACTTACAAACATATACTTGAAAAACGAGCAGTGGAAACAGCATGTCCTAAGATTCCGGTAAAGATACTAAGAGCCAAAGGATATCAGGGAAGGAAAACAGCTTTATGGTTGCCAAGATCTGAAAAGGAGGTGGGTCTCAAGCTGGGCCTGGGAAGGACTGAGGAACCCAAGGAGAGGTGGGGAGGGCATGAAGAGAAAGAACCCAACTGATATAGAGAATAACATGAGAAAGGCCAACCACTTGAGGGGTGCGTCCTATTCCCCACAGTGCCAACAAAGGAAGCCTGTACAGATGGATTAACTGGCTTCCATTTCTAATGAAAGAGAATCTTAAATAAGCAGGAATATAAGTTTCTGCTTTGAGATATTACTACCTTCCTCAGCCAAAGTTTCAGAGTTTATATCTTCTCTCCGAGTTAGACATGTGGTAAACATTAAAAATAACCCCAAACTGGTGGATTTCAGAAATTATGCTAAACCGAGATCTAGTCTTTGTTACTCTAATCTAAATTATTATGTCTTATTCTTAGACTGCCCATTGTAGCATCTATTAGTATAATAGTTTGAAAATGCTCATTTTGCTTTTCATATAAATCTTATTGTCTGTTATATCTTGCAACTATAAATAGTTTTACTTACTACATTTATTATAGGTACATTGTTCTTTGTCATTTCTAGTTGAATATAGAAAATAGATTACTTAGTGCAAATTACAGATGTTTAGCTCTGTTAATCTCTAAACATTATACATTGTGATAATTATCAAAGATGAAAAGGGCAATTATTTAATAAAAATGGAAATTTGGGAGTAGATGTATTTTCTTTTTAAAAATCTTTATATATATGTGTATACATATATATTCGTTTATACAGTTTCTGATATCCCAGTACTAGTGATTATAGTTCACAGTAGTAAAGTGGGGCTAAGAGAAATGAACAAATGTTAAAAAGGAAATTATTTAGCAGCTTGTTAAAGAAGAGTAGCTTGTAACTTATTGTAACTTGTGTTACATATATAATATATGTAACACAAGATTTAAAGATATATGTATCTTATTACATTCTACATATTAATAGTGATTTTTTCTGTTAAAAAGCTTTTTATTATGGAAAAGTTTAAATGTATACAATAGTAGACAGAGCAGTTTAATGAAACCCCATATATTTATCACCCCACCTAAAAAATTATAAACATATAGGCAATCTAGTTTTATTTATGATCCCTTCATTCCCCACTCCCACCTCTCCAGAACTAGTTTTACACAATGCCCAAACATCTTATGATTCCATAAACACATAAATGATCATAGTAATAACATAGGAAATACTAACATTTTATGGATAAAAATGCTGTAATCTCTATAGCTGTTTGATATTGATATATTAACTGTAAATATCTGTTTAACTTCACAGTTATCATTGTTCATCATATCAGATAATGAATTAACCAGACAGGTTCAGATTTAGTCAGCTAGTATTACAAATCGTTCCTGGTGTTGTCAAAAGAGCAGGACTGTCCTAATGCTGTTAATAATAATAAAACAACAATCAGTATAATTTTCATGACAAATTTCACCAAAACCCATGAATAATTTTTGTTTTTTTGTTTCAAGATTTGTCTTAATATTTCTTTATAGATACCCACTTTGCTAAGTCTAATTTCTTTTATCTTGTCATCCACTTCCATTCATGACATTACTAATACTTTATTCATGGTGTTAGTAAGCTGGGGAAAAATTGGGGACCCTCACTTGATTCTGGGCAAGATCCTTGTGGCCCAGTGGTGTTACAGAGAAGTAGAGCATGTTGAGGTTGTCGTGAGATTTTTGTCTTGGAATAGTCACTGCTCTTGGCTCTCCTGTAGCTTAGGGAAAATTGGGCATCAAAAGAAGGGGTGGTTGGTGTGTTGCAATACTGCTTGCGGAGAACTCAAAAATTTCTACTCCTTCAACGTGTAGAAGCAAGGAGGGGGATAAGCCTCAAAGGCAGAGAATCTTGGACCTTACTGCTGGGAGCTGTGGAATCCCTGGCATCAGCAGGTTGCCATGCACAAATATTTTCTTCACCCAGGACCTGGAGCTACACCTACCTATGGAGGGAGAACTTCTGTGGCCTTTCCTCACCATGAGTCAGGGTCACTACACCTTAACAGGCCACCTGCGTGTTTTGTTCCCTCCAGTTCCTTGCTTCTGTGCAGTTGGTATGGCAGGAGGGCCTACCCTCAGTTGTGCTTCATGTTCCCGTATGGTCAGCATCCTTGGGGAGGTCCATCCTCTGCCTTCTCTGCTGCCACCTTTCCAGGTGTGTGGGCAGTCAGGTGGTCTTCTCAGTAGGCCAGGGGGAAGTGGGAGGCCTCATTCAGGTGTCTACCCTTAAGCCTCCATTCTACCACTGACTACCAGGCCTACATGGGATAGTATGAAAGACTTGCCCAGCTATTAATAAAGTAGTGCAGCATTTTCCATTTGGCTGCCACTTAGCAGTCGTTGTGGGTATATTCCGTGAATGAGAAAAAGGGTAGTTGTGGAGGAGCTATGAGCGCCAGGGTCTAAGGCCGTAAACCCTAACCTGACTCCTAACTTGAGGAATACTGCTTATGGGAATATTGAGATTGTACAAGGTATTTTAGGGCTTACACACTAAGTTACTTTGTGTAGCTTAAAAAATAATGTTTACTTTTGCTTTTCTTGTTTTCTTTAGAAAATCTTTGATGTGCAATAGCTAAGAAGTGAAGCAACTTTATACCTATCTGTATGGTTTCAGGTTAGCTCCTAACTACTGTTAGGATCCCAGAAAAAGACTGAGTGAAGCCAAGACCTTGGGAAAAGTGTGGACAGAGAGAAACCCTAGAAAAAGGGAGGAAAGGGGGTGCCCATGAAGAACAGGAGGATCGGGAGTGGGGAGGGACTCCTGGGAAGGAGCAGAATTCAGACCGTCGTAAACAGAACCCAAGGATCTCTGGGGGTGCCTCAGGCAGAGCCCACAGCACCCCACCCCTGTTTTCGTCACACCCTGGACTTCCGCTCATGGATTTCTTTTGGAGAATTCTGAAACTGCAACTTTAAAATAGAGGTCTAAAAGCAAGGACTATGACATAGTTATAGTCATTGTCAGTACCCACAGAAAATCAGAAACACTTGGAAAAACAGCTACCTCTACCTAACTCTTAAAACACCACCGTGTGTTACAACCCCACTTCAGGCACAGTTTTCTGGAAGAGTCTGCTGCCTCCTGGCCGAGCAGAGGCCTTTGCCAACCTGTAGAACTTGTTGTCTGATCTTGATATCTGTCTCACAGGGCCTGCCATTACTCTTCTTGATACAGAAGATCTCTTATGCGGCCAATTTGGTGTGGCTCACAGGCATCCAGGTTGCTGCCTTTGATGTAGTTGGAGTATTTCTGGTAGTGTTCTGGATTCAGATCTTCATTGATAGGCTCCTTCTGTGGGTGTTTTACAGGACTGGACAGCTTGAAGGCCTTAGGGAGGAGGTACACACCATCTCCCACTCGATACTGGATGCCATTCTTGGTGGCTGAGCTGTAGAGAACCTGGCCATCCAGATCCTTGAGCTGCTCTGTGATCCTGGGAATTTCTTTTTGCCTCATTCCAGCCAGATGAACATAGCTTGTGCAGAGTTTATACTTTTCCTCCATTGGCTGAGTTTTTGGAGGGGACTTAAATCTCACATTGTTTTGATCATACCACCGCTGGTAGAGATAGGACTTCCCATCCCATCATCCTCTGCCATCAGGGCCTCAGAATCCATGCCTCCCTCCAAGGCCCAGTTTTATGACAGAACTTTATAGACCTTCACTTTGCTGTGAGTGTATGAAAAGCTGCATGTTCTCACATTTGTCCACCAGGAACAGCTCCAAGGGGTCTGATGTGGCCCCGAGGACGTTGTGTGTCCCAACCCAGAACCAGTGGGTATGCAAGCTCTGCCTTTGCTGCTGTCCTCCCATAGTGCCATGACAGTGGTTTTGAGGAATTATCTGGAATAACAGAGACACAGTTCCCCACTTCCAGGGTTTCTGAGACAATGTATACTTTCTTATAGTAACTCTTCTTCCCAGCAGTCTTGATGGCTTCTCCAACCCAATAGATCAAATTCTTGTACTTTCTTTTCTCCTGATACATTTTTTTGGAGTGATGGCATCTCCAGGATACTGCCATTGACATTGCTGTGATCTGCCTCCTTCATGACCATATTGGGACACCTCTGTTGGCAAGCCTGTTTGCTCCATTCCCTACCACCAAATTTAACCGTATCCTTACAGGCTTTACACTTTCCACATTCGGGCTGTTGACGAATCTTGCAAATGCCACACAGTCGGCGTTTAAAAGCATTCGTCTTGTCTTTGTCATCCTTTTCAATTTGCTCTGTGAAGAAAGTGTCAGAGGTCTGGTAGAGCAGCTTGGTAGTGGTGGCTTTAGTGAGGCCTTTGTCCTTCTTCTTGGTAGAATGCCCAATGGTCTGACATCTTTCAGCTTGCCTTTTTCCCAGAATGACCCCTGCCAACTTGATCAGGTCCCTCATGTAGTGGGTCAGGAAGATGGGCTGCTTGTCACTATCCCCAGTCTCATCATAATTCTCTACTTGTTCCACCACAAACTGGGCAGTGAATTGACTTAGATTGAGCACAGAGGAGAAACAGTAACTTCAGTCTTATTGATCCGGTCTTCATAGGCTGAGTCAGGTTGTTCTGCAGGAACTCAACTACTGCCTTACTTGTGTAGATCTTCTCTTGCATCATGCTGAACATCAGTGCATTCTCTGCTTTGGGAGCCATCATAATACATTTGACAAATGAGGTGCTGAAGCTCATGAGAGCCTTTTCACCTCTGTCAAAGCCAGTGATCCACCATTCACTTATGGGGCCAAGAATTTTGCCATTAACACCACTTTCAAGAGATTGGTCATCATTTTATATTGATTTTGCTGAATCAGAAAAGAAGAGTTTGACATTCTTCTTAATTAGGCAGGTGTTGATCGGGCACAGGTGACCACTTTTACAGTACATGCTGAAGCATGTCAGTTTGGTTGGGGAAGAGCCTCTCAAAGCCAGGTTCATTGGCTTTGAAGATAGACATTCTCCCATTTGTAAGCAACTGCATCTCATCCACTGCATCAGGAGGATGCTCTTCATATCCTAGTTCAGTGTCATCCAGGTACTGTCTGCATTGAATGCACCTTGGAGGATGGGTCTTGGAGGACACAACTATTTTGGTTTGAGCAACTTTTTTCTCAGTTGGGTCCTTGGATATAGTTTTGCACCTCTTCTCCCTGCTGGCACTTTAATCTTGGACTTTCCGTCTCCAAACTTTTCATCCTTCTCTTTCTAATCGGAAACTTGTGATATTACTCTTTCAGGTTCTTTTTCCTCACGTCTCTGGCAGCTAGAATCTTTGGGTTGTCTTCTGTGCCTCTTTTCATCTTTCTTATCTCCTTCATCCTGAATTTTATCTTGAACTCCCTGTTCTGCCTGGCTTCTTAGATTTCTATTTAGGTGCTTGTTCTTTAGTTTGACCTCTGAATCTCTTCTTTTTCATCTCTTTGTTCTTCTTCCTCTGTGTGTGTTTATGGTTTTACTCTTTCTTGTTCTTCTGCAGGGAGTGGTCTAGCAACTGGTTCTCTGGATGTGACTTTATGTCTCTTTTCCTCCTAGTCTTTTTCTTCTTCATTGATAGAGTCATCCAATTTTGGTCTTTTAAGTTCTTCCTCAGATTTCCTTGCGAAATGAGATGTGACGGTGGTCTGACTGGTAGTTTGCCTTTATAATCCTGGGCCTAGATGAGACTTCAGACTTTGTTTCTCCATCAGACTTGCATCTTCTGGGTATGCGAAGTTTAGAAACGGGTTTGGGACACTTGTTTTCCTCTACCATTCCCACACTGTGGTCCTTACCACTTGTTTTCTAGACATCCATTCACTTCCCAACTGAAAGCCTGAGATCTGTTCTCCAAGGATAAATCTTTATTTAAAGGGATTTGATTTTAGCCAGGTAGCCCTCCACTGATAATTCTTCTTTATGTATTTTATATAGTCACACAACTGATTTTTAAATTTTGTTTGCAGAAATTCATGCAAGGGGTTCAATTTCTCCTTCACACATTCCCTTTCTGTTAAGCTATCTGAAAACACATGGAGTCTGCTCCTGAACTGCAAAGAAAATCATCCTCACCACAATGAGCAGGGATCATTTCTTTTCTTCTTTTTTTTTTTTAAACATCTTTATTGGAGTATAATTGCTTTACAATGGTGTGTTAGTTTCTGCTTTATAACAAAGTGAATCAGCTATACGTATACATATATCCCCATATCCCCTCCCTCTTGCTTCTCCTACCCTCCTTATCCCACTCCTCTAGGTGGTCACAAAAAACCGAGCTGATCTCCCCGTGCTATGTGGCTGAATCCCACTAGCTATCTATTTTACATTTGGTAGTGTATATATGTCCATGCCACTTTCTCACTTCGTCCCAGCTTACCCTTCCCCCTCCCCGTGTCCTCAAGTCCATTCTCTACGTCTGTGTCTTTATTCCTGTCCTGCCCCTATGTTCTTCAGAACCTTTTTTTTTTTTCAGATTCCATATATATGTGTTAGCATACGGTATTTGTTTTTCTCTTTCTGACTAACTTCACACTGCATAACAGACTCTAGGTCCATCCATGTCACTACAAATAACTCAATTTTGTTTCCTTTTATGGCTGAGTAATATTCCATTGTATATATGTGCCACATCTTCTTTATCCATTCATCTGTTGATGGACCCTTCGGTTGCTTCCACGTCCTGGCTATTGTAAATAGAGCTGCAATGAACATTGTGGTACATGACTCTTTTTGAAGTATGGTTTTCTCAGGGTATATGCCCAGTAGTGGGATTGCTGGGTCATATGGTAGTTCTATTTTTAGTTTTTTAAGGAACCTCCATACTGTTCTCCATAGTGGCTGTATCAATTTACATTCCCACCAACAGTGCAGGAGGGTTCCCTTTTCTCCACACCCTCTCTAGCATTTACTGTTTGTAGATTTTTTGATGGCCATTCTGACTGGTGTGAGGTGATACCTCATTGTAGTTTTGATTTGCATTTCTCTAATGATTAGTGATGTTGAGCATTCTTTCATGTGTTTGTTGGCTATCTGTATATCTTCTTTGGAGAAATGTCTATTTAAGTCTTCTGCCCATTTTTGGATTGGGTTGTTTGTTTTTTTGATATTGAGCTGCATGAGCTGCTTGTAAATTTTGGAGATTAATCCTTTGTCAGTTGCTTCATTTGCAAATATTTTCTCCCATTCTGAGGGTTGTCTTTTCATCTTGTTTATGGTTTCCTTTGCTGTGCAAAAGCTTTTAAGTTTCATTAGGTTCCATTTGTTTATTTTTGTTTTTATTTCCATTTCTCTGGGAGGTGGGTCAAAAAGAATCTTGCTGTGATGTATGTCATAGAGTGTTCTGCCTATGTTTTCCTCTAAGAGTTTTATAGTGACTGGCCTTACATTTAGGTCTTTAATCCATTTTGAGTTTATATTTGTGTATGGTGTTAGGGAGTGTTCTAATTTCATTCCTTTACATGTAGCTGTCCAGTTTTCCCAGCACCACTTATGGAAGAGGCTATCTTTCTCCATTGTATGTTCTTGCCTACTTTGTCATATATTAGGTGACCATATGTGCGTGGGTTTATCTCTGGGCTTTCTATCCTGTTCCATTGACCTATATTTCTGTTTTTGTGTCGGTACCATACTGTCTTGATTACTGTAGCTTTGTAGTATATTCTGAAGTCAGGGAGCCTGATTCCTCCAGCTCCATTTTTCCTTCTCAAGATTGCTTTGGCTATTCCTGGTGTTTTGTGTTTCCATACAACTTGTGAAATTTTTTGTTCTAGTTCTGTGAAAAATGCCATTGGTTGTTTGATAGGGATTGCATTGAATCTATAGATTGCTTTGGGTAGTATAGTCATTTTCACAATGTTGATTCTTCCAATCCAAGAACATGGTATATCTCTCCATCTGTTTGTATCATCTTTAATTTCTTCCATCAGTGTCTTATAGTTTTCTGCATACAAGTCTTTTGTCTCCTTAGGTAGGTTTATTCCTAGGTATTTTATTCTTTTTGTTGCAGTGGTAAATGGGAGTGTTTCCTTAATTTCTCTTTCAGATTTTTCATCATTAGTTTATAGGTATGCAAGAGATTTCTGTGTGTTAATATTGTATCCTGCTACTTTACCAAATTCATTGATTAGCTCTAGTAGTTTTCTGGTAGCATCTTTAGGATTCTCTATGTATAGTATCATGTAATCTGCAAACAGTAACAGCTTTACTTCTTCTTTTCCGATTTGTATTCCTTTTATTTCTTTTTCTTCTCTGATTGCTGTGGCTAAAACTTCCAAAACTATGTTCAGTAATAATGGTGAGAGGGGACAACCTTGTCTTGCTACTGATCTTAGTGGAAATGGTTTCAGTTTTTCACCATTGAGAATGATGTTGGCTGTGGGTTTGTCATATACGGCCTTTATTATGTAGAAGTAAGTTCCCTCTATGCCTACTTTCTGGAGGGTTTTTATCATAAATGGGTGCTGAATTTTCTCAAAAGCTTTTTCTGCATCTATTGAGGCGATCATATGGTTTTTCTCCTTCCATTTGTTAATATGGTGTATCACATTGATTGATTTCCATATATTGAAGAATCCTTGCATTCCTGGGATAAACCCCACTTGATCATGGTGTATGATCCTCTTAATGTGTTGTTGGATTGTTTGCTAGTATTTTGTTGAGGATTTTTGCCTCTATATTCATCAGTGATATTGGTCTTTAGTTTTCTTCTTTTGTGACATCTTTGTCTGGTTTTGGTATCAGAGTGATGGTGGGTCGTAGAATGAGTTTGGGAGTGTTTCTCTCTCTGCTATATTTTGGAAGAGTTGGAGAAGGTTAGGTGTTAGCTCTTCTCTAAATGTTTGTTGGAATTCGCCTGTGAAGCTATCTCATCCTGGGCTTTTGTTTGTTGGAAGATTTTTAATCACAGTCTCAATTTCAGTCCTTGTGAATGGTCTGTTCATATTTTCTGTTTCTTCCTGGTTCAGTCTCAGAAGGTTGTGCTTTTCTAAAAATTTCTTCCAGGTTGTCCATTTTATTGGCATATAGTTGCTTGTAGTAATCTCTCATGATCCTTTGTATTTCTGCAGTGTCACTTGTTACTTCTCCTTTTTCATTTCTAATTCTATTGTTTTGAGTCTTTTCCCTTTTTTGTTGATGAGTCTGGCTAATGGTTTATCAATTTTGTTTATCGTCTCAACAAACCAGCTTTTAGTTTTATTGACCTTTGCAATCGTTTCCTTCATTTCTTTTTCATTTACAACTGATCTGCTCTTTATGATTTCTTTCCTTCTGCCAACTTGGGGTTTTTTGTTCTTCTTTCTCTGATTGCTTTAGGTGTAAGGTTAGGTTGTTTTTTTGAGATGTTTCTTGTTTCTTGAGTTAGGATTGTATTGCTATAAACTTGCCTCTTTGAACTGCTTTTGCTGCATCCCATAGGTTTTGGGTTGTTGTGTTTGCATTGTCATTTGTTTCTAGGTATTTTTTGATTTTCTGTTTTATTTCTTCAGTGATCTCTTGGTTATTAAGTAGTGTATTGTTTAGCCTCCATGTGTTTGTATTTTTTACAGATTTTTTCCTGTAATTGATATCTTGTCTCATAGCGCTGTGGTCAGAGAAGATACTTGATACAATTTCAGTTTTCTTAAATTTACCAAGGTGTGATGTGTGACCCAAGATATAATCTATCCTGGAAACTGTTCCCTGAGCACTTGAGGAGAAAGTGTATTCTGTTTTTTTTGGATGAAATGTCCTATAAATATCAATTAAGTCCATCTTGTTTAATGTATCATTTAAAGCTTGTGTTTCCTTATTTATTTTCATTTTGGATGATCTGTCCATTGGTGAAGGTGGGGTGTTAAAGTCCCCTACTATGATTGTGTTACTGTTGATTTCCCCTTTTATGGCTGTTAGCATTTGCCTTGTGTATTGAGGTGCTCCTATGTTGGGTACATAAATATTTAGGATTGTTATAACTTCTTCTTGGATTAATCCCTTGATCATTATGTAGTGTCCTTTTTTGTCTCTTGTAATAGTCTTTATTTTAAAGTCTATTTTGTCTGATATGAGAATTGCTACTCCAGCTTTCTTTTGATTCCCTTTTGCATGGAATATCTTTTTCCATCCCCTCACTTTCAGTCTGTATGTGTCCCTAGGTCTGAAGTGGGTCTCTACAGATAGCATATTTATGGGTCTTGTTTTTGTATCCATTCAACCATTTTATGTCTTTTGGTGGGAGCATTTAATCCATTTACATTTAAGGTAATTATCGATATGTATGTTCCTATTACCATTTTCTTAATTGTTCTTTTCTTTTTATTGAACCTCTTTTTGATATGTTGCAGTTAACACTTTTGCAAATTAGGGAGTTAATATGAGTAGGGATATTTTCTCAGATTTCTTTCCCAGGAAGTATCCTTGGTCCTCACACTGTGGACCTATTTTCTTCTTTTGCAACATTTGTTCTCTGCTTCAAAGTTCTGTCATTTAACTGTATAGTTTCCCCCTTTCAATTCTTTTTGTTGCCTTTTTACATCTCTTCTGTGTAACACTGTTCCTGATGTTTTGGCCTTTGCTTCTATTGACCAACACTGTGGTTGACTATTTTAACCAAAATCATTGATCCTAGTCTTACCCACTCCCCAGTTACCAGGGATCCCCTGATTGGGACATTTTTATAAATCATTTCTCAGGGTCTATGCAAAGAGAGTACAATGTAGCTAAAATTGTAGACTTGAATCACTTATAAGACAGCCATGACAAAGCAAGAGAATGAGGCAAGCGGGGAACCCTTTAAGTATCTGTTACCTGCCACTCACTACTCACATCTTCATGGTTTTCACCTGAGCCTGATAATGAAAGGCCTGGAGTGGGCATTCTGTGTCAGTTGCAGACCACAATGATTCCAGACTCAGGGCTATATTGTACTATATTGAGCCTGCCATTATACTCTAGAAAACTCTCTTTCTATGGAGCAGCCCCAACTGAGTTAACAATTGTTTGTGAAGGGGAAAATATGTGTCAGTTTATATCACCACTCTATGTTGGAACAGTGTATGTCCATGTACATTATGGAAATAGAGTAGGAACTTTTCTTTTTTGCAAATGGTCACTATTTCATCTTTTAAGGACATCGGGTACTTCTGATGATGTGGAAGGTGTCAGAAAAGACACACTGGTTAGTTTTCAACATCAAATGAAAATAGAATCATCATAAAGGTTTTTCAAACTGCTCACTCATCTCTTTGGTAATTTACCTTTTTCCTTGGTACATTAGGTCAAATGCCTCATTAACTTTGTCAAAAGCAAGGGTATGGGACACCAATGCATCCAGATCGAATTTCTAATTCTTGTAGTCAGCAGCCAGCTTTGGGACAGAATCGATACCTTTCCAGACTGTAATTGGCCAAAATGCCAAATAAAGACATGGTGCTTGACATGAAAAGGTAGTTTAACCAGTGTTTGTCGAATGAATGAAATTATCAGGTCAGATTTGGGTTGCTTCAAATAGGTTATCTCCCTGCCATCTTTAATTTTTTGTACTTTTATCTGTTAAATTTTTTTTCTTCAAAAGAAAAATTCAAGATTATTTTCTATTTCTACATAAGGAAGTATCTCAATTTGATCACCGTCTACCTTTTGTTCCCCTATGTTGGTCCATTTTAATGCAAACTGAATTTCAATTTGCAAATTATAGTTATCCTTCTATAAAGAAACTCTGTTTACTTTCAAGTAACTAATAGAATAAACAGCTTTCATGTAGTCTTCAGGTATATTCTAGGCACTCAATATTTAAAAAATAAATTATTTTCCTTTCCTTTCAATAATCCTAATTATGATAATTTGAGTACTACTATGAAGAAAATTAAAAGAAAAAAAAAACTGACCACCAAAGCTTGTTCCATTTAGAGTACGGCCCATTATTAGCTCCACTGCAGAAACATTCAATCTGTTGTCACCAACGTTTACTCCAATGATGTACGTACTCCCCAGCCTACTGTTATGCTGTCAAGGGCTGCTCTCTGGAAGGTCAAACAAAAAGATTAGCTGAGTAAGATAAGTAGAACATGAACTCCAATGTGGGTTTGTACAATAGTTTAGGGAAAATTTACACAACTCTGCATACAAGATAATGGGATTCCAGCTAATAAGGTTGTAATATTGTAGATTGAGACTTGAGGCACCAGTGTTCTATTTCAGATAGAACATCCAATAAAATTTTGAATGTCATCAAAAAAGATATTGAAAATAAACAAAACATATTTTACTCTGTTTAGTACCACACTTATGCCGAACCTAGAATATATCTCATTGTATATCAAGAAAAATATACATACATGAAGGTAAAGAAAGATCTATAGAAGATATTATAAACTCTAGTCAACAAGTTTTTGACCAGGTACAATGGTATATATGAAGATATTTGCAATTCCAGGGACATAGGATCAAAATTAAGTCACGAACAGAGGGCGAATGAGTATTCACTAGAGTCTAAAAATGAGGCATATAACTGTAAACTTAGCAGATCTCAATGTAGGATAATTTAAAAGAAATGCTATTTAAAACAGAAGGCAAAACAGTTAAACAGAAAATAACAGTGGCTGCTGCTCATCAAACATTTCATCTGCTTCCCTATATTTTTTAGCTCTCTTGCAGTTAAGTAGAGTCATGTGACTAGTTCTGGGCTATGGGCAGGAGTGACGTGTGCCATTTCCTAGCCCAAATAAAAAAGCCAGTGTACAACCCGTCAGCTGTCCCTTCTGCTCTAACAACCAAGAGGACCTCATGTCGAGATTGTAAAGCCACAAATTTGAACTTCCTTCATTGCTGAGTCACCACATGGAAGGCAGGGGCCCAGGGGATTTGCATTGATCTTTGCATGAGAGAAAGAGAAAATATTACCTTAACCTACTGCAGGTTTGGAGTTAATATAAAAATGCCAAGATTGAAAATGTAAATAAGTTTAAGAAAGATATAAACTTGTGGATGGCCATTCCACATAGAAGCCCTATGTTATAGTTGAACATTTAAAATCTTTTGAGACTAATATTATACAAGAAAAATATAAACTTGCCCCATATCGTTTGCCATAGCCAGTGGTTAACTTGGTTCTCACCTGTTGAGGCAACTTTTACTTCTACAGAAGTCCCAATAGGAATACCATTCCTGTTCATCACTGATCATTATATGAAAGAAGCAATCTGAAGTACAGTAAATTCTTTCCCTCTTCTCTCTGTCTGTCTTACTGGGGATGGACAATGCAATGACCTAGAACTTTTAGAATGTGTTTTGAAATCTTTATTTGAATATGTATTTATTTATAGTTTTGAGAATTTCTAACATTTCTAAATAGCAGCTCTAGATCAGCCTCTTATTTTGGTTAGGTTGCCTTTGTTTCCTTGGCACTGAACAACTCTAAGTAATCTGATAAAAAAGAATATTTGGATGGCAAAGCTGAGGACCAAGCCTCACCAAGGCATTTTAGGTGTTTCACATGAACCTGGCTTTATTCCTTCATTTGCTGAAAAATTACCAAGCTCATATTATGTGCCAGGCACAGGGCTAGGCTCTGGAGCTATCACAATGAAGAAGAGAGAATTCTTGCCTTTACAGAGCAAATCATCTAATAGGAAGGAGAAATAAATGGGAAATTTCTTCATAGTGTGATAAGAAGGAAGACAGGGTTAAATACAGAAACTTTAGGGGAAAGTGGGAGGGAGGGGTACCCCATGCATGCCTGGGAGGGTGGAGTAGGCTTCCAACAGGAAGGGATAAACAAATGGAGTCAGCCAGAAGTGGGGGAGCTTTCCAGGCAGTGTTGGTGGGAGCCAGGTGTGAAAAGTCCAGAGGCACAGTCCAGAGCCCAGAGACTGAGGGTCAGGCCCAGGAGAACAGTGAGCCACAAAAGGAAGAAAGAGAAAGAATGACTATAGCATATTGAAAGAAAAGGGGAATAATTAAAGGGGAATAAAATCTTTAGATTTTTTGTTTAGGAAGATCACTCTGGTTGCATTTTGCAGTTTAGAGTCAAGGGGAAACGATTGATGTCAAGCAGGTTCAAATAAGGAGGTTGTTTGAAGCGTCCAAGTGATATTGACATCTCTCTAATCTCTCAGTTGAAGAGCTTTGTAAAAGCTTCTAAATTCTAACATGGAATTCCAGGGACGCATCTTACCATCATCAGGGCTGCCATCTGAGACCTTCCCCTGAAGCCACAAAGGCACAGGGTGAGAAGCAGAGATGAATTACTACAGTTTGAGAGAGAGGAATCTGCTGTGTCAGGGAGAAAGTAGGGTAGCTCTATGGAGATGGGTGGAGGTTTCTGTTGTCTCTTGACTGGGTCTGCTGTCCCAGGACAGCATTCGTATTTAGGGGACATATTTAGCAGACTGTATTTAAATCAGGGACAGTCTATAATCTAACATATGAGTAAAGGAAAAGAAATGAACATGAACTGGGTGCCAGCTATACGCTAGCCTCTGGGCCAGATGTCTTACATATGTAATATGATTTAATTATCCCCACAACTATCTGTAGTAGATATTATGGTAGAGAGATAGGAGTAGACAGGTTAAATAACTTGCCTAAAATCACAGAGGTAATAAATGGCAGAGGCAGGTTTTGAAGATAAACCTGGCTGCTTTATCATGCTGCCTCCTAGTAATGTCTATTTTACACAACCTGGTGATTAACTATTTTACCTTGGCAATGTTGACTGCAGCACCACAGCCAGCTGACAATGCACATCCAAGCAGACAAACTCTCTCTAAATTGGCATCATCATCAACTTTGGCAAGGTTAACATCTGACACTACAGTGTACTGACTGAAGGTACTGGTTCCCATGAAATGGTAAATTGGTTTTCCTCTGCAGGTAAACCTGCTAGTTTTGTCTTCCATTAATTTTTTATCACCCATAGGATTTTTGAAATGCCTAGGGGAAAAAGATACCAAAAAAAGAGAAAGTAGATGGACCACTGATTACTTTCCTGAAGAAAAAAATTAGGCGTTGTGTATTCGTTGTGATAATTTTATTAGATGGAAAAATTGAAAAAAAATGGCTTGAGAATTTTCACCTAAATATATAGTCAGAAGTGGTCTAAAGGTAATAATGATAATAATAATACACTTTGGATTGTATACTTCTTATGTGCCAGAAACTCTTTTAAGGGCTTTACATGTATTTCTTTAAAAAAATTGTATTATGGAAAACTCAAGCACATATAAAAGTAGAAAGAATAGCAAAAGGAATCCTCATGTAACCATCTCCCAGCTTTGGCAATTATCAATTCATGACTGATCTAGTTTCATCTATTACCTACCTGCTTCCCCAACACCAGCACCTATCCTCCCCACTTTGGACCATTTTGAAGTAAATCCTAGACATCGCTATTTCATCTGTAAATATTTCAGTATGTGTCTCTAAAAGATAAAGATTCTTTTAGTTCCACACATTGCATTTGGTTGATATGTCTCTTAAGTCTCTTTTAATTTATAGGTTCTCGCCCCACCCCTTGTTTTTTCCCTGCCATTTATTTGTTGAAGAAACAGTCATTTGGCCTACAGAATTCTTCACTCTAGATTTTTCTGATTACACTCTTGTAATCTGGTTTAACATGTTTCTCCATCACTGTATTTCCTCTAAACTAGTATTTTTGATCTAAATGCTTGATCTGATTCAGGTTTTGTTTTTGTAGGAATATTGCTAAAATAGTGTTATGTATTTTCATCTGGAGGCATATAATACCTTATCTCTATTTTTGTGATGTTAGAAAGAATTGATGGTCATTGTCAAAATCTATTATTAAAGGTTTGCAAAAGAGTGTATTCATTCTTTAAATATCTGCAAAACCCTGTGAAGTAGGCATTATTATTGTCCCCATTTTATAGATGAGGAAATTGAGGCACGGTAATCTATGTAAGAATAGTAAAATTTTAGCCTCTAAAATAACTAGTTTAAATTAGCATTAAGCATAAACAGATCTTTCTATAGTCTCAGTAGAGAATAAGGCAATTAAAATTTTTGACTCTGGAGCCAGACTGCCTAGGTTCAAAATCTAGCTCCAAGACTTATATCTGTGTGGTCTTTGAATAAATTACTGTGACTCATTGCATTCCTCTCTCATCCTCTGTAGAAGTAGCTATTATTCTGAATGTGGCATTTATCATTCCCTTTACTACATATACATGAACCATAAACAATATATGGTATTGTTATTGTATATGACTAAATTTATCTGTGAGAAACTTGCTTCTTTCCCTTAACATTATATGTGTGAGATTATTCTATGTTGATATATTTAGAGCAAGTTTAGCCATTCTCATTGTTATATAGTAATTCCATTGTGTTACTACATAGCAATTTGTTAATCTATTTCTTATTGAAGGACATTTACCCTGTTTTCAATTGCTTGTTATTACAATGTTGCAATGATCATTATCGTGCATGTCTGTTTGGGTGATTTTACAAGTTTCTTGTACACATCTAGAATTGGTGGGTACAAAGTATCCACATCTTCAACTCCATTTAGGTATGCCAATGTACTGCCCAAAATATTTGTAACAATTTATACTCTTACTAATAGTTTATAGAGCTTACTTGATTTTTCCAGAAAAATTTGTACGTGAACTCAGACAGAACTTGCATTTTCCACATTGAGGTATGTAGAGTGGAATTACTTTGTCACCTAGAAAAAAAGGCCATGTGTTAGATGATGCGTACTTATAGTTTCTACCAGGTGAATTGGTGGAAAACACCATTCTTTATGGTATACATTTTATGTTCAGTAGGAAGTATAGGTGGCTACTGTATTTTATTAACCTACAAGATTGCTGATTCTCCCAAGTATTGTATATACTGTCTTTTTTCTTTTTCATTTTTTCTCTGCTGGGCAGTCAAGCAACACATCTGTATTATACCATCAGGTGCAGAGTCCTTTATGAGACTCTGCTGTCATTGCAACACTCTGCATTATGACTATTATTTATTACATAATGACTTTATTTATTACATTTCTAAACATCCTGCATGGAACAGAACATCCTTATATAATAGGGGAGGTGGGCAATAGGCTAGATGTGGAGAGTAAACTATATATCATCTTCAAGTTTCATCATTTAGTTCACTCTCAAATTCCACATTTTCTGCTTTTTATTCAATTTCAATAATGATTTCTATCCTCTGATGACCAAGGTCCAATAATGATGATTAACGTTTGTTCAACATTTAGTACGTGTCAGCCACCATTCTAACTGCTTGCATGTATTGTCTCATTTAATTCTCAGGACAACCCTTTGAGATGGGTACTGTTATTGTCCCCATGTTAGAAAATGGAAATCTGAGCTGAGTCACAGAAAAGTGACTTAACTGGTTAAGGTCACACAGCCAGTAAGTGGTAGAGCTGGGACTACATTGGCCAGACTTGTTTGTGGATGCCAAATTTTGGAGAGCAATTTGTTTCTATAATCTTGTTTTGAATGGAAAGATACTAATACACTTCTCAGTTTGGAGCATCCTCATTAAAGGAAGAAAGAATGATACAGTTGATCCTGTCTGATAAGTGACAATTGCATAGCTCATATTGCAGTATTTGATGGATCTGTTACAAAATGTAAAGTAAATAATTCGACTATTGGCATGCTTCATATACATGTTTATCTTACAAACTTCCAAGAAGACATTTAAGCTAACATTGACATATGCATAATATTTCTCGCTTAAGCTACCTATAAGTCATCATTCTTTAAATTCTTTATAATATTAAAATAGTTTTCTGTTTTATTTAGAGGAGGTTTAAATTGTCATCTGTTCCCCCTTGGAAGCTCAGTGTAAGCTCACCTTGTACCTTTGCATCATAGGACAGTTTCGCAGTGCTATATGTAAATAAAGTGACCGTATTTCCCAGGTTTTATTAGACAGTTCTTTTTTTTTTTATTTCCCAGACCAGGGATCAAACTTGCACCCCCTGCAGTGGAAGTGCAGAGTCTTAATCACTGGACTGCCAGGGAAGTCTCTAGGCAGTTCTCATTGGAAATATTGTGTCTCAATGCTAGACTCTGATAGACTGTGTGTTTCAGTTTTGCTTTGGAAAACATGGTCCCCTTATGTAAACAGAGATCAGTTATAGCATGCAAAGCCAGGACTGTATCAGGTATTATCCCTGAAATATCCTGACATTTCCATTGAGTTGGAATCAGAAATTAAAATACCTGGTTTGAAGTTGGTCACTCCTGGCCCGACATTTTCCACCATTCCTGCAGCCTCATGGCCAAGGATCACTGGGAAAAAAGCCTCCTCAGATTGAGGATGGATGACATGGGCATCAGTATGGCACAAGGTGGTGGCGGTTATCTACAAAGCAACTGCAGACTTGAGTCCTGTTTCTGTAATTATATCATTGGGGTAGTTAGGAGGATAATTTTAGGCCCAATGACACCTTGAAACTTAACAACACTCATTGAGCTCAATAAAAGAATTGTATTTTGAAAAAAAAAAAGAACAATTAAAAATATGTTACGGGGCTTCCCTGGTGGTGCAGTGGTTGAGGGTCCGCCTGCTGATGCAGGGGACACGGGTTCGTGCCCCGGTCCGGGAAGATCCCACATGCCGCGGAGCGGCTGGGCCTGTGAGCCATGGCCGCTGAGCCTGCGCGTCCGGAGCCTGTGCTCCGCAACGGGAGAGGCCACAATGGTGAGAGGCCTGCGTACCTCAAAAAAAAAAAAAAAAGTTACGATATATTCTTTCCTCTTAATGCATCTTTATTTTCTTCCTTTCACTGTCACTGAAAAATCACACAGAGAGAGAGAATTGGCAGTCACTGTCTCTAGGAGAGGAGAAATCAAAGGTAACAGGGAAAAGTTAAACTCTGTTAGAGGGAGTGGAGGGGGAACACAGGTTTCTAGGGCTTGTTCAAATTTTGTTGAAACTATATGAAATACAATAGAGGTAATAAAACTTTTATAGTTAAAAGAGAGCTATCAAATAAAGGATTGTCTTAATTAATTACGAAGTGTCCCAGTATTATTTTTCAGGATTCTGTTCGTGAGGATATCTCATTCATTCTCATGCATAAACTCTTACTGTGGTGATCCTGAGGAAAAACATAAGCCAGGTCAGCTGCGGAGAAAATGGAGAAATGGACTTAACTTGTCGCCTGTGATCCCTCTCTGCTCAGTGCCATGTCTTCTCCCTGCCGTCTCACTTCTGTGCCCTCCTCTGGGCACCCAGGACCCTTAGCATCAGATCTTGCCTTGCTTTGAACCAAACTCTCAATCTTTCTTTTAATAACACTTTTCAATAACTGGCAACTGGAAAACAAAAAGAAAACCTACCTAATTCTAATCTAAAAGGAATTCCTTTGTCTGATTCTTACAATTTACCCCTCCTGGGGATAATACCTGTTTTTAATGTGAACCTAAATATGTAATTCCCCCATAGTGAGAACTCCTGGGACTCCCAGATACACTACATAGGCTTGACCTGACCGAAGCCGAGTCTGCATTTGGTGTCTTGCCTGTCCCGCCCTGGGAAAGTCCACACACAACTGAATTCGAACTTCATGAGCCTTGAGGGGAGCTCCCTCAACCTCTTCAACGCTGAGGGGCTTGTTTGCTTTCCAGGCAATAGCTGCTTTGCATTTAATAACCTGAGAAAGAGGGAGAGGGGGAAAGGATAGGAGGGAGGAAGAGAGAAGGAGAGAGAAAGAAAAAATATCATGGAAAAAAAATGAATGAACGTGTTGATACTATTATTTCATGAAAGAGAGTTTTGGAGTTTGTGGCTGGATGTTATATATAATTATATTATTCTAAAGACAAGGGACCTTAATTGAAAATAAGAAGTCAAATTCTACATTGTAGTCATTGCACTTTTAATTTTCGAAAAGAACAGGTGTATTAAAGTTTACCTTATTATAAAGCCTTGATTTTTTTCTCTCCAGAATAAAGAGGATAAATTTATAGGATTTGGGCAGGGTAGCTGGCCAGTATGTGTTTGTTGATCGAACGATTTGTTATCAGCTCTGCATTACCTGAATCCTTATTGCTAGAGCAGATGTGTTTTACATCTTCACTGCTCAAAATGTGGACCTCCCTGCCACCAGCAGTTATCGACATCACCTGAGAATTTGCTAGAGCTATAAGCCCTGTCCAAAATCCACTGAATCAAAATCTGTGTTTGAACAAGATCCCCATGTGATTCATATGCACATAAAAGTTTGAGAAGTGAGGCTTACATAATTATTAAATTTATCAGTAGAATATACATTAAATAAAAATTTTGTCCCTTTGAAAGAATTTGGGTAAAGATGTATGAAAAGAAATGAAGCATTAAAAATTTTACAATCCCCAGATTTAAAAACTTTTAGCCTCTTAAAATTATATTTTTAATTTAAATGTAAGTAACATTGAAGGAAAGTGGAAAGAAACAAACCTATACTCCTTCATTCTAGTGCTACTATTTTTACTTTTGATATGATTTTCCCAGTCTTTTTCCACATGGATACATATTTTTTGATACCTGTTATGCAGTTTTGAATTGTATTTTAAATATCATGTCTTATAGATGCAACATGTGCTAATTATGGAAAGTTTCAAAATGAAAATATGAAAAAAGAAACAAAACCCATCTGTAATTTTATCTCCCACTTTAGGATTTTGAGGTAAATCATTTGAGTTTTTTTCACATGGGACCATATTGTATGTAATATTTTATAATCTACTTTTTTCTACTTATTAATATACAATGAATATTTTCCATATTCTCTAACATTATTTCTAATGAATACAAATTTTATTTTATGATTATGGCACAGTTACTCAAATGTCTCTTTTTTTTAGCCATTATAAATAATATTTAATTGACCACCTTTGTAGTAAGCATTTTGGCAAATTCACAGTTATTTCCTAGAGTAAATAACTAGCATGAGGGTCACTCATATCCTTTTGATCATCTTTATTTTGTCTTCTAGTTTTATTAAGATATAATTGATATACAGCCCTGTATAAGTTTAAGGAGTATATAGAATAATGATTTGACTTAAATACATCATGAAATGATTACCACAATAAGTTTAGTGAACATCCATCATCTCATATAGACATAAAATTAAAGAAATAGAAAAAGAATGTTTTTCCTTGTGATGAGAACTCAGGATTTACTCTCTTAACAACTTTCATATATAACATACAGCAGTGTTGGTTATATTTACCATGTTGTACATTACATCCCTACTACTTATTTGTCTTATAACTGGAAGTTTGTACCTTATGACTAACTTCATGCAATTCCTCCCTGCCCCGCCCTCCCGCCTCTGGTAACTACTAAACCCAATCTCTTTTTCTATGAGTTCGTTTGTTTTTGAAGTATAATTGGCCTACAGCACTATGTTAGTTTCTGGCACACAACATAGTGATTCGCTAATTCCATACATTTCAAATGTTCATCATGAAAAGTCTAGTTATCATCTGTCACCATATAAAGATACTAATTATTGACTATATTCCCTATGCTGTACATTTCATACTTGTGACTCGTTTATTTTATAACTGGTAGTTTGTATCCCTTAATTTCCCTCACTTATTTCTCTCATCTTCCCAGCTCCCCACCCCCACCCCCGGGCAATCACCTGTTCTCTGTATCTGTGATTTTGTTTCTGTTTTGTTATGTTTGTTCATCTGTTTTTGTTTTTTAGAGTCCACATATAAGTGAAATCATACAATATTTGTCTTTCTCTGTATGACTTATTTCACTTAGCTTAATACCCTCTAGGTCTACCGATGTTGTCACAAATGGCGAGATTTCATTCTTTTTTATGACTGAGTAATATTTCATTGTGAGTGTGTATGTACATATGTGTGTATATATATATTTTTAAATTTTATTCATTTTATTTTTGGCTGTGTTGGGTCTTCGCTGCTGAGCGTGGGCTTTTCTCTAGTTGCGGCGAGCGGGAGCTACTCTTTGTTGCGGTGCGGGGGCTTCTCATTGCGGTGGCTTCTCTTGTTGTGGAGCATGGGCTCTAGGCACGCGGGCTTCAGTAGTTGTGGCTCACGGGCTCTAGAGCACAGGCTCAGTAGTTGTGGCACACGGGCTTAGTTGCTCCGAGGCATGTGGGATCTTCCCAGACCAGGGCTTGAACCCGTGTCCCCTGCATTGGCAGGTGGATTCTTAACCACTGCACCACCAGGGAAGTACCTATATGAGTATATATATACCACGTCTTCTTTATCCATACATCTGTTGATGGGGACTTAGCTTTTGATCAACTTTAAACTGCTGCTTTCTGAGAGTAATTCCCAAGGACACTTCTTTTAGCAAATGTATAAAGACACACACACACAAAACACGAATTGAACAAAGAAACAGTATATTTGCTTACTTTGCCCTTGGTGCCCATTTTCTTTGGGAAACTTGCCTTGGAAGTTTCTTTCTGATTTAAGAAGTTCTTCTTCTTCTATCCAGGGTGCTCTGTGTCCTGTGTAGAATTGTCGTTGAATAAATACCATTTCTGCTCTTCTATTCTCCAGTTATTTTCTCTCCTTTTTTGTTGCTGTAATCTGCAACTTTGCCCATCTCTCTCCACATCATCATTTGTGGTGTCATATTTCAGCTGCAAACCCTCATTGCTTCCAACTGCTATTTGGGGATTTCTGTTTACTTGTTTTTTTATTGCAAAATATAAGATAACAGAGAAAAGGTCATTAAACCTATTAGATAAGTTAACAAATAATTATAAAGTGAAGGACATTTCCACTGACCCAGAATCCCTCCTATATCCATCCGTCTCTTTCACAATCCTAATAATAATTTCCTTGCATTTCTTTTATGATTTATGCTTCTCTACACAATATAGTTTAGTTTTACTGATTAAAAGCTTTATACAAATGGAGTCATAGTGTATGTGTTCTTTCATGTCTTTTTATCCTCTCAACTCTATTTTTGTGAGATTCATCCACATTGCCTGTAGCTGTACTTTGTTTATTTTCATTACCGTGGAGTATTCCATTGTATGAATTGACCACATTTTTTTTTCATCCATTTTCTGTTTTGTGATGAATCAGAATTGCATAAAAAGTCTTTTCATGTATCCTTTTGTACTTGTGCTTTTCCTTAGGGAAAATCCAGGGCTTATATGCAGCTAATATACCCTATTAAGGTGATGCCAATTGTTAAAATATTGAAATACTTCTGATCCTGTTGGTAAAAAGCCATAGTATTCTATTATCTCCTCCAGGCTTTAACTAATATTTTATTATTGAATATTTAAGTTGTTCTATTACACTTTTTAGAAGTATGATTTATACTCTGTTTCCACTTTCTCACTACCCACATTTCACTTCTTTACTTGTCTGGTTTCCATCTCTATCTTTTAATTGAAACTTTTTTGGAAAGTTGTTAGTGGCCTAATTTTTTAAAAAATGACCTTTAAAAAATTTCCATCTAGCATTTGATTTTCTAGGCTTTCTTATCATATTTTTATGATTTCTTTCCCTTTAATCCAAACTTTAGGCAGGAGTTTCCATTTGCTCCTAGACGTTTCTATTTTAATGGTGTTCATGTTCACAGAACAACCTCATCTTCTTTCACAGCTCCAGACTCCTTTCTTGGACTTCCCTGTTTTGACACTAGCATCTCCATTCTTTTTTTATTGTTCTGAAACCTCCCTTTACCTTGCTTTCTTCATTGTTTACAAGCTTTGTGTATTCTACCTGCCATGTGCCTTTCATTTCCTTCCTTCTGTTTTTATTATTACACTGTAGATAAGTGTAGTCACCTTCTTACTACTTGCTAACACTCACAGTAGCCTTTTTACTAGTTTTCCTATTTGCAGAGCTCCCTCTGCCAGTCAGTGTTTCAAAATGTTGTTAGATTAGTATTCTTAACAGCTTTTATTGTATTATTCTCTTAGTCTAAAACCATTAAGAACTCTCTAATCCCTACTGAGCTCACTCTGGCATTCAAGACCATTTATCTACAACCCAACCTGTGTTTCAAACCATATCTTCCAGGTTTCCCTATTTGTGGTCTCATATCAACCTAAGATAGACCTTTCTCCAATGCACTGTGTGCCTTCCTGCCTCCATGCTTTATTTGAACTGTTTCCCCTGATTAGAACACCTACTGCTGCCTGTTCTGCCTACTAAACTAACATATTCTTAAGGTCCATTTTCTGATACCTATCTTGCCATTTCCAGCTCTTATATCCAGGATGATCTTTACCGTCTTTGAATCCCCACAGCACTCACTGTGTTTCCATCCCCTTACTCCTCACACATAGATAGCTACATGAAGCAAAACTTATTCTGTCTCATATCTATTATGTGTCCTTTTTTGACACCCCCGCTCCAACCTCCAGCCTCCTTACAATAATGATTGTATTTACTTTCATTTTGTATCCTGCAGAGAGCACTTCATAGTCCTGAAAGATACTAAGTGCTTAATAAATGATGGTCAAATTGAGTACCTTGGAAACAATACGCATTAACATTCTTCTGAATGCTTGGTATGTGCCTTCTTTCTGCCTTTCTTTCTGTGGTGCATTTTGATGAGCTTCTTTAAAGATAGGGACTGTCTTTTATTTTCTTTCATAAACAACCTGCTAAGAAGTGTTTTGAGAGAAAGCTGGAGAAGAGATTTCAGAATGGTGGAACCCTGGGCTTTTGAATGTGAGGGTGTCTCCTAATGCTAAAAATAAGGTCATGGAGTCTTTCCATGAGAATGGCTTTACCTTTTCTGACTGTTGATTTTCAGGCTTGTAGTTGTTCTTAAAATTCCCAATGTTATATATGTTTAAAGGTATAATTTCCCACCCATTGAATTAGTATATACAATATTTTAAATAATAATTCTTTATTCTCAGTATAAATACCCAAACAACATATTTGGGACCCATGGTGCTTCAAACTGAATTCATTGTGTTTCTGCACAAACTAGATCATCTTGTTTTTAACTGCATGTTTCCTTTATTTCCTATATCCAATTACACATTTCTTTGATTCTAAAGCACATTTTTTACAAGTTAAAATCTCTGATATCAGTTGCTTCTTGCCATCTTTGGGATTTTATAGTTTAATTGGCTGTATTTTTCTTTCTTAGCGGTATATAAAATTATGGTGTATCATTTTTTTATTAAAATTTTTTTTTAAATTTATTTTATTTTTTATTTATTTTTGGCTTGGTTGCTGCGCATGGGCTTTCTCTAGTTGTGGTGAGTGGGCTTCTCATTGCGGTGGCTTCTCTTGTTGCGGAGCATGGGCTCTAGGCGTGTGGACTTCAGTAGTTGTGGCTCGTGGGCTCTAGAGTGCAGGCTCAGTAGTTGTGGCCCATGAGCTTAGTTGCTCTGCAGCATGTGGGATCTTCCTGGACCAGGGCTTGAACCCATGTTCCTTGCATTGGCAGGTAGATTTCCAACCACTGCGCCACCAGGGAAGCCCCTATGGTGTATCTTAAAATTGATGGTGTCTTAGTTCTGATGAAATATGTTAGTTGTAAAAACATGTAGATTGTAATTCCTTAAAATTTCCCTCATTTGTCTTTCTAGTCACATGACCACCATTGTACTTCTTTTCTTCACTTTCTTTTTTGGTTTGTTTTGTTAAAAATTGAGATAAATTCACTTAGCATAAAATTCAATATTTTGACCATTTTAAAGTATACAGTTTAGTGACTGTTAAATATATTCACAATATTATGCAACCATCACCAATGTTAATTTCAGAATATTTCTCTCACCCCAAAAAGAAACCCCATACTTCCCAATTTCTCCCTTTGCCTATCTTCTGGCAACCAGTAATCCACTTTCTGTCTCTGTGGATTTGCCTATGCTGGAAATTTTATTTAAATGGAATCATGTAGTGTATGGCCTTTTGTGTTTTCACTTATAACATTTTCAAGGTTCATCCATATTATAACATGCATCAGTACATCATTCCTTTTTATTGCCAAGTAATATTATATTGTATGAATATACCACAATTCGTTTATATTTTTTTAGTTAATGAATTTTTTTTTCACTTCTTGGCTATTATGAATAATGCTGCTATAAATATTCATGTGTAAATTTTTGTGTAGAAAACATATCTTTTCAATTCTTTTGAATATATAACTAGGAATGAAATTGCTAAATTGTGATAACTCTTTGTTTAACTTTTGAGGAACTGCCAAACTTTTCTACATGGTTGTACCATTTTACTTTTTTATTAGCAATGTATGAGGCTTCCATTTTCTCTACTCTTCATCAACACTTGCTATTCTCCTTTTTTTTGTTCTTTCATTACAGCCATACTAGAAGGTGTGAAATGGTATTCTCACTGTTTTTTTTTAAGTAGAAAACTTTATTTTTTAAAAAAATTGTACTATGTAAACTTTTCTGTAAATTAATTTGTCTTAATTACAGTTTCTCAACCTTAGAACAGCTGATATTTTAAACTGGATAACTCTCTGTTGGAGAGGCTGTTCTGTCTATTGTAGGATATTTGGCAGCATCCCTGGCCAGTCACACTCCCCGCTTCAGTGGTGACCATCTAAAGAGTCTCCAGGCATTGCCAGCTCTCCTCTGAGGGGTGAAATTATGCCTGGTTGAGTCCTCACTGTTTCTTTCTTTTTTTTTTTTTTTTTTTTGCGGTACGCGGGCCTCTCACTGTTGTGGCCTCTCCCGTTGCAGAGCACAGGCTCCCGACGCGCAGGCTCAGCGGCCATGGCTCACGGGCCCAGCCGCTCCGCGGCATGTGGGATCTTCCCGGACTGGGGCATGAACCCGTGTCCCCTGCATCAGCAGGCGGACTGTCAACCACTGCGCCACCAGGGAAGCCCTGAGTCCTCACTGTTTCTTAAATGGTATTTCTCTCATAACTTCCTCATTGACCTTCTGGTCTCTTCCTTTTTCAGAATAGATTTCCAAAGGGAAGTTAAAGTCATATACTTTCCTATTAAAAAATCTTCAATGTTTCCATATCAAACCTGTCAAATTAGGTATGAATTTGTTATACTGGAACTCAAGGATTTTTAATCTATCTCTCCATACATTTTGCTTGCTAGTATTTCACTCCTTCACTACTGGGGCGTTAGGTTTCAACAAATCTGGAAAATTCAGCTGTCACTAGACTCTCTCTTATACTATCCTTTTACCTGCCTTTGTTAATTTTGTTTCCTATACCTCCACTTCCACAGGTGAAATTACTCCTTTTCATTCAGGGTTCATCTCAGAAATCTTCTTCCAAGTGAAGCCTCTCCTGATTCTTCCATCCTTCCATTATTTTCCTTCTTTTGAGCATCCAGAGAAATTGGTATGTTTTTTATATCATCCATCTTATTCTGCCTTATAATCTGAAACACTGAGTTCTTTTCTTGACTTTCCTCCTTACTCATCTTGTGTCCCTGCAGTGCCTTACAAACTATTTAAAAATTATTAACTAATTTGAATTTGAAATTATTCAAATATTCACAGATATCAGATTAACTTTTTGAGGTATAGTGTGCTGTGTGGTACTGAAATGGAGCAGGACCCTATGGTGCTTTCCCCCCATGTCCTCTGCCTGCCTTTTTCTGTGGAAAAGCTTTAGCCAAAGAATAAGTTTAATCAGAGAAGTGAGAAAATGCAGAAACAAAGAAAAACAGTCCAACAAGACTAAATACTAATAGTTTAGTCATTAAGCATAGTTAAGGACATTTAGTTTCTCCTCAAGGGTTATAGGTAATGTTCTGAGCCATATCCTGTGAGCTGTCTTATTCATACTGAAACCTCCACCAGGTGGAAGACGTTAAGTACATGATGACCAGACTGAAGCCATGACATAAGCTGCCACAGTTCTGAGAATTGGCCTCAAAGAAATGGGAACAACCCTGGAACTAAAGATTAACTGTACTTAAAACAATCAAGATGATGCTGGTCAGACCACTGCTGACCAATTTCAAGAGGACTTTCAGAGCTGGCTGTGCTGTTTCTGCATGTAGCCCCCTCCCTCCGTCTATAAAAGCTCTTGCCCACTGGTTGTCATTGGGGGTGGGGAGTTGCTCCCCCCTGCCCCCCGCCCTGGTTGCCAGCATCCAAAATAAAGCAAACTTTCCTTTCCATCAGCCTTGCCTCTTTATTGGCTTTTGAGCGGTGAGCAGCTGGACCCCACTTCTGGTTACAGTACTGTGTACTTGGGTTATGTATTAGGGAAAAGAGAATCACCCTGTCTTCAATCTAATCAGAGAAACAGGACTGACATATGAAACCTATAGAAATATGTATCCATGAATATAATAATTTTAAACCTGGCTTGAAAGGGAGGAATCAAGACTTCCCTGGTGGCCCAGTGGTTAGGAATCCACCGACCAATGCAAGAGACATGGGTTCCATCCCTGGTCTGGGAAGATCCCACATGTCGCAGGGCAGCTAAGCCTGTGCACCACAACTACTGAAGCCTGTGTGCTCTGGGGCCCACGTGACGCAATTACTGAGCCTGCATGCTGCAACTAAGGAAGCCCACGTGCCTAGAGCCTGTGCTCCACAAGAGAAGTCACCACAATGAAAATCCTGTGGACCACAACGAAGAGTAGCCCCCGCTCGCCGCAACTAGAGAAAACCTGCACACAGCAATGAAGGCCCAGCGCAGCCAAAAAAGAAAGGGAGGAATCGTGCTGATGAATTGGAAAAACGGTGGGTGGAATAAGAGCAGATTCCTGGAAGTTGACCTGAAACAGTAATTTAAAGGACAGTATTATTTGGGAGAGCTGGAGCACAATAGAAAAAAGACAGTTTCTGCAGTAAATCTAGTAAATTAAATTGTTTCAAGTTTAGCAAATGTCTTATTAGTTGATTATAATTATATTCACCTGTGTTTCCAATGTCATCTGTTAAGTGGCTAAGAAATTCAATGACCCATGTTGTTAAGAGACTTTTGTTTTCCCAGAGGGGTTTTACAGAGCAGGCAGGGCTGAGGTGATGATTTTAAAAAGATAGTTGAATTTTATGCCAGTGAGAGATACTAAATTAAGATACCAAAGTAATAACAACCAAATGACAGAGCATTTGCCGGTGGTGAAAGCAGTTTTGCTGTGAAAGGGTGACCTTGTCTGAGGGCAGTGAATCTGGCTAACAAGATGTGCGTGTGTGGCTGATTCCCTCTGATTCTTTTCCCAAGGGGAGATTGGGACACTCCCCAGGAGGAATGGGGGAGCTCTCCCAGCCCCAGACCACTGTTGCTCTGCACTACTGCAGTTTTTCTCATAATGTTACAGTCAAGGCTATTGAATAAAAAGAAAGATACTTCTGAGATAGTTTGGGTTAAGACAGAAGAGTTACTCTCTGAGGTCAATGTGTTTTTTGAAAGCATATTAACTGTTTCATTTTTTTCTTGATTGAGGGTAGGGGTGGTGGTGGGATAGAATAATTAGAAAGTTGTAAAAATTACTGAAAATTAGTGATTTGTGTATTTCCAGAGATGATTACTCTTACACTTTAAGTTTATGTGATTCATCTTTTTAAAGTATATTTTGGAATACAGATTAATATATTCATACAGCATGTCATAAACCTCTGGCCCATGATTCTCTTAGTAATTTTTTTTTTTTTTTTTTTGCGGTACACAGGCCTCTCACTGTTGTGGCCTCTCCTGTTGCGGAGCACAGGCTCTGGACGCACAGGCTCAGCGGCCATGGCTCACGGGCCTAGCCGCTCCGCGGCATGTGGGATCTTCCCGGACCGGGGCACGAACCCGTGTCCCCTGCATCGGCAGGTGGACTCTCAACCACTGCGCCACCAGGGAAGCCCCTCTTAGTAATTTTAAAGTTCTAAAAAACAGGAACTTTCTTTGTCCAAGGATAAGATAGTTCCAAGAAAAGAGGCATAAAATTAAACTCATAGGTGACTGCACACTGTAATGCCAAATAGTTCATTTATCATAGGAGATATACAGGGCCTGTCAGAAATGCATTCCTTTCTGATCAGTAGGTCCATTTATGAAACTCAAATTAGAATTCAGAGTTCAGACAAGTCAGTTGGCTTTTGAGAACTCGAAAGAAAGTTGGGTTATTTTGAGTAGACTAAGTGGGGTTTAAATTATTTAAGACGTTTTTGGCAGAAAATGATAGAAATCTCTGACTCAAACTAGCTTCATGAGATCATTATGGCTTTAATCAGATTTCCAGGGGCAGGACTGGCTCTGGAGTTGGTTGACTTAGCAGTTCAGTGATGTTAGTAAGAACCCCGATTTTATCTTGTTCTCTGCTCTGCGGTCACTTGAATTCATCAAGGGCTGTTTCTCCTTTTGACGACAGTCCCTGATTGGTAGGTACTCCATGCTTCCTTGTTCACATGAGATTGAGAGATGGGGAGAGGGAAGAAGGAAGAGGGAGAGAGAAGAAACTGGTTTGAATTTGATTACTAGATTTGCAGTTCCAGAAAAAAAAAATGTCATCTCACCCAGGGTGAGGTGGTCCTGAAAAACAAACAAAGCCAGATATAACCCATTTAAACTCATGGGAGATTATAAACTAATTAGGCCAACTCAAATCACATGCTCATTTCTAAGCCAATAACAGTTGCAAGGGAAAATGTTAAAAACTGCTGTTAGGCTTAGTTTCATCATCTGGGAGAAGACTAATGTTGGGGAACCAAACAGTATCACAACCTGAATGAATGCTCTTTACTCTCTACTCTAGGTACATATTTACTTAAAGAAAATTAATGGCTAAAAGTCAAAACAATATCTCCCATGAATAGACATGGAAAAATGTTGGCACCTTCTACTTTTATGATTTTCCTCTTCCATGTGTATACATTTCATGTGTGTATCAATTACACATGCTTCTCTCTGTTAGCCAGTAGGTTGAGTAACTGTGCTATGTCACCGTCATTTGTTCAACTCCTGTGGGTTAATTAGATTTTCTCTGTTCCAGGATTTTAGAGCAAATTGTTAAATTGCTAATGTTTGTCTCAAAGCATTACAAAGAGGATTGGATGAGAAAATATTAATAGATCGAAGTAAATATATTACGGCTAATGAGAAAAAAGATGGGTTTGCTTTGGTGCATATCACCTTACACAGATAAAGGGTTGCTTGAAGTGTACTTTACTTTGTATTGCAAAGGCTATAGAATTATTTGGGAGTGTTTGGTTGCAGTATCTCACTTGAGCTGGCTTTTGGCCAGAGATTTATTTATTAATATACAGGGACGTATCATGGAATCCCAAAGCAGAGGCATATTGGCCTCAGGAAGGAACTGGAACTAGGCACTAGACCTCCACGAGAACTTCTCCATTTCTCTTCTCTGCTTCTTTCTGTGCATCTTCATTCCACTTGCTGCAGACTGGCTTTCTTTTGATTGCTGTTCATTTGGTTGAAATTATGATTACTGTTTCCCCAGGTCACATATTCCTAGGCCAGACTCTTAGAAAGAGCCTGAATCAGCACAATTTCTTTGGTCTAGATTCTCAATTTCCAGGGAGTTTTGTGACCACACCTGGTCCCATCAACAAGGATGACTCCTAGGATCTTAGAAATTTAAGGAAGTGGGAGAACCTAGTGAAGAGATGAGCTAGATACATAATCTCATAGATGTTCATTCTTTTAAGTTGACCTATAGTAAATTGCTCAAATAATTTTCATTCCTGTATTTACATGGAGATAGGATTTCCCTTTCTATCACAAAATCAATGACTTAATTTTCTGTGTAGGGTTAAAGTACTGGACTGAGAGTCAGGAGACCTTGGATCAAGTCCTGACTCAACCATTTACTATGTACTGTTGAGCAAAAATTGTTACCCATGTGCCTAGGTTTCATCATCTTTAAAGTGAGAGACTTGAACTAGATCTTGTCTTTTAAATATCCCTTCCAGTTCTAAAGCCAGGTAATTTAAGAAACTATGTTGGAAGAAGAAATGTTTCATTTGGTAGAACCAACCATCTGGGTAGAAATCACAGATTCTTGGGTTGATACTACAAGAATCCTTACTTTCTGATCTTTTGTTATTTCAACAATTTGAAGCTGGAAAGAACATTTACATATTATAATATAGTTAACATATCCAACTATGGAGCTGTTTTCATTTTAATTTTTCCACTCTTGGCATATTTTTAAACTTTAGACATTTATTTCCTTTTATAATTTCATTCTGAAATCCCAAAATGTATACCACTAGTGTCTCTAGTTAGAAATTTTTCTTTTTACGCTCCTTGGTTTTTCTTTGTTGTTGTCTATTATGGAGTTAGTTTCATTTGTAGCTTATAAATTGATATCTTAGCACTGGTTTCTGAACCCCGAGCCTTGCATGGAGCTCATAAACCAGTCCTAAGAAATCAATTTAGAAATCCCAGTATGGGAAAGGCATCCAGTAGGAACCACCTATGTAAGGCCTGGGTTAATTAGTAAGGGTGACTATAAAATAGAAGTTTGATACCTAATCTACTTTTTATAGATTATTACAGAACTCTCAATGGTTCTATAAAACACTGTGATTATATGTAATTGCTGCTTTAGTTATATCCTCTCAAACTTGAAGAGGGAGCTCGTAATGAAATTTTGCTTAAGGTCACAAAATTTCTAGTAATGCCATTGATTTTTTTTTTTTAAACATTGTTCTTTTTTTTTTTTTTTGAGGTACGTGGGCCTCTCACTGTTGTGGCCTCTCCCGTTGCAGAGCACAGGCTCCGGACATGCAGGCTCAGCGGCCATGGCTCATGGGCCCAGCCGCTCCGTGGCATGTGGGATCTTCCTGGACTGGGGCACGAACCCACGTCCCCTGCATCGGCAGGCGGACTCTCAACCACTGCGCCACCAGAGAAGCCCTAAACCTTGTTCTTTTAAAAAACATTTTTAAGTTACAGAAAAGTACCGAGGCCATAAAAGTCAAGGAAAGATGGAGGAGTTAAAAGACGAAAGAGACATGACAACTAAATGCAACTTGTGATTCCACATTGGATCCTTTTGCTCTAAGGACATTATTGGGAGAGTTAAGAAACTCAAATAGAAATAGAAAACAAACTTAGTGTTACCAAGGGAGAAAGTGTGGAGGGATAGATTGGGAGATTGGGATTGACATATACACACTGCTATATATAAAACAGATAACTAATAAGGACCTACTGTATAGCACAGGGAACTCTACTTAGTACTCTGTAATGACCTATACCGGAAAAGAATCTAAAAAAGAGTGGATACATGTATATGTAAATGTATAACTGATTCACTTTGCTCTACAGCAGAAGCTAACACAACATTGTAAATCAACTATACTCCAATAAAAATTAATTTAAAAAAAGAAATTAAAATAGGTCTGAGGATTAAATGGTCATAGAATATCAATATTAATTTCCTGATTTATATGTTTTTTACTGTAAGAATGTGTACAAAATATGCATTAAAGTATTTGGGGACTGTGGGATATTATATTGTCAACTTATTCTCGAATAGTTCAGAAAGATAAATTCTTTGTTCTGTACTTGCTACTTTTTTGTAAGTTGGGGTTGTTTCAAAATAGAAATCTTTTTTTTTAAAGTATAAGAAAAAAACTACAGTCCATATTCTATTTTTAACCATTTTCCAATAATGCCCTTTATGGCATGTTTTCCCCTATGAGTGCAAAATCCAGCCCAGGATCATGTATTGCATTTAGTTGCTATATCTCATTTGTCTCCTTTAATTGTGAACAGTTTCTTAGGCTTTATCTTTCATGACATTAACTTTTTTGAAGAACAACATGCCATTAATTCTTGTCTTAATTTCTCTTTAAATACTGAATTTAAGTCCAACAAACTTTATGTTCTTTCATTTTTTTTTAAAAACTAAGAATATTTTGTCCATTCATCCGATGATGGACACTTAGGTTGTTTCCAGCTCCGGGCTATTGTGAATAGAGCTGCAATGAACATTTTGGTACATGTCTCTTTTTGAATTATGGTTTTCTCAGGGTATATGCCTAGTAGTGGGATTGCTGGATCATATGGTAGTTCTATTTTTAGTTTTTTTAAGGAACCTCCATACTGTTCTCCATAGTGGCTGTACCAATTCACGTTCCCACCAGCAGTGCAAGAGTGTTCCCTTTTCTCCACACCCTCTCCAGCATTTATTGTTTCTAGATTTCTTGATGATGGCCATTCTGACTGGTGTGAGATGATATCTCATTGTAGTTTTGATTTGCATTTCTCTAATGATTAATGATGTTGAGCATTCTTTCATGTGTTTGTTGGCAGTCTGTATATCTTCTTTGGAGAAATGCCTATACCGTATGCTAACACATATATATGGAATTAAAAAAAAATGTCATGAAGAACCTAGGGGTAAGACGGGAATAAAGACACAGACCTACTTGAGAATGGACTTGAGGATATGGGGAGGGGGAAGGGTAAGCTGTGACAAAGCGAAAGAGAGGCATGGACATATATACACTACCAAACGTAAGGTAGATAGATAGTGGGAAGCAGCTGCAGATAGATAGTGGGAAGCAGCCGCAGAGCGCAGGGAGGTCAGCTCGGTGCTTTGTGACCGCCTGGAGGGGTGGGATGGGGAGGGTGGGAGGGAGGGAGATGCATGAGGGAAGGGATGTGGGAAAAGATGTGTATGTATGACTGATTCACTTTGTTATAAAGCAGAAACTAATAAAAAAAATTGATCTAAAAATAAAATAAAATAAAATAAAAACAATAAAAAAAAGAATATTTTGATGATTCAATGAACACACACAAGTCATTTTCTTGGGATGCTTTCACTTTCTAATAACCTTCAGTTGCAGTTGACTCCTATTAAAGAAAAAATTATTCATGACACTAATTAAAGATGGTAAGGAAGACTATTCAAGAGGTACTGCTGCAATGGAGGTTTTGCAATGGGGAGAGAGATCTGGCTCAACTCTGAATACAGCAAGGACATGTGGAGATTTATAGTCAAGGAACAGGCTGGGAGTCAGTGGAAGGAAGTTTACTAAGGAAACATTAAGATAAGGGTGATTCTTGCTAGACCAATTCAATAGATTCTTGTTGGAGGCATGCTAGGGTGATAAGATGTAAAGGGTGAGGGTTGAGGACTTTGATCAGATATTGAGGGTGGAGGACTTTGATCAGATATTGAGGGTGGAGGAGTTTTGCTAAACTGACCCAGCAGGTTTATTGCTAAAACTAGACTAAGCAGGCTAAGGGCAGAACCCAAGGTCAGAGCCTAGTCAGAAGAGGGCTCGGAACAGCCTGACTCAAGTTCAGTCAAGGAGAGAGTCTTTATCACTCCTTGTTAAGGAATCATGACTTTTTGCTTCAGATGCAGTTTCCTTAGATGCATTTATATACATTATTTAGACAAATATATACTTATATAACAGAAAGAAAAAGTGTTTTTTATTGTTACAGACTTTGTTTTAAGGTCTATTTTGTCTGATATGAGTATTGCTACCCCAGCTTTCTTGTCATTTCCATTTGCATGAAATATCTTTTTTCCATCTCCTCAATTTAGTCTCTATGTGTATTTAAATCTGAAGTGAGTCTCTTGTAAGCAGCATATAGATGGATCTTTTTTTTTTATCCAATCAGCCACCCTAGGTGGTTTTTTTTTTAATTTAATTTTATTTATTTTTTATACAGCAGGTTCTTATTAGTCATCCATTTTATACACATCAGTGTATAACCCTAGGTGTTTTGATTGGAGCATTTAGTCCTTTGACATTTAAAGTGATTATTGATAGGTATGTACTTATCACCATTTCGTTACTTGTTTTCTGTTGTTTTTGTAGTTCTTCTCTGTTCTTTTAGTTTCTTAGTTTCTTCCCTTGTGGGTTGATGATTTTCTTTAGTGATATGCCTGTGTTCCTTTCTCTCTACTTTTTATGTATCTGTTGTAGGTTTTTGATTTGTGGTCACCATGGGGTTTATATATGTTGAGGTATAACTTTACCTACTTGTTTTAAACTGGTAGTCATTTAAGTTCAAACATATTCTAAAAGAGCTGCATTCTTTTACTCCTCTCTCCCATGTTTTGTTTTTGATGTCATATTTCACATCTTCATGTTTATCTCTTCACTGTTTATTCTAGTTATAGTTTATTTTACAGTTTTTTGTCTTTTTATCTTTGTACTAGTTTATTTAAGCAGTTGATCCATAGTCTTTACTACATATTTGCCTTTACTAGTGGGATTATTTTTTACTTTCCTAGGGATTCTTACTTCTTGATTGCTGTAGCTTTTTCTTTTCTACTTAGAGAAGACTTTTAAACATTTCTTTTAGGGTAGGTTTAGTATTGATGAACTCTTAGTTTTTGCTTGTCTGAGAAGTTCTTTATCTAAATGATAATCTTGCTTGGTAGAGTATCCTAGGTTGCAGGTTTTTCCCTTTTAGCATTTTAAGTATATCACGCAACAGTTTAAATATATCATGTCGCTCCCTTGTGTCCTACAAAGTTTCTGCAGAGAAATCAGCTGATAGCCTTATCGGGATTCTCTTGTATATGACTCTTTGTTTTTCTCTTGCTGCCTTTAGAATCCTCTCTTTATCTCTAACTTTTTCCATCTTAATTATGATATGTCTTGGTGTGGGCCTGTTCGGGTTCATCTCATTTGGGATTATCTGTGCTTTGTGTACCTGTATATCTGTTTCCTTCTTCATGTTTGGGAAGTTTTCAGTCATAATTTCATCAACTATATTTTCTACCTTTTTCTCTTTCTTCTCATTCCAGGACCCCTATAATGCAAATGCTGGTATACTTGATGTTGTTCCAGAGCTCCCTTAAACTGTTCTCATTAAAATTTTTGTTTGTTTTTTGCTGTTCTGATAAGGTGATTTTCATTATTCTGTCTTCCAGATCACTTATACATTCTTCTGTATCACCTAGTTTGCTGTTAATTCCTAGTTATTTCAGTTATTGTGTTCAGTTATGACTGGTTCTTTTTATATTTTCTAGTTCCTTGTTAAAATTCTCATTATGTTCATTGATTCTTTTCCTTAATTCAGTTAGCATTCTTATTACAAATGCTTTGAACTCTTTATCTGGTAAATTATTTCTGTTTCATTAGTTGCTTTTTCAGGAGTTTTCTCTTGTTCTTTCATTTGAAATAAATTCCTCTGTCTTTTCATTTTGCTTAACTTTCTTGTCTCTATGATATTGTGTGAAACAGTTACCTATTCTGGTCTTGAAGGGGTGTGCTTGTGTGGGAACATCCCTGTACAGTCTGTGTGTGCCCAGTGGCTTTGGGGGGAGAGCTGTATCTGACATGAGCATGAGTCATATCTTCCCCCAGGGTGTGCTGGCAGCTGTCACCTTGGTAGGAGTGGGGGCTGGAGAGAGAGGGGCTAGTGCCAGAGCCAGGCGTGAGCTGGGGCTTCTCTACTGCTCAGTGGCCAACAGGACTCTTTTGGGAGTGGGGTCAGGTCCTTAGTTGCTGGAGCAAAAGCTCTAAGGGTCGGATCTGAGCTGGTTCCAATCCCTCTAATTGTGTGCTTTCCCCACTCCCAGCGCCTGCACCCTCACCCCAGAGGGGAGCAGTGCTTGAGCAAGAGAGGCTGGTGTGGATGTTCAACATGGGTCAGGGAATGGGCTGTGGCAGTCCTGGACCCAGTCAGAGTTCTAGATCTGTTGCTCCCATGGGTGCCAGCAATGGCCACCGTCACCCTGTTATGATGCCATGTTGGGTCCGAGTCAGCTCCATCCTGCACAACCGTGCACTCCCCCTGGTTCCACCAGCCCTTGCACTAGTGTGGAGCTGTGCCATGGAACAAGAGGGCCTGGAGCGGACACTTGGCTCAGGCTGGGGCTTAGGCTGGGGCACGTGCTGGGGCAGTTGTAGGGAACTTGTCAGAGTCCCAGACAATCTCATTTTGCTTCCTCTACCTTGTTTTAGGAGTGAGCAAGTGTGTGTGCACGCTCTTCATGAGCAGAGTCTAGGTTTCTTGCAGCTCCACTGTCAGTCCCACTGGTTTTCAAACCAGCTAAGGGGACTTGCCCACCCAAGCTGGGGTGCCCAGTATGTGGCTCGCACCACTCACTCCACAGGGAGGATCTCTGAACCCATGTAATCCTCCTCCTCTTCTGTGTCCCCTCCTAGATGTGCAGGTCCTGACCTGACCACTTCTCTTCCCTTCCTACCTGATTCTGTGTGGGTCTTTCGTACAGCCTTGGCTGCACAAGAGTCTGTTCGCCAGTCTCCAGTTTGTTTTCAGTGAGAATTGCTCCACATGTAGATGTATTTTTGATGTGTTTTTCAGGGACAGTGAGCTCCGTGTCCTCCTGCTCTGCCATGTTGATCCCTCTCCTGAAAAAGTGTTATTTTAGAATCTGGCTACAGTTTGTGACAATTGGCCAAGGGAAAATGAAAGTTTCAGATTGGTATGGGGAAAATGCCTTAATGGTGTAGGTGGTAACGTAGGGCAAGGGTTCTGGTTAGAGCTTAGGTGGAAGAGGTATAGACAAATAAGAATTATATTAGTGTAAGTAATAAAATAGGAGGAATTTTGGGTCTTTCGCTTGTGGGTGGGTACAACAGAAGTACCGGTTCTTGGAGGAAGAGTGTAGAGAAGGGCAAGAATCAGCTTGTATGAGATATGAGTGAGAAAAGAGACAGCTCATGTAAAATTCCATGAGTGGGGGTGGCCAGAGGACATGAGGGCAGCAGAGCCTAACATTAAACTTCACGTTGTCTGTTCATGTCACACTGTACTATAATCTGTCTTTCCTAAATCATCAGCAAAGTCTGCTCTCCATTAGGGCTTTGTGTTGGTAGTGCTTTGGGAACTACAGGAAGAGGGAAAGTGCAGCATATAGTGAAGTAGCCCAGGTAACAGTAACTCCAGGAAGACAACTGACCAGTGGGATGATTCAAAAACAATTCAGCAGGAGCAGGAATTCAGACCACATGAATGTTAGCTCCTGGGGATGCTCAGAAGACATGGAGGGAGTATGTACTTCAGTAATTGTCATGGGGACCCCAGCCATTTTTTTGGAGGGGGGATAGTGAATGGAATGTGGGGACACACATGCACGACAAATATCTGGACTACACAGATAAAATCCGAGGTTTCCTTTTCTACCAAAGAAGTCTTTTGTTTTTATTGTAAGTTAAATCTTGTCATGATTTTAAGCAATATAAACGAGGCAGTGCTCCATGGGTTCTGCTGTTTGCTAGAGTTCTTTCTGTTTTGTTAATACAGTTTCGTTTATTATCAAAATATTTTCAGAGGGGTTAAGAAAATGTGAAGAAATGGAAAATATTTCTAAAGAGCCAAAGGGAAAGCTCTTTATGAAAGTTTCTTTAGAGAGGCCCTTTAACTCCTGCAGTCCCAGGTCTGCATCTGTCTCCTTTTGTGCCTCCTCAAATATTTACTCAAATATTTACAATATACAAGTACCTTTGAAAAACCCCACTCTAGAGGTCTTACTCCTGGTTCTACTCTTCTTTTAAAAAATCATCAGGGAGAAAGGATTGTCTCCATGCTGTCTTCTGGGTTTTACACCAGCCCTTTCTCTTTGGCCATGGAGACCAGTGGTAGGCAGTTTTCTCTAGTAATGTTTTTCTCTAGTAATGTTCAAAGTGTAAGGAGAACATTAGAATAACTTGCCTGTGATGGACTTACTGACTGTCCCATTGTCTACTGCTGTAAACCAGAGCAATTTTCTTCATATTTTCAGTTAAAAGCATTTTTGTAGGATTTAGACTCTTCTGTTTCACTTATTTTCATTTTTTAAAAAGTAACACATACATACGGTAAAAATTTAAACTGCACAAGTGAAAACCAACATCTTAGTCTCCAGTCTTCCTTACCCCACCCTAGAGACAATTACTCTTGTCAATATCTTTCAGAGATATCTTTCAGAGATATAACCCCTTTAAAAATATAAAGGCTGCATATTATTTACCCTGTCGTAGGCCTTGCTTTTTTACTTAACAATAGATTCTGGAGATCTCTCATTTTAGTACATGTAGCATTCTATCATTTTGTTTAATAGTTGCATAGTGTTCTGTTGTATAAATATATCATAATTTATTTAACCAGTCCCCTGGACACCAGTAGACATTTAGGTTGTTTCCTGTTTTTATGATTTTTTTCTCCCTGACATGAAAAACAACAATGCAATGAATATTTTGGGTGCACATGGGCTGTGTTAGGCAGAATTTCTAAAATGGCTCCCCGAAGATGTCCTATCCTAGTCCTCAGAAACAGAATATGTCAAGTTATCATGCCTGTGAATACATTACATGGAAAGAAGAGGGGCTTTGCAGATGTAATTAAGGTTACTAATCAATTAACATTAAAAATAGGAGATTATCTTGGATTATTTAGGTAGACCAAAAGTTCATGAAAGGAGCCCTTGAAAGGAGACAAGAGGAAAGCAGATGAGAAAGATATAGTGATTCAAAGGACAGGGAGGATTTGACGTGTCACTGCTGCTTTGAAGCTGGAAGGGGGTGAAGGAGCCCCATGAGAAGAAATGTGAGCAGCTTCAAGGAGCTAAGGGCAGCAGCCCCAGCTGACAGCCCATCAGCTGAGGTTGAGAACTCCAGTCCTACAACCTCAAGGCTCGTAAGCCCTATATATTATCATACTTTTAAGTCTTCGCTAATCTCTTAGGTAAACAGTGTTTTTCCACTATATTTTTAAAAAATTTTATTTTATTGAAGTATAGTTGATTTACAATGTTGTGTTAATTTCTACTGTACAGCAAAGTGATTCGTTTACACACACACACACACACATATATATATACATTCTTTCTCATATTCTTTTCCACTATGGTTTATCACAGGATATTGAATATAGTTTGGTGTGCTATATAATAGGACCTTGTTGTTTATCCATTCTATATATAATAGTTTGCATCTGCTAATCCCTAACTCCCAATCCATCCCTCCCCCACTTATTTATTTAACATTTGAGGGTTTGAGGTTGGGCATCTTCTCACATGCTTAAAAGCATTTGTGTGTGTGTATATATATCTGTATCTATCTATCTATATATTTCCCTCCAAACTAGATATGTATTTTCTTTGCCAATTTTTGTAAATTGCTTTTAAAGAATTCTTTATGTAGTGAGGAAATTTGCCTATTGTCATATTGTTTTGTTGATTTTTGGGGGGATATTTTTTATATATGGAATTTTTAAAAACTTTTCAAATTTATCTATATGTTTTATATCTTATGGATTTTTGTATTGGTTAAAATTTCCTTCTCTGAATTTTAAAAAACTTTTCAAATTTATCTATATGTTATTTTATATCTTATGGATTTTTGTATTGGTTAAAATTTCCTTTCCTTCCCTGAATTTTAAAAGACTTTTCAAATTTATCTATTCTATATGTTATTTTACATCTTACGGATTTTTTATTGGTTAAAATTTCCTTTCCTTCTCCTTTCCTTCCTTTCCTTCCATTCCTACAATGTTCTCTTATGGTACTTTATAGCACTTCTGTGATTTCACTTTTCACATTTAATTCTTGGATTCATATAGAATTTTTTTTTGTATAAAGAATGCAATAGCAACTCAACTTACCTTTTTTCCCCAGATAACTATCCAGTTGTTTCAACATCATATATTGAATAATCAATGTTTCCCCCTCAAATTAGAAAGGTAAACCTAATCCTATAGTACATTCCTGTATATATTTGGTCCAGTTCTGGACTCCTTCCCTATTTGGTTCCACTAATGTGTTCAACTATTTATCATATGCTTCATTTAAATAATTGTTCAACAGCTTCCCTTGGTTGACCTTTTTTTTTGGAAATTGTTGTCTCGTTTGCACTTTCAGGTTCAGTTTCAGTGCATTCTATTTTTTGTTCTTATTAATATCAAATATAAATGCAAAGAATACATTTAGTATTTTTGTGTAACTTATAAATAATTATCCCTCCTTTTCTAAGAAATGGGCAACATTTTACCTTTTATTTCACTTAATCTTAACATATTTAAGGGATGCTTTTTTTAATTTCCTGAGGTGGGTTCTAAGTCGCTGCTATTTCCTAACTGCAGGTGCCAATTCATACCTGTTTTCACTGTGCTCACTCCTTCTCCCACACTCTCGACTATTTTCAGCCCCTTCATGGTCCACCATGATAGGATAATGATGGTGGTCAAGGGTTTTAATCCTTCAACATTTTCATCTCTGTACCACAGAGCCCCGTGACCACGATCTGTATGGGAGGCAAAAGTAATATAGTTTTCTCTGTCTCAGATAAACGTGTTCTAGAATTGTTAATGTTTTAAACCTTTTTGCTAATTTCATATGCTGCATTAGTATTAATGCATTCATTTCTTACTTTTAATTCAGACAGGGGTCAGTAATTTGTTTAAAGCAACGCAGTGTTTTTCATTAGCTACTTTTGGAATCAAAATGATGGTTTTAAAACCTACTGGAGAGGGCAGGATGAGTTCAGAAGAGACGGTTGTAAAACCACAGTGTGACATCAAAGGTCTCACTTTGTGCTTCATTGGAGCTTGTGGGTGGGAGTGTGGAGGAGAAGGACCAATTATAGAAATGAAGGAATTGGAACACCGGAAGGAAAAGGATAATGTCTCCTATTATAATTGAGGCCTTAATTTATTTCACATTAGGGCTTTATAGTTGTGTTATTGGTACAAGTCATAGTCCCATTTTTTGTTGTAAATCAGGCAGATAGTTTAAAGTGGAGACTCTCAAAGCAGTGGTTAAGAAAGAGTTCAAAGCTGGAATCCTGGCTCTGTCCCCACCCCTCCTTCTTAGCTGTGTGACCTGGGGATAAATTATCCTTCCAAGTCTCAGTTTCTTCATCTGTAAAATGGGCATGGGTTCGTCACACATGTGCACACACACACATACAGAACTAAGTCAAGAATTGAAATCTATTGAAATTTGCCCATGTAAAAGGGGGATTATTGGAAGAATACCATAAAATTGCTTGTAACTTTATTGTAGGAAGTGCAGTCAGACCTAATGGATCTAGAAATCCATCAAGCAGCCTTTGTCTTCATCTCTCTACTTTGATTCATTGTGTGCATAGCTGCATTTTCCTATTACTCTTTGCAGACAGGCTTTCTCTTATTCGTCGTGATCACATGGTTAAAATGGCCACCAGCCCTGAGCCCCTCCAGCCTCTCTGGTTTCCACCATCCCCTACCTTGCTCAGTCTCTCTGTATCTTGTTCAAATGCAAGGATGAGAGATTCAGATTTGTAGCTTATCAGATAATGGTTGGAGATGTCTTTGAGTTAGTGTCCAAATCTCGTTGTATGAGTTGTGAGTCTGTGGGTGGAGAGTGGATGGGGATAGCCAAATGGACTTCTGTGCACTCAGCAGGGGATATAGACCAGAGAAGACTCTCTGAAAAGAGGGCATGGATTACACAGGCAAGGTAACTGTGCAAGAAAATGACTCTCTGTAATCCATTAATAAACAGTACTTATTCATCATTGTTAAAATTAAATAGTGACAATTTTAAAAACCTGAACGAGAAGTCAGGTTAACTACCTTCTGGGCTGGTAGCCTCTTATTAGAATCACCTGGGGGAGATTTAAAAACTCTCATGACCAGACTGCACTCCACACCAATTAAATCACAAATTCAAAATGCCTGAGGATGGGACTCAGTTATCAGCATTTTTCAAAGCTCCTGGATGATTCCAAATGTATAAGCAAGGTTGAGAAAAACTGTTGAAGTCTGTGTTCTTACTTAGCCGTTTGAACAGTTACTGCACCTTACTGGATTTCAATCTTCTCATCTGTAAAATAACAGGTATCCCTAAGTCCCTTCCAGCTCTAACCTGAATTCCAAGGATTCAGACTTTGTTTGATTTATCTATAATCAAACAAACTTTCATACAATATACAGTCAGCCTTCCTTATCCGTGGGTTCCGCATGCACGGATTCAACCAGCAAGGGATTGAAATTATTTTTAAAAATTCCAGAAAGTCCCCAAAAGCAAAACTTGAATTTGCTGCATGCTGGCAACTATTTACATGTCATTTACATTGTATTTACAACAATTTACATAGCATTTATCTTGTATTAGCTATTTTAAGTAACCTAGAGATGATTTAAAGTATACGGGAGAATGTGTGTAGTTATATGCAAATACCACAGCGTTTTATATAAGGGACTTGAGCATCCTAGGATTTTGATATGGAGTGGGAGTGGTCTTGATACCAATCCCCTGCAGATACAGAGGGAGGACTGTATTTCAAGATAACTTAAATATCATGAGGAATATCATAAAGAAAGTTGAAAGTACAGATTAAAATATGGTTTGTGGGTAGAAACTTCTTTTAATTAGTAAATAGTAATAGTTATAAATAGGTATCCTTTGGATATGTAGCCTATGCCATACCTCCCTAAACTTTTCTCTGGCTAGATTTAAAGATGGATGGAAATTTTTAATAAAAAAGAAATAGGAGAGTGTATAGTTTTCTTTTTGAATTGAACATTGAAAATAATGTATAACTTACAGTGAACAGCTCTGAATTTTGGTGTGGAAATGTTGTGGATTTTTTTTTTTTTACCTTTATGCGAACTTTATGTGAACTTCCTTTGCCTTTGGTGGAGCCACTTCTACCTTCTCAATGGAAAATGGTCCACCAGGCTTCCAGAGTATGGCTGCTCTGCACCTGATAACCTGGGAAAAAGAATATGGGGGGCAGAAAAGGAAACTCCTTAGGCTTGGGAGTTGGAGAAATCCTGTATTAATGATTATTTGAAGGTTGAATCCAATTCTTCTGCACTCAAGCCAAAAAAAAAAAAAAAAGAAACCATCGCTTAAATATACGCTGAATGTAGCCTCTTGAACCTCAATTCAACTTTTCTTGTACTATCAGTCTCTGTATTCAAATTAGTCTTGCAATTCTAACTATATTTACATAATGCTACACAACCAAGAGGATAGATGTCATACTTTTGATCTTACCATGAATGAAGTTGTCCAGTGTCAGGGTAGAAATGACTTTGCAGTGTAGGAGTTTTTTTGTGATCTTAGGTATGGGAGAGAATCAGTTTTAGGGTGGAGGCAGGGATGGAGACCATCTAGTTGTGGCAATTCATCAAATGGTGGTGGTCACTGGCAGATTGAGATTGACGAGGTTGTTGGTGGTAAGGTAGTTCTTAGGGGTTCTGATTTCAGCCCACCACTGTTCTCATGATAAATTCTCTTCTTATGCGGTCTCACCTATTTTTATAGATTCAGCTACTACTTTTATGTAGATGATGTTCACAGTCTGTATCTATGGATAGACTTGTCCCTAAGCTTTAGATTCTATTCATCAGCTACTTGAATGTCCTACAGGTACTCAAACTCCACATGGTAAAACATATACACACCATTATTTCTTTCTTCGGCCACCCCCCTCCCCCTGCCCAGTGGTGGACCTAACACGCAATCTGTTCTTTACTCTTTACTTTATTCTCTGTTTCAGTGAGTGGCCATGGAACCCACTCACTCATCCAAGCAAGAAACCTGGGAAGTAGCCTTAATTTTTCTCTTTCCCTCAGTCTCCACAATCTAAAAGTTTCTGTAATCTGTCCCTCCTTCTCCATTCCTGCTGCTCCTGTGTGCTTCAGTCCTCATTCCCTTTCACCTGGCTTGGGTTCATCACCTTCAAGTCCATCTTCTATAGAATTGCTATCTCAACTATAATTCTGATCATGCTCTTTCCCTACCTAAAAATGATGTTGCCACCAGTTGTTTGTCAGAATCTGTCGACATGGACTACAAGGCTCTCCATGATCTTCTTCCTGTCAGTCTCTCCAACCTTATTTCTGGTCACTTCCAGGCACAAAAAATATTCTGGAGATTCTCCTCATGTTGTTTCATCTGCCTGTACAATTGTCTCCTCCTTTACCTGGTGAATTCTTACATCTGTAAGTTTCCTCTTAGATGTCACCTTCTCTGTGAAGCCAGGCCAAGTTAGGAGCACTTTCTCTCTCTTTTTTTTTTGTTATTCTTGCACACTCTTATAATGACTATGTCTCTCTGTGAGATCCTTGAAGGAGGGGGTATATCTTTGACTCTGGAAAGTTTGATATAGGGTTTGATATATTGCCTATTAATGGACTGAAAAAACTGAGGAAAGGCAAAGCACATAAAGGGAATAAAAGAAAAGGGGAAGGAGAAGGAGAAGGAGAGGTATTAAGATTAAGACTGTCTCCTACTTTAGGAGTATAGAAACTAGTTGGGCAGTGAGGTACTGGTAAATAGACAAGCGCACAGATTGACACAATTATATGACATAAAGAAGACTATACTTACTTTCCCTGTAGTACTCATGCTGACTTTCTCCATGTTCTGGCCACAGATGAATATATTGAGAAAGGGAGATTCTGGTTACAACTTTCAAAGTCCAAGAGAGTAGACATCACTGTTTGATCAAGAGACTGGGTCCTGAGCTTTGTGTATAATCAGGAAATTAACACACCCGGTGCTTGGAAGCTCAGATTTTCCTGTTCCTTAAGGGAGGTTCCTAAGTATGATATGAAATAGTCTTAGCTCAGTGAAAATGCACAAAAGGTGAATTTGTGCAAACTTTTTTTTCTTCTCTCAGTCATGAAGTTCCCCTCTGAGTATCCACTCTCTTGAATTTTAAATTTGGTCTTTTAAATGTCCAAGTTTAAAATTTCTCAGAGCGTGTATAGAATTGTGTCTATGTTGTTTTTCAAATGCAGATATGATCTCTGTAACTCTAAACTTGAGTAATCCATTTGATTTTCCAAGCACATGTCCCATTTTTGCGGAATTAGGATGTTACTAGACAGTTTTATCATCTAGTAGTTTAGCATAAGCTCCTCACCTCTTGGTATGCTGAGCTGGTCACTCAGAGAAATTGAATCCAATTCCTGTAAGAAGTCTAACAATCAGGATTTGGATTTGAGCAAATCTCTGTATGTGGATTAAGAGAGTCTTGACCAGGACCCTGATGAACATGGGGCAAGGAAATACATTCCCAATGAAAGGAAACACCAGTGGGAAAGTTTTAGCTAGAGGGGAAGAGAAGAAGATTAAATGCTCTTTCTGTGTCCTGATATGAGCATATGATTTTTCTTTTTTTTTTTTTCTTTTTTTTTTTTTTTTTTTTTTTTTGCTTTACGCGGGCCTCTCACTGTTGTGGCCTCTCCCGTTACGGAGCACAGGCTCCGGACGCACAGGCTCAGCGGCCATGGCTCACGGGCCCAGCCGCTCCACGGCATGTGGGATCCTCCCAGACCGGGGCACGAACCCGTGTCCCCTGCATCGGCAGGCGGACTCTCAACCACTGCGGCACCAGGGAAGCCCTGATTTTTCTTCCTTAGCCTGTTGGATTATGGTGGATTATATCGACTAATTTTCAAATGTTGAATCAGCTTTACATACCTGGAACACATTCTACTTGGTGTACTAGTTTTCTTTCTTTGCACTGTCTCTGCCTGATTTTGGTTTCATAGTAATACTAATTTCATAAAATTATTTCCTCCTCTTCTATTTTCTGTGAGGGATTGTGTAGAATTGGTGTTAATTCTTTAAATGTTTGGGTGAACTCTTCAGTGAAACCATCTGGGTCTACAGATTTCTATTTTGGGATGTTTAAAATTTTAAACTGTGAATTCAATTACCTTCATATTTGTGGAGCTATGTAAGTGATCTATTTCATATTTGGTGAGTTGTGGTAGTTTGCGGTTTTTGAGCAATTACTCCATTTTATCTAAGTTGTCAGATTTGTGTGTAGAGTTGTTAAAAGTATTCTCTTATTACTCTTTTGATGTTTGTAGTGTCAGTAGTTATATACTCTGTATTATTCCTGCTTATTGGTAATTTGTATGTTCTTTCTGTTTTTCTTTGTCAGTCTTGCCAGAGGTTTGTTAATTTTATTGATCTTTTCAAAGAACAAGCTCTGTTTCATTGATTTTTTTTCTCTACTTTTTTCTTTTCAATTTTACCGATTTTTGCTATTAACTTATTTTGTTCTTTCTGTTTGTTTTTAGTTTATTTTGCTCTTTTATTTCTGGGATCATGAAGCATGAATGTGCATTATTGATTTGCAGTTTTTCCTCTTTTTTAATGTAAGCATTTAGTGCCATATATCAGATTCAGTGCAGCTTTAGCTGTGTCACGCAAATTTTGGTATGTTTTTCATTTTCATTCAGTTATATGTATTTTTAAAACTTTCCCTTGGGGCTTCTCTGGTGGTGCAGTGGTTGAGAGTCCGCCTGCCGATGCAGGGAACACGGGTTCGTGCCCCGGTCCGGGAAGATCCCACATGCTGCGGAGCGGCTGGGCCCGTGAGCCATGGCCGCTGAGCCTGCACGTCGGGAGCCTGTGCTCCGCAATGGGAGAGGCCACAGATGTGAGAGGCCCGCACACCGAAAAAAAAAAAAAAAACTTTCCCTTGAATCTTCTTCTTTGACCTACAGATTATTTAGAAGTGTGTTGTTTAGCTTGCAAGTGCTTCGAGATTTTCCTTTTATTTCTGTTACTGATTTCTAGTGCAGTTCCATTTTGATCAGATAACAAACTGTATAATTTCAATTTTACCTTTGTTGAGATTTGTTTAATGGCCCAGGATATGATCTATCTTGGAATATGTTTCATGGGCACTTGAAATGAATGCGTATTCTGCTGCTTTTGGGTGGAATGGTCAATAAATGTCTCTTAAGTTCGATTAATTGATGATGTTATAAGTTCTTCTATACCTTTGCCTTCTTTCTAATTTGTCTATCAATTTTTCAGACAGGGATTTTGAAGTCTTTAACTAAACTTGTTCATTTGTCTACTTTTCCTTTCAGTTCTATCATCTTTTGCCTCACACATTTGTAGCTCTGGGTGCATACACACTTAGGATTGCTGTTTCCTCTTGGTGGATTGCCCTTTTATCATTATATAATATTCTGCTCTGCCTCTGATAATTCTATTTTCTCTGAAGTCCACTTTATCTGATATTAATATAGTCACTCTTACTTTATTTTGATTAATGTTTGCATGATATATATTCTTTACCTCTTTCCTTTCAACCTGCCTATATATAAAGTGACTTTCTTATAGACAGCGTACATTTGAGTCATGATTTTAAATCTACTCTACCAATTTCTGTCTTTTTAAAAAACAACTTTATTGAGATATAATTGACTTAATATACAATTCACCCATTTAAATCATACAATTCAGTTTTTTTGTAGATTCACAGATATGTGCAACTATGACCACACTCAATTTTAAAATACTTTTGTCACCTCAGAAAGAAACCCATACCTCTCTATTCCTTTCTCATCAACGCTCCCCCACCCCCACCCCGCAAACCACCACCCTGGCCCAATGCAACCATTCATCTACTTTTTGTCTGTATAGATTTACCTATTCTGGGTGTTTTTACTGATCTTAGTGGAAATGCTTTCAGTTTTTCACCATTGAGTATGATGTTTGCTGTGGGTTTGTCATATATGGCCTTTATTATGTTGAGGTACGTTCCCTCTATGCCCATTTTCTGGAGAGTTTTTATCATAAATGGGTGTTGAATTTTGTCACAAGTTTTTTCTGCATCTACTGAGATGCAGGAACACGACAAGGATGTCCACTCTTGCCACTATTATTCAACATAGTTTTGGAAGTCCTAGCTATGGCAATCAGAGAAGAAAAAGAAATAAAAGGAACACAAATTGGTAAAGAAGATGTAAAATTGTCACTGTTTGCAGATGACATGAGACTATACATAGAATATCCTACAGAGGCCATCAGAAAACTACTAGAACTAATCAATGAATTTGGTAAGCTTGCAGGATACAAAATTAATGGACACAAATCTCTGGCATTCCTATACACTTACAACGAAAAACCAGAAAGAGAAATTAAGGAAACAATCCCATTTACCATCGCAACAAAAAGAATAAAATATCTAGGAATAAACCTACCTAAGGAGGTAAAAGACCTGTACTTAGAAAACTATAAGACACTGATGAAAGAAATCAAAGATGACACGAACAGATGGAGAGATATACCATGTTCTTGGATTGGAAGAATCAATATTGTGAAAATGACTACTACCCAAAGCAATCTACAGATTCAGTGTAATCCCTATCAAACTACCAATGACATTCTTCACAGAATTAGAACAAAAAATTTTACAATTCTTATGGAAACACAAAAGACCCTGAATAGCCAAAGCAATCTTGAGGGAAAAAAACAGAGCTGGAGGAATCAGGCTCCCTGACTTCAAACTATACTACAAAGCTATAGTAATCAAGACAGTATCGTACTGTCACAAAAACAGAAATATAGACCAATAGTATAGGATAGAAAACCCAGAGATAAATCCACACACATATGGTCACCTAATTTACGACAAAGGAGGTAAAAACGTACAGTGGAGAAAAGACAGCCTCTTCAGTAAGTGGTGCTGGGAAAACTGGACAGCTACCTGTAAAAGAATGAAATTAGAACATTCCCTAACACCATACACAAAAATAAACTCAAAATGGATTAAAGACCTAAATGTAAAACCAGACACTATAAAACGCTTAGAGGAAAACATAGGAAAAACACTCTTTGACATAAAACACAGCAAGATCTTTTTTGACTCACCTCTTACAGTAATGAAAAGAGAAAGAGAAAGAAACAAATTGGACCTAAATAAACTTCAAAGCTTTTGCACAGCAAAGGACACCATAAACAAGACAAAAAGACAACTCTCAGAATGGGAGAAAATATTTGCAAATGAAGCAACTGAAAAAGGATTAAAGTTCTTTTCTGGTCTGAGGTAGCCGACGATGGCCACGTTGAGAATTTCCCTGTAGAAGTCCTCTTTGAAAGTATGCATGATATGAGTTTCCATGGACTTTTTTGTATTCTTGTAGTATGGGTTCCATCCTATGCTCACTACCATCTTATGGACGTCTCTACTTCCAACACTGACCCAACCATAATATATGCCAGTGGATACGTCAGCTGGAAGATTATCTACTACTTGTTCAGGAAAGTTAGCTGTAGGGATGCCCAGCTACTTGGAGCTGCGACCGAAGCCCCGCACCACCTGTCTGCGGCAGAAGTATGGCAGGTGCCTCATGACACCATCAGCTAGGGGTGCAGGCTGTGGTCCAGTCCACGCATCCTGCGGAGCCGCCGTTGAGGTGGTGCCTGGATGCCCTGGACCAGCCAGGGGACACGGGTGGGAGCTCTGCAGGCCTGCCGGCTGGCTGGGCAAGCACACGGGCATACAACGGGCCTAGTGGCACAGACGACACACCATGGTGAGACCCTCATGCCACTGAACGAACAGCAGGTGCCGGGTGACTCAGATGCTGCATCTGGGCTCTGGAACGCCAGCGACCGCGGAAGAGCGTGTTTCTATGTATTTTTAAATTTCTTCTTTGATTTCTTCAGTGATCTCTTGGTTATTTAGTAGTGCACTGTTTAGCCTCCATGTATTTGTGGGTTTTACAGGTTTTTTTCCCTGTAATTGATTTCCAATCTCATAGCATTGGGGTCAGAAAAGATTCCTGATACGATTTCAATTTTCTTAAATTTCCCAAGGTTTGATTTGTGACCCAAGATGTGATCTGTCCTGGAGAATGTTCCATGTGCAGTTGAGAAGAAAGTGTATTCTGCCACTTTCAGGTGGAATATTCTATAAGTATCAATTAAATGTCTCTGGTCTATTGTGTCATTTAAACCTTCTGTTTCCTCATTTATTTTCTGTTTGGATGATCTGTCTACTCATGTAAAGGGGGTGTCCCCTACTATTATTGTGTTACTGTTGATTTCCCCTTTCATGGCTGTTAGGATTTTCCTTATGTATTGAGGTGCTCCTATGTTGGGTACATAAACATTTATAATTGTTATGTCTTCTTCTTGGATTGATCCCTTGATCATTATGTAGTGTCCTTCCTTATCTCTTGTAACAGTCTTTAAAGTCTATTTGATATGAGAATTGTTACTCCAGCTTTCTTTTTTTTTTTTGCGGTACGCAGGCCTCTCACTGCTGTGGCCTCTCCCGTTGCAGAGCACAGGCTCCGGACGTGCAGGCTCAGCGGCCATGGCTCACGGGCCCAGCCGCTCCGCGGCATGTGGGATCGTCCCAGACCGGGGCACAAACCCGTGTCCCCTGCATCTGCAGGCGGACTCCCAACCACTGCGCCACCAGGGAAGCCCCAGCTTTCTTTTGATTTCCATTTGCATGCAATATCTTTTTCCAGCCCTTCAGTTTCAGTCTGCATGTGTCCCTAGATCTGAAGTGGGTCTCTTGTAGACAGCATATAAACAGGTCTTGTTTTTGTATCCATTCAGCCAGGCTTTGTCTTCTGGTTGGGGCACTTAATCCAGTTATATTCAAGGTTATTACCAATATGTGTGTTCCTATTACCATTTTCTTAATTGTTTTGGGTTTGTTTTTGTGGGTCTTTTTCTTCTCTTGTGTTTCCTGCCTAGAGAATTTCCTTTAGCATTTGTTGTAAAGCTGGTTTGGTGATGCTGAATTCTCTTAGCTTTTGCTTGTTTGAAAAGCTTTTGATATCTCCGTGGAATCTGAATGAGATCGTTGCTGGGTAGAGTAATCTTGGTTGTTAGGTTTTTCTCTTTCATCACTTTAAGTATATCTGCCACTCCCTTCTGACCTGCAGAGTTTCTGCTGTAAAATTAGCTGATAACCTCATGGGGATTACTTTGTATGTTATTTGTTGCTTTTCCCTTGCTGCTTTTAATACTTTTTCTTTGAATTTAATTTTTGTTAGTTTGATTAATATGTGTCTTGGTGTGTTTCTCCTAGGGTTTATCCTGTATGGGGCTCTCTGTGCTTCCTGGACTTGATTGACTATTTCCTTTCCCATGTTAGGGAAGTTTTCGACTATAATCTCTTCAAATATTTTATTCTTTTTCTCTTCTTCTTGAATGATAGGAGACCCCTATCATTCAAATGTTGGTGCATTTGGTGTTGTCCCAGAGGTCTCTGAGATTGTCTTCAGTTCTTTTCATTCTTTTTTCTTTATTCTGCTCCTTGACAGTTATTTCCCCCATTTTGTCTTCCAGCTCACTTATTCGTTCTTCTGCCTCAGTTATTCTGCTATTGATTCCTTCTAGTGTATTTTTCATTTCAGTTATTGTGTTGTTCATCTCTGTTTGTTTGTTCTTTAGTTCTTCTAGATCTTTGTTAAACATTTCTTGTATTTTCTCAATCTGTGCCTCCATTCTATTTTCGAGATTCTGGATCACCTTTACTATCATTACTCCAAATTCTTTTTCAGGTAGATTGCCTATTTCTTCTTCATTTATTTGGTCTTGTAGGTTTTTACCTTGCTCCTTCATCTGTGACATAGTTTTTTGTCATCTCTTTTTTTTTTTTATGAGTAAAATTGTGTTCCTGTCTTACTGGTTGTTTGGCCTGAGGCTTCCAACACTGGAGTTTGTAGGCTGTTGGGTAGAGCTGGGTCTTGGTGCTGAGATAAGGACCTCCGGGAGACCTCACTCCAAAGAATATTTCCAGGAGTCTGAGGTTCTCTGTTAGTCCAGTGGTTTGGACTTGGAGCTCCCACCACAGGAGCTTCAGCCGACCCCTGGCTCATGAACCAAGATCCTGCAAGCTGCACAGGGTGGCAAAAAAAAAAAAAAAAAAGAGAACAATAACAAAGTAGAAAATAAAATTAGACTAGGAAACAAACAGATATGTTAGAAAGAAAAAAAAATATATATATATAGATGAAACAACAACCGGAAGGTAAAACAGAACCACAATAGTAAAAAAGAGGAGAAAAAAAAAAAAAGGTGGAAAGGCCTTGGTTGTGGAGGGCGGGACCTAAGCAGGGGTGGGGTTTGGGTGGTGGGCGGGACCTCTGCTTAGGACCCACAGGGCTGGAAAAGGCCCTGGGGGTGTGGGGTGTGGGGCCTCGGCTCAGTGGAACAGAAGGGGCCCAGCCGTGCCTCCCACCTCTGGTCTCAGAGGACGGGAGACCCCACCAGGGAACTCAGCAGTTTTCCCAGGCTCGAGTGGGTGAGGCAAATATCCTCCACTCCTCTCCCGCTCCTCTGGTCCTGGAGGGCCCCTCCTGCCTGCCTCTCATACTCCCCCCACCACCCCACCCCAGCCTCCCTCCTATGCCCCCAGGACCCATGCAGCCTGGAGGGGGCTTTCGAGCCCCTGAGCATCCCTCCAGGCATGGGAACCCCTCACCCCTCTCAGCTACACCCCTCAGGGGTGCCAGTCCTGTTTGGCCTCTACTTCTCCTCCCCAACTCAGTCCCCACACATCCTACCGGTTTGCCTTGGGGTTCCTCCCATCTCCTTGGGCGTTGAGGTACCCCATCCGCATCCTGCAGGAGCCCTAGTCATGGGGAGATGCAAACTCCGAGTCTTCCCACACTGCCATCTTGACTCCGCCACCTAGGATTTACCCTTTTAACATCTTTCATATATAATGTACAGCGGTTTTAATTATATTTATCATGTGTGCATTATATCCCTAGTACTTATTTATCTTATAACTGGAAGTTTGTACCTTTTGATTACTTTCATCTAATTCACCCCCCCGCAACCCCTACCTCTAGTAACTACAAATCTGATTTTTCACTGTTCACTCCATGACGTTTAATCACCTTGTAGCTGCCCATGAGCTGGTATGATTGGAAAGGGAGGATTCCCACAGCATCTGTTTTCTAATTGTGAATGGCTACATGAGAATCATCATAGTATTCCACTTCAAATGTCAGCTTCTTAGCTTCATCCCTCATCTCCTGTGGTGCTACACAGCCACTTTCAATAGCTGTAAAACAGTTCTCTGTTAGGAAGAATAATAAGCATTATACATTGTATAGTGGCAGGTACCCTAGTTGTGTGCAGTATTCGAATTCCATTGTTCTAAATGCATTTGTAGTATCTTGGCTCATTAACACGTGTTCTTATTTATTCATTTATTCAAACAGCTTTTCTTTTTTTTTTTTAACTGAGCCAATGCCACATTTCAGGCATTGCATTTGATGCTGCGGTAATGATGATGAATGTGATATTCAAAGAGTTCACAGTCTAATAGTGCAAACACATAATTAATCAGACAACTACAATATAGTGTTTGACATGTTATAATGGGGGGAGTACAGGGTGCAATAGGAACAGAGAGGAAGTATATGTAACCTAGATTTCTGGGAGCTCAAGGGTCCTGCTATAATGTGACTTGGACAATGGCTGGGAGTTAAGGAACATGGAGTTTGGTGGGGATGGGGTTTGGGCATGGATGGGTTTCAGAACAAGGAACTACATGTGTGAAGGCTCAGAGACAAGGGAGCCTGGTATCTTTTGAGGGGCAAGGACTGGGAGAAGGCTGAAAGAAGCTCAGTGTAATTGAGGCACTGTGCGCAAGGAGTGAAATGAAAGATGTGGGAGTAACATGGAAGATTTATGTAGAGAAAGGAGTGGTAAGAATACAAGACTTACTCAGCTGGTAATTGGCTATGTGATCCTGGTAAGTCACTACACTGCACTTACCTGGGTCTTGATTTTCTTCCCCGTAAAATGAAGGTGACAGCCAAATGGCCTCAGAAATTACATCTGCCCATATCCTATCAAAGCTAAGTTCAATAAGTCCCTTTGCAGAAAGGTTTCTACAAATGGCTTCTGTTAGTGGGGTTGGGAAGGGTTAATAATATTCTATCCCAGGAGTCTGCATAAAACCCAGAAGCTTGGGCTGCATTTTACTTTTCTCATGAAAGTTCATCTCAGTTTCTTTGCACTCCGTTTTGTTCTATTACTACATACACTGTTAATACTACAAAGAGTGATGTTATTTATTTTAACCTTTGGTACCAAAGTCTAATGTTGCTAAATCATAGATAATTATCAAGCCAACTCCAATAAAGTAAATTTAAAGAGAAGTAACATTTCCTCATATTTCGATTCAGTAATGTAAATTGCTTGAGGACTTTGTGAATAAGTTGGAAAAAACTGCCTGTTTCTAGGGTCAAACTCTGAAATTAGGTTTCAAGGTAGGGAAGATGACTATATTAAATTAATATCTGGGGCTTATTTATAGTCATTACCTGTTAGTCATAGTAAATGTGAAGAGCAGAAGTGGCAACTTTTCTGATCTTTTTATGTGCTTGTAAACTCTGCAGAAGTGGCCATTTAGCAATAAATGCATGTTCTCCATCAAATTAGCATCAATGCCTACCTCATCTCCTCAGGAAATTAGATTCACCTTTTGCATTTTCACCCACGATTTGGTGACCATGGTCTTAAAATATTTTGAGAATACTAAATTTAAAATGCTTGAAAATCTATGTGTTATTTAATTTTCAGTTTAGATTTTCTCGCATACACCATTGTATGAAACATTGCGTTAACCTCATGCTTCAATGGAGAAGAATCTAAGTTCTAAATTCTCAACATGCTTATCTTTTCCTATGAATGTGAAGCTTCAATCCACAGTCAATAATGTGGGAACTGTCTATAGTTGTTCTAGGCTAGTGATGGATGGATTTTGGTACTCTCTTACTACTGGTGACAAAATAGGATACATTTATTTAAATACTGCCAGGAGATAGGACTGAAATATTTAGCTGAAGATTTTTAAAGGAGAGCTACTTAAGGGTCAGTTTCAGAGTTCTGTAAAAAGTATTTGGGCCACATTGTTTCAGAACCCATAACCATAGTCTCATAAGCTTTGAACTAGAAGCATGGGCGGACTCATAGAGCTAGAAAGTGGCTTCAAGGTCAAACACTCCAACACCTGTATTTTTGAGACGCTTTATAGCTTGACTGATTTCAGTCAATCTACAAAGTACACTTTAATAATTTCAACCAAAATTATTGTTGATTTATGTCAGTCACTACTAGGTGGGACTGCATAGCAATATCATATAGTAAGGCCCAGGAAATGCAAGATAATACCCTAGGAAAAACCAGTTCTCTTTAGATGTAAAAATTCTTGCACTCTTACTTGTTTACATAGAAAATATTTTGCAATCAAGACCTTTAAACTCACTCAGTACTCTACACAAATACAATCTGGCCCTTGCAAATGGAATTGTTTGCTGCTTACCACATGCAAGTTTTGTTCTCTCTTTTATGGGTTCTTACACATAGTTCCAATTTCTACAATATCTTTTATGTTGTTCATGTTGTAGTTCTATAAGCTCCCCGAGGGCTTCCCCAATCTTCCAGTCAGAAATGAGGTCTCTATGCCTTGAATCTGTAGTCTTCTGGATTTCATTCAACTCTGCTTTTCCAGTGTGTGTAGCACAATGTTGTTATTAAATGTTTAATGAATGTATGCTGAAGAGAAATATTTCTGAAATATCAAACAGTAAACTGTTGATTGAAAATAAACCCATAAAAGCAGCACAAATTGTACCTTGTAAATAAATAATTTTCTGGAGGAAGTTAGGTCATTTCAAAATTGTGTTATAGTCGGTTGCTAATTAAGTTGTACTATAATTTAATTTAATTACCAATTAAATTTAATTTATTGGTCATATATATTAGTACTCAAACAAATCACAATGAAAATTTTATTATAACATAATTTTGTAGTATTTTTTTCTTTCATTGGTCTTCCTTTTATTTTCACATTTGATCTTCATACCTGTTTCTCAAGAAAAGAAGTATCATTATCCCCATTTTATAGATGAGGACAGTGATGACATGGGCAAAGGTAGCCATCTGGGGTCACACAGTGACTGCTTAAAGGGCTCTTCAAAACTGACTTAAAGCTCTTTTATTGCCATTCTCTAAACGGTTTCCCACAGCCACCCTCTTTTATACTTGATCTGAGACCTCTCACTTCTCATAAAATCTTGGGTGTAAGAGTCATATGCATAAGATATCTCGCATTACACAAACACACATACACACAAATACCAGTTTCCATCTTGGAGCAATTCAAATGCCTTATTGATTTCTTTCAAAAGGCAACTTATGGGGGGGGACTTCCCTGGTGGTGCAGTGGTTAAGAATCCGCCTGCCAATGCAAGAGACACAGGTTCAAACCCTGGTCCAGGAAGATCCCACATGCCGTGGAGCAACTAAGCCCGTGTACCACAACTACTGAGCCTGCGCTCTAGAGCCCACGAACCACAGCTACTGAGCCTGCATGCCACAACTACTGAGCCCATGCGCCTAGAGCCCATGCTCCACAACAAGAGAAGCCACCGCAATGAGAAGCCCGCACACCACAATGAAAAGTAGCCCCCGCTCGCTGCAACTAGAGAAAGCCCGCGTGCAGCAACGAAGACCCAATGCAGCCATAAATAAATAAATAAATAAAGGCAACTTGTGGGTTATAAGTAGATCTATGTTATTTTTTTTACAAGTAGTCAGTTACCAGTTTAGGAATAGAGCCTGGTTTTAAACTCTGTAGAAGGAGAAGTCAATAATAACAAGACTTGGGAAAAAAGAATCAAAACTAAACAAAGAATCAAATGAACTGTTTATGTAGAAAATTGGCAAAAGCATTCACGGGGGATAGTAAACCATTTACCTTTTGACTCCTTTCCTAATCATCAAAAGCAAGGTAATTTAATTCATAGCAGAATCCAGTTACTGCTCAGTAGTACTAAGATTACCAACATGGTAGCTGAGCCCTACATGGGCTATAGTGGACTGTTGGAGTGGATCCAGTACTGCCATGATCGTAGACCATCAGCCTGCAGCTATCTTTTGTGCTCAGGGCACCAGTGATTTCCTATAACAGCTTACCCTCCAGCTGGTATGATTTGAGTTACCATGTACCAAGCCTCTCTGAGGCTCTAGATATATCTCCTTCACAAACCTAACATTTCAACCTCAGAAATAAAATTCTGTACTTTAATAGTGTTTTGAGAGTAACATAGTAGAGTAGTTGCAGAAGGTGCTGGTGGCATCCTGCCTAGATCCCATTTACTATTTGATCACAGTGAGTGAGGCAGAAGCAGGCATTATTTTCCCTATTTTTCTAACTTTGAGGGGACTGATGTTTGGAGAGGTTAAATATTTTTTACTGATTGTATTTATTATGTTTTTCTTTTTAAAAAATATATTTTAGAATACTTTGATATCTTGGGACCTTGTGGACCCAGCGAGGGACTGCCTCTCCCAGGGTTAGCTAATTTCCAGAGAGAGCAAACAGCTTGCTTCAGTACATCTTTGATATGCAAGCCAACCAATCTCAGTCCATATCCCCCATCCACCTCCCTTTGTTGGTGCCAACATTCTGGGACACTATCCTCCTGCCCTAAATCACCCCAGGGCCAGTTACCAGATAACTGGGACCACCCCTATGGCCCAGAACCCACTGAAACTCACTTAGCTTGCCTACCCCACCTTGCCTGTTCCTTTTCCTGAAATCCACATAAAGCCCCTGACCCATGCTTTTCCTTAGCTCTTTCTGCCTCCTGACTGACCCTGGGCTTCCCCATATGGCCCTGCATGGCGTGGTATGCTCCCTTCTTTTGGGGGAACTGTGGGCAATAAACTCTTTTTTCAAGGCAGCTGTCTCTGTGTCTGTCATTGTACCATATCTGACTAAATCAAATCCTGGGTACATTTTAAGACACTGATGCACATCTAGAAAGTGGAAGTGCTGAACCTAGAACCCAGGTCTTTTTTTTTTTTTTTTTTTTTTTTGCTGTACGCGGGCCTCTCACTGCCGTGGCCTCTCCTGTTGCGGAGCACAGGCTCCGGATGCACAGGCTCAGCGGCCATGGCTCACGGGCCCAGCCGCTCTGCGGCATGTGGGATCTTCCTGGACCGGGGCACGAACCCGTGTCCCCTGCATCGGCAGGTGGACTCTCAACCACTGTGCCACCAGGGAAGCCCGAACCCAGGTCTTTATATTCCTAGCAGGGTTGTGTTTCTACAACATTATGTTCTTTATAAATGTTATGTAAAATTGCATTTAAGGCTATTTTGAAATGTTAGGATATGGTAAAAAAAAAAAAAAGGGGGTTGACTTCTTTTTATAAAAGATAGCTAGTACACTTTATCAGAGCCTTGGCGTCAAATATTTTATGTTGCCTAATGGGACAATTTTTACTAAAATATTTGAATATTATGTAATTGTTATGCAAGATTTTGAGTAACTTAGAAACTTGTCAGCATGGAATTGAACGATAGGAAAAACCCATCACAGATTTTTCCATCCAAAACAAGAATCTTATTAAGGGTGATTTTCTTCAGTGTGTTGCATATAGTGAGAGAGGATGGAGACATGGCAGATAGGTGAGGAATGTTAGAAAATGTGAATAAACTCCTTCAATGAAGCAAAGGGTTAGTGCTGAGAAGAAATATCAGTGTCAATTATACTTAGTCATTCCAAGCACCAGCCTCATCACTTCTGAAATGGTTTAATTTTTAAATTGGGTTTTTATTCAAATTGGAAATTCAGACATCTAGAGTTTCTGGAAAAAGAAACGTTCATGATGGGAGGTTGGTCAATGGTAAAGTTTTCTCTAGTATTTGACATTGAAATACTTATACAATCTTATTTACATTTAATCAACTCATGGGAAACCGCACCAATGAAGAAATAAAAGAGCACCCAGATATCTTAAAACAGCAAGAAATCCTTCATTTATCTTTTGCAATATATGTGCCTTCCTCAACTTTTTTCTGAAGCTACTGTTATCATTATTGTTTCTGCTTCAGTTAAACGTTAATTTTGTGCCTAATATGTGTCAGCTTGTTTGCCAAGTGCTTTACCTGCATTTTCTCCTTTAGTTCTTACTACACTAGGTAAGAAAAGAACTACAATATTTACCCTGTTTTTCAGATGATGGGACTGGCAATTAAGGAGTTTAAAAAACTTGCTTAAAAAATGGTTATGAAGAACCTAGGGGCAGGACAGGAATAAAGACGCAGACATAGAGAATGGACTTGAGGACACGGGGAGGGGGAAGGGTAAGCTGGGACGAAGTGAGAGAGTGGCACGGACTTATATATACACTACCAAATGTAAAACAGATAGCTAGTGGGAAGCAGCTGCATAGCACAGGAAATCAGCTCAGTGCTTTGTGTCCACCTAGAGGGGTGGGATAGGGAGGGTGGGAGGGAGACGCAAGAGGAAGGGGATATGGGGATATATGTATATGTATAGCTGATTCACTTTGTTATAAAGCAGAAACTAACACACCATTGTAAAGCAATTATACTCCAATAAAGACGTTAAAAAAAGAAAACAAAACTTGCTAAGGTCGCATGTCTAGTAAGTGATCTGAAAGCGAAGCCCATGTGTTTAAGCTTTATGCCATAGTTTCCTCAAATTAATCTTATCTAAGCATCTGAGCAAAAACCAGAGAACAAGATACTCTCAACTGTGCCGCTAGCTGTATGTGCCTATTGAAATTTAAATTATGTGAACTTAAGTATAATTAAAAAGTGAGTTTTCCAGCTGCACTAGCCATGCTTCAAGTGTTCAATAGCTGTATATGGCTTGTGGTTAATGAGTTGGACAATAAGCTATAGAACATTTTCATCATCGCAGAAAATTCTCTTGGACAGAGCTGGTCTGGAAGCATACTGGCTGTGGGTGTGAGGGGTGGTGAGAGAGAGATTTGGAGGTGTTGTTTGGAGAAGAGAAATGCAAATAACACATTAGAATTGTCTGTTTTGTTCTTAAATAGCAAATTAGGGTGACAGTTAAGGTGAGAATTGCAGGTCAATACAGTGAGATTGTCTTCTGGATTTATCCTTTGCTGGGGAGTGGCCCAGAGACTTAAGATGACTTCCCAATTATGGAATGTCTCGGTGCCAATGAGAACACTGAAATGTGACTGTTCTATATCTTATTAATAATGTCAGGATATTAATCTGTTTTTGTTTCCACAGAACAGGTAAGAAATATCTGTGGGGAAGGTAAAGTTATGCTTCTCTATTTTAACACATTGTCTTCTATTCCTTTCATGGAGGAATATTTTTCCTACCTTTTCACCCCTCCATTTCTTGCCAAGGAGAATGCAAGGTATCCAGATTTCTGGAAGACGATGTGAAGTCAGAGACCTACCTCCCATGACATCACCTTTTATGGTTCTCCCAGAGAAAATCAGCATTGGGTCAAAGGAGAGTTGTGCATTTGACAGAGCTACTCCAATAATCATGTGTACTCCATAGCTCCAGTGGCATGACTCCAAAACCATGACCTAATTTCAGAAATAGACTGATTAGCATCTCAGTGGCCCCAAATCACACCTCTTCTTACTCACAATCCTAAAACATATTTTCCAGGTAGCTATATGAGAAAAATAATATAGAGTAGAACATATGGCACACGCCCTGTGAGATCTTAGGCAATTAATTACAATTAAGTTTTTCAGTCTTTAAAATGAGGATGTTAGTACTTAATTCATAAAATGATGTTAAGATTAAATGGGATAAAGTATGTAAATATCTTGGCATAGTGCAAGGCACATAAGATGTCCTCCAAAAGACTGGTTAAAAATTATAGTAATATCATATCTTCATAAAGTTAATTTAATGTGTACCCACACATTGTCAGGCAGCTGACCATCACTCTGCCCCAAGACCACATACCCTAGTATCACTGAGTCTGATGGCCTCAAACGCAAAGTTGACCCCAGAGCGCATCATTTCCACCACTACGTGCTGGATGGGCTTCTTGAAGTTCTGAGGGTTGAGAAAATCAGTGACCCCCTAATGCTCTTGCCCGGGGAAATTTCTCCTCATTGATGTCAACTCTGATGATCCCAGAAGCAACAAGGCTTTGCATGCCATAACAATGGCTGAGTAGATTCCTCCAAGTCCAAAGACCATGTAGGTAGAGGGGGGGTGACCTACAAGTTTAGAAGATAAACTTCTATTAGTCATTCAAAGCTGATGCTCCTGTGTTAATAGGAAAGAAAAAAGTCACTTTGGTTTTATCTCCAGTGGGAGAAGCTCTCTGACTGCATGGATCCCTGAATGTTGATAGAGTCATGGAAAAACAACACAAAAGTATATTCTTACCTTTGCAGTGTTAAACATAGGTCCAAAGCTTGTAGACACCTCACAGCTTATGATACAGACTTTATCTTTGGGAGCAGCAGCAGCAATTTTACCCACTGCAATTTCATGCATAACAGTATATTCAGTGAATGTGCTAGTGCCATAAAGATGATAAGTCTGCCTTCCTCTGCAGGTAAATCTGCTGGTTCCATCTAACATTAATCCATTTGGAGAAAGAATACTGCTTCACAGATATATAAAGTGACAAGGAGAGAAATATAGGATTTTAGCTCCCAGTCAATACGTGCACCAGTGAAAGCAAATTAGATGAAAGGAGGTCAAGGGAATTGGAGCCAACTTTCCTTCAAGCATAAATTGCTCTTGAGGCACCCGCAGGAGCCACAGTCTCTGGAAGAGGGAACATTAAGACTTTATCTCCTGAGGAAAGACTATCAAAGAAAGTGATTATCAGCTTGGGTGGAGGCATAGAATGCGATAACTACCATACTTATTGATAGGAAATTGTTATTACTAGATATCAGTTTGTTGTGAAGTTAATTATCCTTTTGCTTTAGAATAGAAACAGATCAATTTTAATGCAAATGGACCTTCAAAATACAAAATAAAAATTAAGAATTTGTCTCTAATAACATTGAAGTTCAAAAGTAATAGCGAGCTAAGTCTAAGAATGACACTAATATTTGTGGTATGAAGTTTATCTATTTTAGTTAGTGTTCTATCCCAGGAGCTTAGCAGAGTGTTGTACCTATTATGTGCTTAATTAATATTTGTTGAAAGAATGAATTAGTACTCCAGTATTAATGCTAGTATTAGTACTCATTTTGAGATATTATAGTATTGATTAAGAGCCCAGAATTTGAGGTAAGGAAGCCTGTGTTTTAATCCTAACTCTGCCATTAAGTTGCTAAATCAACTGAAGATAAGATAATTAATTCGCCAAAGCTTCTATTTCTTCATACATAAAAGGGGCACAAAATATCTATGACATATGTTCATTGTTAAAATAATTGTTGTTAGAATAATAATTCCTCCTTCAGACAATTTAAAGGATTATCATGTGCACATGTGTGTGTGTGTGTGCGCATATGTAGAAAAATAGCTCTTAATCATACACACTTTTTTAGATCCCACATGCCGCAACTAAGAGTTCGCATGCTGCAACCCGCGTGCCACAACTAAGACACAGCACAGCCAAATAAATAAATAAATAAATATTTTTAAAAAGACATTTGTAATTTAGATTCAGGGAAATATTTCATGTAGGAAGTAAAAATTTACACTTCAAATTTTTCATTCAAGAAATATTATTACTCTTGTAATTCAGCCTGAAGACCTTCCTTGAGTATTTCTTGTAAGTCAGGCCTGTGAGCAACACATTAACTCAGTCTTTTATTTTATTTTATTTTATTTTATTTTTTTTTTTTCTTTTTGCGGTATGCGGGCCTCTCACTGTTGTGGCCTCTCCCGTTGCGGAGCACAGGCTCCGGACGCGCAGGCCCAGCGGCCATGGCTCACGGGCCCAGCCGCTCCGCGGCATATGGGATCCTCCCAGACCGGGGCACGAACCCGTATCCCCTGCATCGGCAGGCGGACTCTCAACCACTGCGCCACCAGGGAGGCCCCTAACTCAGTCTTTTAAAATCTATGAATGTATTTCACCTTCACGTTTGAAAGATAGTTTAGTTGGATTTTTGGCTGGCAGTTTTTTTCTTTAAGCACTTTATATACTGCCCTCTGGAATTCATTGTTTCTGATATTAATTGTTAGTCTTATTGGGGTTCCTTTTTATGTGATGTGTCATTTTTCTCATGCTTCTTTCAAGATTTTCTCTTTGTCTTTCAACATAGACTTTGGCTATGATATGTCTAGGTGTGGATCTCTGCGTTTATCATACTTGAAATTCACTGAGCTTCTTGGATGTGTAGATTAATATTTTTCAGCATATTTGGTAATGTTTTCAGCAGTTAATTCTTTCAATATTTTTTTTGTTTCCTTTTCTCTCTCTTCTTCTGAGACACCCATTATGTATATGTTGATAGGCTTGAGAACATACCACAGGTCTCTGAGGGTCTCTTTGTTTTTCTTCATTCATTTTTCTTTTTGTTCTTCAGATTGTATAACCTCTAATGATCTATCTTAAAGTTTACTGATTTCTTCTGCCAGCTCAAATCTACTCCAGTGAGCACCTCCAGTGAAATTTTCATTTTGGTGATTATACTTTTCAAATCCATTTGGTTCTTTTTTTAAAAAAATGTCTACTTTGTTGATATTCACTTTTTGATTAGTCATTGTCATCATGCTTTCTTTAAATTATTTCAATATGATTTTCTTTAGTTTTTTGAATATATTTATAATAGCTGATCTGAAGTATTTGTCTGCTAAGTGTAATCTCTGGGACCTCTCAAGTGTAATTTTTATTGTCTTTTCTTTTTCTTTTTAAGGGTCACACTTTCCTGTTTCTTTATATGTCTTGTAATATTTTGCTCAAAACTGGATATTTTCAATAATATATTGCAGCATCTCTGGATTCTGATTAGTTTCCCCTTCCTCATCCATTCCCATTGGGGCTTGTTGATGTTGTTTTTGTTAGTTTGTTTAGTGGCTTACATAGACTAATTCTGTGAAGTCTATTTCCCTCTCCCCCACTCTCCACCAATGTGTAGTCTCTGATGTCATGTTCAGGTTTTCACCTTTTTCCTTTGGTTTCATTTTTAAATAAAATAAAACCTAAAAGTTACCCTTGGATCAGTATGGCTTACTGTTTGACTAGTGCTTGATCAGAGGTTGTGCTCAAGCTCCTTGAGCCAGTAAGGCCTGTATTCTTTGCTGATGAATCTGCATATATCTTGGGGAATGCTTTCAAGACTTCCACATGTTCACCCAGTGACTAGTAGCTCTCAAGTACCCACTCTGGTTGCTCCTGAGTGGGAGCAGCCTTAGTGCATGCCCACAGCCTTCTGGGACAAACGTGATCTTAGCAGGACCTCTTTTAACTGTTTCTTTCCACAGTTCTGTGTTAAAGTTGCTGCTACTAGGTTCATGGAGCTTTTAGCCTTCTTTTATTTGTTCATCACTAAGACCTCTTTTTTTTTTATATAAAGTTATTTATTTATTTTGGCTGCGTTGGGTCTTTGTTGCTGTGTATAGGCTTTCTCTAGTTGCGGCAAGTGGGGGCTAGTCTTCGTTCTGCTGCACGGGCTTCTCATTGCGGTGGCTTCTCTTGTTGCGGAGCTTGGGCTCTAGCCACACGGGCTTCAGTAGTTGTGGCAGGCTCAGTAGTTGTGACGCATGGGCTTAGTTGCTCTGCGGCATGTGGGATCTTCCCAGACCAGGGCTCAAACCTGTGTCCCCTGCATTGGCAGGAGGATTCTTAACCACTGCGCCACCAGGGAAGCCCAGACCTCTATTGTTTTTGACAATGCCTTAAGGCCTGAGTTCCTCCACACTGTCTTCCCAATAAAGTCTGCCCACTCAATAGAACTGCAGTTGCCAGTTCTCCTTTCTTGCCTTCCCCTTAGTTAGATCTTCTACACTACTACATCAGAGTTGGGAGTGAGGGTAGTGAGCCAGCAAATGGTATCCTGAGTTCTTCTCATCTTGCCCTCCAGTGTGGAACCTAGCAGTGAAAGCTGGGGAGGAAAATGGAGGTTATCTGGGTCCCAGTAATCTAGGTTGGCCACGTCTTGAGTAGAGCCTCTATGGATGGGAGCCGGGTGGGAGAAGAGAGCCTCTGCCTTCTCAGCCCCTGGAGATAGAGTGTCTGATCTATTATATAACTGCATGTCAGAAATACGATATAATTGTGAAAAAAATAAGAAGCTTACGGTCAATAATTGCCTGTGTTAACTTTCATAATACTTAAAAACAAAAGTGTAGGGACTTCCCTGGTGGTGCAGTGGTTAAGAATCTGCCTGCCTATGCAGAGGACATGGCTTCGATCCCTAGTCCAGGAAGATCCCAAATGCCACAGAGCAACTAAGCCCGTTTGCCACAACTACTGAGCCCGCGCAGCACAACTACTGAAGCCCGTGCACGTAGAGCCCATGCTCCACAACAAGAGAAGCCAACGTAACGAGAAGCCTGCACACTGCAACGAAGAGCAGCCCCCACTCACCACAAGTAGAGAAAGCCCACACGCAGCAAGGAAGACCCAACGCAAAAAAAAAAAAAAAAAAAAAAAAACCCCAAAAAACCAAAAGTATATCTAAAACATTTGATGACATTTCAGTATTTATCTATATTTGTGCCACTTTAACAAAATGAAATGATTTTTACTCTTATGTATGGTCCTGTAGATCTAAGTATAAATGGGAGGGAGCCTTAGTTATTTTTAAGTAGAAAAAATGCCATTTGTTCTCCTGAACTTATAAAATTATTGTAAACACATATATTCACATCCACACCTGCTAAAAGTCTCATTTATATTTACATTAATTCAAACTTCACCAGCCTTTGTTGGATCAACTTCAATCTCTTCAATGTATGGGGGGAGCATTTGCTGTCCAGGCAGTGGCTGCCTGGATGTGATAATCTATTTAAAAAAAACATAAAATGGTGGGACTTCCCTGGTGGCGTAGTGGTTAAGAATCCACCTGCCAGTGCGGGGGACACGGGTTCAAGCCCTGGTCCGGGAAGATCCCACATGCCGCGGAGCAACTAAGCCAGTGTGCAACAACTACTGAGCCTGCACTCTAGAGTCCGCGAGCCATAACTACTGAGCCTGCGTGCCACAACTACTAAAGCCTGCGGGCCTATAGCCCATGCTCTACAACAAGAGAAGCCACCACAATGAGAAGCTCGTGCACTGCAATGAAGAGTAGCCCCCACTCGCTGCAACTAGAGAAAGCCCGCATGCAGCAATGAAGACTCAATGCTGCCAAAAATAAATAAATAAAATTATTTTTTAAAAAAAGATAAAATGGTGAAATGGGCTTATTGCTATTAAACAAAAATTGGATGAAATATGTAGTTAAATTCACTTCTACTATGCTAACTGGTCATTCTGGTTATCTCACTTTGAAATGCAGAAAATCCATTCATTGAAAGCAATCACATATATACATGTGAATATATAAAATATAAAATGTTGTAATGTGGAATCAGTGATATCTATCAATTTAGCTATCTGTAGAGAAAAGTAAGCCTATGTATATACCTCTCATATATCTCATGTCATTCTATGATATTGGTACATAGATAGTCTTTGTTTAAAAATTGTTTTATCCCAGGCATCTGATTGATATACTTTACTCTTAAAGGATTTCTTTTTTTTTTTTTTGCTGTACGCGGGCCTCCCACCGCTGTGGCCTCTCCCGTTGCGGAGCACAGGCTCCGGACGCACAGGCTCAGCGGCCACGGCTCACGGGCCCAGCCGCTCCGCGGCATATGGGATCCTCCCAGACCGGGGCACGAACCCATATCCCCTGCATCGGCAGGCGGACTCTCAACCACTGCGCCACCAGGGAGGCCCTTAAAGGATTTCTTTTCATTCCAAATGGCATGAGAGGTTAATTGTAGCCAACTGATCTATGGAGCACAGTTCAGTTTATAGAGTCTAAATTTCTGCATTATAAGTTCTAATATTAGTCATTTATTTAAAATAGGGAAAATTATAATTCATCATGTAAAGAAAATTATAAGAAAAGTTGGATGTTACTTTGGTTATAGGACAAAAGAAACAATATTAGTTTTCTTCTTTAGTCAAATTCATTCTTTTTTTATTTTTTTATTTTTATTTAAATTTTTCTTTATTTTTTATTTTTTTTTTTGCTTTATAACAAATTTAATCAGTTATACATATACATATGTTCCCATATCCCCTCCCTTTTGCGTCTCCCTCCCACCCTCCCTATCCCACCCCTCCAGGCGGTCACAAAGCACCGAGCTGATCTCCCTGTGCTATGAGACTGCTTCCCACTAGCTATCTACCTTACATTTGGTAGTGTATATATGTCCATGCCACTTTCTCACTTTGTCACAGCTTAAACTTTATACAACTGAAAAACAAACCAAAAAAAAAGGTTTTGTACTTCTATCATGTAGGTTCTAAATTGTCTACAACAACAGACAAACTTTCATGGACTTAATATTAGGACTCAAGGTATAGTTATAACTGGGGATCCTACTGCATTTAAACAAGGTACCCTCTACATGGAGATTTGACTAAATTTAAATAAAAGTCTCCCTATACTCTTAGGGGAGTTACCAAATATAAAATAGAGGAAAATTAGGTATTCCTCATCTTAACCATCAGAACTATTGCCTTGCTTAAATTTCCCATGGTTATATAGCGTCCTTGTCCTAAAATATCTCCTAGTGGGCGTGGATACTCTGGCCCAATAAGTAATAAATTAAATTAAATTAAAGCTATGGCACTTGGCTTGCAAAAATAACCCCTCACACCTAGTTAAAATAGTTGATACAGCACTATATAAATTAGAATAGGGCTTTTAAGGATTGAAACCCATTATACAAGACCTATTTTAAAAAGGGATGATAATCTCCACTGTCTATCCATTTAAGCTCTTTGTCAGGCAATTTGCATATCTCCATTTCTTTGAGGTTTGTTACTGGAAAATTATGTTCCTTTGGTAGTGTCATGTTTTCTTGATTTTTTTTTTTTTTTTTTTTTTTTTTTTTTGCGGTACGCGGGCCTCTCACTGTTGTGGCCTCTCCCACTGCGGAGCACAGGCTCCGGACGTGCAGGCTCAGCGGCCAGGAGCAGCATGTGGGATCCTCCCGGACCGGGGCACGAACCCATGTCCCCTGCACCGGCAGACAGACTCTCAACCACTGCGCCACCAGGGAAGCCCATGTTTTCTTGATTTTAATGTTTCTCAAAATCTCGTATTGCTGTTTTCACTCTGAAGAAGCAGTAACCTCCTCCAGTCTTTACCAACTGGCTTTGGGTTCACCTGTTAGTCTGACTAGATATTCTGAGACTTTCTCAGACCTCTCTATTGATGCACCTGCTGCACACTTCTTGTCCCCTCTTGGAAGAGGGGCATTCTTAAGATTGTATGCCTTCTCTCAATCCTGCAAAACCAGGCCAGGTGTTGAGAGCCCCTCATTTGTTTCCCTGGGATAGTGCCCTGGATTGCTCATGTTTCTGAGCCTTCTCTCCATTCTGCTGAGCTGGGCCAGCTTTCTGCACTCCCTCATTAGCTGCCTGCAAAGGCTTGCTCTTGCTGGCCATGGATGGACAGAGAGGATGGAGGGCATGTGTGAGGCACTTGGAGTGTTGGGGGTGACAGTGGGTCAGCTGGGGGTCCATAGATGAGGCACCCCTATGGCTCCTGGGCAGGATTCCTGATGGAGACCATGAAATGGTTGGTAGAAAGAACCATGAAGTGGTTAGTAGAGTCTCTGATGAGTTCTCAGCCCTGGCTGCTATGCTTCCAGCCTCTCCCAGCCCCTCCACTTTGCAGATTACCTCAGAAATTTGGGTCAGGTGAGAAAGGAGTGGGCCTCCTGGGAAGTGTTTCACATGGCTGGGGAAGCTGGATGCTCACTTCTATGCTCTCACTTTCCCCCTTGGGAGAAATTGTCTGTCACAGGGGTCTCTCCTGGCACCAGGCCATGCTGCTTCGGGGGAGGAGTAATGCAGACAAAGTGAAATATTCTGTTTCCCCTCTTCAATGTGTCTGTTCTTAGAATTTTTTGCTCCAACAATATGCTGGAACTTCTCCCCTGGACTCTCAGACTCCCACGAAGGTACTCTCATCCCTGAGTGGCTGCCAAAATCAGTGTTATGTGGGAGGATGATGGATTAAAAACCTCTCTTTTGCCATCTTGCTGATGTCACTCCCAGACAACTCTCTTTTCTTAGCATAACAGTTCTACTTATTTTTTTAGTAGTTGCCCTAGGGTTTGCAATATACATTTGCAGCTAATACAAGTCCATTTTCAAATAACACTATACTGCTTCACTACTATATGTGGGTAGTGAGTACCTTATAATTACAAAATGATCCTAATTCCTCCCTCCTTTCTCTTGTATCATTGCTGTCCTTCATTTCACTTAAATCTAAGCATATAATGTATATACAGAAGCACAAATAATTGAATACATTTTGCTATTATTATTTTGAACAAACTGTTATCTGCTATTTCAATTTAGAAAAAGTAAACGTTTTTACTTTTCCTTCACTTGTTCATTCTCTGATGCTCTTCTCTTCTTTATGTAGGTCTGAGTCAGACCTATATAATTTTCCTTCTTTCAAAAGAACTTCTTTTAACATGCTTTACAAGGCAGGTCTCCTGGCAATAAATTCCCTCAGTTTATGTTTGTCTGAGAAAGTTTTTATTTTGCTTCAGACCTTTTCTGTGGATGTGTTTTCTCTGAACTTGTGTATGTAAAGTGCTAATTAGAGGGATTTGCCAGTTTCTTTTTTCAGGAGCTTTTGTTATATCTTGTTTCCTCTGTTTTCTGTCTGTGGCTCTGCAGGTTCTCTGATTCTACAGTAGCAAGCCATTCTATTCTCCCTGGTCTACCAGGCAGCTCCCTCATCAGGGCCCTGAATCAGGCCAGAGACATTTCAGCCCCTTGAACACTCCTCTGAAATGCCTGCCCCTGGATGCACACCCTGCTCCTAGCCTTCTCTCACACTCTGAGTGAGGCGAGACAAAGATCCGTCCGTCTGGCAGGCTACTCTCAGACAAGTTGGCATGTTGGTGGCACAGTCTACTCCCTTCTCTTCCTCCTGGGGAGAAGTCTCAGGTTGTGTACCTTCTCTCCATTGCACAAAGTTGTGCCAGTGCTAAGCTGCCCACCACTTTCCAGTGTCTCTGCTGACCCCCAGGCCGTCACACTGTGCTGATCGCATCAGCCCTGATTGAGGGGTGAGGAGAGACAGAAACTAGTCCTTCAGGCAGCTTTCAGAAAATCGCAGATGTAGGAGGCATGTTTTACTCCCCTTTCTTCCTCTCCCCCTCCCTCCCAGAGAAGTCTCAGGGTGATCGATTTATCCCAGTTAAGCAAAACTGCACCAGCAAGGCCTTCCGGTTTCCCACTGTCCTCAGCTGCCTCTGGGCCTCCAACCTACGGTGGTTCTGTTAACAGCTCTGAGTGAAAAGTGAGGCGAGGCAGGAACCAGGGCTCTGGAAAGCTGGTGTGGGGTGCAAGGTCCACTCTCTTTTTCCCCCCAAAGCAGAAGTTGCAAGTTGAGGTCTTTCTGTCTTGGCAGTGAGCTATGTTAGCTTGGGGGTGGAGCTGATACAGATAAAGTGATATTGCTTTTCTTAACCTTTTCAGTGCAGCTGTTCTTGGTTTTGTGTTTGCTTGTGGTACTGCAACTTCTTAACTGGGATCTGGAATTCACATAAAGATGTTTGGGTTTGTGTATCTTTATTAAATTGATGTTTCTGTGGGGAAAGGAGGACTAGGACTCCCTGTCCAGCCATCTTGCTGGTCTCACTCTCTGGGATTAGTTTTTCATTTGTAATCCCAGGATTTATTTTCAGTTTTATGTTGCAGGTAATGTATCATTAGATAGAATGGGCTTCAAATTTTGTCTTGGTATCTAACAAGATAATATTACTCAGGTAACAACTTGAGTTGTTATGGAGAAAATGTGTTAATGGTTTAAAGTGTCAGTTTTTAATCTATAAAACTTGATTTTTGCTGTTGAGACAGTTACCTAGGAGAGTTTATAGGAAACACTTCCTAAAATTCTTATAAGTATTGCTCAAAAGACCACTTATTATAATTAAAAATTTTTTGTCTACATGAGATCAATTCAGTGTGTAGTCACAATTGATATTTGATACCCTTTCTCTGTGTCCAAAACCAATATTCAGTGTATTGATGAGCTTGGTTGCCTGAAATGCAGAATCAGTGCCCAAACCAGTCACTTCCACCACCACCTGATGGATGAGCATTTTGAAGTTCTGAGGGTTGAGGCAGTCCCTCAAAGCTTCTCCTGGGAGTTTCTCCTCACATCTGACATCAGTGCTGATGAGCCCAGTGGAAGCACCAGGTGCTCTGAACTTCAAGATGATGGCTGAACACATTCCCCCATGTTCACTGGTCATACAGGTGGAACATGTTGTGACCTGAGCACTCAGAAGTTACACTGTTCAACTTGTTTTGCTGGATGAACCTGTATCATCAGCAAAACCACCACCGCTTTGACTGACTTGGCAATGTTAGTTCATTGTATAGACAGTGTCTCTGAAATATTCAGGCATGCCTACCAATAGCTCTGTAGTGTGTGGACAATTCACCATTTTTACACCTGTACTCTCCTATCAGGTAGTACATACTGTGAACATTCCTGTGCCACAAAAATGTTAAAAATCTTCCTCTGAAAATAAACCTATTACTTCCATCCAGTCCATCTAGCTAGAGGGAGTTTCTTTTTCTACAATAACACGGAAGCATACAGTAACAAGAGTTAAATAAAACAGCTCAGTTCTGGATAAATACTTGTGACAAAGTAAGCAATTTTGGTGAGAAGTTGTCAATGAAAGAAACCAACTCTTCATTTTTAGGAAAAGACATGTTTGGGGGCCTAAAAAGGAGGTATACTCTGCACCATCAACAAGGAAACATGAGAATATTATCAGCAAGAAGAGGAAAATGTAAGGTGATTATCAGTTTGAACTGACTCATAAGATTAATAAAGTTATTTAAATACCATAAATTTTGTATGGTGGATCCATCCATTAGCTTTTAAGATTATAGTGACATATGATCACATAGCCATCTCTGCTATTTAAAGTTAACCTGGGCAAATAGATTTCAATAGAAATAAATTTTCTAATTATTAGAAAAGTTGATATTTATGTAAATTATCTTCTTGAAGATCATGGAAAACTATACCCAAGAGTGACACCAATATCCATGGCATGTGGGTAGGCATCACATATGTTTTGTTCATTGCTGTGTCTTCTTTACCTATTTAGCACATAAAAAGTGCGAAATTCATATTCTGAATAAATGAATGTATACCGTAGTGATGCTTTCTCTTGGTAATCTAGTTTAGTGCTAGCAGCAGAGAAGGGAATCAGAAAGGCCTGTGTTTGAAAGCCATTTCTGCGACTACCTAATTGCTGACCTTGAAAAATATATTTAATTTTCCAGAGCCTCTGTTTGTTCATACATAGAATGGAGAAAGCTTACATCATAAGGCTTTTGTCAGGATAACCAGAGGGGCCTGTGAAGCACTTAGCATAGTGTGTGAAGCCTCAAAGCATTCAATACGTGGAAGCTACTATAAATATATATTTTAAAAAATTTTATTGAAATATATTTGATTTACAATGTGTTAATCTCTGCTGTACATCAAACTGATTCAGATATATATATGTATATTTCTTTTCATATTCTTTTCCATTATGGTTTATCACAGGACATTGGGTATAGTTCTCTGTGCTATACAATAGGATCTTGTTGTTTATCCATCCTATATATAATAGTTTGTATCTGCTAATCCCACACCCCCAATCCTTCCCTTCTGCATCCGCCCTCCCCTTTGGTGACCACAAGTTTGTTCTCTGTATCTGTGAGTCTGTTTCTGTTTCGTAGATATGTTCACTTGCATTGTATTTTATATTCCACATATAAGTAGTATCATATGGTATTTGTCTTTCTCTTTCTGACTTACTTTGCTTAGTATGATAATCTCTAGGTCCAACCATGTTGCTGCAAATGGGATTAGTCCATTCTTTTCTATGGCTGAGTAATATTCCATTGTGTGTGTGTGTGTGTGTGTGTGTGTGTGTGTGTATACACACACACCCCACATCTTCTTTATCCATTCATCTGTTGATGGACATTTACATTATTTCTGTGTCTTGGCTATTGTAAATAGTGCTGCTATGAACATAGGGGTGCATGCATTTTTTCGAATTATAGTTTTGTCTGGATATGTACCCAGGAGTGGGATTGCTGGATCATATGGCAACTCTATTTTTAGTTTTTTGAGGAACCTCCATACTGTTCTCCATAGTGGCTGCACCAATTTATATCCCCCCAACAGTGTAGGAGGGTTTCCTTTTCTCCACACCCTCTCCAGGATTTGTTATTTGTAGACTTTTTAATGATGGCCATTCTGACCAGTGTGAGGTGGTACCTCGTTGTAGTTTTGAGTTGCATTTCTCAAATAATTAGCGATGATGAGCATCTTTTCATATGCCTATTGGCCATCTGTATGTCTTCTTTAGAGAAACGTCTATTTAGGCCTTCTGCCCATTTTTTGATTGGGTTGTTTGTTTGTTTTTGTTGTTGAGTTGTATGAACTGTTTGTATATTTTGGAAATTAAGCCCTTGTTGGTCCCATCATTTGCAAATATTTTCTCCCAGTCCATAGGTTGTCTTTTCGTTTTGTTTATGGTTTCCTTTGCTGTGCAAAAGTTTGATTAGGTCCCATTTGTTTATTTTTGCTTTTATTTCTATTGCCTTGGGAGACTGACCTAAGAAAACATTGGTACGATTTATGTCAGAGAATGTTTTGCCTATGTTCTCTTCTAGGAGTTTTACGGTATCATGTCTTATATTTAAGTCTTTAAGCCATTTTGAATTTATTTTTGTGTCTAGTGTGAGGGTATGTTCTAATTTCATTGATTTGCATGTGGTTGTCCAACTTTCCCAACACTGCTTGCTGAAGAGACCTTTTCCCCATTGTATATTTGTCCTCCTTTGTCAAAGATTAATTGACCATAGGTGTGTGGGTTTACTTCTGGGCTCTCTATTCTGTTCCACTGATCCATATGTCTGTTTTCATGCCAATACCACACTGTTTTTGGTTTTTTTTTTTTTTTACATATATCCCCCTTTTTATTGGATTTTCTTCCCATAGGTCACCACAGAGCATTGAGTAGAGTTCACTGTGCTATACAGTAGGTTCTCATTAGTTACGTATTTTATACATAATAGTGTATATATGTCGATCTCAATCTCCCAATTCATCCCACCCCCTCTTTCCCCCTTGGTATCCATATGTTTGTTCTCTACGTCTGTGTCTGTATTTCTGCTTTGCAGATAAGTTCATCTGTATAATTTTTCTAGATTCCACATATAAGCGATATCATATGACATTTGTTTTTCTCTTTCTGACTTACTTCACTCTGTATGACAGTCTCTAGGTCCATCCACGTCTCTGCCAATGGCACAATTTTGTTCCTTTTTATGGCTGAGTAATATTCCATTGTATATATGTACCACATCTTCTTTATCCATTCTGCTGTTGATGGACATTTAGGTTGCTTCCATGTCCTGGCTATTGTAAATAGTGCTGCAGTGAGCACTGGGGTGCATGTATCTTTTTGAATTATGTTTTTGTCTGGGTATATTGTTTTCTTGGATTTTCTCTGAGTGGGATTGCTGGGTCATATGCAAAGCAACTGACAAGGGACTAATCTCCAAAATATACAGACAGCTCATGGAGCTCAACATCAGAAAAACAAACAACCCAATCCCAAAATGGGCAGAAGACCCAAACAGACATCTCTCCAAAGAAGACACACAGACGGCCAAGAAGCACATGAAAGGATGCTCAACATCACCAATTATTAGAGAAATGCAAATCACAACCACAACGAGGCACCACCTCACACCAGCCAGAATGGCCATCATCAGAAAATCTACAAACAATAAATGCTGGAGAGGGTGTGGAGAAAACGGAACACTCCTACACTGCCGGTGGAAACGCAAACCGATACAGCCACCGCGGAGAAAAGCACGGAGGTTCCCTAAAAAACTAAAAATAGAACCACCAAATCCAATATGGTTTATGTCACCTAATTTAGTCATATTTTATAACCAAACTAGTTTTTGCTAGTTATATACATCTTCAAGAATATTGTTCTAGGGGCTTCCCTGGTGGCGCAGTGGCTGGGAGTCCTCCTGCCGATGCAGGGGACACGAGCCCGTGCCCCAGTCCAGGAAGACCCCACATGCCGCGGAGCCGCCGGGCCCGCGAGCCACGGCCGCTGAGCCTGCACGTCCGGAACCCGCGCTCCGCGATGGGAGAGGCCACAACAGTGAGAGGCCCGCGTCCTGCTAGTGTTGGAGGGTCTCCTGCAGAGCTGGTGGTGGCTGTGGCATACCATGGGGACAAGGGCACGGGCAGCAGTTCTGGGAAGTATTCCTTGGTGTGAACCCTCCCAGAGACCACCATTAGCCCCACTAAAGAGCGGGGTAGGCTCCAGTGCTGGGTCGCCTCAGGCCAAACAACCCCACACTGTTTTTTTAACACTTTTTTTTTTGGTGGTACGCGGGCCTCTCACTGTTGTGGCCTCTCCCGTTGCAGAGCACAGGCTCTGGATGCACAGGCTCAGCGGCCATGGCCCACGGGCCCAGCCGCTCTGCGGCATGTGGGATCTTCCCGGACCGGGACACGAACCCGTGTCCCCTGCATCGGCAGGCAGACTCTCAACCAGTGCGCCACCAGGGAAGCCCTGATGTTACTATTGAAGAAAGATAATGACTCACTGAAAGCTCAGATGATTAGCATATGTTAGCAATGAAGTATTTTTAAATTAAGGTGTGTACATTGTTTCTTCTAGACTTAATGCTATTGCATACTAATAGACTACAGTATAGTATAAACATAACTTTTATATGCACTGGAAAACAAAAAAATTAGTTGACTCACTTTATTGCAATATTCACTTTACTGTGGTGGTCTTGAACTGAACCTGCAATATATCTTAGGTCTGCCTATACTCACTGTGACCCAAGCCCACACACCACGGTATCTGAGAGTCCCATGGCCTCAAGAGCAAAGTCAACACCAATGCCTGTCATTTCCGTGACCACCTCCTGGATGGGCTTCTTGAGATTTCGAGGGTTGAGACAATCAGTGACCCCTAATGCTCTTGCCCAGGGAAATTTCTTCTAATTGATATCAACCCCGATGATTCTAGAAGCACCAGAGCCTTTACAGCCCATGGCAATGGCTGAGCTGATTCATCCAAGTCCAAAGACCACGCAGGTAGAACCGGGAGTGACCTACAAATTCACAAGGCATGTTGTGTTAGGAATCAAACCTGGACACATGTATAATTAAGAAAACAAAAACAACCATTGAGACTGTCAGAACTATATACGAAGTTGAAACATTTGAAACATTTGGACTGGTTTGGTCTTGTTTTGACGTTTTCTAGGTAAATCACTATGACATACTAACACAGTTACTTTCCTCACCTTGGCTGAGTGAACAGCGGCCCCATAGCCTGTCACAGCTTATGACATAAACTTTGTCCACGGGAGCAGCAGCATCAGTGTTTACCACAGAAATTTTCATGCACAGCAGTATATTCAGTGAATGTGCTTGTGCAAAAAGAGTGATAGATCTTTTCTCCTTTGCAGGTAAATCTGCTAGTCCTGTCCAGCATTAATCCAGAAGGTAGAACGCTGTCCTGTAGTGACACAGCCACCGGCACCAGCACAGGCACACGGAGTTGTAAAGAGAGAAATGAGCACTTTCGCTCCAGGTCAGTGCTTGCACAGTATAAGTGATTTAATAAGAGAGTGGCAAAATAAATAAAAGCCAGGCAAATCTACTAACTCTTGCTTCTCACAGAAGTTTCCCTTGGGGTGCAAGCAGGCACTGCATTCTCTACTCTGTGGAATAATGAGTGTGAGGACTTTATCTCCTATATATACAAAAAACAGATCATTAGTTTAAAATATTATTGGAACAGAGATACAATAATATCACCACATTATTATATTTTTAAAATTTCATATAAAGATTTCATTGATTGGTTTGAAAACTTGCTGCGGACGGATTATGACAACCAGTATAACGTAGCCCATGGCTGTTTTGAAGGAGAAACCATATAACCTGGTTTCAGAAATCCCATTATTCTTTTGGGCAAATGATGGAAATATGGGGCTATTCCTTGCTGGATAGGTAATTGTAGGTCTGCTTTTACTCTGGAAATAGACTAAAAAACCAGGAATGACCCTTAGAGATGTCATCTACTTTAACCCTTTTGTTTTTCATTTTGAAAGATTTAAATCCCGCAATGGTTGTACCTGCCTGAAGTGGCCCAGCTGGATAATAGCAGAGCCCTTTCCATTGAGTCTACCTGCCCCATGATGGCTCACTGACCCACAGCAGGCCTCTGACATGTGTTCTTTAGTGGGACTAAGGTCCAAGATATGCTAACTTCAAGAGAGTAAAAGGAATAGCTTTCCCTCTGCAGAGAGTGGCTGCTTCTGGGGCATTTACTACAGAGGGTGGTTTTTAGGTTGCAGAGTTCTGGAGACGATATTGATTATGTTTGGACCAAGTCATTAGCCCTCCTGGGCCCTAGAGTGACAGGCTGGGTAGGGTCTAAGCAGAAAATTAACACAGTCATCACAGACTTAAAAAGCCTTAAAAAGCCTTGTCAGAGGTCTACAACCTTGTCCGTATATTGGTCCTTACAAATGTTTATAACACAGAAATAATCCCTTTGGCCTCTTGCAGAGTTTAGATAGCTTTAAAAATCTCTTGTAAGTTTAGATAAGGAACATCTCACCTTCATTGGCCCTAAAAATCCCAAAGGTACTGGATCTCAAATTCAGGAGAATCTCAAATTCTGCTCTTATCTTTTCCCTTCAAATACTCATCATTGTCCACAAAACTTCCAATGGAATTTGTTTAGTTAGAGAGGAATTAACTAACTACTATTTGCATTATCTTCTTGGAGATGTGGAGACTATGGAAAACAACATGGAGGTTCCTCAAAAAATTAAAAGTAGAACTGCCATATGATCCAGCAATTTCACTTCTGGGTATTTACCCAAAAAAAAACCAAAACGACTAATTCAAAAAGATAGATGCACACCAATATTTATTGTAGCATTATTTATAATAGCCAAGATTTGGAAGCAACCTAAGTGCCCATCAATAGACAAATGGATAAAGAAGATGTCGTATATGTGTGCATGTATGTGTATATATATACATATATATATATATACGTGTGTGTGTATACATGCATACATATGTATATGTGTATATATATATATACACACACACATATATATACATGCATACACACAATTGAATATTATTCAGCCATAAAAATATGAAAGCTTGGGCCTCCCTGGTGGCGCAGTGGTTGAGAGTCCGCCTGCCGATGCAGGGGATACGGGTTCGTGCCCCGGTCTGGGGGGATCCCATATGCCGCGGAGCGGCTGGGCCCGTGGGCCATGGCCGCTGAGCCTGCGTGTCCGGAGCCTGCGCGTCCGGAGCCTGTGCTCCGCAACGGGAGAGGCCACAGCGGTGAGAGGCCCGCATACCGCAAAAAGAAAAAAAAAAAAAAAAAAAAAAAAGAAACCTTGCCATGTGCAATAACGTGGATAAATCTAGAGGGTATTACGCTAAGTGAAAAAGGTCAGAGAAAGACAAATACCACATCATCTCACTTATATGTGGGATCTAAAACACAAAACAAACAAAACAAGATGAAAACAGACTCATAGATGCAGAGAACACTCAGGTGGTTGCCAGAGGGGAGGGTGCGAGGGGGCAAAATAGGTGATGGGGATTAAGAGGTACAAACCTCCAGTTATGAAATAAATAAGCCAAGGGGTTGTGATATACAACATAAGGAATATGGTCAATAATATTATAATAACTTTGTTGGGGACAGATGGTTACTAGACTTATCATGGTGATCATTTCATAATGTATGCAAATATCAAATCACTCTGTAACACACCTGAAACTAGCATAATATTGTATATCAGCTATATTTCAATAAAAAAAGAAATACTGAATTCTTTTGCAACTATGTCAGAATTAACTTGCCAGATTATAGAAATTTCCCTTTCTGCTGACAATTTATTAGAAAAAGTTTTTATTGAGATATGTTTGATATACAAAATTGCATGTAAGTTTATATTAATTTGATACATTTATATTGCAATATGACTGCCATTATAGCATTAGCTAACCCTTCTATTGTGTCATATAATTATAATTTCTTTTAGTCTCGGGAACAATTAAGATCTAGTCACTTAGCAAGTGTAATGTTTATAATACTGTTTTATTGTCTATTTGAAAAAAAAAAAAAAAGAAGCAGTCCCTGCTCCTAAGGAGATTTTAATCTATTTAGAGGTACACTAGTCCTATCTCAACTCTCTTTCGGCAGTGAATGCATACTTGGCTCACCACTGCCCCTCTGGATTGCTAGCAATGACAGCAGAGAAACTGTGTGGCTCTTGGAATTACTGGGTACATTTAATATCATGATATGTGATTACTTAAAAGAATTTAGAGTCAAATCAACTTATTCTCCTGTAAATATGTTAATGCATTTTATTTTATTTTATTTATGTATTTTTTTATTGAAGTACAGTTGATTTACTATGCTGTGCCAATCTCTGCTGTACAGCAAAGTGACTCAGTTATACACATAGAGACATTCTTTTTTAATATTTTCCATTATGGTTTATCACAGGACAATGAATATAGTTCCCCATGCTATACAGTAGGACCTTGTTGTTTTGTTAGTGCATTTTAATGGCAGGCTGTTGGTGTGAAGGTTTTTGTGGCCCATTTCCTGCCTGGTTTCACTGAGCTCATTCCTTCACCAATACTCTTCACAATCCCAGCTCCTTCATGGCCTGTTATTAAGGGAAAGTTCACTGGGAATAATCATTTTAGAGCATGATCATCAGAACCACAGATACCTGAAGATATCATCTGTATAGGAATTAAGTAACCAAGGATCAGTTGGTTTGGAATTTTTCTTTTTCTTTTATCTGAGACTGATTATTAACAATTTTTTTACATGAATGATCTCAGTTGATCCCTATAACAGCACCCAGAGAAACACAGGGCAGGTCTTATCACCCCCAATTTAGAGATGTGGAAAGGGAGATTTGAAGGCTTAGAATGACTTGCCCAAAGTCACATCATGCATGTTCAGACCTGGAAATAAACTAGATCTTTTGAAATCTACTTTGTACACCCTATGTCATCAACTAGTTTTGAAACATGAGGGGCAATTGCATACAACGAAGGACTTTTTGACAACATATCAATAGCAGCACCATTGAGAAACCAAGAATTTTAGGCCCAATATTGTGGAATGTTTTCCCAATGCTCTGGGAAAATTGATGTTAAACTAGTATATTGAAAACATTCTTTAAATTAATAATGTAAAATGAGTTTGAGTTAAACTAACTGTTGCAAAATTTAATTGACATTGAGAAGTTTTAAAACTTCTTAGTTAATGGCCTAAGTTTTCTTGTCTGTGGATAGACCCAATCCACTTATATTGATCATATAAATTAAACATTTCCTGTACCATAGCCACTATATTACTGCTCTGCCTGGAATTCAGCCAGCAAAGTATTTGCCCAAGCATACTGACTAGTTTTTCCAGTATCTGTAGTGGGAGAGGCAGCAGTTATAGCTGGAACACTGGGAACAACTTTGGTATATGATTGTGGCAAATGGGTGAAGCGATATTCTCATGAGAAAAATGCTGTGGTTTTCGTTTCCACAGTGCAGTGCTAAAATGGCTTCAAGATTCTATCAAAGGCAAGGAGTGTTATTTTAGGTATGCAGCAGGCTGGAATCTCCTTAGTTTATTCTACATACCAAATAAGAAGGCACAACTCTTTCTGGGAAGCTGTCCATAGCATAAACCAGAGGTGGGATTGTCTGTCATTATGGGCAGATCCAGTCCTCAACCTCAACTTTGATTTTATTCTGGGTTCAGGGTGATACTGCTCAGGTCCTTGCTGCTGCAACTTCCACCTTGGTGGGCTATTCTGGATTTATTATTTACGGTGTAACCTTTGTAGTAAGGAGACTATCAATGTAGGAACGGGAACATTGGCTAATTAACTAGTAAACATTTCAGCAGATGACCCAGTATGCAATAAGCAATAATTAAGTGCTGTTTGTGTGAATGATTAATAGAAAAGTATAGCTTCTGAATAGCAGTCAGTTATACTAAACTCGTTTCTTTGTGTACATTCTTACAACTTTTCAGTTTGTTCTTTACCATCTCTGATGAAATAAAGTCTTTAACATAATGCCAGTCATAGAGATAATCATTTATTTAGTGTTAGTTAGTTCCCATATTCTCCTATTTTGTCTTTCATTGCCCATCCATCTTTTTTTACTTTCCTCCTTCACTCATCTCCTTTTCCTTCTGGTATCATTCCTTTTCTCTGTTACTCTTCTAACCACCCCCTTATACCTTCTATTTTGATTAGGTACAGTGTGGACTAGAAGCATATAGTTTTCAGTCTTTGTTGTATTCACTGAATTGAGTGTTGAATTTCCTGAGCTTAAATTAGAAGGTAGGTGAATTTAATGTTTAAAAAGATTGTAAGCAATAATACTCTAAATCTTGGGTATTTAATGATTTTGTAAAATGTGAGGTATATTGATTCAGAGGTTGATTTGAGAGTGGCAAGGCTGCTAAGACAGGTCAGTGTTTTCCCATCCCTGGTCTAGGCTCTGTTCAGTAATTATTAACTCTTCCAAATCACTTTGAAGTCCATCATGGAGTCCTAGCTGCTCATTCCTAGAGACTGAAATTTACCACATGGTGTACTTTTTCAGATAAATTCTGAGACAAATTCTGAAATTATAATTAGTGAGAACAAAAACAATAGAGATGAAAAATTCATCTTTTAGTTACTGAATATTTCTTGATATCAACTTTTTTTTTTGTGGTATGCGGGCCTCTCACTGTTGTGGCCTCTCCCATTGCGGAGCACAGGCTCCGGACACACAGGCTCAGTGGCCATGGCTCATGGGCCCAGCCGCTTCATGACATGTGGGATCTTCCCGGACCGGGGCACGAACCCATGTCCGCTGCATCGGCAGGCGGACTCTCAACCACTGCACCACCAGGGAAGCCCAGATATCAACTTTTTATCATAGAAGTATGGGGAAATGCATTCCTTGTCGCTTTTCCCTCAGAAATCTAAAGAACCTAACAGAACACCTTCTAGGTCACACTGTAAAGCATTGAGGCCTATGATATTATATGACTTAAATAAGAGCTAACACCCATCCTTCTCAAACTCTTCCAAAAATTGCAGAGGGAGGAACACTCCCAAACTCATTCTATGAGGCCACCATCACCCTGATACCAAAACCAGACAAAGAAACTACAAGAAAAGAAAATTACCGACCAGTATCACTAATGAATATAGATGCAAAAAACCTGAACAAAATACTAGCAAACAGAATCCAACAACACATTAAAAGGATCATATACCATGATCAAGTGGGGTTTATCCCAGGAATGCAAGGATTCTTCAATATATGCAAATCAATCAATGTGATACACCATATTAACAAACTGAAAGAGAAAAACCATATGGTCATCTCAATAGATGCAGAAAAAACTTTTGACAAAATTCAGCACCCATTTATGATAAAAACCCTCCAGAAAGTAGGCATAGAGGGAACTTACCTCAACATAATAAAGGCCATATATGACAAACCCACAGCCAACATCGTCCTCAATGGTGAAAAACTGAAACCACTACCAGTAAGATCAGGAACAAGACAAGGTTGCCCACTCTCACCACTACTATTCAACATAGTTTGGGAAGTTTTAGCAACAGCAGTCAGAGAAGAAAAATAAATAAAAGGAATCCAAAGCAGAAAAGAAGAAGTAAAGCTGTCACTGTTTGCAGATGACATGATAGTATACATAGAGAATCCTAAACATGCTACCAGAAAACTACAAGAGCTAATCAATGAATTTGGTAAAGTTGCAGGATGCAAAATGAATGCACAGAAATCTCTTGCATTCTTATACACTAATGATGAAAAATCTGAAAGTGAAATTAAGAAAACACTCCCATTTACCACTGCAACAAAGAGAATAAAATACCTAGGAGTAAACCTACCTAAGGAGACAAAAGACCTGTATGCAGAAAATTATAAGACACTGATGAAAGAAATTAAAGATGATACAAATAGATGGAGAGATGTACCATGTTCTTGGATTGGAAGAATCAACATTGTGAAAATGACTCTACTACCCAAAGCAATCTACAGATTCAATGCAATCCCTATCAAACTACCACTGGCATTTTTCACAGAACTAGAACAAAAAATTTCACAATTTGTATGGAAACACAAAAGACCCCGAATAGCCAAAGCAATCTTGAGAACGAAAAATGGAGCTGGAGGAATCAGGCTCCCTGACTTCAGACTATACTACAAAGCTACAGTAATCAAGACAGTATGGTACTGGCACAAAAACAGAAAGATGGATCAATGGAACAGGATAGAAAGCTCAGAGATAAACCCACACACATATGGTCACCTTATATTTGATAAAGGAGGCAGAAATGTACAGTGGAGAAAGGACAGTCTCTTCAATAAGTGGTGCTGGGAAAACTGGACAGGGACATGTAAAAGTATGAGATTAGATCACTCCCTAACACCATACACAAAAATAAGCTCAAAATGGATTAAAGGCCTAAATGTAAGGCCAGACACTATCAAACTCTTAGAGGAAAACATAGGCAGAACACTCTATGACATAAATCACAGCAAGATCCTTTTTGACCCACCTCCTAGAGAAATGGAAATAAAGACAAAAATAAACACATGGGACCTAATGAAACTTAAAAGCTTTTGCACAGCAAAGGAAACCATGAACAAGACCAAAAAACAACCCTCAGAATGGGAGAAAATATTTGCAAATGAAGCAACTGACAAAGGATTAATCTCCAAAATTTATAAGCAGCTCATGCAGCTCAATAACAAAAAAACAAACAACCCAATCCAAAAGTGGGCAGAAAACCTAAATAGACATTTCTCCACAGAAGATATACAGACTGCCAACAAACACATGAAAGGATGCTCAACATCTTTACTCATTAGAGAAATGCAAATCAAAACTACAATGAGATATCATCTCACACCAGTCAGAATGGCCATCATCAAAAAATCTAGAAACAATAAATGCTGGAGAGGGTGTGGGAAAAAGGGAACCCTCTTGCACTGCTGGTGGGAATGTGAATTGGTACAGCCACTATGGAGAACGGTATGGAGGTTCCTTAAAAAACTACAAATAGAACTACCATATGACCCAGCAATCCCACTACTGGGCATATACCCTGAGAAAACCATAATTCAAAAAGAGTCATGTACCAAAATGTTCATAGCAGCCCTATTTACAATAGCCCGGAGATGGAAACAACCTAAGTGTCCATCATCGGATGAATGGATAAAGAAGATGTGGCACATATATACAATGGAATATTACTCAGCCATAAAAAGAAACAAAATTGAGCTATTTGTAATGAGGTGGATGGACCTAGAGTCTGTCATACAGAGTGAAGTAAGTCAGAAAGAGAAAGACAAATACCGTATGCTGACACATATATATGGAATTTAAGAAAAAAAATGTCATGAAGAACATAGGGGTAAGACAGGAATAAAGACACAGACCTACTAGAGAATGGACTTGAGGATATGGGGAGGGGGAAGGGTAAGCTGTGACAAAGCGAAAGAGCGGCAGGGACATATATACACTACCAAACGTAAGGTAGAAAGCTAGTGGGAAGCAGCCGCATAGCACAGGGAGATCAGCTTGGTGCTTTGTGACCGCCTGGAGGGGTGGGATAGGGAGGGTGGGAGGGAGACGCAAAAGGGAGGGGATATGGGAACATATGTATATGTATAACTGATTAAATTTGTTATAAAGTAGAAAAAAATAAAATTAAAAACTTAAAAAAAAAAAAGAAAATCTGAACAGACTACCTACTAGTAAGGAGATTGAAACAATAATCACAAACCTCCCTACAAATAAAAGTCCAGGACCAGACAACTTCACTGATGAATTCTACCAAACATTCAAAAAAGAATTAATACCAATCCTTCTCAAATTCTCCCCAAAAATAGAAGAGGAGGTAACACTTCCTGATACCCAAATCAGACAAGGATACCACAAGAAAATAAAATTACAGGCCAAGATCCCTGATAAACATAGATGTAAAAATCCTCAACAAAATATTAGTAAACTGAATTCAACAATATATAAAAGGGTACATACACCACAATCAAGTAAAATTTATTCCAGGGATGCAAGGATGGTTCAACGTCCTGAAATCAATCAATGTCATATACCACATTAACAAAATGAAAACTAAAAATCATATAATCATCTCAACAGATGCAGAAAAAGCATTTGACAAAATTCAACATCTGCTTATGATAAAAGCTCTCAATATACTGGTTATAGAGGGAACATACCTCAGTAAAGGCCATATATGAGAAGCCCAGCTGACATCATACTCAATAGTGAAAATCTGATGAAAGCATTTCCTCTAAGATCAGAAGCATGACAGGGATGCCCACTCTTGCCACTTTTATTCAGCATGGTATTGGAAGGCCTAGCCAGAGCAATTAGGCAAGAAAAAAAAATAAAAGGCATCCAAATTATAAAAGAAGGAAAACTGTCACTATTTGCAAATGAGATGATAGTGTATAGAGAAAACCCTAAAGACTCCACCAAAAAAGCCTGTTAGAACTAATAAATAAATTCAGTAAATTTGCAGGATATAAAATCAATATACAGAAATCTGTTGCATTTCTGTACACTAATAATGAGCAACAAGAAAGAGAAAGAAAACAATCCCATTTACCTGAAACCAAAAAACACCTAGAAGAAAATATAGGCAGTAAGCTCCTTGACATTGAACTTGGTGATAATTTTTTGTATTAGACGCCAAAAGCAAAAGCAACAAAAGCAAAAATAAACAAGTGGGACTACATCAAACTAAAAAGCTCTGCACAGGAAAAAGACTATCAATAAAATGAAAAAGCCACCTACTAAATGGAACAAAATATTTTCAAATAATCTATCTGGTATGGTGTTAATATCCAAGATATATAAAAACTCATATAACTCAACAGCAAAAAACCAAACAATTGGATTAAAAATGGGCAGAGGACCTGAAAGACAGTTTTCCAAAGAAGAGATCCAAATGCCCAACAGACACATGAAAGGATGCTCCATATCATTAGTCATCAGGGAAATGCAAATCAAAACCACAATAAGATACCACCTCACACTTGTCAGAATGGGTATTATCAAACAGACAAGAAATAACAAGTGTTGGCAGGGATATGGAGAAAAGGGAATGTTTGTACAATGTTGGTGGGAATGTAGAAGTTGATGCAGCCACTATGGAAAATAGTATGGAGGTCCCTCAAAAAATTAAAAATAGAACTAGCATATGAGCCAGCAATTCTACTTCTAGGTATATACCTGAAGAAAACAAAAAACTAACTGGAAAAGATATATCCATCCCCATGTTCACTGCAGCACTATTTACAATAGCCAAGATATGGAAACAAACTAAATGTTCAGATGAATGGATAAAGAAGAAGTGGTCTATATATACAATGGAATTTTATTCAGCCATAAAAGAGATGAATACTTGCCACTTGTGACAATATGGATGGACCTCGAGGGCATTATGTTAGGTGAAATAAGTCAGACATAGAAAGACAAATACCGTATGATCTCACTTATATGTGGAATCTGAAAAAAAAAACCACATAGATACAGAGAACAGAATATTTGCCAAAGGTGGAGGAGCCGGGGGGTGGGCAAAATAGGTGAAGGGAGTCAAAAGGTACAAACTCTTAGTTATTAAAAAAATCCTGAGGATGTAATGTACAGCATGGAGAATATATTAGTTAATAATATTGTATTGCATATTTGCAAGTTGCTAGGAGACTAAATCATTACAAGACAAAAAAATCAGTGTCAAAAGAAATACTTAGTCTTCATGTTATTTCGCAATCTCTCTCTCAGCCATGCTGAAACATGAAATTACCTAGGAGATATTCAGTATTTAAATTTAGAATGAACTAAAATTCTTCTTGCTTCAAAGCTGTAGTTATGACCCTTTAAGGCAATTAGACATCTCCCAAAACACTATAAATTATTGGTCGATGATGAGTAGTAGTTTTTTTTTTTTAATTTTTGGCTGTGTTGGGTCTTCATTGCTGCACTCAGGCTTTCTCTAGTTGTGGCGAGCAGGGGCTACTCTTCGTTGTGGTGTGCGAGCTTCTCATTGTGGTGGCTTCTCTTGTTGTGGAGCATGGGCTGTAGGCGTGAAGGCTTCACTAGTTGTGGCACGCCCTAGAGCACGTGGGCTTCAGTAATTGTGGCTCGCAGGCTCAGTAGTTGTGGCACACGGGCTTAGTTGCTCTGTGGCATGTGGGATCTTCCCAGACCAGGGATCGAACCTGTGTCCCCTGCATTGGCAAGTGGATTCTTAACCACTGCACCACCAGGGAAGTCCTGAGTGATAGTCTTTAAACATCATTTTTAGATAAGAATTGTCTGATGATTTCTGACTTGCTTTTGTTCCTAATAAGTCTACCGAGTTATTTGTTGACACGGCAAATACCTCAAAGAGCAAGACTGGAAAAGGAAACCAGATGCTTTACTCTCTCTAGTTATCTTTGCTCATGAGTTAGTTTTGTTTACGAGTTATTCAGCAACCTCTGGGTTCTTTTGATGACTGTGGTAGGGCTGTGCAAGTTGATCTTCTGGCCCTTGGATTCCAAGTGAATGAAATGAGCAAACCAGGTAGACATATATGACAAAAAATTTCATCAAAATGGTGTTTGGCCTCTAGTGCCCCCACTCTAGTTTTATTCTTGCCACACTAATTTTGGTTTCTCTTCCTATGCAATGGTCCATTTCCTGAATGTTTGCTGGGTATTTGACAGATAAATATAATTCGATATACTTCAATAAAATGGTCAATTTCACATTTTTTGGAGAATACTTAATAGAGGTTATTTGTGCAATAATCATTTGCTAACAGAATTAAGTAGTCAGGTGTCTAAGAATGTAATTATTAAATACATACTTGCTCTTACTCTACTTCAACTTCTGAGTAATTTTTTAATGATTCTGTCAAAATGACTTTTTTTCTAATCCTAGAGTAGCTTGTGTGATTTGTAAAGTAGCAAAGGGTTAAATCAGACTTTGATTATATGACTCCTTTCTGTTTATTTACTACTTCTGGAGGAGCTAAGTCACTGTATCAGAGCTATTAGTTAAACTATCAACATGAAATTCTTTCTCTTCAAATTTTGAAAATTTTCTTCATTTTGACTAAGTTTTTTTGCAGCTGGCTAAAAGTGAGTGTGTTATGTGCATTTCTAGTTACACTTTTTAAAGCAGACCAACAAATATGGAAATTCTTGATTGTAGAGTCAGAATTATTGCTGGAGACCAGCAGGACACACTGACCATGTGTACCATTATAGGTCTGTCAGGATACCAGCCACTCTGTGGTTCCATTTTTCTGTTTTGATTTCAACATGCCTCCTTCCCCACCAATGTCAAAGTAAATAGGGAGGAAGTTCTGAGTGCAAAAGGCACCCCCCACCCTCCCCCGCTACACCTCATGGAGCACTGTGCCCCTCTATGAGAAAACTGACATGCCGCCAAATCCTGCTCTCCACCTGCTCCCCATAACCTGGGAGGAAGGAGGGTTGGAGCTGGATGCAGGCCTCTGTGCAACCAGTAGGATTTTATGCCCACTATTGTGACATGGGCATTTAGAACCATCTCTTTCTCCTCTGAATCTCACATTATCAGCACGAATATAAAAACATTGGAGCACCCAGTAACATGGGAACATAGTGTTCCATGATGTTAGGACATTCTGAAAACTTAGGGACATTCTGAAAGCTCCCCTAACCCTCAATATCTCCTTCAGTATCTTTGACAAAAGAATTAAGCTGTTCCCTACATTTACGTGGCACTTCATAGTTGACAAAGCCTTCTCACTAGCATCATTCCATCTAATCTTCATGAAGCTGTAATGGGTTGGTAGAGTAATTTTTTAAAACAAAGGATAAAATGGGTTTAGAGAGGTTGGGTAATTTACTGAAGGTCACAAATAAGTGGTAGATCACTTGCTCTAAGTCTAGAGTCCTTTCCACAATATCAAACAAATTGTAGACATGGAAACAAATCACACTTTTAAAGATAGCTAAAACTCCTTAAAGGAATAAGCTTTTCATTACACATTTAGAGATGAAGCTCAAAGTGCACATCTTCCCCTGAGAAAGCACTAACAAATGGGGACCATAGACTTTGACATGTTCAAAGAATTAATTCCAGGGTTATAGACTTAAGACATGGTAGTTAATTGAAAAGTTCTAGTTTGAAAAGATTTTTGCAAAAATGTACATCTCTATGTATATATACATCTACTTAGAAAACCTATTGCTTTGGATGTTTGTGCCATTTCTTAGTTACACGCTGTGTCCACAGCTGCTTTATTCCCATCCCTAGACTTCAAGCCACCGTATTATTTTTAATTACCTTATGACTTACTTTCAGTCAATTGTAATAACTAAGATCATTTAACCAATAAAGTACTTTCTTGAGTAAAAATTATAGACTTTTGGAATATGGTTCCAAGAGCAGTTCAGTTTTCAGATTTACTATTCAGACCTCACATTTATCACATGTAGTATGAAACTGTAGTATAAAGACACTTCCCTTCACCTTAAAAATATGTGACATTTCCCTAAGAAATTCCCTGCATTTAGAAGTTCTGGACCTTCTCCACTTATAAATCTGAGTGTATCTTTTTGCAGACTACATGTGGTTTTTTTTTTTTTTTTTTTTTTTTTTTTTTTTTTTTTTTACATGTGGTTTTTACTGTAGGATTTTGCTACATTTCATAAAAAGGAAAATACAGACAGTAGAAGTACAGGTGGAAGACTTGGAGCACAATAGTCCATCACATGTATGTTGGGGAATAAGTATCATGAGGACTTTCTCAAAGACTAAGGCTTCAAAGACTAAGGGTGGCAAAGATACAAAAAGTGCAAAAAGTCAAAAGAAATACCTTTCCTCAGTGGGAAAGATGACACGATTCAACATGAGTAGAATGATTAAGAAGGAGGGTTTATTGGACTCAATTACCCATATGATGGTTCATCTAGCTCTTACTTGAATTTTAAGCATTTGCTTAAAAAACGATTTCACATTAATTTTATTTCTTTTGGAAAGCCCCCAAGTGTAATTTATTGGTAGTATCTCTGAAGAATAGAATTATTGATGATGTTTGGCTGATGTTTCAGATGATGGAGCCGGAAGACTGCTACAAGTGAAGCCATGTGTATAGTCTCAAAATGTCAGGATGGTACGGACACTGAAACAGAAAATAAAAGATACTAATTGTTTTAATGTTTAGATAATATACACTCTTACATGTGAGAGTACAAGGAGCACTCGATTTGTCTCTTTGAAAAGCTATCTTTGTTTCCTACTATTTCATTCCCATCCGTAATGCACTCAAGTCAAGTCAAGTAAAACGTCATCTCATCTTTTCCTGTTGTGTTTTCTCCAACCTGAGGCTCTATTATATCCTGAATATGACTGCCATTTAGGCTTCATTATGTATTAGATTTTCAAAATATAATTTTTGAGATCCCACATGCCTTGTATATAAGGAATACAAAATAACAATGTGTAATGATATGTAATAAGTTCATGCTATTTGTCACATACTATGTAGATGCTTTTCATGTATTTTATCATTTAAACCTCTACTTAAACAACAATGCTAGGAGGCAGTTTCTAATATTATTTCCATTTTAGAGATTGTAGATACTGAGACTTGGAGAGACTTGTAACTTTCTTTAGATCACACATCTAGTGTGGGATCCTGGGATTTAAATCCAAATACAAAGTTGCACAAATTACAAGATGATAGGTAATGTGCCTAAAGGTGCTGATAGTGTAATAAAGTTAAGCCATGTTGAAAGTTTAATAGAGCTTTGGTAAAGAAATATTTAAGGAGACTTAGAAGTAGAAAAAAGAGAATTGATTTGTACTGGGTGAGACTTTGTTCTTGGAAAGATCAGAAATGTTACATTTTACTGGAACTAATGTCCTTTCCAAAAACCATCTTCTGATGGGTAAATACTTTAGAAAAAGGTGGTCTTTGTATTTAAAAAATTATATATATGTATACGTGTGTGTATATATATAATATATATGAAAAATGTATGTAGATAATTTAGAAAGTAAAGGACAGTATAAAGAAGAAAGTAAAGATAACCTGTAATCCCACAACCCAGAAGTAATCAGTGTTAATATTTTCTTGAATTTTGACCAACTTTTTCTAAACATATGCAAGTTTTTATTGCTCTTATTGAAAACTTGGAACCATATTGTATGTATAAGTTTGTTTTCTCTACTCTATAGCCTAAAATTACATCAGGAGAATTTCCCAATTTAATGAAATCATTCCTTTTTAAATGGCTTCATTGATTTCTATTACATGTTTGGAATTTATTTAACTATCCCCTTAATGTTAACCTTTGGGATGTTTCCAATTTTTGATATTATAGATAATAGATGAACATGCTTAAACATATGTACGTTTGCATATCTCATAATTTCTGTAGAATATGTTCTCAGAAATGGCATTGCTGGGACATAGGATCTAAGTTTTATTTTTTTGTTTTGTTTTTTAATGTTTCTGATACAAATGACCAAACTGCTTTCTAGAAAGGATGTAATCTGGTACTGTTTGGATGCTAGTTTCTTTCCTTCCTCAATAATATTTATCAGACTAAGTGCCTAGTATGTGTTATGTGTATGGGTGCTAAAGAAATATTGTTTAAAATTGAAAACCTCATGAGAAGAAGTGTGAAGTTGCAGAAAAAGCAGGAACTATGGAACAAGAAGGGGAGAGTTAGGTAAAACTGCCTATTATTAATTGTGCCCCATATATAAATGCAAATGATAAAATTCTTCTTTTTAGGTGGTTGTAAAAGTTAAATGTTAGAGGTAGAAAATGGAACTGGCTTGTTTTCCTAAGCTTTGAAGAACATGTAAGATTTAACGATTTAAAATAGATTATGTACCCTTCCTCTTTGCAATAATTTTTATTTGTGAAAACTTCCTTGTAAATGGAAAAAAGGAATAACAATAATAGCATTTTAATGAAGAAAGTAATATCTGTATAGAAAATAATGCCTATATAGCTTCACCAGCTCCCATAATGAGTTTTTGGGATGTCTTGAATGTAATTTAAATTTATAGCTATTAATAGTCAACCGTTTTAGGTGGCCAGGCAGGGGCTGCAGTAACTCCATGTTATAATATGACTATGTGACTCATTCATTTTCCTTGCAAAGGTGAGAGTTCTCTTGTAAAGAAGGCAGAGGGCTCTGATCATTCAGATTTGCTCTGACCAGCATAATTTGGCTTCAACAAAACAGGCAATGCAAAGCATTTAGCTTCTCACAACGTGATCTTAAGTGTTCTACATGCAAAGATTGAACTGGGAATGGAAAACCAAGGTACTGCACCCTTGTCTTTCTCTCATCCTTCTACTTTTTTTCTCTGTTAGTCCAACCGCACCATAAAAAGAAACTTAAAGTCTACCTCTTTCCTGAGCGAAGCAGGTCAAATCCTTCATTTATTTTTTCAAAGGGTAAAACATGGGTTATTAATGCATCCAGTGGAAACTTCTTAGCCATAAAATCAGCCACAAGTTTGGGGACAGAATCTTTACTTTTAAAGCCTGAAAAGGAAGTGACATCAATGTTAGATTCAGCCAGATATGAGGAGAATTGGAGAGGAGACTTTCCACATAGAATTTAAATGAAAGTTTATAAAATGTCCACAGACTACTATTACTGAGGTTAAGAAGAGATGGTGTGTTTCAATATCCTTTTGCAGTGATTTGACTTTTTTAAAAAATCTCCCCAAACAAACTAGGGTTCTTGGTTATTAGTTCTCTCATAGAGAAATTATAGTGCAGATGGTTATTCTCAAAGTGAAGAAGAAAATTTAACAGTTGTCTAAAAATTTGGGCAGTGAGTGCAGACATAAATTATCGCTATGGATTTCCTGGATCCTCCTAGGTATTTCAGTGCATTGTGCAGTCACAAGTATCAAAAGGGATGATGCTGAAAGATCCTTGTTAGTTTATGGGGACTCCATTAAAATCTGTCTTGGGACTTTCTGTGTGCATTAGTTCCACATCTAGTTGATTTGGAGCCTATAGATACAAAGGGATTTTAGTTTATTTTTAAACTACATTGCATTTTATTTTTTAAACTAATTAATTAATTTTGGCTGCATTGGGTCTTTGTTGCTGCGCGCGGGCTTTCTCTAGTTGCGGCGGGCGGGGGCTACTCTTCGTTGCGGTGCGTGGGCTTCTCATTGCGGTGGCTTCTCGTTGCAGAGCACGGGCTCTAGGCGCGCAGGCTTCAGTAGTTGTGGCATGCGGGCTCAGTTGTGGCTTGCAGGCTCTAGAGCACAGGCTCAGTAGTTGTGGTGCACGGGCTTAGTTGCTCTGCGGCATGTGGGATCTTCCTGGACCAGGGATCAAACCCATGTCCCCTGCATTGGCAGGTGTATTATTAACCACTGCACCACCAAGGAAGTCCCTACACTGCATTTTAAAACCTGGCCTTGTCACATGTAAAAAGGAAGAAATCCTGACGTTAGTAAGCATTTGGCCCTCAAGCCTAACTACGTACCACCAAAAATAGCTCCTTTCCAGGTACGTCCAGTCAACAGCAACATGGGGTTCATAGAGAGATTTTGGGTACTAGGAGATATTCCTACAATGACGCTTACTCCATATGCTTCTTGACAGCACAGCAAGGCAGCCATCTGGAATACAATTAATATGTAGCATCATTAAAGTGGATTTTCTGGTAGTCCCAATTTATGATACACAGTATCATGTAATATGGATCTAGCTAAATTGTGAGTGTGTGGCGAGAAGAGATTATGCCTTTTTCTTCATTCCCCATTATTTCCTAAAGCCACTAGATGTGGCTTTAGAAGATGCCCAGAAAATATTTTTGAATGAGACAATAGATGAATGAATTTGTATGTTTGTATGTACTTAAGTCTTCTTTAGAAAATAATAAAGAGGCAACTATCATTACATATATATAATCTGATTCCTCAAATAAAGGTAATGTTTATCATCACATGACCCCTGGGCAATCTGAGTTAGTTAACTCATTCTTCATTTACTTATTAAGTAGATATTTTGAACTCAGTACTTTGAACCAGGTATTTTGATGGTGAACCAGATACAAGGTCAATTACATCATCAACATTTCTCTCTTTCCCACTTCACAGTCTCCCTTTTTAATGGATCCCCATTTCTACCGCCCATTTCTAGTGGACACTTTTTTCCTAATTTATGTACTTTATTTTTTTCCAGTTTTATTGAAGTATGATTGACAAATAAAAATTGTTTAATTTTAGGTTGTATAACGTGATTTTTTAGGGTGAACAATGTGATTATTTAATATACATATGCCATGTGAAATGATTACCACAATCAAGTTAATTCACATTCATCACCTCACATAGCTACTACCTTTTTTTGTAGTGAGAACATCCGAGATCTACTCTCTTAGCAAATTTGAAGTATACAATACAGTAGTATTAACTATAATAACCATGCTGTACATGGAAGTCTCCAGAACTTACTCATAACTAAAAGTTTGTACTCTTTGACATCTACCCATTATTCCTCCCCCACTCCTCCAGACCCTGGCAGCCACTGTTCTACTCAGTGGTTGTAAGAATTTGATTTTTTTAGTTTACACATATAAGAGAGGTCATATAATATTTGTCTTTCTGTGTCTGCCTTATTTTACTTTGCATAATGTCCTGCAGGTTATTCCATGTTGTTGCAAATGACAGGACTTCTTTTTTATGGCTGAATAATACTCATTCATATGAATTAATATTATATATATTATATATACATCACAATTTCTTTATCCATTCATCCATCAATGGACATTTAGGTTGTTTCCATATCTTGGCTATTATGAATAATGCTGCAATGAACATGGGGGTGCAGATAGTGATTTCTATATTCTTTGGATATATACCCAGAAGTGGGATTGCTGGATCATATGGTAGTTCTATCTTAAATTTTTGGAGGAACCTTTATACTGCTTTTCAAAATGGCTGTACCAATTTTACATTCCCACCAACAGTGCACAAAATTCCCTTTTCTCACACCTTCTCCAACACTTGTTATTGCTTGTCTTTTGATAATAGCCACTCTAACAGGTATGAGGTAATATCTCTTTGTGGTTCTGATTTGCATTCCCTGGTGATTAATGATGTTGAGCACCTTTCCATATAGTTGTTGGCCTAAAATAGGCATGTTTTAAATGTGCTTTTAACTCCTGTGTGACTTTACTTTAAACTACACCTATTACTCTGGAACTTGAAAAGAAAGCCTTTTCCCTCCAGTCAGGTTTTTAAGCAGGTTTGCAGTAAGAAAGTTGTTTAGGATCCCCCCCGAAATATATAATAATCAGTCCTTTGATTTTGGAGTATGACATTTGGAAGACCATAGAACTTTAGAACATGTGGCTATCAGATATTTAAAACAGTCCAATTCCACAAGAGAAAATGGAGGGAAAACCATAGAAAAATGGCATAAGGAGAAAGGCTAGAGCCTTGGAAAAAGTTGGATTGTATTGGAACTTCAGTCATCTATGGCATATTGTCCCAGGTCAAGGCTGCAAAGAGCTTTACTCTTTAGGTGCTGCTTCCTACTACCAACACTGCTGGGACTTACTGGAGAACCTTAAAAGGGGGCTTTTTTTTTTGTTGTTGGTCTCTGGGGGTTTTTTCATTAGGATTCTAGAGAATTCTGGTTAGGTGAAATGTAGCTAGGGATGTGTTCTCTGTTGCAATTGATAATTGTAATTATTTGAAAGTAATATCATGTATATTTTAAAGATGATATAAGTGCTGCAAGATTGCAAACAGTACTGTATGTTGATGACACCAACTGACATTTATTAATAAGAGCTTGCTACTGACAGGTGGCACGTGCTAAGTATTTTACATGTTTATCTCACTTAATCCAGAAACAACACTATGAGATACCGTATCACTTAAATTTTTTTGGTGGAAAAACCTGTTGACTTTTTAAAGTATTCAGTTCAACACACAGATTTGGATGCATATTATGTACCAGGCACTGTGCTGCCTGCTGTGGTAAAACAGGGATATTTTCTGTTAATAAAATGATACGGAGCCTAAAGTTGCTCATTTTTTCTTTTGGCCAAAATATGATATCCATTAAAACCTATAAAAATTGTCAAACCATTTTTTGTTAAGAATGTGGGGGAGAAATCAAACTTGCCAACTTGAAAACAGAATTTATATTCTTTATATTGACCTGAGTTTGAATTTTTTTGAACTAAAAATTAAAATAAATTTATGATGGCTCAATAAAAAAAACCTCTTCTGTCTCTAAAAAGGAAATGATACTTGTGACAGTTATACTTAACTGATGGAATGAGGTTCCTCATAATAATAATTAAGCAATCCAGGTAACAAATAGGAGATGGAAAATTGCCATAGTTTAAAAAATATTCTTTATATATAATGTTTATATTCTGCTGCATAAAAGTAGACTCTAGAATGCAGAAGCTGATAGCTCAAGGCATTTCAGGGTACATACCATGGTGTCAAAACGACCGATGACTTCAAATGAAAAATCCACACCTCCACCACTCATTTCCTTCAGCACCTCCTCGATGGGTTTCTCATAGTCCTGAGGGTTGATGCACTCGGTGGCACCCACCTCTTTGGCCTTTACAAATTTGTCTTTGTTGATGTCCACTGCAATGATCCTGGCTGCTCCAGCTGCTTTACAGCCCATGATAACAGACAGACCAACTCCTCCGAGGCCAAACACGGCACAGGTGGAGCCCGGGGTGACCTGTGTTTTCATAAAATGCAAAAACAGGTTAAGTAATGATTGTTAGAAAGAGCCTAAATTGTATAAAGTGCCATGCTTTTCCCTTGTCAGGAGCTACTCAAACTATGTCCATCTGTTGTCAAAACTTCTTTTGGCTTCAGCTGCTTCATGTTTAAAATGAAGGGGTTGAATTAGATGAGTGGTTCTCAAATTTTGCTAGACATTAAACTCACCTGGGGAGCTTTGAAAAAAAATCTCAACTCCCAGGTCACAGCCCATAAGCAATTAAATCAGACTCTGCAGGTAAGACCAAGTCTCCAGGTGACTCCAATGGGAAACCCAAGCTGGGAGCCAGTGGACTGGATGATCTTTGAGCTCTAAATGCTAGTGACCCCCTCTTAAAGAGAATCTACTGATAGCCAGCTTCAGTCCATCACACATACACAAACACAATTTTGGGGAAATTAAATAATGAGTAGAAGAGAGGAGACTGAAAAAAAATAATCCAATCGAACCCTCAATAATTAACTCCTTGGTTCATTAACTTTCAGTAGTCATGACCAGTATAATGAGAGCAGAAATTATCTGTGAAACATAGAAGAGTTATCCTCGGCTTAAAGCAAACTTAACAACAGGGGAAATTTAACAGGTAATTTTAAGATAATACTGCTTGGGACCAGTGTGCTCTGAGTGGGTCTTTATGTCTGCTTTTTAAAGTACACTAATGAAGAATAATGCAATGAAAAGCTAGTCTATACTTTAATAATGGATGAAATTCATCATCACAAGTGCCCTTGGCTTCTGCTCGGTGTGTAGGTTCAGTTGGACCACCTGCTCAGATGAGGCAGTTTCACAAGGGACTTGGTGCTAGGCTCACAGAAATTTGGAAAACACGTGCTCTCAATTGTTTAACTTGCCTAAGGAACTGTTTAATAAACCTAGTCTGCTATAGTTAGCCTTCAGTGTGGGTGAAATGTTCCTCCTGTCCCAAGTAAACATTCTGTGGGGTACAACACCACTTTTTTACCTTAGAAAAACATGAGGCTTGTGATTGTGATTTAAAAGTGCTTGTAATTATGTATTACGGTTTATGATTCAGCAGGAGTTTTGAGAAAGAGGCTAGTCACAGCTGGCATATGAACCAGTTGTGAGATTTTGGGCAAATAGCTTTATGTCTCTGGACCTCAGTTTCATAAGATGAAAGGATACTACTAGATTTCCAACCTTTTGGGAAGAGGAGCCTTTAAAGAATTTCTCCTTAAAATCTACCACTTCTGAAGTGTGTGTGTGTGTGTGTGTGTGTGTGTGTGTGTGTGTGTGTGTATTCGTGGCAGGGGTGGAGGTATAGCAGTGGAATAAATGCTTCATGCATCATTGAAGCTTCATTGCTTTCCTCATAGAGATCCATAGAGTGGGTATGTTGGCGACCCTCAGTTTGGAAGTATATCGGGATATCAGGTAAGGCTTTGAAATCTACTGTTCATCCTAATTCTGGGAGTAGAAGATCCATGGACTAGATGCTCCTCAAAGGCAACCCCTTCATTTCATTTACTTTTCCTGACTCAGAACTTAGTGGAAACTGCTGTGTATGGCTCATGTTGGTGCTAACTACAAAATGAATGACGAAACGAGCTCCCAGCTCTAAAATTTAGTAATCCCATAAAAAAACACATGTAGAAGAATAATTATGGAAAACGTCTTTACTTTCTCTTAGTTAATTATCAACAGCTTTTCATTTGTGATTAACAGATAAATTTTCTAGGATGTGCTCTCAGTTCCTTCTGAGGGCGTTTTCTACTTATAATCAACAGCCTCAATTCTATGGAGCATGTCAATGTTATTACGGTGGTGGGGGGAGAAGCTACCAGTAAATCTGTGTAGCATGATCTCTGATTCCTGTGAGAAGCTGCTCTCCTTTTAGCTCCTGACAGTCTGAGTGTAGCTGGTTTTATCACCCATTGTAATTCCTACCTTGGCAACTTTGACTGCAGACCCATAACCAGTAGAAAATCCACAGCCAATGAGACAGACTTTCTCCAGTGGTGAGTCTGCATCAATCTTGGCCACTGACATCTCATCCACCACTGTGTACTGGGTGAAGGTGCTGGTGCCGATGAACTGGTAGATGGGCTTCCCTCTGCAGGTGAACCTGCTGGTACCATCCATAAGGGTCCCCCGAGGCTTGGTCAGACTGGTCAGTGCAACACACAGGCACATGAGGGTATGAGACAGGAGTATAACTGATGTGCAAATTCCTTGGCTGTGTAAGGAGAGTGTCAGAAACTTACCTGTTTTTCAGGCAGAAATTGCCTTCCGGGTGTTTACAAACACTGCACTTTCCACACTGGGGAACAAAGAGTGGGATGACTTTATCACCTGGGGAAGGGGATAAAACAAATTCTTCTTAAATTTCTACCCAGGAATTAATAGAGCTAGAGCTTAAAGCTTACACATATGTATTAGAGGCACTTTGAAAAGTCCCCAAGAATAGGGTCCAGTCAGCACTATGTCTTGGTCATTGCCTGCCAGCATTGTTACCAATTTGGGTTTATATATGCCTGAAGATGCCCAAAGAAAATGCAAATGTGGAAAACAACATGGATTTTTAGAAGTGGTTCCACTGTGTTGATAGTTATCTTTTATTGTGTCCCCTTTCTCTTGGGGATTTTATATGTATCATCTCATTTAATCCTTAATAATTAAAACAAATATTCTCACTGTGAGTGTAAATATAAATTTAAGTTGTGAGCAGGCTGCCATAGTTCCACTAGATGATCCAGTATTTTGTAATAGTTTGGGATACAATAACAATGAGAATCTCAACAACTATTTCTTGGCTTTTCAAAGTGATTTTGCTTATCTCTACTATGAAATGAGTCCTTTTTTAAAAAAAATTAAAAAAAATTCTTTTTTAAGGAAAACAAACAAAAATAGGACACATAAGAATTTAAGAAATGCCTTTGAAAACCTCAACCCTCAATAATAAGTTAGACACTTTCTTTTAGGATAAGAACTGGCTTTCCAATGTTTGTAGCTGATAATTTGTGAATAGTTCATTTTTACTGCTATGGTGGAGGGAGCAGGGGTGAAAAGTAGGGGTGTCGGGCTTCCCTGGTGGCACAGTGGTTGAGAGTCCACCTGCCGATGCAGGGGACACGGGTTCATGTCCCGGTCCAGGAAGATCCCACATGCCGCGGAACGGCTAGGCCCGTGAGCCATGGCCACTGAGCCTGCGCATCTGGAGCCTGTGCACTGCAACGGGAGAGGCCACAACAGTGAGAGGCCCGCATACCGAAAAAAAAAAAAAAAAGTAGGGGTGTCATTTATTATTAATAGATTTCTAACTAAAGGAAATGCTGAGAGCTGAAACTCAAACCAGACAACTTATTTTATTTTTTCTGTTCACAGGTCAATTAAGTATTTGGTAAGCAGGGAGGTCAAATCTACTGGCTAAAGTGATTTTTTAGAATTAAAAATATTTATTTTTAATCATCTATACTACTTATCCAAAAGACTCAGAAAGATAACATTTAAAGATAAACTTTATATGAGATGATAGCATGGAAATTTTCTGTTTATTCACAGTTTACCTCTAAAAATATTTATCTGTATTAATACACAATAATATTAGGATACGATAAATATTAAAGAAAAATTGTGTTTAGTAACCAGCCACATTTAATCATGGTTAAAGGTAATAAAACAGATATTGTTTATGGCAGGATGCCTCTGCTAGTTCTCTTTCATTTTCTGCCAACTAGTCTGTTTAATTCATTCCGTGTTCAGGAAAGAAGGCCATATTGGAAGGGGAAGGGGAAATCAGTGAATGGGCTCCACTTCCCACCTGAGAAGAGATAATGTTGATTCAGTCATGGCCTCACAATCCCCACTGTGTGAAGTCAGCACAGAACAGGTTCCATACACTGATCTAGAGGCTCAGGACACAGACATGTTTTTTCCCTTGTCTTATTTGTAGTTTTCTTTGGACCTGATAGAAGACACTGCTTAGCAACACTAAAATGGGAATTAATTTATTATGAGCTCCACCCTGGAAGGCACTGGGTCTTTTTTGATCCTCATGTATTCCCAGGATCTAACATGGTGGCTGACATCTACTAGGTCCTCAAAAAATACTTGCTGAAGGAGAGAATACGGGAATGCATGGATACATATATGCCTGAGACAGGCAGGGAGGGAGGAAAGGAAGAGACCTCCGGTCAAGTCCTAGCTCAGCCTTGAGCAAATTCTTTCATCTCTTATTACTTCAGTGTCATCATCCAGGCTGGATCATCTTGGGGTCCTGAACCAAAGCACATTCCCCAACTGTGAATTCTGTACCTGGTTTTACTGTAGTCACCCCTTCTCCAATGCTCTCCACAATGCCGGCTGCTTCATGGCCTATGATCGCAGGAAGAGGTGTGATCAAAGATCCATTAATCGCATGGTCATCTGAGCGACAGACTCCTGCGGCCACCATCTACAGGGTAAAGGGAGGATGATTAGATTCAGAAAAGATTATGACCCTCACTCAGATGGACTTAACATAACCAGTTTCCTGAATTTGTGCTAAAGAGTTTTCACGGGTTTTACTGATAATTCCTACTCTTCCCAAATACAAATTCAATTTATACCCAAGATTATTCAGCCTAAAACCCTCCTCTACTTTCCTTTCATGCATTAAACAATTTGGAATAATCTGTGAAATAATTGTTTCTGAAATATTTAAGTCATATAACATACAAGGAGGCAATCTTTTGTATAGAAGTAGGAAATGCAGATTAGCACCAAGAAAATAGTTACTTAAATGCTACCGTCTAATGCTAATTGATTTAAAATCTGGATATATATTCCTTTGCACTTATTTTTCTGTATTAACACATAAATTCTTTTTTATTTTACTAGGTTTATACTGTATATACTCTTTGGTCTCTTTTTTAAAAATTTAACAATTTATACTTACAACTTTCCTTGGCAATGAATGTAATTCCACTATCTGGATAACCATATGAAAAGTGACTCTTAATGGATTTTGGTTATTTTCATTGTTACTCTCTGAAATTTTTAAACCTAAGATTAAATAGAAATGGAAGAAAGTTTTACCTTAATACGAACTTCATAGGCCTTAGGGGGTGCAACCTCCACCTCCTCAATGGAAAATGGTTTTTTGAGCTCCCATAGCACAGCTGCTTTGCATTTTATTACCTGAAAATTGAACAGAAAAATGATACCAGTTTTTCCCCACCCTTGAAGTCAGGGATTGTGTCTTTTACCTTTTTATGTGCAACATCTAGCCCCATGTCTAGAACCTAACATTGTTCCACAGAAATGAAAACCTTTGATTTGCAAAAAGAATAATAGTATCTCTTTATAAAAATGTGTAAAGCAATACCACAGGAAAGAGAAACAGAATTAACTATAGTGAGACACTGAGATAAAACGGAATATATTCTTTTATGAAGAAAGAACACCATGGGTTTTTTTTTTCTCTAAGGATTGTTTATTGCTTCTATTTCCTAATGCAGTCCTGAAATAGGTTGTTTACCCAAAACTATTGGCTCGTAGGTGAAGTTCTAAATCACTATCACTTTGCTGACAGATTCAGTGTCTGTTCACATGATACTGATTTCTCCCTTGCTCAGTTCTCCACTTAAGCCAAAATGATCTGACTTTATGACTCCAGTTATGGACTTGCCTCCCTGCCTAGGGTTTCTCTCTCTATTTGCCTGTTCCTCTGATTTTCTCTCTCCACTTGTTCTATGTGCTATTTGTTTGCATCACTTATTTGAAAGTTAGCTTTGGCAGCTCTGTTTTGTTATATAATTTATGTATAGGGATTTCTTCCAGATTACACTTGAGCCCAAAATTGTAGAGTTTAAAACTCTACACATACACAACACACACACACACACACACACACACACACACATATTTAAAAATGGAACAACTGTGTATTTGACTTTCTAGCTAGCATAGCTTACTTACAGGTGTTCTTACAAATAAAAGTTGAGCACATTTTTAGTGCTTGGGAATGTAGTATAAGACTTGTGTTCATTTTTGCAAAGCTTGTATGGTTGACAGTTTTTTCTAGAGAGAATTAACATATTGCAAATACGATAAAAATTCAATTGAAATTTATCTGATAATTTATTTTCATTATTTGTATGCCAAATCCTTCTACTTTGCGAAGTGTTTGTCATGGTCAATTCCACAATAAATATAAGAGTACTTGGAAATAATATACTAATGGTAGATAGGTGTTGATTATTGGGTGCCAATGATGTAGCAGGCACAAGTGGCTGTGCTGGGTGAGTTATTGATACCTGCTTGACTTTTAAACTTCACAGGGCAGTATTATTGAATTATTAGTCTTATTTTACAGATGAAAAGATTGAGGCTCAACTGATTTAGTAATTGACTAAACACTTTTCCCAGAATAACAAAGCTGGGTGTCCAAAGAATTAACATCATTTTATCTTTTCACTACTTGATGGTAGTAAAAGATTAACAAAAGGTTAGAGGTTAGATAGCAATAACAACAATAATAGCAGTGACTAATATTTATTAAATTATTTCTATGTACCAGGCACTATTTTCAATGCTTTCCAGTATGAAAAATTTAATATGAATTTATTAAATTCTCACAACCACCTTATGAAAGTAGGTATTATTATTGTTGCCATTTAGCATTTGAAGAACATACAATACAGGAAGGGTAAACATAAATGAAGTGTTATCATATAGCTAAAAGTTATTGATGTTACACCTGAGGAGTGAGGATTGATTGACTATAATTTATAATTATCATTAATACATTTGGTTTACCCTTTTGACCTCTGAACTCTTTCAAGCTGAGTTTTGGAAAATATAGTTTTTCTTTTCCTTTACTATTCTTCATTTGAAATGTAATATGCCACTGTAAATGCTAATCAGTAATGGATGAAAATAAAGTTAGAATAAGAAAACTGACAATTGGTTACCCATAAGATTTCCAACCAATCTCATTGATATAGGCCTTTTGTGTGTCACACAGTGTGTGTAGAAACCTCAGAATCTTTCAGTTGAGTCATGATAGCAAGATATTATATTGTACAATCAACTCCTAATACAGCAAACCTACTGGAAACAGTTACACAGGCTTTTGCCATGAAGAGGTTAAACAACATGAATTGATTGTATTGAATAACCACATGTATTTCTCTGCACCTGTAAGCACATTGAACAAATAAACATAAATCTATGGAAGACTTAGAACCAAATATCTCTGTTCCCAGTGCTAATAAGTGGTTCAAACTGCTTCAGTATTAACTTTTTTTTTTTAATCACATTGACTTTTACATGAAGAAGATGTCGTTCTTTAGCAGTGGTCCCCAACATTTTGGCACCAGGGACTGGTTTCGCGGAAGAAAATTTTTCCACGGACTGGGGGGTAGGGGAAGGGGGATGGATTAGGGGGTAATTCGAGCGATGGGGAGCAGCAGATGAAGCTTCACTGGCTGGCCTGCCTTTCACCTCCTGCTGTGAGGCCAGGTTTCTAAGCAGCCCAGGGGTTGGGGACAACTGTTCTATAGGATGTCTATGGAAATTTCCTGAATTGTGCCATAATAGGACCCTTTTAAATCAGAATTTGCATGTTGATGTTGGTTTGTTTAGTCTTGATGGTTCTAATGCTTTGAGATCAATAAAAGTTCTGTCACACTTAACTTTCCTGTATTCATAAAAAGAATATGATTATAAAGAATAACATTCATATTATGGTATCTTAACATAAAGATAACTTCTTGATAAAAACATTTCGTTTCTAACTTTAGATTTGAAAATTACTCATGATTGGATATACTACTTCACATTTATTTAATATATGAAATATAGACTGTAATAGGTATAATGCTATACATTTTGTTAAAGATATTTAGGTATTGCCCATCTCAATTGTAGTTTAATATACCTTGTATATTGAAGCATATATTCTGTGTTGTATTTCAGTATATATTATTTCTAATTTATATATGAATTTTAAGTTATTCATTAAATACTGTATCTCTTTGTGTATTATATTAATTAGAATATAATTCCAAAAGTAAAAAAAAAATTGCCTTACTTTTCCTGCTGTACTCATGTTTCTGCTTTCTCTGCAGGCCAGGAGACGTGAATTCTTACAGACTCTTCCCTGCTTAAGTATGTACAACAGATATATTGCACAGATTATTGTTTGCTTGGATAATGCCCAATTCTACACATGTGATCTGGGACCTTTAAGCCCCTCCCATCAGCTTATTTTTGACCAAGTCAAATCAGGAAGAACAGGGCACTCAAACACTGACTTTGTTTGCAATATGCTAATTTCAGGTAACATCTTGATTTCATCAGGTTAAATATTTCCCTAGATATATCTTTTTCCTGGATTACTTATTTCTCCTCTCTCAATCCCACACAGGGTGTTCAGAGTTCTGTTTTCCCTTTGTGTGAACTAAGCTCCAACTTCTAATCCACATAATGCAGTTAGCAAGGAGGAGGAGTAAGAAAGCAGCACAAATGCCTTAGGACGGAGAGAGTTACAAGCCTGAGGAATGTGTTTGCTTCAGCACTCTCCTCCTCTTCACAGCAGAGAAGTCACTGTCACAGTCCGTGACAGCAAAGGTGCTCACTGTTTCTGGCATTTCTGCTCCACTCAATACCAATTAGCACTGGCTGGGAACTTCCCTGTTCCAGACACTCAGCTGGGTACTGTGGGGTGACAATGATGGATAAGAGATGGCCTCTACCCATGCCAGGAGGCATTATGAGGCAGTGGTTATAGCATGACCTTGGATTTGAGCAGACCCTATCCTTACTAGCTGTGTGAACTTGGTCTTGTTACTTAACTGTCCTTGGCCTTAGTTTCCTTATCTGTAAAATGAGGATGAATAGTAGTGCTGCCTGAAAAGGTTGTTTGATGGACAAATGAGTTAATCCTTTTAAAGCACTTAGGGTGCCTGACACACAGGACAGCCTTTAATAAGTGTTAGCTACAATGATCATCCATAAAAGTAAACTCACAATCTATGGGGGAAAAAGACACAGGCAACCAAGTCAGACCATCTGTGATGTTCTATATCAGAGGGAGGGCATTCTGACTGAAGGACTCAAAGGAGGCTTTGTAGAGAGAAGACATTTAAGTTAGAAACTAAATAATGATCATTTTGGCAATTAGTCAAGAAAACTCCTGTGCATTTCCATTGTCCTTTGTTCAGTGCAGTGAGTATGAGAAAGAGTTTGATTTTTAATAAATCTCAAGTCTTTTACCAGCACTTGGAGGACATAGTGCATTCAACTACTTAATTAGATTTAGTCTGTCAACATGTATATGTTAACAAAAAGGGTATGTTTCTCTGGAATTGTCAAGGGAACAACACTATTGTCTGTTTCCAACTTCACTTATGCAGGTGTAGAAAGCCATACTAGGGTTGCACTACATCCACCAAGAGGAGAGGCAAGAAAGGTCTTCCATCTCACTGTGGTCTTATAATCATTGAGTAGGCACCACTTCTAAGGAATGGCCACCACCCTGCTCTCACCCACCTTAACTTGTGGAGGAGTGCAGTGCAAAGAAAGGAAGTCTGACCACTTTTCAGAGATTCTGTACGGTATCAAGGGGCTGATATATCCTAATCAATTTAAAAGACTCATGGGATTCGTGTGTTTATAGGATAATGGAAGGATAGGGTATCAGGAATAATGTAAATTCTAAATAAATTGGTGGTTTATTTATGAGATATAAATTTACAGGAAGCTAATGGCCACCATTAATTGAGCACCTACTATGCTTCCAGAACTCTACTGGGAGTTTTTCCTACATTCTCATATACAATCCTCAGAACAATCCTACAAGGAAGATACTACTAGTATTCCCATTTTACAGATGAGATAAGAGAAGCTCAGAAGTTATACATCCCTAAATATCCTTTCTACGTCAGAAATATTGGCTTCAAGAACATCAAGATACTCAGGCTGATGTTAATAAGAGTGTTAGGGTATGAATATAATAGGCAATCACATAAGCATCAAAGGACAAGAAGTGAATGGTATGCCCTGAAAAAGTGAAATATCAGGGCTAACTGACTATTTCATATCTTTGACTCCCTCTCCCTCTCTTTCTCTCTCACTCTCTCTTTCTCTCTCAGAACATAGCTTGGCCGTAAGTCTTCTATCTTTTGACTAAAGTCTCTCTGTCAAGCAGTTGGGTCAGGTGTTGTCTTAGTCTGTCTGGACTGCTATAACAAAAATATCATAGACTGGGTAGTTTAAACAATAAACATTTATTTCTCATAGTTCTGGAGGCTGAGGAGTCCAAGGTCAAGGTGCTGGCAGATTCTGTGTCTGGTGAGAGCCTACTTCCTGTTCATAGATGGCTGTCTTTTCACTGTGTCCTCACATAGTGAAAGGAGCAAAGGAGTGCTCTAGGGCCTCTTTTATAAGGGCACTAATCCCACTCATGAGGGCTCCACCCTCATGACCTAGTCACCTCCCAAAGGCCCCACCTCCAAATACCAGCTATTGGGGATTAGGTTCAAACATATGAATTTTGGGGAATGCAAACATCAGTCTGTATCAGGTGTCCAGCCATGAAATAGTCAGTTAAAAACAGATGGTTGAATTTATGCAGCTGTAGAGAGCTACACCATCTCTAATGGTATCATGAAGCTGGAAAGTGGCAGTGGAAGAATCCTAAATGAGGTCTGCCCAATTCAGAAGCCCATATTTCCCCCACTACTTTATAAAAAGAAGGCAGGGCAGAACAGGGTTTGAATAAGACATTCAGCTATCTATCCACAAAGGTGGACCCCACATTTTATAAGGCCTGAGAACTCTTTAGCAAGGAGATCAGAAACCATCCAATCCAAATTCCTTATTTTATGGGCCAAATGACTTGGCAAAGCAATGTGGTTAATATTTACTTAAAAGATATTTGGAAAGGAAAAAGATGTAACTCTTCTCATGGGTGCATAAATAATCTGATAGCTTTCAAATATTGTGGGGTTTGGGCAAGGTAAAGAGGGAGGTTAGCAACAGCCAAACATTTAAGTTGCTATGGCAATATGTTTAAACTGCCCAAATCCAATACTACAAATCAAGTATTGGACTTCCCTGGTGGCGCAGTGGTTAAGAATCTGCCTGCCAATACAGGGGACATGGGTTTGAGCCCTGGTCCGGGAAGATCCCACATGCCATGGAGCAACTAAGCCCGTGCACCACAACTAGTGAGCCTGCTGTCTAGAGCCCGAGCCACAGCTACTGAGTATGCGTGCCACAACTACTGAAGCCCACACACCTAGAACCCATGTTCCACAACAAGAGAAGCCACCGCAACGAGAAGCCCACACACTGCAACGAAGAGTAGCCCCTGCTTACCTCAACTAGAGGAAAGCCTGCAAGCAGCAACAAAGAACCAACACAGCCAAAAATAAAATATAAAATAAATAAATTAATTTAAAAAAACAAGTATTTACTTAACATTTTACTTTGACATTGAAGCCTAAGTATTTTTTTTTCGTTGTTGTTGTTGTTTTTTCTTGCGGTACGTGGGCCTCTCACTGCTGTGGCCTCTCCCATCGTGGAGCACAGGCTCCGGACGCGCAGGCTCAGCAGCCATGGCTCATGGGCCCAGCCGCTCCATGGCATGTGGGATCTTCCTGGACCAGGGCACGAACCCGTGTCCCCTGCATCGGCAGGCGAACTCTCAACCACTGCGCCACCAGGGAAGCCCTGAAGCCTAAGTTTTTGAGGGAGTTAAAGTTATCTCCTTTTCCCCCAAGTTAGAAAATATTTTGGCAACTTTGACCCCTGATCCTGACCTAAAGAGCATGCATAGAATGTTTAAAATATTTGTTTGTAGATCTCCTTGTGAAAGGTCTTAGGAAATAATCTCAGAGAAGTGTTAAGACAAAGCCATGCAGATTTTCTTGACAGTTTTCTCTGAGTTCCAAATTTGAATTATCTGAATGCGTAGCAGATGTTTTAGTGAAATATTATGGATCAGTATGCTGAAGTGCTACTCAAATGATAATTTTTGAGATGATGCAGAAACAGAAATATTATCTAATGATATTTTTTTAAATTGAAGTATAGTTGATTTACAGTGTTGTTTTAGTTTCAGATATACAGCAAATTGACTCAATTATACATATCTATCTATCTATCTTTTCTTTTTCAGATTCTTTTCCCTTATAGGTTATTACAAAATATCGAGTATAGTTCCCTGTTCTATACAGTAAGCCCTTGTTGGTTATCTATTTTATATATAGTAGTGTGTATATGTTAATCCCAAACTCCTAATTTATCTCTCCCCCCTTTCCCATTTGGTAACCATAAGTTTGTTTTCTGTGTCTGTGTCTATTTCTGTTTTGTAAATAAGTTCATTTGTATCATTTTTTTAGATTCCACATATAAGCGATATCATATAATAATTTTAAAGTAATGCAAAATGGCATGAATTCTGCACTTTAAGTAATATGAAAATATGTACCAGGGAAAGATGCAATCTACACACTGAAAACAGTTGTTTAACCATGAAGAATCTATGGTGATTTTCCACAGGATAGTATTTTTTTTATTGATCATCACGTTATATTACTAAATATAGCCAAATTTTATAGAGTGATTGCTTTATTAGTGCTTTATTTACATTGTTTAGCTTAATATTTATTAGGAAGATATTATCATACATCACCCTTTGTAGATAAGAAACTGAAGATAATACATTAAAAAGTTGATTGAGACAAGATTCTAAGAGGTTTTCTCCAAAGTTCTTAATAAAGAATAATAACGATGATACTAGTAGCTAGCAATTATGTAGATTTAGCATGTGCCAGGCACTAAGTGCTTTATATTTACTAAAAAATTTCAATTCAATCCTATGCAGTACTACTATATTCCTTTTTATAGATGAGGAAACCGAGGCCCAGAACCAGGTTCCCTTGCCAATGTGGGGCAAAATCAGGATTCGAACAGTTCAGCTCCAAAGTCTGCAGTCATCTGTTTATTGCTGTAGTCCCAGGGCTTCGTGAAAGTAGCAAAGAAAGAATGCAAAGAGAAATTACAAAGGAAAAATTAAAGTACGGGTGATAAATCCAAAACAACTCAATGTTCCAGTGTGAATGCGTAGGAGAAAGTGGTTTTATTGACTAATAGGGGAGGTTGATTTGAACATGTTAAATTTTAGATAACCTTGAAATATTCTGAGTGGAATGTCCGGCTGGGAAACATGGGAATGTAATAGGCAATATAAAATGACTCAATATGTAGATTCGAGAGTGTGCAAAGAGAGGTAAGAGAACTTCTGGTTTTCAATCTGGCACTCAAGAAGCTTGGAAGTCACCACACCATCCTAACAACAAGTAATATGCTAAACAAACTGAGAAATCAACAACTCTTCTTAGATCCATAAGAGAAATGAGGTCTCAGGGCAGACTGCTGCCCCCCAAATTGGAGAGACCAATTGGAATACAGAGGATCACAGCTAACTGGAGCAGCGACTGCCAGGGAAACCAGCACTGGGTAGGAAGACCTGAACTGCAACTGAAGAATTGCTGGAGGCTCAGTTAAAAACTGAGAGAGTTAGGGCTTCCCTGGTGGCGCAGTGGTTGAGAGTCCGCCTGCCAATGCAGGGGACACGGGTTCGAGCCCCGGTCCGGGAAGATCCCACATGCCGCGGAGCGGCTAGGCCTGTGAGCCATGGCTGCTGAGCCTGTGCGTCTGGAGCCTGTGCTCCACAACGGGAGAGGCCACAGCAGTGAGAGGCCCGCGTACCGCAAAAAAACCCCAAAATACAGAGAGTTAAACAACTCCAGGGGGACTCAGTCAGAAGGAGACCTCCACACTTCTGTGAGTTTTACCTCCTGGATCTTGACCGGATTCTCAGTTATTATTGGAGAAAAATCCCCTCCTGCTTCCTGCAGCGGGGATGAGAAGAGGAACCTTTTTAAAATATGCCAGCATATTTTGTTCCTCTCAACAAGGCCTTCCCTCAGGAGTAGCTATTTAACTAAAGCCTAACCTTCTGGGGTTTTTATCAGAGCCTAAGTTACCTGGGGGGAAGGGAAATACCCAACTCCAGCCAGCTCTAGCCATCCTGTCCCACCTAAGGGGGGTGGGAGGGGGACTGAGAAACCCTGATGAAGTTCACAGTGCAGGGGCACAGGCTCCCTGAAAGACTCATAGGGCCACAGTATCCTTCTCCTCTCGCCACACCTTACCACCGCGTTACTAAATCATATTTTCATCAGTTCCTTTTACCCAGCACAGCATGTCCAGATATGAAGAAAAAATTACAAGGCGTACTAAAAGAGACAGAGGAACCAGGCTCTAGGAACCAGACTCAGCTATGGCGGGAATGTTGGAATTATTGGACTGGGAATTTAAAACAACTCTGATTGAGATGCTAGGAGCTCTCATGGGTAAAGCAGACCGCATGCAAGAGCAGATGGGCAGTGTGAACAGAGAGATGCCCTGTCCTTCCCTGGAGGGAGGTCAGGATGAGAGTAGTTTGGCATTAAGTAGGTATAAATGCTTTGCTGTTAATACTGATCTACTGTAACAATCATTTTACCCTTTTGTAGTCTACTCTGTGATGCTGGAGCTGTGACTCTCCAAACTAAATTTCCCAGAGTCCCTTGACATGTAGTTTCCCTAAAGTTTCTGTCACAGAGAGATTTGAACATAGGAGAAGGGAGAGGGGACTTTCTTTCCAGTTCCCATTAGTGTCACACCGTGTCACACGGTTGGCTCCATCCGCCAGCTGCTTTAGGTGCTCGGAGCACCAGTCTTTTTTTTTTTTCCTAAAGACTTTTTTTTTTATTAGTTTCTGCTTTATAACAAAGTGAATCAGTCATACATATACATCTGTTTCCACATCCCTTCGCTCTTGCGTCTCCCTCCCTCCCACCCTCCCTATCCCACCCCTCCAGGCGGTCACAAAGCACCGAGCTGATCTCCCTATGCTATGTGGCTGCTTCCCACTAGCTATCTACCTTACGTTTGGTAGTGTATATATGTCCATGCCTCTCTTTCGCTTTGTCACAGCTTACCCTTCCCCCTCCCCATATCCTCAAGTCCATTCTCAAGTAGGTCTGTGTCTTTATTCCTGTCTTACCCCTAGGTCCTTCATGACTTTTTTTTTTAATTCCATATATATGTGTTAGCATACGGTATTTGTCTTTCTCTTTCTGACTTACTTCACTCTGTATGACAGACTCTAGGTCTATCCACCTCGGAGCGCCAGTCTTGCTTCACCCCTCAGAGGCAGCAGCAGCAGCTGGGCCCAGCTCTCTTGGTAGAGTGAGTGTGAGCTTTGCCTTCTGAGCAACCACTAGGCTGTACCCTCTCCTCATGTGGTCTGACCACAACCCCAAGGGGCCCTTTTGCTCAGGTTTCTGTTCTGGCAGCCCCACTACTTTCTTTTCATTCTCCCAGCCCTTTCGGGGCTTAATGCTTTTAATGTTCTTGGTGACTTCAATATGCCCTTTGTGATCTTTCTAACAATTCTATAACCAATTTTTCTGTATTAAATTCCTCTTTATTTGAAATACAGAGTTGTCTGCTTTCCTAATGGGGCACATTGATACAGCTCTGGGCAGCAGCAGTGGTTCCAGAAGCAGACCCTCAAATAAACAAGTGTTAGCGCAGATTGAGTTGATGTCTTTTTAATGGTCATAATTTGCTGAAATAGAAAGCACTGGGATGAGTATGTTTAAGGGATGTGAGAAGAAAGGCAGAGATCCAGAATCGTCAACTAAGGAGAAGCCACTAGAGATGACTAACAGGGCCCAGTTCCTCTTTCCCATGACAGATTTATATGGGTCTGATCTGCAGTGTTTTGCACACCCTACATGTGCCTTCAAGGAGAAGTTTTCCAGAACATTCCAAGGTATTTGCAATATAGTACCTTTTGAATCTTTATCTGATACAGTCACTGAAAATGACTCAGCTACATATACCTATTTGTACGGTGCTATGAAATTGGTTTTAAAATGTTCATTCACTTTGTATTTTATTAATCCTAGAATGTAACCAACTCTTAATGTCTTCATCATTTGTCCAGTTTTTTATTTTCATTTTACCAAAGTGATACATGAATATACACACGCAAATCTTTTTTCCTACGAAGTCTAACAGCAGTATTTGCTTTCCCACTTCTTCCTACAATTACTCCTCCCTAGAAGACACTGCTGTCAACTTTTGAAACTTATCATTTTGTGTTTTATCTCTACATCTCTAAATAGCATGCATATATTCCTAACTTGGCTTTTCTTTGGGCATTTTGTTCTCACTTTGAAGGATGAGAATTTGGGGCAGTCATTACCACAAAAAGACTCTAGTTCTCCCCTGTTTCCCAAACGAGTAATAGATATTAGAGTAATTTATATTATTATGACAATGTAAATGCTACTTACAGATGAGCCATGCAGTTTGCACTGCTTTTTTTTTTCTTTCTACCTGAACAATTTCATTTTTCCCTAGGATTAAATACTGGCTTTACAAAAACTAGTTTGGTTTTGTCTTTATATTTAACAAGTAATTCAATGCCCAAAGCATAGCCAGTTGTCTAATTCTCCATTCAAGGCATGCAGATGTATCAAGTATCCCATCAATTTTGTCTTGACAGAAGTCTCTCCCATAGTCTTTGACTTGCTCCAGAATGGCCTGGGTGCACTCTGCATCTGGGGCAGTCTGTTGTGTTGCTTTCTTTTGGCTGCTGTAACAAATTACAGTAGTCCCCCTTTAGCTGAGGGGGATACGTTCCAAGACCTCTAGTAGATAGATGCCTGAAACCTTGGATATATACTGCCTGAAACAATATATATGGTACTAAACCCTATATATTCTCTTTTTTTTTTTTTTTTTTTTTTTGCTGTACGCGGGCCTCTCACTGTTGTGGCTTCTCCCGCTGCGGAGCACAGGCTCCAGACACGCAGGCTCAGCGGCCATGGCTCACGGGCCCAGCCACTCCACGGCATGTGGGATCTTCCCGGAGCGGGGCACGAACTCGTGTCCCCTGCATCGGCAGGCAGACTCTCAACCACCCTGCCACCAGGGAAGCCCCTCATTGTGGTTTTGATTTGCATTTCTCTAATGATTAGTGATGTTGAGCATACTTCCGTGTGTTTGTTGGCAATCTGTATGTCTTCTTTGGAGAAATGTCTATTTAGGTCTGCCCATTTTTGGATTGGGTTTTTTGTTTTTTTGATATTGAGCTGCATGAGCTGCTTGTATATTTTGGAAATTAATCCTTTGTCAGTTGCTTCATTTGCAAATATTTTCTCCCATTCTGAGGATTGTCTTTTAGTCTTCTTTATGGTTTCTTTGCTGTGTAAAAGCTTTTAAGTTTCATTAGGTCCCATTTGTATATTTTTGTTTTTATTTCCATTTTTCTAGGAGGTGGGTCAAAAAGGATCTTGCTGTGATTTATGTCATAGAGTGTTCTGCCTATGTTTTTCTCTAAGCATTTTAGTGTCTGGCCTTACATTTAGATCTTTAATCCACTTTGAGTTTATTTTTATGTATGGTGTTAGGAAGTGTTTTAATTTCATTCTTTTACAGGTAGCTGTCCAGTTTTCCCAGCACCACTTATTGAAGAGGCTGTCTTTTCTCCATTGTATATTCTTGCCTCCTTTATCAAAGATAAGGTGAACATATGTGCATGGGTTTATCTCTGGGCTTTGTATCCTGTTCCATTGTTCTGTATTTCTGTTTTTGTGCCAGTACCATACTGTCTTGATTACTGTAGCTTTGTAGTATAGTCTGAAGTCAGGGAGCCTGATTCCTCCAGCTCCATTTTTCTTTCTGAAGATGGCTTTGGCTATTCATGGTCTTTTGTGTTTCCATACAGATTGTAAAATTTCTTGTTCTAGTTCTCTGAAAAATGCCATTGGTAATTTGATAGGGATTGCATTGAATCTCTAGATTGCTTTGGGTAGTATAGTCATTTTCACATTATTGATGCTTCCAATCCAAGAACATGGTATATCTCTCCATCTGTTTACATTGTCTTTGATTCCTTTCATCAGTGTCTTATAGTTTTCTGCATACAGGTCTTTTGTCTCCTTAGGTAGGTTTATTCCTAGGTATCTTATTCTTTTTGTTGCAATGGTAAATGGGAGTGTTTCCTTAATTTCTCTTTCAGATTTTTCATCATTAGTGTATAGGAATACAAGAGATGTATGTGCATGAATTTTGTGTCCTGCTGCTTTACAAATTCATTGGTTAGATCTAGCCATTTTCTGATGGCATCTTTAGGATTTTCTGTGTATACTATCATGTCATCTGCAAGCAGTGGCAGTTTTACTTCTTTTCCAATTTATTTTCTTTTTATTTCTTTTCTTTTCTGATTGCTATGGCTAGGACTTCCAAAACTATGTTGAATAAGAGTGGTGAGAGTGGACATCCTTGTCTTGTTCCTGATCTTAGTGGAAATGCTTTCAGTTTTTTACCATTGAGTATGATGTTGGCTGTGGGTTTTTCATATATGGCCTTTATTATGTGGAGGTAGTTTCCCTCTATGCCCATTTTCTGGAGAGTTTTTATCATAAATGGGTGTTGAATTTTGTCAAAAGCTTTTTCTGCATCTATTGAGATTATCATATGGTTTTTATTCCTTAATTTGTTAATATGGTGTATCACATTGGTTGATTTGCATATAATGAAGAATCCTTGCATTTGTGGGATAAACCCCACTTGATCATGGTGTATTATCCTTTTATATGTTGCTGGATTCTGTTTACTAGTAGTTTGTTGAGGATTTTTGCATCGATATTCATCAGTGATATTGGTGTATAATTTCCTTTTTTGAGATATCTTTTTCTGGTTTTGGTATCAGGGTGATGGTGGCTTCATAAATGAATTTATGAGTGTTCCTCCCTCTGCAAATTTTTGGAAGAGTTTGAGAAGGATTGGTGTTAGCTCTTCTCCAAATGTTTGATAGAATTCACCTGTGAAGCCTTCTGGTTCTGGACTTTTGTTTGTTTGAAGATAATTAATTACAGTTTTAATTTCATTACTTGTGATAGGTCTGTTTATATTTTCTAATTCTTCCTGGTTCAGTCTTGGAAATTTGTACCTTTTCAAGAATTTGTCCATTTCTTTGTGGCTGTCCATTTTATTGGCCTATAGTTGTTTGTAGTAGTCTCTTATAATCCTTTGTATTTCTGCAGTGTCAGTTGTGTTTTCTCCTTTCTCATTTCTAATTTTATGGATTTGCATCCTCTCCCTTTTTTTCCAGATGAGTCTAAGGTTTTATCAATTTTTTTTATCTTCTCAAAGAACCAGCTTTTATTTTTACTGATCTTTGCTATTGTTTTCTTCATTTCTATTTCATTTATTTCTCCTCTGATCTTTATGATTTCTTCTACTGACTTTGGCTTTTCTTTGTTCTTCTTTCTCTAGGTGCTTTAGGTGTAGGGTTAGATTTTTTATTTGAGATTTTTCTTATTTATTGAGGTGAGATTGAATTGCTATAAACTTCCCTCTTAGGACTGCTTTTGCTGCATCCCATAGGTTTTGGGTTGTCATTTTTTCATTGTCTTTTTTTTCTAGGTTTTTTTATATTTCCTCTTTCATTTCTTCAGTGACCTCTTGGTTGTTTAGTAGCGTATTGTTTAGCTTCCACATGTTTGTATTTTTTACAGTTTTTTCCTGTAACTGATATCTAGTCTCATAGTGCTGTGGTCAGAAAAGATGCTTGATGTAATTTCAATTTTCTTAAATTTTCCAATGCTTGATTTGTGACCCAAGATTTGATCTATCCTGGAGAATGTTCCATGTGCACTTGAGAAGAAAGTGTATTCTGTTGGTTTTGGATGGAATGTCCTATAGATATCAATTAAATCTATCTGGTCTATTGTGTCAATTAAAGCTTGTGTTTCCTTATTATTCATCTCTGTTCACTCTTTAGTTCTTCTAGGTCCTTGTTAAACGCTTCTTGTATTTTCTCTATTCTATTTCCAAGATTTTAGATAATCTTTACTATCATTACTCTGAATTCTTTTACAGGTAGTTTGCCTATTTCCTCTTCATTTATTTGGTCTTGTGGGTTTTTATATTGTTTCTTTGCCTGCAAGTTATTTCTCTGTCTTCTCATCTTGTCTAATTTACAGTATTTGAGGTCTCCTTTCCCTAGGCTGCAGGGTTGTAGTTCCTCTTGCTTCTGCTCTCTGCCCCTCGTGGTGAGGTTGGTGCAGTGGCTTGTGTAAGCCTCCTGATGGGAGGGACTGGTGCCTCCGTTCTGGTGGGTGGAGCTGAGTACCTTCTGATGAGCAGGGACGTGTCAGGTTGTGTGTTTTCGGTTGTCTGTGAGATTAGTATGCCTGTAGGTAGTCTGTGTGCTGATGCGTGGGTTTGTGTTCTTGTCTTGTTTGTTGTTTGGTGTCAGGCATCCAGCGCTGGGAGCTGCTGGCAGTTGGGTGGAGCCAGGTCTGGATTCATTTAGAGGCTTCCGTGAGAGCTCTTGGCGATTAATCTTCCCTGGGCCTGGGAATTCTCTAGTGGTCCAGCTTCCTGGACTTGGTGCTCCCAGCCCCGAGCCTCAGGCCCGACTTCCAGTGCAGGAACCAAGACCCCACAAGTTGCTCATCCCAGCAATAAAGGGGATTAAAAAAAAAAAACTAACAAAACCACAGACAAATGGTAAAAAGTAAAATCAAACAAACAAAAACAAACAAGGAAATATGCACACACACAAAAGAAACAGAACCAAATAAAACAAAAAGCAAGAGAACAACCAGTCAAATAGAAGAACTCAAAAACAAAATCAAAGAATTACAATCAAACTAACAAAAACACAAAACCTAAAAACAAAACCCAAATCAGTGTGCCAACCAAAGAACAAAGCAAGGAAACAGAACTAACTGATAAAAGTGATTTAAAAAATAATAATAAAATAAAATAAAAAGGGAAAAAATACAGGAAAACAGAAAAGCAAAGTAGAAATGGAAATTAAAAAAAAGAGAGAAACATATATTAAAGAAAAAGAGGAAGAAAAAAATAAGGGAAAAAAACAGAGAACAACAGAAAAGCCAAGTAAAAATAGAAATGTGTAAAAAAATAAAAATAAAAAATAAAAATATGTTATAAAACATGGAGATCCCAAAAGACTAAATTAAGAAAAACTAAACAACAACAAACAAAAAAAAGAAAGAAAAAGAAATCAAAAAAAATTCTAGAACCAACAACAGAATGAATCAAAACATAATAAAATTAATAGTAATAATTATGTTTCCCTGGGGTCTCCACTGTGAGTATCCTTGCACACGCTGTGAGCCACAGCCCCCCTCTGCCTCCCCAGGAGCCCCTCCTCTGCCTCTGGGTTGGTCTCTGGACCTGCTGTGGGCCCTGTGGGGACCCCTCAGACTCTGATCTGGCCCAGTTCCCGTGTGTGCTGCCCCCAAAGTCCACAGCTGCCAGAGCTAGACCGTTTTCATTTGTGGGAACACTCATTGTCTACTCAGATGTTCCATAGATGCAGGGTCTTCCTAGCTGATCATGGGGATTTAATCTGCAGCTTGTACAGCTGATGGAAAGATTTTCGATCTTATTCCTTAGTCACCACATCCCTGGGCTTCAGCTTTGGTTTTATCCCCACCTCTGCGTGTGGTCCGCCCGCAGGAGTCTGGTCCTGAGGCTGCCTTGTAGCTCTTGGGTCTGCCCCTGTGAGGACCGGGTGCAGAGGTGGTATGACTGCTTGGATCACGGGAGCCCCAGCAGCACCAAATGCACAGGGAAGCTGGCGGCCATGGGTGCAAGAGATATGGCCCTAGTGAGGGACTTTTCTGGTGCCCAGCATAAGGCACGTGAGGGCCAGCCCTGGCTGGGGTTTTTCTGACACCTGGCAGCAGGTGTGCAAGGGCCAGCCCTGAGATGGCTTTCTTTTTTTTTAATTGCCCTGCAGCCAGCACATGAGGGCCAGCTCTGAGGGGGCTTTTTAATGTCTCTGCAGCCAGCGCACAAGAGCCAGCCCTGAGCAGGCTTCTTTTATTGTCGTTGGCAGGCGGCGACATGTGGGGAGGGAGAGGTTACAATAGTGGCTCCTCCCCCTGCATGGGACTCAGCAGTAGCGCCCTGCTTCCATGGCAGTCCAGTCTTCCTCCGTAGGCAAATCCCTGTTTCCTCCTTCCTGTCCCCTCAGTCCCTTTCCCCACAGCCAATAGCAGTTCTTGCTCTGGGCCTGTTCTCCAATCCCCATGCACCAGCTCCCAGCCCCCTTGCACACCTGTGAACACACGTCCCAGTCTGGGGCATGTGGGGCCGCAGTACGGACCATCTGTGTATTTCTCACTCTGTCTCCTCTGACACAGATTGGCCACTTCACCCTCTTCCTACAGCCTCAAATGCTTCCCTTCTGTCCCAATCGAGTTCCCTGTCAGAGAGGGGGTTCCCCGCATTCGGGAATCTCTCCTCTGCTTCAGCTCCCCTCTCCCGGGGGTGCAGGTCCCATCCCACTTCCTCTCCTCCTCCTTCTTCCTTCTTTTTTTCCATCCTACTCAGTTATGCAGGGATCTTTATAGTCCTTTTCAGTGTCCAAGGTCTTTTGCTAGTTTTCAGCCGGTGTTCTGTGAGAATTGTTGCATCTATGGATGTATTCCTGATGCATCCATGGAGAGAGATGAATTCCATGTACACCTACTCCTCCACCATCTTGAATCTCCCCTCCATGTCTGTTTTACTCACAGCTGTGAGCTAGATGTTTACCTAACTCAGTGCTTGGTACATGGTTGAAGTGAAAAAAAAATTGCCTAATAAATTAGTACTTTTCACACATGATTTAAGTGTATAAAATTCTAGATTATTTTTTAAGCAAGAAGCTGGATATTTTGTTTAACATGCCTCTGTTTCTTACTCATTTATCCTCTGATTTAATAGCCAAGAACTCAGTTTGACACTGCTCCATTGACTAGAAATGAAAAATACATAAAAACTATCAATTTCCTGATCTCTCCTTAAGACCAGCATTTTCTGATGATATGAAAAACTACTCATAGGCAGGTTTCCCTGGAAAGATTGTAGAAGGCCTTTCTGTTCACTGTTTGGCTATGACAAGCTCAGAAGTGAGAAATGATTGCACAAAGTTTCATAATAAATACTAAAAATATAAAATTGTGACATACGTAATGATTAAAAAATATAATTGATAAGAAACTCTAGGCATAAAGTGGAGTTCATTTCAAAAACTGTGATCTGAGAATATAAATGTTTATTCCTTTTGGGATTTATTTCTTCTGATGTAACTATATTTGTATATAACTTTAGGTATCCTTATGTAATAAGTTTTTTCAAAATTTGAGATAAGGTACATAAACATTAACCCATTTTACATATGGATTAAAAATGCTTTTGGGGGGTCAGTTTTCCTTCACTAATTAGGTCATAGGGTCCTAACTATAGATGTTGCTAATGGACGAGGGAAATGTCTCTGAATGATGCTCAGGTGGAGATTGTGTGTGTGTGTGTGTGTGTGTGTGTGTGTGTGTGTGTGTGTATGCCTATATGTATATATTTTTTTCTAATAAACTGTGACTATTTATAAGTGCTTTGAGAATTGCCATACCTAAACAGCTTGATGAAGGGATTTCATATACTTTTTAGATATTTCTCCTGTTTTTTGTTTTGCTTTGTTTTTTAAACCTAGATTAAGCAGACCAACAAACTGGTAAAGAGACCTTTTACCCCTTGAGTTCAAGCCACTTTTCATTGGGAAATATTCATTGTGTAAAAATGACTCATAATTACCTGGACCTTTTGCAATCTCCCAAGGCAGGACTGTCCAAGCTATATGACAACATTATATTGAAACCTCCTATTTTGGCTATGCCCACCTTACTTATTTTTCTTATAAAGTATTTTGTACGTTTTTCAGGTGCCTTACTTTAGTCAATAAAAGCTTTATAACAAATAAAACTGCCCTCTTCAATAAAATATAACACCACAAAACATTTTATAAAACATTTAAATTTTATTAAGAATTCTAAGTATATCATATATATAGATATAGCTAGATATGCCAGTGCAGTCGTACCAAATTGAAAACATTTTTTGGTTAAATGAGTCATTACTAAGTAAAGTGGGACTTAGGGATTTATAATTCTACTTTATTGAACTGAACATTAGTATATGTATGATTCTAGCTGTACTTTTATATTTAAGTAGTATTACAAAAAGACATTTTCTGAAATGTTAATGTATGCTGGCAAGTAGGCTCATGACCCCTTATAGGATGCTTTTCAGTTTCAACTAGTTATAAAATGATTCTTAAAGTTAATCATTTAAAGTGTGCCCCTCCCTTATATTTCACTATTTCTTTTCTAAACTAATCAAGTAACTTGTACCATGCAATGAGCTGATTTCAAAACCTAATCCAAGTTAATTTGTAACAAGTGCTTTTTAAAAATATTTACATTTACATCCAAAAAGAAAGGTTACAATGTGTTAAAGACTATCCATAAAATTAATATTACTGTAGGAAATACACGTACCATATCTTTATATGCTATATCTGCTCTAAATGGTGGCAGCTGGGTAAAAGTCTTTTTTAAAAATCTCTATTCCGGGCTTCCCTGGTGGCGCAGTGGTTGAGAGTCCGCCTGCCGATGCAGGGGACACGGGTTCGTGCCCCGGTCTGGGAAGATCCCACATGCCGCGGAGCGGCTGGGCCCGTGAGCCATGGCCATTGAGCCTGCGCGTCCGGAGCCTGTGCTCCGCAATGGGAGAGGCCACAACAGTGAGAGGCCCACATACCGCAAAAAAAAAAAAAAAATCTCTATTCCAACAAAAAAATCCAAGTGTGTGTTTGTCTGTGGGTGTGTGTATACACATATATATATCTCAAAATATATAATTATGGCTTTAGAACATGTAAATTAAAAATTTTAATATTGTTGACCTAAATGCCCTGCTAATTCCCAGGTCCTCATAAGACACTAAATCTTTATTTCATAAAGATTATATATCTTCATCAAATCTTGTACTTCTGCTTGTATTTATGAAACAGATCCATGGTCACAGCAGAGGAAATGTGAAAAGGGAAGCCCAGATCACCATCACGTGACACAGACCTTCTGTCATTTAGAATCTCAAAATGTCAGGACAGTTCAAATGCTGAAGTGTAAAATGATGGTTTTTAGTGATTTGTTTCCACACCTTCCAAACAAGAACATTTTATACAATTGTCCTTTCTGCCTGGTTTAGGAAACTTCAGGTAAATTCTGTTACTGGAAATCCTTCTGGGCCTGAGGTCCCCACCAGAAAGAAAATGAATCGGTATATGAGTATATGAATATGGGTATCTGAGCTGATTCTTGAAGCATCGGTACAATTGCAAAGGCTGACAAGAGGAAAGGGGTTTCCTTGCTGAAGGGAAAGCATGAATATGCTAGGAAGGTGTGAACAGGAAGGATAATCCAGTGTGCTTAGACTTCTAGGTGCCAAGGAGAAAAGTAGGTGAGCCCTGCACCCTTACTTTATCCCCAGAGCCTAGCACACAGGCTGTGATAGAGTGGGTGCTAAATGCTCAGTTGTTGAATAGCTGGGTATATTAACAAAGTAGGTTGTGGTCCAATAGTAAAGGCTTTCAAAACCATGCAAAGGCATTGATATTTGGGGGCAACTTGAGTTTTAGCAGCTTAGTGAAGGTCTGGCTAATATGGTAAAATACGGAAGGCAGGAGACATATTATCATGCTACTGTGTTAACATGTCCAGGTGAGAGATTACTGGCCTGAACTAAGGTAACAATCATGGGCAATGAGACGGAGGATCCTGGAGGAGAAGCTGGATCGTGCACTCTCAGAGTTCAGCATCTGTTTGCATGTTGTAGGCAAGAGTGAAGAAGGAGTCAGACGTGATGCCCTGGCTTCTAGTCTGTAAAAGCAGAATAAGTGGCATTATTTGCTGAGATAAGATGTACTGGTGGAAACATTATTTTGAGTGAAGTTGATGCAAGTGGGACATTCAAGTGGAGCTGTGTGGAAGTCGATGGAAATTGAAGAGCTTAGGTTTATAAATGTCAATTTAGAAGCCACTGCCTTAAGGTAATACTTGAAACAAAATTCCTAAGAGTAGAATTTATGTTTCTTTGGATAACAGCCAGTAACTATTTTTCAAAGTGACCATATTAAGCTATTAATATTGCTTGACTAAGTAAAAGTGTATGTCAGAATAGACATTTTTCCAAAGAAGACATCCAAATGGCCAAGAGACACATGAAAAGATGCTCAACATCATTAATCAGGGAAATGCAAATCAAAACACAATGAGATATCACTTCACACCTGTTAGGAGGGCTACCACCAAGAAGATAAGTAACAAGTGTTGGCAAGGATGTGGATAAAGGGAATCCTCATGCACTGTTGGTGGGAATGTAAAGTGGTGCAGCCACTATAGAAAACAGTATGGCGGTTTCTCAAAAAAATTAAAATAGAGCTACTCTGTGGCCCACCAATTCCACTTCTGGGTATTTATCTGAAGAAACCAAAAACACTTAACTTGAAAAGGTATATGTACCCCCCTGCTCACTGCAGCACTATTTTTTTTTTTTTCGGTACACGGGCCTCTCACTGTTGTGGCCTCTCCCGTTGCGGAGCACAGGCTCTGGATGCACAGGCTCAGCGGCCATGGCTCACGGGCCCAGCTGCTCCACGGCATGTGGGATCTTCCCGGACCGGGGCATGAACCCGTGTCCTCTGCATCAGCAGGCAGACTCTCAGCCACTGCGCCACCAGGGAAACCCTGCAGCACTGTTTACAATAGCCAAGATATGGAAACAACCTGTGTCCATGGATGAATCAATGAATAAAGAAAATGTGTGTGGGGTGTGTGTGTGTGTGTGTGTAATGGAATATTTAGCCATAAAAAAATGAAATTTTGCCATTTGCAACAACATGGATGGACCTCAAGGGCATTATGCTAAGTGAAATAAGTCAGGGAATGACAAATACTGTATGATCTTACTTGTATGTGGAATCTAAAGCAACAACTTCATAGATACAGAAAACAGATTAGTGGTTGCCAGAAGCAGGAGTATTGGGTGGGAGAAATAGATGAAGGAGGTCAAAAGTTAAAAAACAAACAAATAAGCAAACAAAACCTAACCTTCAAGGATCAGAAGAAAACACATTTTAAAAAGCACTTTGAAAACTGTAAAGTAAGGAAATTTTGTGGCATTACTTGAAGAAGTGAGCAGCTTTGTGCTGAAATAAAAATAGCCAAGATGAATTCAACCTAGTATAAAAAAATGAAGTCCAGAGTTTTTTTTAAAAATTAGTTAATATAAGATGATGACATAATAAGTCTATGAAGAAGAAGTAATCAACTATATCAATCTTGCTACATAAGATAATCAGAAATAAAATATGAAGAAAACAGATGCATTTATAAATACTAAATTTAAAAAGTGACCTATGGGGAGGAGACAAGAGAACCATAAAAAACAGATACCTTTGATGTGAGTAGAGCAGTTCAAAGCCTTCATTGATTTGTTTAAAAGGGAAAACATGGGTCATCAATTGGTCCAGGTCAAATTTCTTTTCCAGGAAATCAGTCACTAGTTTTGGAACATCATCTCTGCTTTCCCAACCTGTAAGTAAGCATACATGTTCTCTTTAGACTTTACTGAATGATCTTTATGTGTTATTATATTTGTTCCTTCTCTCTCTTGCATTATTACCTTTTCCCCATATAGGACTATCCTTAACAGCACACAAATGAGCTGTATTTCTCCCATCTTAAGAAACAAAGGCAAAAACCCCATGAGGAACCTCTATTGCCCCCACAACTTCTAGCTACTCCATGTCTCTGCTCCTTTTACAGAGAAACCACTTTAGAGTTCACTGCTCCACTTCCTCTTCTCCCATTTTCTCTTGAGCCCACTCAGCACTCGGCTAGTACAGCTCTTGTCAAGGTCACCAAAGATACAGACAACGGTCAATGTGAGGCCAAGCCTTGTTCTCTTTCCACAGTACCTGGTGCACAAAAAATGAGAGGCTGGTTGGTACAGATGAGATTTTTCAGAGAGGCCTCCTTCAAGGAAATAAGACTTGAACTGAGAACTACACAAGAGGTACAAGTTGAGCCGCCTCACTTTGACTATTTGTGTGATGTGGGGAGATTATGGATTACCCAGGAATTAGAAGTAAAATTCAGTTATTCACTAAATGTCTTTTGGGAATATGCTAAGGACCAGGCACTGTTTCTGGGGCTGGGGATAGGGTAGAGGTATAACATACCCAGTCCCTGCTCTCAGGAAGCATGAGAATCCTCTCATTTAGTGCAGAGAGACTGACAATAAACAAATAAGGCTCTGCCATTCTTACCTCCAAAAACGCATCCTTTCCATATGCGTCCAGTGAAGAGCAGCACTGGGTCATAGGTGAGCATCTGGGCTGATAGAGGAGCCTCTACCACCACGCTGACCCCGTAGTTCATGTTGCAGGATGCAAGGGTATCAATCTGAGTTTAGAATGAAGGAGACTGTTTGTTTCTCATGTCTCAATATGTCATGGGCTCAGAAATGCCCTACATACTAATGCAGTTCCAGTAGTTGGTTTTGTTTCCAAGTCATGGAGTGAAATTAGGCCCACATGCCTTTTTCTTTCTGCTTGCTTTTTTTTTTTTAACTTTCTTTTTATTTATTTATTTATTATTTGTTTGTTTATTTTTGGCTGCGTTGGGTCTTCGTTGCTGCACGCGGGCTTTCTCTAGTTGTGGCGAGCGGGGGCTACTCTTCGTTGCGGTGCGTGGGCTTCTCATTGCGGTGGCTTCTCTTGTTGCGGAGTACAGGCTCTAGGTGCACTGGCTCAGTAGTTGTGGCTCACGGGCTCAGTAGTTGTGGTGCACGGGCTTAGTTGCTCCGTCATATGTGGGATCTTCCCAGACCAGGGCTTGAACCCATGTCCCCTGCATTGGCAGGCAGATTCGTAAGCACTGTGCCACCAGGGAGGTCCCTCTGCTTGCTATAAAACACTCTCAACACAATTTTAGTCATGAATTAAACTCGTTCATACATTTGTCCTTTAAGGCAGAAAGTAGAAATTAATGTGTTGAGTGTTCATGGCATTTTCAGTTTACCATGGACCAAAATGCAGGGAGAAATTCCTATATTTTCAGACCAATATCACCACTTCAGATAAGGTTTGGAAAGCCATTTGAACTAAACTAAATCAAATTACCTATACTGAATCAATTAATCCAGTTTTTTAAAAGTTTAGTATGAAAATTAAATACTAAAATGTGGGACAAAGGAATCCCTTTCTTGGTTACATTTCTGAGACTAACCCCACATTTTCTGGTCATCCACCCATCCAGTCATTAATAGTTTTTTGAATAGTTGGTAGGTTGTAGCAATAGATGGCATTTTTCAGAGACCAATGTTCATTAAAGTATCATCTGGAAGTCAATAGGCCATAGCAATATCCAGTATTGCATATTGGCTGTGTAAACATGGTATTTGTTGCTATGGAATAATTCTAAGTGACACTAGGGAATGAAAACAGTGGTAAATTAAAGACTACTTGTTCCTAAAGTACCAAAAGTATTAGAGCGAATTTAGTCTCCTACTCAATTGTGAGCAGAATTGACTTTGTCCCATATTTCGAAGTCTCCCTCCCTACCTTATCCCAGGCTGGGGCTTTCCAATCCAGGAGATCTGACCTGTTTCTCAGATTTAAATGGAAGTCTGGTGCTACTGACTGCCACAAGGGAGGCATATTTTAAAAAGTTGAAGGCTCCTATTTTAAGAGAATTCAGAAAGGAGAAAACAAACTCAGGTATAGAGTGAGAAGTTGGCTACATCGTGGTTTTGAGGGAAGAGACTGCCAAATTTGGAATAGTTCCTTTCGCCCCTGGATCTCCTCCTTCTCTGTCTCCAGAGAGTCACTTTGTGCTGTTTGACTTGCTAACATTCAAGAGATGGAATCACTGTTGCCAAAAAAGCCATACATACAAAGTAGATGAACACTTAAACAATTTGCCTAGTTGGTTGACTCCCTCCCTGGCAGTCTGATCATATGAGAGTGGTATGATATGATACACTTTGGTCAAGCAGAACTGCACATAAGTTTTGCTTGACTTTTTAGGCACAAGTGCTTCATGATTACCAGGTATTTTGCCTAACAAGTAGTTGCTTTCAGTAAAGCTGTGGAAAATGAGTTTACCCTGTGCGTTCAAGGTAGCTTGAGTATTGTGTGGCTCCTCTAATCTTGGCTCTCACCATAGTTTCAAGATGCCCAATAACTTCAAAACTGTAGCCCACAGTGTCGCCTGTCATTTCTTTTCTTTCTTATTTTAAATAAATTAATTGTATTTAGTTAGTTTTGGCTGCTTTGGGTCTTCGTTGCTGCATGCAGGCTTTCTCTAGTTGTGACGAGTGAGGGCTACTCTTCATTGCAGTGTGCGGGCTTCTCATTGCGGTGGCGTCTCTTGTTGTGGAGCATGGGCTCTAGGTGCACTGGCTCAGTAGTTGTGGCTCACGGGCTCAGTAGTTGTGGCTCACGGGCTTAGTTGCTCCGTCGCATGTGGGATCTTCCCAGACCAGGGTTCAAACCCGTGTCCCCTGCATTGACAGGCGATTCTTAACCACTGCGCCAGCAGGGAAGCCTCGCCTGTCATTTCTGACAGCACCTCACTGATGGGCTTGGTGGAGTCCTTGGGACTGATGCACTCAGTGGCTGTGACAGCCACGGCCTTTTCAAATTTGTCTTTGTTGAGGTCAATCCCAATGATCCTGGATGCACCAGCTGACTTACAGCCCATGATGACCAAAAGGCCAACTCTTCCCAGGCCAAAGGCCACACAAGTTGAACCACGGGTGACCTGTGGAGAGACAAGTTCCTGTAAATGTTAGACCTAGGGTTAAAATGTGGAACCTGCAGAGTATCTCCAATATTAGAACACAAAATTCAGAAGATCACTATGATGAGTTATTAGGACTGGATGACTTGTTCTCATGAGAATGCCACAAAGAGAGCTAGAAACAGCAGAATGTCTGAGAACAGAAAAGGAACAAAATCAATATTTTGCAGATAAATGAAAACCTTTGATAAAAGGTTACATCATTCGGGCCTTTGTTTTGGGAGCTTTTACAGCCTTTTTGGCCACCACCCATAACTTCATCTAACCTCATAACAGGATTAAATAAGCACTTGGATCTCTATTACTCTTCTACACAAAACCATGCTAAAATCTGTTTTAGATTTGGTTTAACTAGCATTTTCTTAATAACCATAACTCTGAGTCATTTGTAAATAAATTGTTTTTTCATTGAAGTTGAATTTCCATGTTGCAATTAGATGATCCATGTGTAGCTCCAGGAAGGAAATGTAGTTAAATCAATTGGGAGATTTTTATCCTGTACTGTGCTATGTTAAAGAAGGTACTAGCCAAAACTCACTTTCCTGCTAGTAGAGTCCTAATCCTGTTTCATAGCAGGGATCAGGGAGACCTGAAAACCAGGAAACCCACAAAAAGGGTATGGAACTTATTGTGATCATTTTTGTCTTCCTTTCTTTTTTCTCCTCCTTCCCTTCTTCCCTTTCTTCCTTCCTTTTTTTTTTCTTTTTAACATGCAAAGGCTTATGTGTGAGCAGGGTGTGTTGTCATATGTCCTGATTCTCCAGTTTTTTCCTCCTTTGCAGGAATTACCTGAAGAAATAGCCTGTGTGTGGAGGTCTATGTATGTATGTGTTTTGAAATGTCTGAATTTTTAAGCAGATATTTAAGTGGGTACAGAGGTGCTGTAGTTTCAGCTACAACATTCTACCCCCTCAGTTCATTTCCTGAATTTGGAGCTCTGAAGTTAGTGTGGCCATTCTCTCAAGTATCATTCAGTCATTCACTCATTTATGCAGCAAACTTTATTGATGGATTCTTTGTGGTCAGCATTTTTTTTTTTTTTTTTTACGCTTGAAATTATTTTTATGCTTTATTTAAATAAGCTTTGCCTTGCCTTCTGAGTTATTCCGTATTCATAAAGGGGAAGCACTTTAAACACACATATAATACAATTTTTTTTTTTTTTTTTTGCCTTATAACAAATTTAATCAGTTATACATATACATATGTTTCCATATCCCCTCCCTTTTGCGTCTCCCTCCCAGCCTCCCTATCCCACCCCTCCAGGCGGTCACAAGGCACCAAGCTGTGGTCAGCATTTTATGCCAGAAACTAAACTGGGCGTTCTCTGCCTTTTCTACTAGTTTATCTGCTAGCTTTATTATCTAGATCTGAGATGGAATTTTTTGTTGATGGTTGAATTCTAAATCTAGAACTTTATGATTCTAGCACTGTCTTCTGGGACCTCTTTCATCCTTCCTTATTTAATCTCTAGCAAGCCTTAGGCTGTGGTGGCCCTGAAGTGTGATATTTCTGACCACCTGGGAACTGTACCTCTAAAGACTTCTCCCTAGGACTCCATCACCCATCTGGAAAGTTGTAATTTTTGACCTTCCTGTCACCCTGACTCTAAGCCTTTAAGTGGATCATGGCCCCAGTCTCTTGCTAACCTCAGATGTCCCCCCACCTGAAAAACAAAAACAAAAACCAAAAAAACTTCTCTTCCTTCCCAACCTTCTTGTTCTACAGAATGGGAACTGGAGATTATTATCTATAGTGAATTATCCATATCATGATTATAGAAGAAAGTTATAGTCTAAAACAAGAGTGTCAATTTTAGGTCACTTAAAAATTTTTATTATTTTAAATAATATTTTATTATTTTATATTTTAAAATATAGTAAGCGTCCACTTTTTAGTATTATTTTTCTTTACTCTTCTGATCCCCTTCATGATCTTTAATAAATACTTAAATTTCACTATTCCAAAGAACCTTAGGACCTTAAACAGCTCTTGGGAGATAACTTTTGAGTCCTTGGAATATCCTGTCCACTAAGAGTGTCTTTGTTCTTAGTCATTGGGCTACTCCAGATAGTTTATGCTAACAGTGTGACTTATGGTGAACGCCTGTTTTCATATGTCTGGGGCTTTGATCCATCAGCTTAACTCCTGATGCTACTGGAGTCTGAGTAGCTGAGGTCAGTCCTGTGTGTGCTGTGTGCCTACATGACTGTTCCCACAATAGAAACCCTAAACACCAGACTTGGGTGAGCTTCCCTGGTTGGCAACACTTAATATGTGTTGTCACACATTGTTGCTGGGAGAATTAAGCTCTGTCCATGTGACCCCACTGGGAGAGGACAACTGGAAACTTGTACCTGGTCTCTCCTGGACTCTACCCTATGTGGCTTTTTCTTTTGCTGGTTTTAATCTGTATCCTTTCACTGTAACAAACTGTAGCTATGAGTATAATAACTGTTCTGAGTTTTATAAATCCTTCTAGTGAATCATCAAATCAAAAGAGTGTCTTGGGGGACACCAACACATCCTCATATTGCAAGTTTGACCTATTTTCAAATAGGCAAAGGCAAGAATATGTGTTCATTCAAGTAATTTGCCTTAAGATATAGCTTCCAGTAAAAAATTATCCCTAAAAGTGGAGAATGTCTTCGTTAATAATATATTAGCCAAGTACTAATATGGTACCAATATATCAAGTACAATAAAAAAACGTAGAATACTAACATAAAACCATATCCAATGTCCCTTCTCTCACCTCTATCTTGGTAGAAAATTCTTAGTGGAAGGTTTCGAGGAATGTTCCAGCACCAAGATTTTCCAAAGAAATTTAAAAGCAAGTGGTTACTAACATATATCATTGACATGTACTTGCATGCTAATGTTATACATTCATAGATCTCAGACCTGTCTTGAACCTATGTCTGGTAAAAATCTACTTCAAAGCCCATATGTATATTTTCCACAAGCTCCTCACCTTTTTATGCTTCCACATATTTGGACATCCCTTTCCTTATTCATTCATACATCTCTTTTTTTCCAACTATTATTTATTAAGTCATTACTATGTCCAGGCTCCTTGCTAAGTACTGTAGTGAATAGAGACTTGGTCCATACCTTCTTGGAGCTTGTGGTCTAATGAAGACTAAAGATATAATAAGAATTTGAGATTTGGGACACATACTGTTAATGAAGCAATCATGTAGCCTTGAATAATGGAAAGAGGTTCCTGCTTAGATGAAGTAGACAGGAAAAAAAAAACAACTTCTTTGAGCAAATGAGTTACCTTTAATCTGAGAATGATGTTAATGAAGCACCTACACAAGGACTCAGTAGATGAGTGTTCCAAACAATCAGAATAGCTTGTGTAAATGTCTTCACGTAGGAACAGCTCAGCAGGCTTACAGATCTCAAGAGAGGCGAGCGAGTGTGAGTGGATCATAGTGGAAGAGATGAGATTGTTCCAAGTATGGAAGCTACTGGAGGATTTTTGGCAAAGAAGTAATGCAGACCACTTTATATTTTATAAAATTCCTCTGGCTTGTAAATGGAGAATTATTGCAGATGGTCAAGAGGAGTAATGACGACTACAAAAGGGAGGCCATTGCATCTGTCAAGATATGATGATGGTAGTGAGTTGAAGAAAATGGAAAGATTTAAAATATACCTTGTAGGTAAAATTAACAGGACTTGCTGCTGGATTGCATATAAGGTAATGGAGAGGGAAGATCAAGGATGAAGAAAATTTGAGTGAGCATAAATATGTTTGGGTGGTAGGGAGGAAGAAAATTAAGAATTCTGTTTTGTACATATTCAGTTTCAGATACCTGTGAGACCTTCAAAGGGAGAGGTCAGGTAAGGAGTTGGACAAAAGAATTTGGGGTTTAGAGAGAGTTTGAGACATAAATTTGGAGTCAACTAACATATAGGTAATTTTTAAGACTTTGGAGTTGGATGAGACCACCACAGTATGGAGATTGCTTGTGGGAATGGTTTTACTATTTATGAACTGAGTGTTATTCTACTTACTTCTTTGATTCATTAAGAGTGACATAGGGCCTCCCTGGTGGCGCAGTGGTTGAGAGCCCGCCTGCCGATGCAGGGGATGCGGGTTCGTGCCCCGGTCTGGGAGGATCCCATATGCCGCGGAGCGGCTGGGCCCGTGAGCCATGGCCGCTGGGCCTGCGCGTCCGGAGCCTGTGCTCCGCAACGGGAGAGGCCACAACAGTGAGAGGCCCGCATACCGCAAAAAAAAAAAAAAAAAAAAAAAAAAGAGTGACATAAATTGAATCCAAATAATCACTCTTAAAAATGCATTCATGTTTTCATACTATATGCCAGCCATTATAGGTTGAATTGTGTCCCCCCGCCCAAACCTGCAATTTCATATGTTAAAGTCTTAACCCCCAGTACCTCAGAATGTGATCTTATTTGGAGATAGGGTCTTTGCAGAGGTAATCAAGTTAAAATAAGGTAATGAGGTGGGCTCTAATCCAATATAATTGGTGTCCTTATAAAAAGGGGAAATTTGGACAAAAAAGACTGGCATACAAGGAAGGTGATATGAAGAGACATAGAGAGAAGACAGCCAAGGAGAAAGGCCTGGCACAGATCTTTCACTCACAGCCCTCAGAAAGAACAAATCCTGCCGACCCTTTGATTTCAGGCTTCCAGTTTCCAGAATGTGAGACAATAAATTTGTGTTAAGCCCCCCAGTCTATGGTATTCTGCTACAACAGCCCTAATAAACTAACAAACCAACATTGATATTTATTTTGTGAAACAAAAGATTAATTTTATTTTATTAATTTATTTTTTTAACATCTTTGTTGGAGTATAATTGTGTGTTACTTTCGGCTGTAATACAAAGTGAATCAGCTATACGTATACATGTATCCCCATATCTCCTCCCTCTTGCGTCTCCCTCCCACCCTCCCTATCCCACCCCTCTAGGTGGTCACAAAGCACCAAGCTGATCTCCCTGTGCTATGCGGCTGCTTCCCACTAGCTATCCACCCTACGTTTGGTAGTGTATATATGTCCATGCCGCTTTCTCACTTTGTCACAGCTTACCCTTCCCCCTCCCCATGTCCTCAAGTCCATTCTCTACGTCTGTGTCTTTATTCCTGTCCTGCCCCTAGGTTCTTCAAAACCTTTTTTTTGTTGCTGTTTTTTTAGATTCCATATATATGTGTTAGCATATGGTATTTGTTTTTCTCTTTCTGACTTACTTCATGCTGTATGATAGTCTCTAGGTCCATCCACCTCACTACAAACAACTCAATTTCGTTTCTTTTTATGGCTGAGTAATATTCCATTGAATATATGTGCCACATCTTCTTTATCCATTTATTTGTCAATGGACACTTAGGTTGCTTCCACGTCCTGGCTATTGTAAATAGAGCTGCAGTGAACGTTGTGGTACATGACTTTTTTTAAATCATGGTTTTCTAAGGGTATATGCCCAGTAGTGGGATTGATGGGTCGTATGGTAGTTCTGTTTTTAGTTTTTTAAGGAACCTCCATACTGTTCTCCATAGTGGCTATATCAATTTACATTCCCACCAACAGTGCAAGAGGGTTCCCTTTTCTCCACACCCGCTCCACCATTTATTTTTTGTAGATATTTTGATGATGGCCATTCTCATTGGTGTGAGGTGATACCTCATCGTAGTTTTGATTTGCATTTCTCTAATGATTAGTGATGTTGAGCATCCTTTCATGTGTTTGTTGGCAATCTGTGTATCTTCTTTGGAGAAATGTCTATTTAGGTCTTCTGCCCAGTTTTGGATTGGGTTGTTTGTTTTTTGTATATTGAGCTGCATGAGCTGCTTGTTTATTTTGGAGATTAATCCTTTGTCCATTGCTTCATCTGCAAATATTTTCTCCCATTCTGAGGGTTGTCTTTTGGTCTTGTTTATGGTTTCCTTTGCTGTGCAAAAGCTTTGAAGTTTCATTAGGTCCCATTTGTTTATTTTTGTTTTTATTTCCATTTCTCTAGGAGGTGGGTCAAAAAGGATCTTGCTGTGATTTATGTCATAGAGTGTTCTTCCTATGTTTTCCTCTAAGAGTTTTATAGTGTCTGGTCTTACATTTACGTCTTTAACCATTTTGAGTTTACTTTTGTGTTAGGTGTTAGGGAGTGTTCTAATTTCAGTCTTTTACATATAGCTGTCCAGTTTTCCCAGCACCACTTATTGAAGAGGCTGTCTTTTCTCCACTGTATATTCTTGCCTCCTTTATCAAAGATAAGGTGACCATATTGTGTGGGTTTATCTCTGGACTTTCTATCCTGTTCCATTGATCTATATTTCTGTTTTTGTGCCAGCACCGCACTGTCTTGATTACTGTAGCTTTGTAGTATAGTCTGAAGTCAGGGAGCCTGATTCCTCTAGCTCTGTTATTCTTTCTCAAGATTGCTTTTGGCTATTCGGGGTCTTTTGTGTTTCCATACAAATTGTGAAATTTTTTGTACTAGTCCTGTGAAAAATGCCATTGGTACTTTGATAGGGATTGCATTGAATCTGTAGATTACTTTGGGTAGTATAGTCATTTTCACAACGTTGATTCTTCCAACCCAAGAACATGGTATATCTCTCCATCTGTTTGTATCATCTTTAATTTCTTTCATCAGTGTCTTATAGTTTTCTGCATACAGGTCTTTTGTCTCCTTAGGTAGGTTTATCCCTAGGTATTTTATTCTTTTTGTTGCAATGGTAAGTGGGAGCACTTCTTTAGAAATAAAATTTTGAATCTGAATTTTTTCTTCCAGTTGATTTGACATTCTGTAGAAACAGTCTGTACATGAGATGTTTTCAAAAGTGCTTTTCCCAAAAAGCTTGTTTTTCAAAAAAAATTATTTAAAAAATAAAAAAGAAGGAACTAGCCCACCCTGCTGCTTACCTTGCCAGTTTTAATAGCAGTCCCATATCCAGTGGAAAATCCACATCCAATTCAACAGACTTTCTCAGGATGAGCTGCATCATCAGTCTTAGCAACGGAAGTTTCATCCACCACCGTGTACTTAGTAAATGTACTAGTGCTCATGAAGTGATAGACTGGTTTGCCCCTGCATGTACATCTGGTGGTATCATCAGCCAGGACTCCATGACCAGTAACTCTATTTGTTACATCAAATGCTTATATTAATTCAATTCAAAAATTAGCACAGGAACAACTAAATGGCATGAAACCCACTCACTCCTTACACAAAGGTTGCCATCTGGGTTGTGACAAGCATTGCATTCTCTACACTGAGGCAGAAAGACGAGGATGACTTTGTCACCTAGAGGGAAAACATCATGGTATAAGGCGTTGGTAATTAACATTAAAGGCTGAAATAGACGAATGTGAATTGAGCACATGCCACGTGCAAGAATTTCTTTAAAATAGAGGCATACCTTGGAGATATTACAGGTTTGATTCTAGAACATCGCAATAAAATGAGTCACAAATTTTTTGGTTTTCCAGTGCATGTAAAAATTATGTTTACACTATACTGTAGTCTATTAAGTATGCAATAGCATTGTGTTTAAAAAAAACAATGTACATACCTTAATTAAAAAATAATGCTATTGGAAAAATGGCACTGATAGACTTGCTTGATGCAGGGTTGCCACAAACTCAATTTGTAAAAAAAATTCCACTTTGAAGCACAACAAAGCAAAGTGCAATAAAACAAGGTATGCTTGTATTCTAAAGTTTACAAGCACCATCAAATTTGCTTGCTAAAAGTTGAGATTTTGCCAAATTAAACTTCACTCTATATAATCCATTCTCCTTGTATTCTTTTATCCTCCTAAATTCATTAAGGCTCCTCCAATAATTCCTAGCTGTGCTATTTCCTTTGATAGGACAGTCAACCTACTTATCTCAGACTTGTGACTTGACATTTACACACCTGGTTTCACCATAGTGACTCCTTCTCCAATGCTCTCCACAACCCCAGTGGCTTCATGTCCCACAGTCACTGGAAACTTTAGACACTATTGCTCCTTTTGTCATGTGCTCATTTGTCCAACAGATACCCTTGGCCAAAATCTGGGTTCAGACAAAAGAACATTGCATCAACCAGCAAACAGGTCATTTTACAGTTGGGAGAATATTTATCTCTCTCTTGAAAAGATTGTAATTGTTTAATCAGTATGATTGTCTCATATAATAGTGTTGACTCTTAGGAGATTCTCAGCCGAATATCAACCATCAGACCAAAATCTCTCTCTTTAAGGGACTTCTCTGGTGGCACGGTGGTTAAGAATCTGCCTGCCAATGCAGGGGACATGGGTTCGATCCCTGGTCTGGGAAGATCCCACATGCCATGGAGCAACTAAGCCCATGCGCCACAACTACTGAGCCTGCGCTCTAGAGCCCGCGAGCCACAACTACCGAGCCCGCATGCCACAACTACTGAAGCCTGCGTGCCTGGCACCTGTGCTCCACAACAAAAGAATCCACAGCAATGAGAAGCCCATGCACCACAATGAAGAGTAGACCCCGCTCGCCGCAACTAGAGAAAAGCCTGTGTGCAGCAAGGAAGACCCTTAACAATTTAAAAAAAAAAATCTCTCTTTAAGGAATTTATAGTATTGCTGCCTCTGGCCTTGTTTTGAATCTCAGTGCCTTTTTGAAGTAAATTGATGCTCTTGTGAGGGAACTATAAGGCAGATGTTACCATGCAGCCAGCACAAAAATAGATTTTTACAGTTAATTCCTCCTCTTGATGAAAGGTAGAGGGAATGGTGTATAAGAAGAGAAGTGAGCAAAACTGTACTGTTGCTACAGTGCTCAGGTAACAGGAGATGGTCAAAGAAAGATAGACGGCAATGCCTGCTCAACAAGCTGGTGTTCAAACTAATGGTTAGGCTCTGTTCAAAGGAGTGGCGGAAATCCTCCAGGAAGGGAAATCCAGGAAGCTGTCATTTCTCCAGGCACAAATGAGTTCCTCATTCTTTGTGAGAAGTAATCCCAGTACTATCTGATACATTAGTCATAATTATTAAGTATTTTTATCAAACACTGTGTCAATAAAAATTCAACAAATAAAAGTTATAATAGAGCAGATTAGCAGGGTTGTTTTTTAATCAATAAGTCATTAATTTTATATCCAGTATGACCAGATCCTTATCAAATAAAAAAAAAGTATGAGAACTAATAACCAAAATTTGAGAAGTATCTCCTTATTTAAGAATCCAACCCCACAACAGTGATATACTCAAAGTAGGTATGATAACGTTTTAGACTTATGTACTCTCAGGCTCATTACCTTACTACAAACTTCTTTAGCCTTTGATGGGGCAACTTCTGTTTCCTCAACGGAAAAGGGATTCTTCTGTTCCCATAGCACAGCTGCTTTACATTTAATAAGCTAAGAAGTTGGTGAGAGTTATAATGGGTCCTAATTATGTCTTTACAGTTACAGACTCTCCAAATAATATAAATCTGGGCAGAAGATCCCTAGAGATCATCTTATGTACACCTACCGTGTGTTTGATATATGAGAAATGCAGCCCAGAGACACTAAATAATGGATCCATGGGCACACAGCACATGGGAAGCAGGGCTGGACTAGATCTGAGGTACACCCTTTCCAGCCCTTTGCTTTTGCTGCCTGTGGTCACATAATATTTTATTAAGCTAGGGTTTTTTTTGCTACAATTTCAAAGTAACAAAATGTCATCTGTGTATCACTTATTCACAAGAGCGAATTTATAAAACAGAAAATGTTGTTGATTTATCTGCAAGAATCTAAGCCAGTATTTAATTGTTGTATAATCATGTAGCCATGGTGAAGAAATTAGAAATTGGCTTGGTTAGAGATGAAGGGAACGGTGAACGTCATGAAATGTATAGACTGAATTCCTCGATGACTCAATTTGTGTCTTTGCAGCTCTGAATCCTTTTTTGCACCCAGCCCAGTTCTTGCAGCCTATGGTCTAGATAGGCGAGGTGAAGCATCTCATCTTATAGAAGTGGAAACTAAGGGGTGGAGATCCTCAGTGAGTAGCCTCCAGCTGTTCAGTTGGTTTAGGTATAGTTATTCAATTAAGTAATTTTGCTGACATTATTTAAATCAGTGAGGGGTGGAGGGAGAGAGAGAGAGAGAGAGGGAGAAGGAGACAGGGAGAGATTTTTCTTGTTTTCCCATCCTCAAATCTGTCTAGGAATCGTATAAAATATTTTAATTAATTTGTTCAGTTACAGAATGAGTTATCTCTCATCTTACTTGTCGACTAACATACCACTCCTAGAGATCTCCTTTAGATGGATGGTTACATGGCTCTTTTGCAAGTGATTAAGTGTGAGAAATGATATGCTGGAAATAGATGGGAGGCTGAAAGCCATCAGTGACTTTAACATTCACCCTCTGCCTCTGCAAGGCAAATGTCATGGGTCACAGTGCAATGTGGGCCAATCTCGAAGTTAGAAATCTCACACCACAATCCCACACAAGTTCCTGCTGGATTAATAGTTGAGATTTAAAGTCAAACTCTTTTATCGATAAGTAAAGACATAAATATCAAATATATGGAGAATGGGGGAACTTTTATGCTTGAGGATGATGGAAAAAGTCATAAAGGAAACATCTAAGAATGAAAATTTTGTGTGTTGAGAAACAGTAAATAAATCTTCCAAATGTAAGTAATTCAAGCAAGTAGTCTGAGGGAAAAAAGCTTAAGCAAAGATGACGAGTTAACATTTTTGATATATACAATGCATAATCGAATTGATAGGGAAAGCATTAAAACTTCCACTCCTACCTCTTCTGCCCTCCCACATATTTTACTCATACCTGGAGATACACACAAAGAACATAAAGAGGAAAACACAAATTAATAAATATATAGTGAAGTGTTTGTTTTCCTTGGTTATAAAATTTTTTTAAATAAAAGTAATGAGATAATTGTTAGGTCGATAATGATTTTTTACTTATGTATTGTCAAAGGGGTGGTGAAATGGGCAGTGTCATTCATGTCAGCACCTTTGGAAAATAATTTGCAGTATACATCAGGATACTAAAATGGTTCTTTTTTCCTGTGGATGGTCACATTTTGTTAAGCAACTTAATTGAGATATCTTTGCCGTATAAAAATTGTATATGTTTAAGGACTATAACTTGATGTTTTGATATATGTATACATTGTGGGGCTTCCCTGGTGGTGCAGTGGTTGAGAGTCCGCCTGCCGATGCAGGGGACATGGGTTCGTGCCCCGGTCCGGGAAGATCCCACAGGCCGCGGGGCGGCTGGGCCCGTGAGCCATGGCCGCTGAGCCTGCGCGTCCGGAGCCTGTGCTCCGCAACGGGAGAGGCCACAGCAGTGAGAGGCCCGCGTACCGCAAAAAAAAAAAAAAAAAAAAAGAAAGAAAGAAAGAAAGAAAGAAAGAAATGCTGACTATTCCCCTCAGTCCTTGGCGACCTGGGCTGGTGTCACATCCCTGGAGCCTGAGCAGGCTTGGGTCCCAAAGCTGGACTGTCACCGCGCTGAGGGAGCTGGGGAGGATGTGCCACACAATGAGCGCCCCCCATGGACCTGGAGTGTCTGTTCCCCTCTGCGTGAGCCCACAATCTCCAGATCCAGGCGGGCCCTCCTACAGCTAAAGCAAGCCTAGTGCACCCAAAGGATGGTGGAGCCTCGGGGCTGGAAGAGCTTTAAAAAGTTTCCTGGGCTCCGTGTCTCCTGGTGGTGCGGTTCCCACCTCCAGCCTCCTTCCTCAGGGTCGCCCCACCTACGGCTGACAGCACCCTCAGCAGAGTGGTGTTTCCGGAGCTGGGATGTGTCCGGGGGATAAAGGGTAAGGGGGGAAGAAGCAATGAGACACAAGCCTTGGGTGTTTCTTCATTCCACTCTATTTGACAACCCTAGAAGAGGACTTTCCCTGAGGCTCCGGTTGCCCCAGTAACCAGAGCTGGGCATGAAGAAATGCTGCTACCTTGTGGCCGTTTCCCGTAACAACAACTTAAAAGCCTGTGCTGATGGGCACTTAATCTTCGCAAGGCCTGCAGGGCTCGAAATGACACCTGCCCTCAAGAAATGCCCTGGGGTAGATCATCGGAAAAGAATTCAAAACAGGGCCGACTTCCAAGAAGCCAATTACAAGAGGTAAATTTTACTCACACTGTATAAAAAATAAGCACATGGAAAGATACCCAAATCACTAATTATGAAAGAAATGCAAATCAAAACTACAATGAGGTATCACCTCACACCGGTCAGAATGGCCATCGCCAACAAAAATCTACAAAGAATAAGTGCTGGACAGAGCGTGGGGAAAAGGGAACCCTCCTACACTTTTGATGTGGATGCAAACTGGTGCAGCCACTGTGGAGAACAGTATGGAGGTTCCTTAAAAACCAGAACACAGAGTTCCCATTGGATCCGGCAATCCCATTGCAGGGCTTAAATCCAGAGAAAATCATAATTTGAAAGGACACATGCACCCCTATTTTCAGGGCAGCACTATTTACAATAGCCAAGACAGAGAAACCACCAAATTGTCCATTGACAGAAAAATGAAGATGTTGTACAGATATACAGTGGAATATTACTCAGTCCCTGAGGTGGGTGGAGCCAGGATGTGCGTGTCTGGGCCTCTGACCAGCAGGAGAGAGCAAGGAGGAAGACCAGTCCTGAGGGCAGGGGTTCTCTGAAGCCTGTGAGCCCCGGTGCCCTGATGGGATTCATTCTCAGTGGGGACATGAGCGGGGCATGCAGTGGCTCTGTTTTCCACCCGGGCCCCTTTCATGAAGCCATGGCAGAGCTGGGACCAGAAGTCTCCTGGCGGTGTTTCAAACTGTCATAGAAGTTTTACAAAGGAACAAGAGAATGAAGCTGAGACTCTGATAGCCACTCCTTTCTGTCTCTGAGTTGCTTCTATCAGGACCGCCGTCATCTGCACATAGTCTGCTCTGTGACCCACCTACTCCCGCCTGGCCTTTCCTCTTCCTCCCTGGGATGATTCCAGTGACATTTCCAGCCTGGACCCTTCTCCCAGGCCAGACACCTCTGTCCAGCCATTGCATCCCCATCTCACCTTGGGGGCTAACAGGCCCCTCAGAGGACTGTGATCCTGCAGCTCCCCAGCCCAGGAGGCGCCCCTGTTTGCTGAGCCCAGACACCTGCTGTAAGCGAGCAGGACCCTCTGGGGCCTTCCCAGGACAGACCCCTCCTTCATATCCGCTGTTGTAACTCCCCTATGAAGTACCTAGATAATAGTATCTGATGCACTCTTCCCGAGTTGTTTTACCGATACTAAAACCACCAACAAATGGAAGAAATTAACTGCTTGACGATCATGAACACGTAGCCCCAGAGCTATTGGTGCCTAAGAATTTACAATGTTAACCGCCTGTTACCTCACCATCAGCCAGAGAACTGTGCCCCAGATGATCACATACCCTGCGACTCCCTTCCCTCACCTGGCCTTTAAAATTGCTTTGCTGAAACCCTTCAGGGAGTTTGGGGTTTGTAAAGCACAAGCCACCTGTCCTGCTTGTACTGGCACTTTTACAGTGAATGCTGCACTTTCCTTCACCACACCCGGTGTCAGTAGACTGGCTTTACCACGCATGGGCACATGGAATCAAGCTTGGTTTGGTAACACTGGGGCCTCCCAGGCTCCCACTCTCCTTGTGCCCCAGTGACTGTCAGCTCGTCCTCCAGAGTCTGTGGCCAGTCCCCAGGCTAATTCCCCTCTACACCCACAGCCCTGGCCCAAGCCCGATCTTGTGCCAGTTTCCTCCATCAGGCCCTGACAAAGCTCCCTGCCCCCTGGTGCATCTGACATCCCACCCCAACGTGGTCTTTCTGCAGCATAAATGAGACAGTGACTCTCTCCCTCCTGTGATCCCCCAAAGATTTTCCCTCATTTGCTGGGGTGTCTGGTGAGAGAGACATCTGCCAAGGCCCTGAGAGTCCCCGGTATCCCTACTAGGCTGCTGGTTCCTGGGTTCCCTGACAGTGAGCACCTCAGCAGGCCAGGCAACACAGTACAAAATTCCAGAACTGCTCACCTCAGGAGGGGGCTGGCACTGCCACTGCGTGATCAAAGAGAGCAGAGAAGGGCTCCCCAGCTGGGACACAAACCCTGCAGGAGTGGCCTCTCCCTGGGCCATTGCATGATCCCTGTGTGACTTGAGGGAAGGAGGGACCAAGGCACATGCTGGTTCCTAAGCAGGGTGGTGTGGGCTCAGTTGTGTCCCCCAAAATTCATATGCTGAATCCCTAACCCCCAGGACCCCAGGATGTGGCTGTATTTGGAGATGGAGTTTTTAAAGAGGTGATCAATAATGTTAAAACAGATGCATTTATTGCACTTACTTCACCTTCTAACACAATGTTCACGCTTTCATGATGAACACTATGCAAATGCCAAATGTTTCAAGCTGATGTGTTTGAAAATATAGTGACGGGCAGCCTCCAGTAATGAGAAACGATCATGAATATGCACAAAGGATTCCATCTGTATTTTAACTCGCTCCAGTCTTATAGTATCCAAGCATAGTATCTGATGTATTCATAAAATAACAATTATTGAAATAATGGAGGAGGAATTATGCTTGTAGGCAGTGGCTAAGGATGGCTACCCTGTTGATCATTAGCCTCACCCCTGTGAGCTTAAGAAAGGAAAACAAAAAATCAAGCCTGATCATTATAGTCGATGTTTTGTCAGAGTTAAGGGAGTGGGTAGGAGACGTGAGCCTGTTGTCCCTGTAGGATTTTGAACCACAGAATGGAATGGAATGTAAAACAGATGGTAACCTCTATTTAAATTTTATGCACACTACCCAAAAACTGTCTTCACTGAAAATCATATAGTGTCCTCTTTTCCCCACTCAAAATTCCATACCCTCCCCATGTCCTACCCTTGCAAGCCATCAGCTACTCCAACTTCATCTCAATAAGATTTAATTCAGTAACCTTATTGCTCTTCACCTAAATGTTATATACTGTCACTATCAATGTGTTCTTAAGTGTTTCATGCCTTAACTGAAGTATGTCCCCTTCCTTGAGAATTACTTTATATGTAACCCTACCCAGTGGTGACTATTCACTCACCCCATATGCACTTCACCTTTGTTTGCTGTGCTTGATGTTCTGTTTGTTCCTTGGTATAAGGTCCAGATCTATACTCACGAATCTTGTAGATATTCTTCACTTTGAGACCCGTGTCCTTGTGCTATACACCCAACATTCCTCTTCCTGCTATTATCTATAACATGTCAGCATCTAACTTCGGTATTCCCCTCACCCCATTTATTCCCAATATTCTGGGTGACCCCACTTTCCATATAGGTGAGCATCTTAACATTCAGCCTTTCTGTTCTTTAATATCTTCATCTCCAACGATTCTTCCCCCTCCTTCCTCAGCCACATAATCCAACATCGTAAGGTAGGTCTTTTTTTTTTTTTTTTTTTTTGCGGTATGCGGGCCTCTCACTGTTGTGGCCTCTCCCATTGCGGAGCACGGGCTTCGGACGCGCAGGCTCAGCGGCCATGGCTCACGGGCCCAGCCGCTCTGCGGCATGTGGGATCTTCCCGGACCGGGGCACGAACCTGTGTCCCCTGCATCGGCAGGCGGACTCTCAACCACTGCGCCACCAGGGAAGCCCCATAAGGTAGGTCTTGTTCCACCCGGTAGTGCTCCTACGACTCACCTGTGCTCTCTATACCAACCTTCTCAGCTCACTTGTGAATTACTTCCATCCATACATTCTTTTGATCCCATGCGAATCTCCACTTTTCCATATTTCCATGTCTCCATTCATTTCCCTCATCGTTTACCCCTCCATATTCAGTCTTTGCTCCATGGCTCATTATTTTAATAACTCTCATGCCAATACGCTAAACCTCGTTCACTGTTTTATTCTCATTGCACCCAGGGGACAAATTCGAAAGCTTGATCATCTGTTTTCTCCATTTCCAAAAAGGGTCACATGTACTACTGGAGAATATTGGAGCATCAGCACTATACATACTGTTCAGAACCCCAGCAATGTTGTCTCCACCCTCCTACACAATCTATTTTGTCAACTACTTACTTTATAATAAAACCTTTCAACTGTCAATGAAGCATTGTCAAATTATCTTTAAAATAGTTGATTGGGCCATATGTAACCTCCAAAACTACAACGTCAGTTCCTTCTTCACAATGAAGTTTCTTTAGAGTGGTTGACATATGCTGTATCCACTTTCTCACTTTTTTTTAACTCTTCAACCCCATTCAGCTGTCTTGTGCTCCAATCATTCCATCAAAACAACACTCACTCTAATTACTGAGGACCTCCTGGAGGTTAATTTGGAGGCATATTTTTAGGTTTCTTAATTGTCTGGTGAATTACTTCCTTTGCAAAACATTTTCCTTGGATTTTGCCGCTCAAGCCGTGTTTATCTTATTCTGGTATATCTGGCTCCTGTTTCTTGATCTTTTTCTAGATTACCACCACTCTCCCTCTCAACACTGGAGTTCCTCAAGACTCAGTGCTGTATCTTTTCTCTTCTCACTCTCACCTTATTCATGTTAAAAAGCTTCCATCGGGGGCTTCCCTGGTGGCGCAGTGGTTGAGAGTCCGCCTACCGATGCAGGGGACACGGGTTTGTGCCCCGGTCCGGGAAGATCCCACATGCCATGGAGCGGCTGGGCCCGTGAGCCCTGGCCGCTGAGCCTGCACGTCCGGAGCCTGTTGCTCCGCAACGGGAGAGGCCACAACAGTGAGAGGCCCGCGTACCGCAAAAAAAAAAAAAAAAAAAAGAAAGAAAGAAGACAGGGCAGGCCCTAACTGCAGCAGGTGTAAGCAAGTACTGCGGGTGCTTGGGTATTTGTTCCCCAAAGGCCTAGAATGTGGGTGTCTGAGCCGTGAGGGCTCTGACTTGAGGGGTCCACTTCCACCTGGGCTCACCTGGAGGGTCACTGCAGGGAGAGTGCATCCTTGGGAGATTTTCCAACTCTCCCCGCCCCCAGCCCCCCTGGGCCCCCGGCCCCATTAATAGTCTTTATTTTTATTTTTAATTTTTTTTGTGGTACGCAGGCCTCTCACTGTTGTGGCCTCTCCCGTTGTGGAGCAACAGGCTCTGGACGCGCAGGCTCAGCGGCCAGGGCTCACGGGCCCAGCTGCTCCGCGGCATGTGGGATCTTCCCGGACCAGGGCACGAACCCGTGTCCCCCGCATCGGCAGGCGGACTCTCAACCACTGCGCCACCAGGGAAGCCCAATAGTCTTTAAATGGTGTCTCTCACCCAACAGGCTTGCGCGGGAGATTTTAATATTGTGTGGGAGTCCAGTGACCAGCGCCCATGTGTCCTGTGTGTCTTGGGAGGGGAAGGAGACTCACTCTCACGTTCCTGCCCCAGTGCACCTGGGGTCGGGGGCAGCAGACCCAGGCTTTGCTCTGGCAGAAGCTCCCTTTCTGTGAACAAGTCTTCCCCTGCTCCTATTATCCTCCTTGGAGGCTCAGGAGGCCACAGCATCGGGGCACCTCCAGCACCAGGACCCCACCCTAGGGAATTTCTCAAGAGAAGGGACCAGGCCTGTGGGCTGAGGGGAGGAGGGAGCCGGCCTCTTTGTGATCCGTGGGGGCCAGGATGCCTCCTACCCAGGAGGGCCTTGGACTCAGCTTAACTACCACCTGGGGTCTCCTACCCCTCCCCTGGTAGGGGGGCCCTTCAGATTCCAGGGCCCAAGACCTCCCCCCCACTTCTGACCCCGACTGCAGCGCTGGGGACCCAGAGACCCCTTCCCTGGCTTCTTTTCTCTTGGAGGCTCCCAGAACTCCCCGAAGCTGTTATAATCAGGGTTTATTATGGTGACGGATGCAGATTAAAATTAGTGAGGACAGAGGGGACGAGCAGGGTCCTGCGTCCTCACCTGTGGCAGTCCAGGGAAGCCCACCTGAGTCCTGAGGTGCAGGATTTACTGGGGTCTGTCACGTCAGCGTGGGGACGGACCACCATGTGCCTGACCTCAGCCTCCAGCCCCCGAGGGGCTGCCTTGGGACTCAGGAAGGGAAGTCTCGCCATGCATCACGCCGTCAGCGCAGACCAGCATGGAGCGAGACTGAGGCCCACAGAGCACAGACACTCCCGTCAGACTCAAGGTGACCTCCCGGAGTCAGAAGCAGAGGCCCAGCCTCTCTGTGGGCAGGTGAACCTGTAGTGCACAGGCCCTGGTGCAGTGCCCGTTCCGTGTGGTCAGCGTGGGTGCACGCGGTTGCACAGTGCCCGTGTGCCTTAGCCTGTGACTGCTGACCACACTGTCCCACTCTGCTCACGACAAGAGCGAGGCCGATGGAGGGACTACGGAGGTGGGAACAAAGCCGGTCTCAGTCAGGTCGGGTGAGAAAGGGTCTAAGGAGCGAGAACCCGGCTGCCCTTGCCTGCTGAGCCGAGAGCTGACGTCCACCCGGCGGTCAGTCCGTCTCCCCACACCCCGTGGTAGGGCTGCCTTTCCTGCATCCTGGGGCAGGGTCATGCCTGTGTATACAGCAGGACCCATAGCAGTGCATGCCTGCCCTCACCATGGAGCTGGGGACTTGGTGACGGTGGAACATCCCGACAGGACACGGGATTGACCTCGGGGAGGATGTTGGCGTGAAGCCTTTGGGAACTTCTGGAGGGAGCCCTCATCTGTCCGCGCAGGTGGATTGAGGACACCGACCAAGGGTGGGCAGGCAGGGGAGCCCAGGGAGGGTCCTGGGTCATCCCTGAGGCTGGACGAGGGGTGTGGAGCTGGGGGTGATGGCGGTGGGGAGGAAGGGCTCATCGCCGGACAGGGAGGAGGCGGACCCTCCGAGGCAGCGGGGAAGGTGAAGACTGTGCCAGATGGGAGGATGGAGAGGCCAGCAGGCGGCGCTGCAGGCGCGGGGATCAGGGCTGCTCCCTGCCGGGCGGCGCGTAGCCCCACAGGGCTGGAAACCACCCAGTGTCCAGCAGGCGGCGCTGCAGGCGCGGGATCAGGGCTGCTCCCTGCAGGGCGGCGCGTAGCCCCGCACCGCTGGAAACCACCTGGTGTCCCGCCAGACCCCAGCCGCGAAGAGAAGAGAAGCCCCGTCTACACTGCTGAAAACACCGGTGCCGGGCATTCACCCTCCTCTTCACCTGGCGGGGAAACAGGCACATTGAAGTGGAGAGTGACGGGGTGGAGGTAGGAAATGTGGGTGCTCGGAGCCTGGAGAGGAGGATTCCTTAGGGGGTGAGGCCACAGGGCGCAGGAGAGGGACGGGGGGATGGGCAGGGCGACGGGCAGTGAGTCTCCGGCGCTGGAGCACGTGCATCCTCGCTCGGGCCGGCCCCCCTCCCCCGAAGGCTGGGTCTGTTAACACAGGGGACCCTGGAAGGGGGTTTTTCTGTCCGTCTGGTTCACTGAAGCTGGGTGTCTGTGGGCACATGGGCCAGTCTGGTGGTCCCGGAGAAGACACTGTTCTCTCCGGGGAAATGAGGCGGACGCTCAGTCCCCGGTCTGTGGATGGTGTAGTCCTCTGGGTGTCATGTCTCTTCTTGGGGGTCACTGGGGCTTTATCCTCACCCCGTGGGGTACAGGAGGGGAGGGATGGACACGTCCTGGGCTCACTGTGCCTGGGCTTCTGGGGAGGACCTCTCCGGCTCACATGTTCACAGGCCTCCATCACCCCTGCTCGACAGCCCCTGCCAGAGACACGGCAAGAGGACCTGCCCTGTGAAACGGGGCGCCTGGGTCGGGGGGCTGGTGGGTCCCTTCTCAGATGGCCATACTCAGGTCTGGGGATGGGTGCGGTGGCTTGCGGCCACTCGCCAAGGTCCCCACGCCGCTGCGGCTCCTTTCTGGGGCCTGAGATGCCCCAGGGGTGGCAGGGTGAGGGGGGAGGTCACTGTGACGGGGACGTGTGGGACGGGGATCCTGGGCCCTGGGTCCCTCCCCAAGGAGGAGTAGGGGTCGTGCCCAGAGGGGGGACGGCTGGTGACGGTCCTGGGTGTCAGCAAGCACAGCGCCACGCCCCGCCGGCCGGGTGTGGGATTCCTGCGGCCCCCGGCACAGGACACCAGACGGGGGGCGGGGCTGGGACAGGGGACGCTTCGTCTCAGGCCTGGAGCCCGAGGTGCACACAGGTCAGTGACCTCGTCTCACCCCGGGCAGCTCTGCGGTGGCCCATCTGCACACAAAGTCCCATTCTGAGGTCCTGGGGAGTCCGTCTTCCGGGGCCTCTTGAGGTGAGAATCCTCGTGGTTGACACAGCTCGTGGGGGCGTGTGGGTCCTCCAGGCCGGAATCCAGGAGCCTCACGGAGGAAGCGGTGTCCTGACTCTCGGAGGACGGACGGATGGGCCGCGGTGAGAGGGAGGCCGAGGGGCGGTCAGCCCTGCCCTCCGGGGAGTGGGGAGCCTCTAGAGGGCCGGGCCGGAGCTGGCGGGGGGACGCGGCGGTCAGAGGCGGGCGGCCTGGGCTGCGACGGGCTGGGTCGCTTAGGGGCAGGGGCACGGGGGCCTCAGGGATGCCCTCTGTCTGCTCCTATGAAGGCGGCCGGCCGCGGGCTCCCAGCCAGGTTGGGCCAGACGTGGAGTGGTTTGAAGACACACCCCAGGGCCGCCTTCGAAAAGTGCCTCGTGCCTGGGGACACGGAGCCTCCAGCCTGCCGGGGAGTGTGTGGGCTGGTGGCACGTGGGGCTGCATCAGGGCCCTGAGGAGCTCAAGGTGCCTGCTCCAGGCCTCACCTGGTCCGGGACAGAGGGCGGCTGCCCAGGGCCTCCTGCTTCGGGCACCGCCTCTGGGTTGGGCGGGACCAGGGGGTCCCCTGACCAGTCACTGCAGCCAAGCTGAGGCTGCTGAGCGGCCAGGGCCGGAGCACGGCCTGTGGGTGGGCTGTGCGTGGGGAGGTCGCAGGACAGCGGTGGGGCGCCCGCATCAACAGAGGCGGGTCATCCGCCGGACATACGACAGGAACGAGCGGGACAGCAAGGCAGCCCGACTCCCAGCTCGGGTGGGGAGGCGGCTGCGTGTCCTCCATCTTCAGCACCCAGACGTGTGTGTAGAGATGCTCGTCCAGATACCGAGAGGCTCTTTCCTCCGATGCCTCGTGTCTCATCATCTGGCAGGTGTGGGGGTCCTGGGGCGACCGTGACAACATGCCACAAGCCGGGGGGTGGTTACAACAGAAGAGATTTCTCTCTCGCAGCTCTGGACGCTGGAAATACACAATGAAGGTGTGGTTGGTTCCTTCAGGGAACTTCAGGGAATTTGCCCTGTCCTCTCCCAGCTTCTCTGGTCTCCAGAAATCCTTGGTGCCCCTGGACTTGGGGCTGCATCACCCCCACCTCTGCCTCCATCGTCACGTGGCTTCTCCTCTGTGTCTGTGTCCAGATTTCCCTCTTCTTATAAGGATACCAGCTGCTGGATTTAGGGCTCTCCCTAATCACCCCCACCGTGAGGAGGGTGAGGAGGGCAGGCGGCGTCCACACATGGAGGGGGCGGTGTTATCAGTTTACCTGAGAACACACACTTTCAGGTCGCCCGTGCGTTACGGGAAAATCCTGTCTCTAACGTGGGTGTTCAGGTAGCTGGAAGTGCTCCGGCCTTACTCTGTGGCTGGGCCTGTGCTCCAGCAGCTCCCGAGGACTGACTGCTGCACCGTTTGCTTCACCTGGCAGGTCCCAGCCTTGGGGCAAGAGGGAACGGGTCATGGCCCCGGTGTCCAGGGCTGCAGTCAGGCAGTGCACGGCCACCTCCCCATGGGGCTGTTCACAGTGCAATGACAATCCAAACGGATTCTGTCCTGTGGTACTGGGGACAAGCCCTGGGTCTGCCTCTGGACTGTCCCTGTGTGGGGTTATTCTTGCCCTCGTTAACATTCCACGGCCTCCACGAGGTCACACAGGGCTCCAGGAATCACCTGGGCAAGCAGGCAGGCAGACAGGTTCTCCTGGCAGAAATGGAAAATTCCTGTGTTGTCAAGTTGTTGATGTGCCGAATAACTTTTTTTTAGTCGTGATTAAAATATATGTAACATAAAATTCAACATTTGCCATTAAATTGAACAACTCAGTGGCACTTATCACATTCACAATGTTGTGCAAGAACCACCTCCATCTGGTTCCCAAACATTCTCATCCCCCCAAAAGGAGACCCATCCCCCTCCCCTAGCCCTTGGCACCACTAACCCACTTCCTGTCTCTGTGGATTTGCCTGGTCTGGACGTTTCATATAAATGTAATCATACAGTTTGTGGTTGTTCCTGGCTGAATGTTTGTGTCCCTCCAAAATTCACATATTGAAATCCTCACCCGCAAGGTGATGGTATTAGGAGGTGGTGCCTTTTGGAAGTAATTAGGTCATGAGGGTGGAGCTCCCATTATGGGATTAGTGTCCTTATAAAAGAGACCCCAGAGAGCTCCCTTACATCTTCTCCATGTGAGGGCACAGGGAGAAGATGCCATATACAACCAAGAAGAGAGTCTCACCAGAACCTGACCGTGGTGGCACCCTGATCTCAGACTTCTGTCCTCCAGAACTGTAGGAAATACATATGTGTCGTTGAAGCCACCAGCCTGGTATTTTGCTATGGCAGCCCAAGCAGAACAAGACAGTGTCCTTCTGTGTCTGGCGTCTCTCACTGAGCATCGTGTTTTCAAGTTTCATCAACATTGTCAGTGCTTCACTCCTTTTCCTGGCTGAGTAATATTCTATTGTGTGGATGGACCACATTGTGTGTATCTGTTCTCTATTTACCTGTTGATGGTCATTTGGGTGGTTTCCACATCTGTTGTGAATCATGCTACTATGAACATGTATGTACAAGTGTTTGTGTGGATGTGTGTTTTCCTTTCTCTTGGGTTTAACCCCAACCTTTGTGTCGACCACAAATGCACAATACCAGCTGGAAGAACCCAGCTGAGACCAGAGGTTCCCAAACAGGGACATGTGCCCCCCGTCCAGGATGCAGGACAGTGCGTGGTTTGGAAGGAGTCACTTTGCAGCTGCCCCTGAAACTGACCTGCCTGGAGGCCCTGCACTCAGAGCATCTCACATGCAGAGGGACCCTGGTGCAGTCCCCTCTTCCTAGGACATTAAATCCTTAAGGCCCCGTAAATGCAAGACGTCTTAACTTGGTTAGCATAACAAATACGACACACAGGGCTGCTTAAACAACAGACGTTTATTTCTCACAGTCCTGGAGGCTGGAAGTTCCAGAGCAAGGTGTCAGCAGGGCTGGTTCCTGCTGAGGCCTCTCTCCCTGGTGTGTAGACAGCCGTCTTCTCCCTGTGTCCTCATATGGTCATCCCTCTGTGTGTGTCTGTGTCCTAATCTCCTCTTCCTATAAGGGCACCAGTCACGTTGGAGTATAGCCCGCTCTAGTGACTTCATTCTACTTTAATCACTGCTTTAAAGACCTCGTCTCCAGACACAGCCCCATCCTGAGGTCCTGGGGGTCAGGACTCAACATGTGAATTTTGAGGACATGATTCAGCCCACAGCAGGCATGCGTGTAACACAAGACTGCCTGCCTTTCCTGGCCTGGGGATGTTTGTGTTAAGGGCGAGGACAGGAGACGGGGCAGGTGGCCTCACCAGGCGGCGGGAAATCAGCTGTGGGTGGAACCAGGACAGTTCTGCAATCGTGCCTCGTCCATCCTCCAACCACATGAGAACCACTGCCCCCGAGTGGGAGCCCACGAGGGCAAGGTGTCTGCAGTGCTGGTGAGAGGGGTGATCACAGAAATGTGTCACTTTTTTTTTTTTTTTTTTTTTGCGGTATGCAGGCCTCTCACTGTTGTGGCCTCTCCCGTTTTGGAGCACAGGCTCCGACGCTCAGGCTCAGCGGCCATGGCTCATGGGCCCAGCCGCTCCGCGGCATGTGGGATCTTCCCGGACCGGGGCACGAACCCGTGTCCCCTGCATCGGCAGGCGGACTCTCAACGACTGCGCCACCAGGGAAGCCCTGTGTCACTTTTTAAATATGAGCAGTTCTTCTCAGCTTTTCTCTACGTGAAAAGAAAGACCCCGGGAAAGTCAGGACAGGATGGGTTGTCATCTGTCACGCTGTCCAGGGCTGGCGTTGTGCCCTGGAGGAAGCGCCCTGTGACTTCTTCCCAGTGAGTGTGCTTTCCTGGAGCGGCCAGAGCTTCTTTTGTTTACTCCGCGTGGGGCTGGTCCCCATCAAACCTTCGAAAATGTTTATAACTTTCCATTAATAGAGTATCTATCTGTACACTTTTCTGTTAATACAGTGTATCCTACCTGCTGACCTGATCTGCCCTGCCCCACCCCCAGTAAATACCTTTCTATTACCTTGAAGTTTGGCTGTGATAAAGTCATTGAAGGCATTTTTTAATCTCTATGTCTTCTTAGTTACTTATTCTGAAGCTGAAAACCAAAGTTTGATACCCCCCGTCACACATACACACACTCGCATGTACATTTCCAGAAAATACAAAGTAATCTGTAGTGACAGAAAGCAGGTCCGAGTTGGCCTGGATTGGGGAGAGCAGGAGGAAAGTTCTGGGGATGAGGGTATTGATGAAATAAAAATTCATATGTTAAGGCAAGGCAAGAAAAATGTAAAACATAAGCTTTTTCTCTGCCCTTTGGCCTCCTCCCTCCCCACTAGTATGCATGGGCATCTGCATTATGTGTTCACCTGACCTCCCCAATGGCAGAAATATCTGCTCAGCCACAAAAATCAATTTTTCTCCTTCTGACAGCCATGTAACTCCTTAGAAGATAACATTCCTTTCTCAATCCTGTTGAGATTGAGAACACGATGACCCACCACTCACCTCATACGTGCAGAAATCCTTGGCGGACTTTATGGACAAGGCCGCTATATCACTTCCCTTAAAGATAATGACTGGTGCAGAACAGACTGGTCAGATGACCTGGGGAGATACTGGGCTGCACCTAAAAGAAGTTCTTAGCTTAAATACTTACTTATGACCTTATGAATGTCACTAGCTATATTGCTTGTATTCTACCTATTTTGCAAGATTTTTGTTTCTTGCATTACCAAATGTGTGATGGAGTTTTCGCTAAAAATAATGATGACTAGGTGACCTGAAACAATTGTCAAATACATAGTTCTATAAGATCAGTGATGGTAATAGTGTACTTCTAGATATAGGAAGAAGCCACAAGAGGGAACCATTTCCTGGACCATAACAGACTAGTAGGACAGGCGGCCCAGAGGCTTTGGGCTACTGTTAACAGGGCCCAGTAACAGCACGCTGAGCGGCCTATCAAAGAAATCCTCGCCTGACCTGGGAATGAGCATTCCTAGCACCATGGGATAAATTGGTCATGAAATGCCTCCTAAACCTTGGTTAAAATTAAGGCCAAAAGGGAGGGGATTGTAACATAAGGAATGTTGCCCACCATCCAGTTCTACAAGAATTAAGTCATCAGCCACCACAGTCGCTGACTTACAGGACACACTGAAAGGAATTCAAGGTGAAGGTCAGGATGAGGCACTTTGCACTCTGGGAAAACTGGCAGAACTGGCCCTCAGAGAACTAGATATTTTCAGAAGAAAATTTTTATGAACCTGGATTCTTGCCTCTTCCCACACTTAGAAAAGCACTAAAACCATTAAGGTATCTGTCCCTCGTGAATAGAAGTAACATCCTACCAAGCTGTGTGCTTGGTTGCACGTACCCCTCTGTCAAATTCACATGTATACTGGCCTCCCCCCTCACCTTTTCAGAACAGTCCCCAGAGCTTTCTGAAAAACTGTGTCCCGGGTTATAATGCTCAGGTTGGCACAAAAAAATTTTCCATTTCTTTCTTAGATTGACCATTGATTAATTCTTCATCAACAGTATAATCATTATCTCGATGGGGTACACTTGTTTCAAGACCTATCAAATTGTACACTTCAAACGTGTGCATTTGTCGTATGTTGATCACACCTCGATAAAGCTGTTAAAATATCCCAGAGTTTTTGGTAATAATGTATCATTGCATGAGAAGTGGCTTAATGAGAAGCGGCGTTTTGATCTCTCTTGTTTTTGTGACTTAAATAGGAACCGTGTTCACCCCTGCTCCGTCTTATTCTGATATCGGCCAGGCTGCTTTCAGGGATGCGTCCTGCAGTTTGCCTCTCACCGGTTTGGTGAGCCTCCTCTTAACAAAAACACACCCATTTTTCTTGCAGTGAACATTGAGATGAGTCTTGACTATTAGAGAATCCAACCAGGCTGGTGGGCCAAGCAGGGAGGATGGACACGCCCATCATCTCCCACAAGCAGGATAAGCTAAATATGCAGATTTGAAGAAAATGCACTTAGAACACATCCTGTAGTAAGAACCCTTTAGTAAACTAAAATGCCGCATGTGCAGAGGCAGAATAAGATGGTTAGTGCTGCAACTTTCCTGGGCCATCTGGTTAAGCAAGACTTTCTCAGTGAAAGAGTAGCTGATCAAATCCACAGTTGCTCAGTTGCTGAGCCTGGTGAAACCTTTGTCCTGCTTCGCAGATACTGAAAAGGGATTCTCATAAATCCTCTTGAAAGCTTCCCATGGTTTGCTTTCAACAAGATTGAGAGAAAAGCTAATCACATTGTCAGCTGATAGGTTACCAAACCTACTGTATAATATTTGGATGTGTAATTGGGAAGGAATTGAAAGAATAAGTGACATTTTAAAAGCAAAACTCCCACTCTTATCTGAACAAGGTGTCTCAGTGCTAATATCTGAAAAATACAAACCAGGAATAGATCCAATTATTGAATCTTTTCTCTTCCTAGCAATTAGTCATGGTCATTCTTGAATACAAACAAAAAATAAAGAGGAAAAGTTACATTCATTCTATTAAAAGGTAGGTTTCAAATAAGTATTTAACTTTGTTTAATAATATAAGAATGTAATCATATATATACTGTTTAATGAGTTGGAACTACTTATAACTGTAATAATAATTCAGAAAAAAATGTAACCCTTAGAAGTCTATGGTCATAATAAATAAAACAAAAATTTAATTATGTATTTATAAGCATAGATATGCTGGGTAATCAATGAGACTTTTAGGCAACAAAGTTCATTCTACTGGAATAACATTCTTTGAGTGAAGTGGAATGAAAAGACAATTTCAAATAAGAAAAGAAGAGGAAGTTGGTCTGAGATGCTATGTCCTGTGTGATTCCAACCAAATGACATGTTGGGGAGGGCAGATTACAGAGACAGTAAGAGGGTGGTGTTGCCAGGGGCTGGGGGCATCAAATAGGCAGAGCACAGAGGATTTTTAGGGCAGAGAAATACTCTGTATGATACTATAATTGTGGATACATGACATTATGAATTTGTCTAAGTATATATACATGTTGATGTATACACACACACACACATATGTAAAATAACCCAATCATCAATACCCATACATATGTCCCAATAATACATAGCCCAGCAGAAAACTGGGCCAGTCACGAACAGCATTTCACAGGAGAGCAAACTGAATGCGCCAGCCGACAGTGGGGAGATGGTCCTCGACACGCACCTTGTCCTGTGTGGTCGGAGGTCCCACGTGGCTCTCCTTTCACCCACCGTGTTGGGAGAAGATGAACCGGAATGTCTGGCACTGTGTGCCTGACGTGCCCCGCTGGCCCCCCCTGTATATGGGGCTCCCAGTAGAGGAAAACACAGCCCCTCAAGTCCTTTGCTTTGGTCTCAGGTGCAGGGACCACCCCTTGGCGGCCTGGAAGCTTTGGTGCAGAGCAGCCACTGGGGGGGGCCACCCCCGCTGAAGCAGCAGAAGAGGAAGGTCACCATCACCACAGAGCTGACCCTCTTCAAGGAGTACTTGCCCAGGGGAAGTACTCTGCGCAGGTGCAGCCACTGAGGGGGGGGCAGTTGGGGACATGGGAGCTGCTGGGGCACCTGGTGGGGGAGGGATGCTCCACACCAGGCAGGGTCGGTGGCTCGAGCCGCTGGCACCACTGCAGCCCTGTGGTGCCCTGCCCGCCAAGACGCCACGTGCACCTGATCATATGTGTGTGTGCACCCCTGGCCATCACATGCACCTGATCTTTCACACATGTGCGCTCACTGCTGACCCATCACGTGTGCCTGATGTCACACACACAGATGTGCTCACCTGCTCACTGCAGGCCCGTCACATACACTTCATCACACACTCACTCGCCGCTGCCTGTCGCCCCCAGTCCACGTGGGTCAAGCCCTCTAAGGAGCTCGGGGTCGCCCTGCTGGACCTCATCAGCTGGTCCAGTGCTGCAGCTGCAAAGGGGAGCCTCACACGGGGGCTTCCTGGCGTCCTTCACACTCGGGTCCTGAGCCGCACTCTCCTGCCCAGTCAGTTTCCAAGAGACCAGGTGGGCTCAGACCTCTTCGAGGGGCCGGCTTAGGTAAGAGGCTTGCTTGTTTTCTGGGCAATATTATCTGTTATCTCAGAGTGACTGGGGATTGTGTATCCCCAGAGAAAGAGACATCCGTGTCCTGACCCCAGGGCCTCAGGACATGACCTCATTTGGAAGTAGGGCCTGGTCATGTAAGTAAAGACAAGGGCATTAGGGTGGCCCCAATCCTGTGTAACCGTGTCCTTATAAGATGAGCGGAGACAGACACACAGAGGGGAAGCCACATGAAAATGAAGACAGAGATGGGAGGGATGCAGCCACAGCCCAGGGATGCCTGGAGCCCCCAGCAGCTGGAAGAAGCAGGAAGGACCTTCCTCTGGAGCTTCAGCACTTTCCAACTAGCCAGTTACCACGAGTAGGCCTGAACTGAAGGCAGCAATGTGGTCCCTGACCAGTCTGCCTTACCCGCTTGGCACCGTGGGTAGCAGCTCTCACGGGAGGCTAACGAGCGATTTGGTTTCACATGAGACCGTAGGACGCTGGCCTGTAAACAGGCAGGCCCATCTCACCCTTCCTCCTGGGCTCTGGTCAACAGGGGTAGGGGGTAAGGAGTGGGGAGGGGTGAGAGTGGGGTGGAACTGCAACTCCATGAGGTGGTTGAGAGGAGGCTCTCTGAAAATATGACATCTGAGCAAAGTCTTTTTTTTTTTTTGCGGTACGCCGGCCTCTCACTGTTGTGGCCTCTCCCGCTGCGGAGCACAGGCTCCGGACGCGCAGGCTCAGCGGCCATGGCTCACGGGCCCAGCCGCTCCGCGGCACGTGGGATCCTCCCGGACCGGGGCACGAACCTGGGTCCCCTGCATCGGCAGGCGGACTCTCAACCACTGCGCCACCAGGAAAGCCCAACCCTGTGCTTTTGAAAGAGCAGGCGCCCTGCCCTTGGGGGTCGGGGGGTGGGGGTGACATGCGGCCCACGATGGGCAGGCGGGTCCCCGGGTGGGGATGGGCCAGTGTGCAAGGAGTTCCGCGGTGGGTTCTCCTCTCCAACGGCTTCTGTGCCCCAACCTCTCCCCGTGCTTCCCCTCGAAGACAGCTCGGTGCCAGTGCTGGGGGTCAGCCCCAGGGCATGAGGTCACCTGACCGGGAGCCACAGGAGCCGTCAGCCACCGCCCCCTCTACGTGCACACGCACGCACGCACGCACGTGCACGCTGCAGGGAAGCAGGACCTGAGTGCAGGGCTTTCAGCGGCCCTGAGCGTCCCGCCCGGAATCGGCCAGCGGAACGGGCGGACCGGCTCTCCCTTCCCGGACCGTCCAGGACTGTCCTGCCTGGGCTTCCAGTGTGGCCACCTCGTGCAGGAAGCCTGCGATGCTGGAATCAGGCCAGTTCTTGTCTGTTCTTGCAGGAGACTGGGCTACACTTCAAGAAGTTCCTGGCTCATCCCTGGATCCTGACCATCACGTGGGCAGAGAAATAATTGGTAACGTTTTGTTTTGCCTGTTGAAATGTTTAATGACAAAGCTTTTGTTCTGTTTCCTGATGTGGGTGAAGGGTGGAGCCTGATGTTGATTTATTCTCCAAGAAATGCACATCCTAGTTCCCGCAAGGGGCTGAGCCCTGTGACCAGAGATGAGAGACCCCAGGGTGTGACCTCTGCCTCCCAGGAGATCAGCCCTAAGCTAGTTTAAACCCGATCAAGTTCTGTCTACACGGTAGATTTAGACCTCTGCATGTCCTGTCTACTGATTATGTTTAGGGCTGACCATGTGCTGTCTGTAATAAGAACATTTAGACCTGACCGTGTTCTGTGTATGTTAGGACCTGGGTAGAGACCCAGCCTGGCCACAGTACTGGGAAGCTCCGTGCCTGCATCTGAAGGTCAGTGCTTAGATGTCTGGGGTCTGGAGCTGAGGTGGGCTTGTCTAGGTAACAGCCTCTCTTCCGAGTGTGGTTACCTGGCCCTCCCAAGGGTCAGTGCTATGGTCGGGGCCTTAGTCTTTATCCCTGCAAGGTTCACCTTCCCTGGGGCTCGTGGAGAATCCTTAGGAGGGCTACCGGGAAATTATTCCAATTTACAAGCATGTGCATGGTGCGTAGGGAGGCAGGTTTAGCTGGTGAATTGATTGCAGGGCACGCAGATCGGGCAAAAGGCCAATGGGTAACAGCTGAGGCCGCTGTGGAGCTCTCCTTCCAGTCTGCCGTCCCTACTCAGCAGCGTCCAGAGCTGCCCCTCGGCGTTCAGCCCTGCTGTCCTGTGAGTTTTCTCAATATGTAAGTGAGACGAGAAAGGACTGCGCCTGCCAGAACCAAGGTCGTGTGTTCAACTCTAGCATGAAAGCTTTAAAAACAGGTAAAGTCACACAGAACCAAAGTGAGAAGAGGAGGACTTCTCTGGGACAAGTGTGGGGAGGGGAGACCGACCCTACACTTCTCTCTGCCATCCCAGGAGGTCCCAGGAGCCCAGCTTGTTTCCACATTAGGGGAGCAACCAGCAGAGTCACAGTGTCCTGACCAAGGGGACGTGTGACCCCAGGTGCAGGGTCTGGGGATTGTGTGGGTCTCATCCCATCTGCATGTGTCAGGATCATGTGTACGGGGAGACCGTATATCTGCTCTTTGCCTGCAGTTGTTCTTATCCCCTCTGAGATTTCCAGCATCTGAATTGAGGGGGTTGCCCTGATTAACCTGTGGTTCCTTTTCTTCTCTTAATCTTATCACATTCATATGAGGTCAGGCACGTTTGAATGGGTTGCTGCTCTGTGTTCTGGTGAGTGACAGCCCTTGGTGGTATCATATTAATATCATAGCATATCATGTATCTAATCCATGGGGGTCACCACTGTCTGGCTTCCCCTGGACAGACCTCAGGTGAGCACAGACTAGCCCCCCTAAGAATGGTCCCCCATGTGCCATGGGAGGGCACCATGATGGCCGCTGGGGTGGGGGACTGTGCTTGGGCCTCCCACATTTGTTATAAAGGGGAGTCAAAATCTCAATTAACAAGACATTAAGAATTTATTTTAAGTGAAATAAAACACACGTCGCATACCCTTTACCATCATCAGCATTTTAAGTGCACGTTTCTGAGGCATCAGATCTATTCACCTTCTCGTGGAGCCATCACCACCATCCCTAGAGCTTGTCATCTTGCAAAACCAAAATTCCACAACCATGAAAGTCTCACTCCCCATCCCCTCCCACTGCTCCTGGCACCGACGTCCACTTCAGTCCATGAGTTGTCGACTCCAGGGCCCCCGCTGGAGTGGAATCCTGCAGTGTTTGCTGACGGGTCACTTTGGAAGAGCTGACTTTCAGTCTGAAGCTCTGCCTGTTTGCCTCTGAAGAATGTGCATTTAAGGAGAGGGTGAGGAAGGGGGTGTATGAGGGACAAAGGTGTCCGGGATGCAGATGTGCCAGGACCTGACCCTCTGGTCCCATCTCTTGGTCTGTGCCTAATCTGCATCATCACTGTCCCCGCTGGCGCCCCTGGGGTGTTGTTGTCTGAGTGAGATTCCCCTGGTGTCCCTGCTTTCCTCCCCTCCTCCTGCTGGTTGGGGAGGGAACTGCTTGCTAGGTGGTCTCTACTCCTGCAGCAGGAAGGACCCTGCAGCGTGGACCTGCAGAGTGTGGGTGTGGTCCCAGGAGCATGGGGCCCACATAGGACACAGCACTGGGGCGTCACAAGTGCTAGGGCTGCCTCATCACTGACAGGGAATGTTGCCAAGATCCCGCTCGGGAGGGCATGGTGGGTGGCCTGGGACCCCAGAGGCCCCATTCCTATCCTGGAGCTTGGAGAGTGCATCCCCATGGGCTCCAGATTCACCCCATATCTCACCCATATCCCTCGGTCCTGTCTTTGAACGCAGGAAAACGACCTCTACTGATCATTGTCCACAACATAGGCCTGGTCCTGTCGGTATTAGGATTCTTTTATTTAGGTGTCCTGGGATAGCAGCTCTTTTTAGGCCTAAGGAAGGAACAGCTCAGGAGTGTAAAACATTTTCAGTGGCTGTCTCTATACTACTTGGTTGCTGACTTCTATTAGTCATAATTCTCCTGGTTTTAGCTCTGATGTGGGGATTATAGAGTAGTCAACATTTAAATCTTCATAATCTGTGTATTCGTAGCTTCAGGATCATTACTGACCCATAGTTTTTATGGTTTGGGAAGAGTTATTGACCTCACGTATCATGTAAAGGATTCACAATGATGATAGGGCAATTAAGATTACAATAATGGCTGGTAAATTGTTCAAAGTTTCTCTACCTGTGCATCTATTGTACGTATATGAGTTTAGTTGTCAATATTAGTGAAATAATATAGAGGACTAGAGAACTTATTTTAAAAATGATTATTAATGTGTGATTATGAAAATGTAAAAGTTCTTCCATAATCGGTGATGTTGAATCTTTAGAGCCTAGATGAAATGGATATGCCTTAGTGATATACAGGATTTTAGCCTATGATTTAACTTTGACAAAGTTACTTTTTACTTTTACCTCATTTATTGAGAAAGACATAATGGTTATGGTGTTGGCTTGAAACTGGTTGAAAAGGACTTGAGTCCTTCCTTCCTTATTTTACATTTACATAGGTAGGATCTTCAAACATAGGATATGGTGGAGGGCGTTCGTGTAACCATTCTAGGTTAGGAGTAGCAGTCTCCACTACTGAGACTTCTCGTTTGGATGCAAAAGCAAAGTATGAAGATTATTAGCATTACTGCTGCTACTGAGATGAATGAGCCTAAAGACAAAATACTTCATGTTGTGTGTGCCTCAGGGTACTCGGAGTAACGTGGTGACATCCCTGAGAGGCCAAGAAAGTGCTGCAGGAAGTCATATTTATTACTACAAATATACATGTGAAGTGAATTTTTGCTCATGTTAAGTGTATAACCTGAGAATAGTGGAAATCAGTGTAGGAAGCCTCCTATCATAGTGAAGACTGCTCCCATTGGCATTACGTAATTGAAGTGGAGGACAATGTCGAGGGATGAATTTCCTAAGATGATTCCTGTCAAACCACCTACTGCAAAAAGAAAAATAAAGCCTAAAGCTCATAATATAGTGGGAGGACATATAATATTACCTCCATGAAGAGTTGTTCATCAGCTAAATATTTTTACTCCTGTAGGGATAGAAGTAATTACGGTAGCTGATACAAAGTATGCTCACTGGTCGACATCTATCCCTATGGTAAACATATGATGGACCCACAAGTTAAATCCTAAAAAGCAGTGGACAGGACTCATACTATTCCCAAATAGCTGAAAGGCACTTTTTGTCCTAAATAGTATGTAATGATATGTGAGATTATAACAAACCCTGGTAGGCTATGAATACAGACTTCAGGGTGACCAAAGACTCAAAATTAGGTGTTGGTATAGGATTGGGTCTCCTCCTGCAGTGTCAAAGAAAGTAATGTTTCAATTTCTATCTGTTAACAGTACGGAAATTCTGGCTGCTCGGACTGAGAGTGATAATTATAGCAATATGGCTATAGTTGGGGCAGATTAAACAAATAATGGTGTTTGGTATTGGGGTATGCCTGCTGGTTTTATACTAACGACTATAGTAATAAAAGTAATAGCACCAAGAATTGAAGAGACACCTGCTAAAAGTAAGGAGAAAACGGTTAGGTCGACAGAGGCTCCTGCATGGGCCGGATTGCAGGCTAGAGCTGAATATATGGTTCCACTGGTACCAGAACCAGCTTCTACTATTGGTGATGCTCGTAGGAGTAAGAATGATGGGGTTAGTAGTCAAAAGTGTATATGATTTATTCGTGGAAATGCTATGTCAGGTGCCCCACTTATTAGTGGGACAAGTCAGCTTCCAAAGCCTGCAATCATAATGGGTACAACTATAAAGAAAATTATTACAAGTGCAGGGACTGTTCTGACTACCTTACAGATTTGGGCATCTCCAAGTAGCGCTCCAGGTTAGCATAGCTCAGCCTGGATTCATAGCCTTCAGGTGGTGCCTGCTAGTCCAGCTCAAGCACCAAATAGTAAATATAAAATGCCGATATCTTTGTGATTTGTTGAAGATAATCAGCAGTTTATGAACAGAGGTAAAATGACTGAGCTAGCATTAGACTATAAATCTAAAGACAGAGATTGAGCCCTCTTTTTGCCAAACCCTGTGGTGGATCAGTAAATTGAATTGTAACTTCAGAGAAGCAGCTTCAATTCTGCCAGTGATTTTCCTGCCTTTTTTTCCTTGAAGGTGGGAGAAGTAGATTGAAGCCAGTTGACTAGAGGATTTACCTGTTAACTAAAATATCCTGAGGTCCAAGCTCATCAATCTGCTAAGGATTTAGCTTAATTACAATGTTTGATTTGCATTCAATTGATGTAGAAAAGAGTCTTGCAATCCTTATTTTTAGGAATTGAGTAAATTGTACTTATTTAGGGTTTTGAAAGCTCTTGGTCTAAACTAACCTAAATTCCTAGTCCAGCACTGATTGAATGGGTTTTAAGGGTAGTAACCGTGTGGCTATTATGATTAGTAATGATAGGAAGGTTATTTGTTTTGTATGTTCAAATTGTTTTATATTTGTGTTGTTTAATGAAGGGAACATAGTTAGTGACGTGGGGTATGTCGGCTGCAAGTAGAAATATATGCTGAGGACGGCTGTGATGGCTGTTAGTGTCGGTAGAAGGATGTTATCTTTTTTGTTATCTCTTGGATAATTATTCATTTGGGTAAAAACCCTGATAGTGGTGGGCGATGTCCTAATGATACTGCAATGGTGAGGAAAAGGATGGTGACGGGAGGTGTTTTACCTCATGTGTGTGATGATACTCTTGTAGTACATGAGCTGGACATAAATAAGAAGAAGAGAGTGTTGTTATGATATAAATTAGTATGTTTAGGATTGTTATAATCTGAATATACATTATAATAGCTGTTATTCGTCCTATATGGGCAATTGATGAGGAGGGTGTAATTTTTTCCAGGTGAGTATGGCTAAGTCTGCCTCAGCCTCCAGCTGTGATTCATAATATCACTGTGATTAATAGTATGTTTAGGTTGATGGATGGTGACATGCGGTATAAAACTGATCAGGGTCCAATTTTGTCACATTAACTGTATCAGGCCTGCTGTTCATGGGATGCCTTGTGTGACTTCAGGCACTCAGAAGTGAAATGGGGAAAGTCCTACTTTTGTGACAAGGGCGATTGTTATGAGGGTGGATGCTGCTGGATTAAAGGTTTTTGTACTTCACTGTGTTCCTTGACCAGAGTATATTAGATTAATGATAATAGCCATTATAAGCAGTATTGATGTGGAGGGTTGTTTTAGAAGATATTTGTTGGATGCTTCTGTAGCTTATGGGTTCCTGTTTTTTATTAGAATGGGGATACCATTAACCAGTGTGAGCTTCTTATACAATTATATTTCCTGACATAATAGTCAGTAGAATGATAGTAAAACAATAGCGTTTATTAGTACAGGAAGGATATACGACAACATTTTGGGGGTACGGGCCTGAACCTTACTTAGAGAACCTTACTATATAGCATGTAGTGTAATGTGGTAGCATGGAGAATGTAAAATTCTTAAGAATAAGTTCAATTCCAAGAATAAGAGCATTTAAACCTCTATCATTTACTCTATCAAAGTCTTTTGTCAGACATATTTCTTAAGTTTCTGGTGGGTTGCCTGCTATGATGACAGGTAGTGAAAACTCTCATATACATAGGGCTAATGTTAGTAGTAAAAAATTTTTTATAAGAGATGTGTAAGTTGATCATATCAAAATTGTGGGTAGGGGCTTCCCTCGTGGCGTAGGGGTTAAGAGTCCGCCTGCCAATGCAGGGGACACGGGTTCGTGCCCCGGTCTAGGAAGATCCCGCATGCCGCGGAGCGGCTGGGCCCGTGAGCCATGGCCGCTGAGCCTGCGTGTCCGGAGCCTGTGCTCCGCAACGGAAGAGGCCACAACAGTCAGAGGCCTGTGTACCGCAAAAAAAAAAAAAAAAAAAAAAAAAAAAAAAAATTGTGGGTAGGATGCTCGAATTCATAGAAAGGAGATTGTTAGGTGTGTTTTAATGATGACTTGGGCTGTGTATAATTCTGGCATGTAGGGATTGTCAGATGCTCCTAAAAACAGATTGTTGTGAAAATGTTTATTATAATGATATTGACATATTCTCTAGGAAGAACAGGGTGAATGGGCCCACTATGTTTTCTACATTGAAGCCAAGTACAGGCTTTGATTCTACTGTGTTAAATCAAGTGGGGTTTCGTTGGATTTCTGCTAGTATACAGATAAATTCTGGGTAGTGGTCAGGAGAAAATTAGTCATAGATGTTCTTGTGTAATAATTACTGTTGAAAGTGTAAATTATCCATTTATCATTAGGACTGAGAAGAGAGTTGCTGCTAACATGACTTCATATGAGATTGTCTGTGCTACTGCCCGTAGAGCTCCAGTGAGTGAGTATTTTGAATCTGAAGCTCATTCAGATCAGAGGATAAAATAAGTTGCTAGGCTTGATATGGCTAATATAAATAGTATGCCTACATTTATACTAATTAATGGATAAGATATGGGAAGAGGAATTCATGTTGTAAGGCCAGCATTGTGGCAATAATATATAAATTGATGATGTTGATGATCATAGTGGTTCTTTAATAAATAATTTGAATGCATCAGCAATGGGTTGTAATAATCCATAGGGGCTGATGATTTTTGGCCCTTTCTGGATTTGTATATAGCCTAGGATTTCCCATTTAGTTAATATGACGAATGCTATGGTGAGTTAAATTGGGTAATTTGTGAAAGAATGTTGATTATAAACATATTCCTAGGAAGAGGACTTGAACCACTGCAGATAAAAGTTTCAGTTTTACATAATTACTGGGCTCTGCCACTGAAACAAACCCTGTTCTACAGTAGGGTATGTATAAATTAATTGAATGTAGATTATATCATTTAGTTTGAAGACATTTTGTAAAGTAAGCTGTATTTCTCTTGTCCTTTCATACTGGGAGAAATCTATAATAGACAGAAAATGACCAGGATGACTCCAGTCTGAACTCGGATCATGTGGGACTTTAATCGTTGAACAAACAGACCATTAATAGCAGTTATACCATTGAAATGTCCTGATCCAGCATCAAGGTCATAAGCCGAATTGTCAATATGAACTCTAGGATACGATCACACTGTTATCCCTAGTATGACTTGTTCGGTTGATCAGTGTTTTAGAACAACAGGTGATAAAGCATTTTGACTAGTTGGTCTAAATTTTAATCACTCAGAGGTGTTTTTATTCTCCAAGGTCACCTCAACCAAAATTGTTTTTTTTCTTTTCTGCCCACTTTTTTAAAAATTAATTTTTATTGGATTATAGTTGCTTTAAAAACTGTTAATTCATTAAAAGCTATGTTAAAGTTCAGTTGTTTATTTTTTTTCTGGATTAATTAGTTAATTGTTGCTCCATAGGTTCTTCTCTTCTTATATTATTCCCGCTACTTCACAGGAAGGTCAATTTCACTGATTAAAAGAGACAGTAAAAGCCTTGTGTGACCAGTCATACAAGCCCTTATTTAGAGAACAAATGACTACTATACTTTTCCACACTCAGGATACCACAGCCATTAAACAGATGTCACTGGGCAGGCAGTGCCTCTAATACCAGATGTGCTAGAGTTAAAGTTTTTAATAAACAGGCAGGGTTTGTGATTGCCGAGTACTTTTTACTTCTTAAAAAAATCTTTTTTTGAATGCACACTTGTGTTGGGTTAACTATGTTTGACTAGGTTAAGTATTACTTTAGGTTTATTTTATTGTTAACCATCAGTGGGTTATCTGTTCTGATATAAGCTTATGCAAGGAGAAATACTTACTGTTAGTTATATTGAGAGTATTGCTTCTATTTGGAAAGCAATGAGGTGTGATTTTCAAGTTAAATGGGTTAAGGGTGGCTTTGTGGCCCAGAAATGACTTATCCTGGGGAATATTTTATGTGCTTTTGAGAAGAATGTGTTTTCTTGTGTTCTTAGATGGAATGTTCTGTATATATCTGTTATGTTACTTTTCTGAAGTGTTATTGCAGGTCAGAGTTTTCTCAGTAATTTTCTGTCTGGATGATCTATCTGACATTTACAAGTGGTTACTGAAGTGCCCTACTATTAATTTCTTGCTTTTTCTTCATGTGATTTTGTTAATATTTGCTTTAAATATTTACATGGTCCAGTGTTGGGTGCATATATATTTATACTTGGAATAGTGTCTTGATAATTTGACCTTTTAATCACTGCATAGCAACATTCTTTGTCTCTTGTGACTCATTTTGATTGAAAATATGTATTCTCTAATATAAGTATGGTCTTGGTTGCCATTTGCTGGAATATCTTTTTACATCTTCTCACTTTAACCTATATATGTCCTTAAGGTTTAAGTGAGTATCTGGTAGACAGCATATTGTAAGTTTTTTTTTAAATTAATTCAACCACTTTCTGTCATTTAATTGGAGAATTTAGTCCATTAAAATTTAACTTAAATGTTGATAAGGATTTACAATTACCCTTTTTTTTTTTTTTTTTTTAATCTTTTGGCCATGCCCACATGGCCTGTGGGATCTTAGTTCCCCAACCAGGGATGGAACCTGTGCCCCCTGCACTGGAAACACAGATTCATAACCAGTGAACTACCAGGCAAGTCCCCCTTTCTTGGTTTTCTATTTGTTACTGTTGCTGTTCTAATTCCTTTATAAATTTTTTGATATGGTATGTGTTCATTCTTTTTCTTTATCATTTGTGTAACTATGATAAAGGAATTTTTTGTTTGTAGTTTCCACGAAATTTATATAAAGTATCTTGTATGTAAAATATACTGAAGTAAATAATAATGAATCTTTAATTTCATAAATTTTTTCATTATTTTACATACATTTTATATATATTTCTCATTATTTTATGTAAACAATAAATTATCTATCCCCAGAAAAATATTTGTGTGTATATATATACATACATATATGTACAAATATATACCTCTATATATTATATGTGTGTATATACATATGTGTATATATACACACACACACACATATATATACACCAACATACATACATATGTATACATGTACATGCAAATATATGTATTGGTACATTTTACCTCTCTATATATGTTTTATTATTTTATTTAAGGAAATATCAATAGTTTGATTTTTCTTTTCTTCAAGTTTGCATTATCTGTATAAGGAGTTTGTGATAATTTTTATTCATATAGACTTTTCACATGTGTTGTTAGATTTTCATTTTATTTTATTTTATTCTTTTAAAATTGCAGCCTATTTTTATTTATTTATTTATTTATTTATTTTTTGCGGTACGCGGGCCTCTCGCTGTTGTGGCCTCTCCCGTTGCGGAGCACAGGCTCCGGACGCGCAGGCTCAGCAGCCATGACTCACGGGCCTAGCCACTCCGCGGCATGTGGGATCTTCCCGGACCGGGGAACGAACCCGTGTCCCCTGCATCGGCAGGCAGAGTCTCAACCACTGCGCCACCAGGGAAGCCCTAAAATTGCAGCCTATTTTTACATATACATTGTAACTGCTTGGGATGTGTCTATATGAACTCTGTACTATATGCTTCTGTTATAATCTTCACAATATTTTATTGTCTTAATTTCTGTAAGAATTTTCCATGGACTCTTTGGGCTTACTAAATACATATATCCATATGCTCTGCAAATGGAGATGATTTTAATCCTTCTTTTCCAATACTAATTGTTTTACTGATACCTCAAAGTGCTAAATCAGTTAGGTGTTCATGTCTCCTAGTGATCTTTCTGACAATTAGAGGAAATAAATGTATTATTTCTCTGTGGGTGAACTAATATTAGGGGTATGTGATATTTCTTTGAGTGCCTATGCATTAATATCTTCTTTATTTTTATCATTATTACCTGTAGAATTCTCCCATGCTCCTTTGTCTGCATCTTTGAAGTTGATCACATGCGCTTCCTAAATGTATCAATATAATTTCATGAGTTATATTAATATATTTCCTAACAACCAAAACAGTAGAGTTTTGGTGTAAGATTCATTTAATCTTGCTACAAAGTTTTTTCCAAAGGTAGGTTTATTAAGGTATTATTCATCTTTTCCAGTAGATTACCATTTTATTTTGTTGATGGTTCCTTGGATGTAAATAAGCTTTTTCGTTTGATGTCCTCCCTTTTGTTACTCTGCTTCTGTTGGTTTTGCTTTTTTTTGTCAGATTCAAAAAAGCACCTCCAAGACCTGTCAAGGAACTTGCCGCGTTTGTGTTTTCTTCTAGAAGTTTTATGGTTTTCCCTCTTTAATTTCAGGTCTTTAACCCATTTGAAGTTATTTTTTGTGTATGGTGGAAGATTGTGGTCCAGTTTCATGCTTTTGCATGGGGCTGCCTAGCTTTCCCAACATTTAATAAAGAGATTATTAATATTTCCCCCTTGTATATTCTTGGCTTCTTTGTCTTCAATGAATTGACCATATACTCTTAGGTTTATTTCCGTGCTATTGTTTCCGTTGATGTATGTGTTTGTTTTTATGTCAATACCATACTGTTTTGGGGACCATAGATTTGTCATAGAGTTTGAAATCTTGAAGCATGAAACCTCCAGTTTTGTTTTTTTTTTCTTTTTCATGATTACTTTTGCTATTTGGATTCTTTTGGGGTTCCATGCACATTTTAGAACTGTTGGTTTTATTTCTGTGAAAAATGCTTTAGAAAGTTTGATAGGGATTGCATTGAATCTGTATATTGCTTTGGGAAGTATGGATATTTTAACAATATTAATTCTTTTAATTCATGACCAAAGACTATCTTAACATTTATTTGTGTTGTCTTCAGTTTCTTTCCTTAATATCCTGTGGTTTTTGGTACACAGGTCTTTCACTCTCTCAGTGAAATTTATTTCTACGTATTCTTCTCATGCAATTGTAAGTAGAATTATTTTCTTTATTTCTTTCAGTTAATGTGTGGTTAAGGGTATAGACATGCCACAGATTTTTGTATGTTGATTCTGTATCCTATAACTTTACTGAATTAATCTATTAGTTCTACCGTTTTGGGGGGGAGTCATACATAAAACCATGTTTTCTGAAAAGAGAGAAAAGTTTACTTCTTCCTCTTCACGTTGGATACCTTTTTATTTCTTGTTTTTGTTTCAGTCTGCTCTGGCTCAGACTTCAGTACTGTCTTTTTTTTCTTTTTTTTTCTTTTTTTTTTTGCGATACATGGGCCTCTCACTGCTGTGGCCTCTCCCGTTTTGGAGCACAGGCTCCGGACGCGCAGGCTCAGCGGCCATGGCTCACGGGCTCAGTCGCTCTATGGCATGTGGGATCTTCCTGGACCGGGGCACAAACCCGTGTCCCTTGCATCAGCAGGCGGACTCTCAACCACTGCGCCACCAGGGAAGCCCAGTACTGTCTTGAATAAGAATAGTGAGCGTGGATACCCTTATCTTGTTCCTGATTTTAAAAGCAAAGCTTTCAGTTTTTCATCATTGGGTACAAGGTTAGTAGTGGGTGTGCATTAGTCTGTGTATTTTGAGGTATGCTCCTTCTGTTCCCAACTTGTTGAGAGCTTTTGTCATAAAACTGTTTTGCATTTTGTTGATTTCTTTTTCTGCATCCATTGAAAGGGTCACATATTTATTCTTCTTTCTATTATCATTGCAGGTCACCCTTATCAATTTATATATATATAATTTATATTGATTTATATGTTATGTTATATATAATTATATATAATAGAGTGATATCGTGCCATTCTTTCATGCCAGGGTTAAGTTTCATTTAATCATGGTGTATGATCTTCTTATTTTGCTGTTGAGTTTGGTTAGACTTTTGCTGAGATATTTTGCATTTATATTCCTCAGGCATATCTGCCTATAGATTTATTTTTTTGTAGTGTTCTTTATGTGGCTTTGGTGTCTGTGGGATGCTGTCCTCACAAAGAACTTGTGAGCGTTCCCTTTTCCTCAGTTTTCTGGGAAGGGTTTGATAATCATTGGCATTATTTTTTTAATGTTTGGTAGGATTCACCAGTGAAACCACCTGGTCTTGGGCTTTTCTTTGTCAGGAGGTTTGTGTTTATTGTTTCAGTGTCCTCATTTATTATTTGTCTGGTCTGGCTTCTATTTGTGATTCAGTCTTGGTAGTTCTGGGAATTTATTCATTTATTCTAATTTATCGAATTTGTTGCTGTATAATTGTTAAGCTCTTATGGTCCTTTGTATTTCTTTGATGTCTCTTATTGATCAGATTTTTGGACTTCTTTCTTTTTTCCTTGGTTAGCATAGCTAAAAGTTTGTCAAGTTGCTTTATTTTTTAAAAAGCAAACTTTTAGTTGATTTTTTTCTCTGTTTTTTTAGTCTTTCTATCCACTGTTTATTCTCTAATCTTTGCTCTGTCATTTCTTCTCCTAATTTTGTGCTTCTTTTTTTTTCCTGCTTCCTTGATGGACAAAGTTCAGTTATGTTTTTGAAAACTTTCATTTTTTAAAATGTAGGCACATGGGGCTTCCCTGGTGGTGCAGTGGTTAAGAATCCGCCTGCCAATGCAGGGGACACGGGTTCGTGCCCTGGTCTGGGAAGATCCCACATGCTGTGGAGCAACTAAGCTCGTGCGCCACAACTACTGAGCCTGCGCTCTAGAGCCCACAAGCCACAACTACTAAGCCCACGTGCTGCAACTACTGAAGCCCGTGTGCGCCTAGAGCCCGTGCTCCGCAACAAGAGAAGCCACTGCAATGAGAAGCCTGTGCACCGCAATGAAGACCTAACACAGCCTAAATAAATAAATAAATAAATAAATAAAATAGGAAAAAAAATTTTTAAATAAATAAAATGTAGGCACATAACTACTTTTGATGTATTTCCTAAATTGTGGTAGTTTGAATTTTTATTTTTATTTTTCTCAGGATACTGTGGAAATTTTCTTTCAATTTCTACATTGACCCTTTGGTTATTAAGGATTGTGTTAATTTCCATGTATCTGTAAAATTTTCAGCTTTTTCTCCTATTGATTTCTAGTTCCATATCATAGTTGTTGGAAAGTTATGAGATATGATGTTAATCTTAAATGTGTTAAGGGTGGCTTTGTGGCCAAGGAATGACATATCCTGGGGAATATTTTCTGTGCCCTTGAGAAGAATGTGTTTTCTGATGTCCTTGGATGGAATGTTTTGTATATATCTGTTCTGTTTACTTTTCTGAAGTGTTATGCAGGTCAATGTTCTCTCATTACTTTTCATTCTGAATGATCTATCCAATGTTTACAAGTGGGTATTGAAGTGTTCGACTATTGCTTTTTTGCTTTTTCTCCATGCAGTTTTGTTAATGATGAACAACAAAATAAATGAAATTAAAAATTCTCTAGAAGGGATCAATAGCAGAATAACTGAGGCAGAAGAATGGATAAGTGACCTGGAAGATAGAATACAGGAAATAACTGCTGCAGAGCAGAATAAAGAAAAAAGAAGGAAAATAATGGAGGACAGTCTCAGAGACATCTGGGACAACATCAAACGCACCAACATTCGAATTATAGGGGTCCCAGAAGAAGAAGAGAAAAAGAATGGCTGTGAGAAAATATTTGAAGAGATTATAGTTGAAAACTTCCCTAACATGGGAAAGGAAATAGTCAATCAACTCCAGGAAGTGCAGAGAGTCCCATAAAGGGTAAATCCAAGGAGAAACACGCCAAGACACATATTAATCAAACTATTAAAAATTAAATACAAAGAAAAAATATTAAAAGCAGCAAGGGAAAATCAATAAAAAACATACAAGGGAATCCCCATAAGACTAACAGCTGATCTTTCAGGAGAAACTCTGCAAGCCAGAAGGGAGTGGCAGGATCTACTTACAGTGTTGAAAGGGAAAGACCTACAACCAAGATTACTCTATCCAGCAAGGATCTCATTCAGACTTGATGGAAAAATTAGAACCTTTACAGCTAAGCAAAAGTTAAGAGAATTCAGCACCACCAAACCAGCTTTACAACAAATGCTAAAGGAACCTCTCTAGGCAGGACACATGAGAGAAGGAGAAGACCTACAAAAACAAGCCTAAAACAATTAAGAAAATTGTAATAGGAACACACATATCAATAATTACCTTAAATGTAAATGGATTAAATGCTCCAACCAAAAGACATAGACTGGCTGAATGGATACAAAAACAAGACCTGTATATATGCTATCTACAGGAGACCCACTTCAGACCTAGGGACGCATACAGACTGAAAGTGTGGGGATGGAAAAAGATATTCCATGCAAATGGAAATCAAAGCTGGAGTAGCAATACTCATATCAGACAAAATAGACTTTAAAATAAAGACTACTACAAGAGACAAAGAAGGATACTACATAATGATCAAGGGACCAATCCAAGAAGAAGATATAACAATTGTAAATATTTATGCACCCAACATAGGAGCACCTCAATACATAAGGCAAATGCTATCAGCCATAAAAGGGGCAATCGACAGTAACACAATCATAGTAGGGGACTTTAACACCCCACTTTCACCAATGGACAGGTCATCCAAAATGAAAATAAATAAGGAAACACAAGCTTTAAATGACACATTAGACCAGATGGACTTAATTGATATTTATAGGACTATCCATATAAAAACAACATAATACACTTTCTTCTCAAGTGTACATGGAATATTCTCCAGGATAGATCATATCTTGGGTCACAAATCAAGACTCGGTAAATTTAAGAAAATTGGAATCATCTCAAGTATCTTTTCCGACCACAGTGCTATGAGACTAGGTATCAATTACAGGAAAAAAACAAACACATGGAGGCTAAACAGTGCGCTACTAAACAACCAAGAGATCATGGAAGAAATCAAAGAGTAAATCAAAAAATATCTAGAAGCAAATGACAATGAAAACATGATGACCCAGTTCTAAGAGGCAAGTTTATAGCAATACAATCCTACCTCAAGGAACAAGAAAAATCTCAAATAAACAACCTAACCCTGCACCTAAAGCAATTAGAGAAAGAACAAAAAAATCCCCAGAGTTAGCAGAAGGAAAGAAATTGTAAAGATCAGATCAGAAATAAGTGAAAAAGAAATGAAGGAAACAATAGTATAAAGATCAATAAAGCTAAAAGCTTGTTCTTTGAGGAGATAAATGAAATTGATAAACCATTAGCCAGACTCATCAAGAAAAAAAAGGAGAAGATTCAAATCAACAGAATTAGAAATGAAAAAGGAGAAGTAACAACTGACACTGCAGAAATACAAAGGATCTACAAGCAACTATATGCCAATAAAATGGACAACCTAGAAGAAATGGACAAATCCTTAGAAAAGTACAGCCTTCCAAGCCTGAACCAGGAAGAAATAGAAAATATGAACAGATCAATCACAAGCACTGAAATTGAAACTGTGATTAAAAATCTTCCAACAGGGCTTCCCTGGTGGCGCAGTGGTTGAGAGTCCGCCTGCCGATGCAGGGGACACGGGTTCATGCCCCGGTCTGGGAGGATCCCATATGCCGCGGAGCGGCTGGGCCCATGAGCCATGGCTGCTGGGCCTGCGTGTCTGGAGCCTGTGCTCTGCAACGGGAGAGGCCACAACAGTAAGAGGCCTGTGTACTGCAAAAAAAAAAAAAAAAAAAAAAAAAATCTTCCAACAAACAAAAGCCCAGGACCAGATGCCTTCACAGGTGAATTCTATCAAGCATTTAGAGAAGAGCTAACACCTATCCTTCTCAAACTCTCCCAAAATATAGCAGAGGGAGGAACACTCCCAAACTCATTCTATGAGGCAACCATCACCCTGATACCAAAACCAAACAAAGACAACACAAAAAAAGAAAACTACAGGCCAATATCGCTGATGAACATAGATGCAAAAATCCTCAACAAAATACTAGCAAACAGAATCCAACAGCACATTAAAAGGATCATACACCATGATCAAGTGGAGTTTGTCCCAGGAATGCAAGGATTCTTCAATATATGCAAATCAATCAATGCGGTACACCATGTTAACAAATTGAAGGACAAAACCATATGATCATCTCAATAGATGCAGAAAAAGCTTTTGACAAAATTCAACACCCATTTATCATAAAAACTCTCCAGAAAGTTGGCATACAGGGAACATATCTCAACATGATAAAAGCCATTTATGACAAACCCACAGCCAACATCATTCTCAATGGTGAAAAACTGAAACCATTTCCTCTAAGATCAGGAACAAGACAAGGGTGCCCACTCTCACCACTGTTACTCAACATAGCTTTTGAAGTTTTAGCCACGGCAGTCAGAGAAGAAAAAGAAATAAAAGGAATCCAAATTGGAAAAGTAGAAGTTAAACTGTCACTGTTTGCAGATGACATGATACTATACATAGAGAATCCTAAAGATGCTACCAGAAAACTACTAGAGCTAATCAATCAATTTGGTAAAGTAGTAGGATACAAAATAAATGCTCAGAAATCACTTGCATTCCTATACACTAACAATGAATCTGAAAGAGAAATTGAGGAAAAACTCCATTTACCTTTGCAACAAAAAGAATAAAATACCTAGGGATAAACCTACCTAAGGAGACAAAAGACCTGTATGCAGAAAACTATAAGACACTGATGAAAGAAATTAAAGACAATACAAACAGATGGAGAGATATACCATGTTCTTGGATTGGAAGACTTAACATTGTGAAAATGACTCTACTACCCAAAGCAATTTACAGATTCAGTGCAATCCCTATCAAACTACCAATGGCATTTTTCACAGAACCAAAACAAAAAATTTTACAATTTCTATGGAAACAGAAAAGTCCCCAAAGAGCCAAAGCAATCTTGGGAAAGAAAAATGGAGCTGGAGGAATCAGGCTCCCTGACTTCAGACTATGCTACAAAGCTACAGTAATCAAGCAATATGGTACTGGCACAAAAGCAGAAATATAGATCAGTTGAACAGGATAGAAAGCCCAGAGATAAACCCATGCACATATGGTCACTTTATCTTTGATAAAGGAAGTGAGAATATACAATGAAGAAAAGACAGTCTCTTCAAAATGTGGTGCTGGGAAAACTGGACAGCTACATGTAAAAGAATGAAATTAGCACACTCCCTAACACCATACACAAAAATAAACTCAAAATCAATTAAATACCTAAATGTAAGGCCAGACGCTCTAAAACTCTTAGAGGAATATGTAGGCAGAACACTCTGTGACATAAATCACAGCAAGATTCTTTTTGATCCACCTTCTAGAGAAATGGAAATTAAAAATTAACAAATGGGACCTAATGAAACTTAAAAGCTTTTGCACAGCAAAGGAAACCATAAACAAGACGAACAGACAACCCTCAGAATGGGAGAAAATATTTGTAAATGAAGCAACTGACAAAGGATTAATCTCCAAAATATAGAAAAGCAGGTCATACAGTTCAATATGAAAAAAACAAACAACCCAATCCAAAAATGGGCAGAAGACCTAAATAGACACTTCTCCAAAAAAGATATACAGATTGCCAACAAACACGTGAAAAGATGCTCAAAATCACTAATCATTAGAGAAATGCAAATCGGAAGCACAATGAGGTGTCACCTCACACTGGCCAGAATGGCCATCATCAAAAAATCTAGAAACAATAAATGCTGGAGAGGGTGTGGAGAAAAGGGAACCCTCTTGCACTGTTGGTGGGAGTGTAAATTGATACAGCCACTATGGAGAACAGTATGGAGGTTCCTTAAAAAACTAAAAATAGAACTACCATGTGACCCAGCAATCCCACTGCTGGGCATATACCCTGAGAAAACCGTAATTGAAAAAGACATGTATCACAATGTTCACTGCAGCACTATTTACAATAGCCAGGACATGGAAGCAACCTGAGTGTCCACTGACTGATGAATGGATAAAGAAGATGTGGTGTATATATACAGTGGAATATTACTCAGCCATAAAAAGAAATGAAATTGAGTTATTTGTAGTGAGGTTGGTGGACCTGGAGTCTATCATAAAGAGTGAAGTAAGTCAGAAAGAGAAAAACAAATACTGTATGCTAACACAGATATATGGACTCTAAAAAAAAATGGTTCTGATGAACCTAGGGGCCGGACAAGAATAAAGATGCAGAAGTAGAGAATGGATCTGAGGACTCGGGGAGGGGGGGAGGGTAAGCTGGAACGAAGTGAGAGAGTGACAGACATATATACACTGCCAAACGTAAAATAGATAGCTAGTGGGAAGCAGCCGCATAGCACAGGGAGGTCAGCTCAGTGCTCTGTGACCACCTAGAGGAGTGGGATAGGGAGGGTGGGAGGGAGATGCAAGAGGGAGGAGATATGGGGATATATGTATACAAATAGCTGATTCACTTTGTTATAAAGCAGAAACTAACCCACCATTGTAAAGCAATTATACTCCAATAAAGATGTTAGAAAAAAAGATGACAAAACAAAAAATATTTTAAAAAAAATGACTGAGAATTTCCTCAAATGAATGTCTGACACCAAAATCACAACATCAAAACAGAGAGGAAAATATGAATAGGAAATAAACTATTTACTATTGAGTAAATCAATATCTCTCAGGAACATTGATGCAAAAATCCTTAACAAAATACTAACAAATCAAATCCAACAATGTTTTGAGAGAATTGTATATCATTACTTAGAGTGATTAATCCCAGATATGTAAGGCTGGTTCATCAATCTAAAATCAAATAAATATCCATTAACAACACCCTAATGGAGACAATTATTATCATATCAATAGATTCAGAAGACCTTTGAAAAAATCTGGTTCCCGAAATTCTGCCTTGTTTTGAAGTCGTTTTCAGTTACTTACCCCAAGAGATATTTCTAGGCCAGCTGTCACTTATAGCCTCAAGGGCCTTGTTACTATGCAGTGCCTCTGAGCACAAGTTTTCAAGTTGTAGTTTCAGGAAAGGGCCACAAGGTGGCAGAATTTCTTCATGCCCCACTTGGGTTACTGGGGCAAACTGAGCCTTAGGGAAAGTCCTGCTCCTGTTGGAAATTAGAGTGAAATGTGCCTGTCCGAACACCCAAGGACTTGTGTCTCATTCCTTCTCCCTCACTTACCCTTCATCCCCTGGACGAGTCTCAAGGCTTGCAAAACCGCCTGTTGAGTGTGCTGTCTTCTGGAGGTCTGGAGACTCTAAGGAAAGAGGTTGGAAGTGGGAACCACGCCACCAGATGAGTGGAGATTAGGTGACTTTTCAAACCTCTTCCAGCCCAGAGGGTCCACCATACTTTGGGTGTCCGAGGCATGTTTTAGCTGTAGCGGGCCTTGCCTGGATCTGGAGATTGTGGCCCCATGCAGTGGGGAGCAGGCAGTACAGGTCCAAGGGGGCTGCATTTGCTGGAACATCCTCCCCGGCACCCCCAGCTCCACAACAGTCCAGGCTTTTGGACCCAAAACAGCTCTAGCTCTAGGGATGTGACACCAGCTTGGGTCACCATCCCTGAATAAATTTCGTAACCCTTCCTGCTTCTTTTTCTAATTTAATTTTAATTATATAAGGGAGTATAGCTGTATATATGTATATGTATGTATGTATATGGAGTATATGTATATATATGTATATGTATAATTATATAATGGAGTATAGCTGATGTACAATGTTGTGTTTCTTTTTGGTGTACAACAATTTGATTCACTTACACAAAAACGTCTATATATTCTTTTTCAGATTCTTACATATTTTTATATATTCTTTTTTGGTTATTACAATGTGTTATGTCAAGTTCCGTGCGCTACAGAGTAGGTCTTATTGATTATCTATTTTCTCTATATAAGCGTATGTGTGCTTATTCAACTGCCTAATTGATGCCTCACCCACACCTTTCCTTTTGGTAGCCATAAGTTTCTTTGCTAAGTCTGTGACTGTTTCTGATTTGTAAGTTAGTTCATTTGTATCGATTTTTAGATTCCACCTATAAATGATATTATATGATTTATCTTTCTCTGTCTGACTTATGTCACTTAGTATGATCGTATCTAGGTCCATCGGAGTTGTTGCAACTGGCCTTGTTTCATTCATTTCATGGCTAATATTCTATTGTATATATGTATCACATCTTCTTTATACATTCATCCTTTGATGGACAGTTTTGTTGCTTAAAAGTTTAGGCTCTTGTAAACAGTGCGACAGTGACCGCTGGGGGTGCATGTGTCTTGTCGATTTATAGCTTTCCCCGTATATAAAACCGGGATTGGAATTGCCGGATCCTCTGGTAGCTCTATTTTTAGATTCTTAAGGAACCTCCCTAGGGTTCTTCAGAGTGGCTGTTAGCAATCTACATTCCCATCAAGTGCGTAGCAGGGCTCCCTTTTCTCCAAGCCTTCTCCTGCATTTCTTCTTTTGAGGCTTTGTGGTGATGGCCATTCTGAATGGTGAGAGGTGATACCTCCTTGTTGTGTTTTTTGCATTTCCCTCTAATTTGGGATCTTGAGCAGCTTTTCATAGACCTTTTTTTTTTCTTTAAAACAAAACACAACACTGAGTGAAATTTACCCCTTGAAAGCTGGTTCCTGAAATTCTGCCTGTTTCAAGTCATTTTCGATTACTAACCCCAAGACGCAGGTGTCGTTTACAGCCTCCAGGGCCTTTTGATTACGCAGTGCCCCCAAGCACCAGTTTTCAAGTTGTTGTTTGGGGAAACGGCCACAAAGGGGCGGGATTTCTTCATGCCCCACTCTGGTTATTGGGGCCACCTGAGCCTTAGGGGAAATCCTCTTCCTGATTGGAAATGAGAGTGGAATGTGACTGTCCAGACACGGAAGAGCTTGTGTCTCATTCCTTCTCCCTGCTAACCATCATGCCCCAGACAAATTCCAAGCTGTGCAAAACTGCCTTTTGAGGGTGATGTCTTCTGCAGGTGGGGCAACTCTCAGGAATAGAGGCCAGAGCTGGGAACCCCACTACCAGGAGTTGTGGAAACCATGTATCTTTTCAAATCTCTTCCAGCCCAGAGGTCCACCATCCTTTGGGTGTCCGAGGTATGTTTTAGCTGGTGGGGGGGGGCCACCTGACCTGGAGATTTTGGACCCATGTAGTGGGACCAGGCAGTACAAGTCCAAGGGGGCTCCAATTGCTGGCACGTCCTCCCCGGCTCGCTCAGCCCCATGACAGTGCAGCTTTGGGTCCCAAGCCAGCTCTGGCTCCAGGGATGTATTGCCAAGTTGGGTCACTGCGCCGCAAGCCATTTAGTAACCATCTCTCTCTCTTTTTTTTGCAATTTAATTATATAATGGAGTCAAGCTGATTTACAGCGTTGTGTGTCTTTTTGGTGTAGAGCAACTTGAATCACTTACACAGAGGCGTCTATATATTCTTTTTCGGATTCCTTTTCCATTGTGGTTATTACAGTGTGTTGAGTCCAGTTCCCTGTGCTCTACACTAGGTCCTTATTGATTATCTATTTTCTCTATATAAGGGTATGGATACTAATTTAACCCCCTCATTTATGCCTCCCCCCACCTTTCCCTTTTGTCCCGTAAGTTTATTTTCTAAGTCTGTGACTCTGTTTCTGTGGTGCAAGTTAGTTCATTTGTATCAATTTTTAGATTCCACCTATAAGTGATATCATATGACATATCTTCCTCTGTGTGACTTGCGTCAGTTCCTTCGATCATATCTAGGTCCCTGCAAGTTGCAGCAAATGGACTTATTTCATTCACTTCATGCTTGAGTAATTTTCCTTTGTATATATGTACAACGTCTTCTTTACCCGTTCATCCTTCCATGGACACTTTTGTTGCTTCCAAGCCTTTGCTCTTGGTAACAGTGCTACAGTGAACGTTGGGGTGCATGTGTCTTGTCGATTTAGGGTTTTTCCTGGATATACACCCAGGAGTGGAATTGCCGGATCCTCTGGTAGCTCTATTTTTAGATTTTTACGGCACCTCCATACTGTTCCACAGGGGCTGTTAGCAATTTACATTCCCACCAACAGTGGAGCAGGGATCCTTTTTCTCCACGCCCTCTCCAGCATTGCTTGTCCTAGACTTCGTGAAGATCGCCTTTCTGAATGGTGCGAGGTGATAGCTCCTTGCATTGTTGATTTGCATCTTCCTAAGTATTAGCGATGTTGAGCACCTTTTCATGTGCTCTTTTTAAAACAGTGTGAGTAAACTTTACCTTTTGAAATTGGGTTCCTGAAACTCTGTTCTGTTTCAAAGTCAGTTTTGATTACCTACCACAAGACTTTTTTTTTTTTTTTTTTTTGCGGTACGCGGGCCTCTCACTGTTGTGGCCTCTCCCATTGTGGAGCACAGGCTCCGGACGCACAGGCTCAGCGGCCATGGCTCACGGGCCTAGCTGCTCTGCGGCATGTGGGATCTTCCCAGACCAGGGCACGAACCCGTGTCCCCTGCATTGGCAGGCGGACTCTCAACCACTGCGCCACCAGGGAAGCCCCACAAGACATTTTTTGAGAGCAGGAATCATTTAGAGTGCTGCAGGCCCTGGGAATATGCAGTGCCCCTAAGCACCAGTTTTCATGTTGTTGTTTTGGGAAACAGCCACAAGGGGCAGGATTTCTTCAACCTGAGCCTTTTGGAAAGTTTTGTTCTTGGGCTGTAAATTTCAGTGGAATGTGCGTGTCCAAAACCCAAGGGCTGGTGTCTCATTCCTTCTCACGACTTACCCATTATTCCCTGGACATATCCCAGCTTTGCCAAACCTACTATTGAGGGCGCTGTCTTCCGGAGGTGGGGCAACTCCTAGGAAAAAGGCTGGAGGTGGGAACCGCACCACCAGAACATGTGGAGACCAGGTGACTTTTCAAAACTCAACCAGAGCAGGGGGCCACCATCCTTTGAGTGTCCCAAGCATGTTTTAGCTGTAGGGGGACTCACCTGTATGTGGAGACTGTGGCCCCATGCAGTGGGGAGCAGGCAGTACAGGTCCAAGGGGGCTGCATTGGCTGGAACATCCTCCCCGGCACCCCCAGCTCCACAGCAATCCAGACTTGGGACCCAAATGGGTCTGTCTCCAGGGATGTGACACCAGCCCTTTCACCACACCTGAACGAATTTATTGACCATTTCTCTCTCTATTTTTTAAAATTGAATTTAATTTTATAACAGAGTATGGTTGATTTACAATGTTGTGTTTCTTTTTGGTGTACATCAACTTGATTCACTTATAGAGATGTCTATATATTCTTTTTCGAATTTTTTTCCCATTGAGGTTATTTACAGTGTGTTGAGTTCCATGTGCTATACAGCAGATTCTTGACGATTATCTATTTTCTATATGTAAGTTTCTATGTACCAATTCCAACCTCCTAATTTAAGCCACCCCCATACCTTTCCCCTTTGGTAACCATAACTTTGTTTTCTAAGTCTCTGACTCTGTTTCTGTTTTGTAAGTTTGTTCATTTGTATCAATTTTTAGATTCCACCTATTAGTGATATATGATATTTATCTTTCTCTGTCTGACTTATGTCACTTAGCATGATTGTATATAGGTCCATCCAAGTTGATGCGAATGGCCTTATTTCATTCATTTCATGGCTGAGTAATATTCCATTGTATACATGTACCACATCTTCTTTATCCATTCATCCTTCCATGGACACTTTGCTTGATTCAAAGTCTAGGCTCTTGTAAACAGTTCTACAACAAGCGTTGGGGTGCATGTATCTTGTCGATTTATGGTTTTCCCCGGATATATGCCCAGGAGTGGAATTGCTGGATCCTCTGGTAGCTCTATTTATAGATATTTAAGGAACCTACATAGTGTTCTCCAGAGTGGCTGTTAGCCATGTACATTCCCACCAACAGTGTAGCAGAGTTCCCTGTTCTCCACGCCCTCTCCAGCATTTCTTGTCTTAGACTGTGAAGATGGCCATTCTGACTGGTGACAGGTGATACCTCGTTGTAGTGTTGATTTGCATTTCCCTCATAATTTGCAATGTTGAGCACTTTTCCATGTTGTCATTTTTAAAAGTTGAGTAAACTTTACCTCTTCAAATCTGGCTCATGAAATTCTGCCTTGTTTTAAGTCATTTTCCATTACTTACCCCAAGATGTAGGTGCTATTTACAGGGTCTTGCGAATATGCAGTGACCCTAAGCACTGGTTTTCAAGTTGTTGTCTGTGGAAATGGCCACAGAGTGGCAGGATTTCTTCGAAGCCCAGCTCTGGTTACTCTGGCAACCAGAGCCTTTGTGGAAGTCCTGTTTGGGGGTTGTAAATTAGAGTGGAATCTGACAGAAAAAACTCCCAAAACTTGTGTCTCATCACTTCTTTTTTTTAATTTAATTTTTATTTTTTCTTGGGGTAACAGTGATATACAATGTTATGTGTTTCAAAGGTGTACAGAATCTTTCATTTATACATATAGATATATCTGTTCTTCTCCAGATTCTTTTCCCATATAGGTTATTACAGAATGTTGAGTAGAACTCCCTTGTTATACGTAGGTCCTTGTTGATTATCTATTTTATATGTAATAGTTTCTATTTGTAAATCCCCGCTTCCTAATTTATCCCTTCCCCACATCTTTCCCCTTTGGTAACCATAATTTTATTTTCTACTTTTGTGATTCTGTTTCTCTTTTGTCAATTGGTTCACTGGTATTAATTTTTAGATTCCACCTCTAAGTGGTATCATACAATATTTGTCTTTTTCTTTCCGACTTACTTCACTTAGTATGATTACAACTAGGTTCATCTGTGTTGCTGCATTTGCCATTATTTCATTCTTTTCATGCCTGAACAATATTCCACTGTGGACATGTGCCACTTTTTCTTTATCCATTCATTGGTCAATGGACATTTTGTTTGCTTCCATGTCTTGGCTATTGTAAATCTTGCTGCAGTGCACGTTTGGGTGCATCTTTTCGAATTCTGGTCTTTAGATACACACCCAGCAATTGGACTGCCAGATCATATGGTAGCTCAATTTTTACCTTTTAAAGCTACCTCCATTCTGTTCTCATTAGTGGCTGCTACCAGTTTACATCCCACCAGCAGCATAAGAGGGTACCAATTTCTCCACCACCTCTTCAGCGTTTGTAGATATTGTGCTGATGGCCATTCTAACTGGTGTGAGGTGATACCTCTTTGTATTTTGGATTTGCCTGACTCTAATAATTAGTGATGTTGAGCAGTTTTTCATGTGCTTTATGAAAAAAAAAAAAACGGTGTGAGTAGAAGTCACCTCTTGAAATTGTCTTCTTGAAAGTTTGCCCTGTGTTGAATTTTCCTGTCGATTCCTGACCGCAGGACATTTTTTGAGGGCAGGTGTCATTTACAGCCCTGCAGTCCTTGTGAATATTATGTGACCATTAGCACTAGGTTTAAAGCTGCTGTTGCGGGAAACGGCCACAAGGTGGCAGGATTTCTCAATTCCCCACTCTGGTTACTAGGGCAACAGAGCCTTCCTGGAAGTCCTGTTCCTTTGTTGTAAATTGGAGTGGAATGTGCCAGGACAAACCCCCAAAAGCTTATGTCTCATTACTTCTTTGTTTTTTTAATTTAATTTTTATTTTCTATCAGAGTAAATTTGATTACAATGTTGTGTTTGTTCTTGGTGTACAGAACCTGGTTCATTTTATGCATATACATATATCTATTCATCTACCGATCCTGTTCCCATGTAGGTTATTACAGACGGTTGAGTAGACCTCCCTTGCAATTAGGTAGGTCCTTTTTTTTTTTTTTTTTTTTTTGAGGTACGCGGGCCAATCACTGTTGTGGCCTCTCCCATTGCGGAGCACAGGCTTCCAGACGCGCAGGCTCAGCGGCCATGGCTCATGGGCCCAGCTGCTCCGCGGCATGTGGGATCTTCCTGGACCGGGGCACAAACCCGTATCCCCTGCATCGGCAGGCGGATTCTCAACCACTGCGCCACCAGGGAAGCCCGAGGTAGGTACTTTTTTTTTTTTAAATTATGTCTTTTTGCTGCAGTTAACAAGCAAAGCCCTGCCTTTCTTTCTTTCTTTCTTTTTTCTTCGGCGGTACGCGGGCCTCTCACTGTTGTGGCCTCTCCCGTTGCAGAGCACAGGCTCCGGACGCGCAGGCCCAGCGACCATGGCTCACGGGCCCAGCCGTTCCGCGGCATGCGGGATTTCCCAGACCGGGGCACGAACCCGCTTCCCCTGCATCGGCAGGCGGACTCTCAACCACTGCGCCACCAGGGAAGCCCGGTAGGTCCTTTTTGATATATTTATTTTATCTGTATTAGTATATGTATGTTAACCCCCATATCCTAATTTATCCATTCCTCCCACCTTTCCTTTTGGTTAACCATAAGTTTGTTTTCTAAGTCGTTGAGTATCTTTCTCTGTGGAAATACATTCATTGGTGTCAATTTTTAGATAACATCTATACATGATATCATAGGATGTTTGTCTTTCTTGTTCTTACTTCACATATGATTATCTCTAGGCTCATCTATGGTGCTGAAAACAGCATGGTTTCATTCTTTTCCGTGGCTAATATTCCATTGGCTACATGTACCACTTCTTGTTTGTCCATTCATCTGTTGATGGCCATTTTGATTGCTTCCATATCTTGGCTATTGTAAATCTTGCTGTAGTGGACGTTTGGGTGCCTGTGTCTCTTCCATTCTGGTCTTTTCAGGTTATAGGCCCAGTAGTGGGTCTGCAGGATCATATGGAATTTTTACTTTTTAAAGTCACCTCCGTTCTGTTCTCCTTAGTGGCTGTTACCAGTTTACATCTCTCCAACAGCATAGGAAGGTATGCATTTCTCCACCACCCCTTCAGCATTTCTTGTTTGTAGACCTTTTGCTGATGGCCTTTCTGACTGATGAGGGGTGATGCCTCTTTGTTGTTTGGATTTGCATGTCTCTAATTATTCATGATTTTGAGCATTTTTCCACGTCCTTTTTTATTGTTTTTGTTTTTTTAAAGAGTAACAAATTCTGTTGTTTTAAACCACTGGTTTGCAACAGTTTGTTTTGGCATACCTAGGAAACAATTACAGGGCTTTTATAATCGGTGAAAATTAAACTATGTAGTGCTTGTAATGATCTTTCTCCACCTTTCAATATTAAACTGTGCCTTATTCCGTATGGAGTAATTTAAGGAAAAGGCATAATGTTCCATGCCACCAACTAGATTTACTCAGAAAAACCTGGAACTTTGAAAAATACAACTTAAGACATTAAGCTACCATTGCGGGGGCTTTTCTTTGTTTACATAGGTTGCTCACAGACCTTAGATGAATAACTATAAAGATCACTAAGAATAAAGCAACGTAAGAGACAGTGGACATCAATGTTAAATTCAGTGAACTTTCTACCAAATATATATATATAATTTGAGATGCCAATGAGTAAAAAGAATAGAAACTTAATTATGCAAACTCAGAAAAGGCTTCTGAAATGTTACTTTAGCTGTGACAGAGAATAATCACTTTAAACGTAATTGCTCTACATTTACTGGTAGGAACTAAAATATCTCTTTCGAGCCCCATCTTCCCTTGCCAATGCCCTCATACAAATGTTGCATTATGGATTTTTGCACTTTATGAAATTTAAATTCCTTAGTGATTTTCAGCACAATCATTCACACAAATAAAACAGATGTATGGCAACTCAATCCTATTATCATTGATTAATAACTGAGAATCATACATGATATGGACAAATAGATGTATATACAATTACATGCATATTTTCATATATGCTTATATTATTTATAGAAACATACATTTACATTAGCTTGAATATTATTATATGATAGTAGACAGATGCACATATAAAGTTAACTTTATTTGCTTAAGAACCAATATATTTTATTGTAAAGAAGTACATATGGAAGGAAAAGAATATCTGCTAAGAGCTACTTTTTTTTTTTTTAAGAACTGTTTCTTTTTAAATTTGGGTAATGATAAAATTGATCCTTCAACAGCCTTTAAAAATAATATAGGCTAAAAAATTAAATTTTGTAATTGAAATAATTTACCATCATTATTGAAATTAAGAAAATATATTAAAGAGAGTCTTAACTCTTCAGTGATTGCTTTAGAACCACAAAGGCATTACAAAGGAAGAACAGATATGGGCTCTCAAAAGAAATCAATTCTTGAGTTTCTCAATCCAATACTTATTCCTAAAATCACTATATTCCTTTGAAGTAACTAAATTGAATATAAAAGCTGCAAATAGAAGGTAACCACCCATACAGAACATTTTGGTAGACTTAAAGGAGTTTTAGGATATCTGCCTCCATAAATAAGTAGGCAATAAATCAGAAAGACATTGATATAGACATATAATAATAAAACTGAAAGGTCAGAAGGCACATTCTGAAGAATACAATCTTGTAAATAAAAGAGAATGAAGGTTTACTAATAAGGTAAAATTCTCAAGAAATGCTTATTTGAGGCTTAGAAAATTTTTAAATTACACATTTAAATCTTATGCAAAAACAAAAAAAATGCTTTTTTAGTGCTTTTTATCACTTAGTTCTAAAAAAAGAATGTTAAAAAAATTCATAACAGAAATAAAAGAAAATTTCTTCCATTTTAAATATTCTATGAAATATTCTATGAAATTCTATATTCATTTTCTCCTAATTTTCCTTAAACTTAAAAAAAATGACATTAGTGTAGTATAGAGTTCACTGTAGATTCAGTGCTATTTTCTTTATCCTGCTTTTCTTCCTTATGTGGTGAATCTAGTTCATTTCTATTTTCCTCCTCACTGGAATCACTGTTCAATCCACCTTCAACTCTGGTGAACTTCTTGTCATGTGAAGAACTTTCACAGGCTTTGTCTGTGGGAACAGCTCCTTTTCTTTGGGGTAAGATAGTGAAAAATGCTTCTTGCCAGTCTCTTGTTTCTAGGTATTCCAGAATAATCTCAAACACTGCAACAAAGACAAACTCCATGTGTTTCTTAACCTAGTCCATCACAATGGTGCATGCTTTAAAACACACTGCTTTTGTGTTAAGGGTGCTAGTATGTCCTAATAACTACTTTGTTCTTACTACTTCTTTCCCCTGTATTAGCTGTCAGAGCCAATAGGCCTAAGGCTCTCAAGGCTGCTACCTCTTTTGTAGCTTTTTCTCATTTCAGTTCTTAAGCACGCAGAGGTTTATCATTATCTGTTGTCAATTATAATAGACAGAGGACCTTTTTTGTTTCCTTCCTATTCTTTGTTCCTTCCACTTCTTTATCCTTTATGTGCTAACATAAAACTAGAAAAAAAAAAGGGTCACCGTTAACCTAAATTTCTTCTATCTTTCCTATATAGTGCCACTCACACTGGGGAGTGTCTTGCCTGCTTTTTTTTTTTTAAATACTATCTCCAATGTCCTTTCACTTTAATACACTGCTGGGGGAGATTTGGATTACTTTATGATAGAAAAGTAATTTCCACTAATTTAGCAAAAGTCTTAGAAGAAGTTCATTCCTTGAATCAATAAGTTTGTTTCTATAACTCCCTAGAGCCTGCTATAGAGAAATTTTAAAAGCCCAATTAGTAGTTGTGTACTAACAAAAATCTCTCTCTACTAAAAAATTTTTAGAAAGCAAAACTCCAGACTTAAGTCTGAGGATGTCTATTACAAGGATATTTACAATAGTAAAAAGAAAAAAAATATCAACAACAGGAGAATGGTTACATTATTGTGTATTTAGATGAAGGAAAATTACATAGCCACTAACAGTGATTCAATAAATATAATAATAAATGGGGGGGAAATACCCCGGATTTATAACATTTTATGCAATAGAGTAAGAATCCAATTATGTAATAAATAATATTATATATGCATAGGAAAATAACTGGAAGAAAACACACCAAAAACTTTCTACAAAGTATTTCTGCATAGTGAAATTACACCTATTTATTTTTCTTTATACTTTTGTACATTATCAAAGTTTTCTAAAGTATGCATATATTATTCAAACAAATCATAAATGATTACATTTTATAATTTTGTACCCCAAATTGTGTGTTTTCCAAAGGTGTATATTTTCTACTTGTCCAAAATGTAAATGTAATGTTATTTTTCACAGTGTTCACTCAGGTACATTTTCAGTTTATCCCCTTATAGCTTACCATGATTAATTGCCAAAACTTTTCTACTATTCATCTTCACGAAATTTCCAAGGGGGAGCTGTGCATGATCAATTCCATGTTCTGATGCTTGTTTATACGTGAGTCCCTAAAACAAAGACACTGTAACTTGGGCTAGAACATTATGTTATTTAAAGTTAAAGTCTATGAAAGAATAAATAATTTTTAGGAAAGACTTTAGTTCAGAGAATATAATCTGAAAAAGTGTGTGTGTACGTTTAACCACTAATTTGGAAACATTCTCTTGACAATAAGTATAGTTAGAATGTTGCTGGCATTTGTCTTAACCAATTTACAAACGAGGAAACCAAAGACATTATGCTCTCTGTCCCGTCACAAAGTTCCTCAGTGGCAGAACCAAAGGAAAAACCTGGCTCATGCTTCCTGACTCAAATAGCTTCTCATCACGCCACACTGCCTTTCTTTCTTAAAGTACACAAACTGAATTCCTAGAGAAGCATCATCATTCTTCCCATGAATTTAAAAGACAAAACTATGTTTCAATTACGTAACACTAAGAGGCACAAATGGCAAACACAAATTAAATAAAAACCTGAATTGAAAAAAATGTTCAACTGCCTATAAATTTTATTTTTCCCTTTCTGTCAATTAAAAGAATGCTGAATATAAATTTTCTCTCTTCCTTAAAGCCTGGGTCTAATCAGGACTGAAAGAACAAAAGAGGAAGAAGAGCTAAATTTCTCAACCAATAGTTTGCATGTTTTATTTTTTAATTTTTTTTTTTTTTTGCTGTACGCAGGCCTCTCACTGTTGTGGCCTCTCCTGTTGCGGAGCACAGGCTCTGGACGCGCAGGCTCAGCAGCCACGGCTCACGGCACCAGCCGCTCCGTGGCACGTGGGATCTTCCTGGCCAGGGCACGAACCTGTGTCCCCTGCATCAGCAGGTGGACTCTCAACCACTGCACCACCAGGGAAGCCCTATTTAAAAAATTTTTATAGCACTGACCTCACTGGATTGCAGTGAGGATAAAGCAAACTAATATATGCAAAATGCTTTGCTTAGCTAGAAAGGTGACTGAAATATTGTAGGCACTCAAACATCAACTATCAGTATTTACTATCAAGAAAATTGATATTACTATCAAGAAAACTGATATATCAATTTTAAGTATGAGCAAGAGCAAAAATAAAAACTTAATAGTACCTTGTGATGGTTGTGATCTACTAATCCTCCAATCACATAGGCCTTTGATTCATCTAATTCCTTTAGTACATTAGGTGAATCTGATGTAAGATAAATCAGGTCTTCTTTCTGTATGAATTCACTGTAGTGCTCTGGTTTGATGTGGATATCCTTTAAAACACAAGGGGAGATTAAGAGCGCTGCTTAAAGGAGCTCCAGAGACGGGCGCGAGCCACAGCTAACAGCGCGGACACAGAGACGGGCATGAGACACTAAGGCTGCTGCTGCCACCACCAAGAAGCCTGTGTGTGAGCACAGGTCACTCTCCACACCTCCCTTCCGGGGAGCCTGTACAGCCTGCCACTGCCAGGGTCCTGGGATCCAGGGACAACTTCCCCGAGAGAACGCACGGTACACTTCAGGCTGGTGCAATGTCAGGCCGGCCTCTGCCGCCACAGGCTTGCCCCAGACTCCATACCCCTCCCTCCCCCCGGCCTGAGTGAGCCAGAGCCCCAGAATCAGCAGCTCCTTTAACCCCGTCCTGTCTGAGCGAAGAATAGACGCCCTCCGGCGACCTACATGCAGAGGCGGAGGCAAATCCAAAGCTGAACCCCAGGAGCTGTGCGAACAAAGAAGAGAAAGGGAAATCTCTCCCAGCAGCCTCAGGAGCAGCGGATTAAAACTCCACAATCAACCTGATGTACCCTGCATCTGTGGAATATACCTGAATAGACAACGAATCATCCCAAATTGAGGAGGTGGACTTTGAGAGCAAGATTTATTATTTGTTCACCTTATCCACTTTTTGTGAGTGTGTATGTGTATGCTTCTGTGTGAGATTTTGTCTGTATAGCTTTGCTTTCAACATTTGTCCTCGGGTTCTATCCATCCGTTTTTTTTTGTTTGTTTTACTTTTTAAAAATATTTTTTTCTTAATAATTATTTTTTTATTTTAATAACTTTATTTTATTTTCTTTCTCTCTTTCTCTCTCTCTCTTTCTCTCTTTCCTTCTTTCTACTTTTTCTCCCTTTTATTCTGAGCCGTGTAGATGAAAGGCTCTTGGTGCTGCAGCCAGGAGTCAGGGCTATGCCTCTGGGGTGGGAGAGCCAACTTCAGGACACTGGTCCACAAGGGACCTCCCAGCTCCACATAATATCAAATGGCAAAAATCTCAAAGAGATCTCCATCTCAACACCAACACCCAGCTCCACTCAACGACAAGCAAGCTACAGTGCTGGACACCCTATGCCAAACAACTAGCAAGACAGGAACACAACCACACCCATTAGCAGAGAGGCTGCCTAAAATCATAAGTGCACAGACACCCCAAAACACAACACCAGACATGGACCTGCCCACCAGAAAGACAAGATCCAGCCTCATCCACCAGAACACAGGCACTAGTCCCCTCCACCAGGAAGCCTACACAACCCACTGAACCAACTTTAGCCACTGGGGACAGACACCAAAAACAACAGGAACTACGAACCTGCAGCCTGCAAAAAGGAGACCCCAAACACAGTAAGATAAGCAAAATGAGAAGACAGAAAAACACACAGCAGATGAAGGAGCAAGATAAAAACCCACCAGACCTAACAAATGAGGAAATAGGCAGTTAACCTGAAAAAGAATTCAGAATAATGATAGTAAAGATGATCCAAAATCTTGGAAACAGAATAGAGAAAATGCAAGAAACATTTAACAAGGACCTAGAAGAACTAAAGATGAAACAAGCAACGATGAACAACACAGTAAATGCAATGAAAAATATTCTAGAAGAGATCAATAGCAGAATAACTGAGGCAGAAGAATGGATAAGTGACCTGGAAGATAAAGTAGTGGAAATAACTACTGCAGAGCAGAATAAAAAAGAAAGAATGAAAAGAACTGAGGACAGTCTGAGACCTCTGGGACAACATTAAATGCACCAACATTTGAACTATAGGGGTTCCAGAAGATGAAGAGAAAAAGAAAGGGACTGAGAAAATATTTGAAGAGATTATAGTTGAAAAATTCCCTAATATGGGAAAGGAAATAGTTAATCAAGTCCAGGAAGCACAGAGAGTCCCATACAGGAAAATCCAAGGAGAAACACGCCAAGACACATATTAATCAAACTGTCAAAAATTAAATACAAAGAAAACATATTAAAAGCAGCAAGGGAAAAACAACAAATAACACACAAGGGAATCCCCATAAGGTTAACAGCTGATCCCTCAGCAGAAACTCTGCAAGCCAGAAGGGAGTGGCAAGACATATTTAAAGTGATGAAGGAGAAAAACCTGCAACCAAGATTACTCTACCCAGCAAGGATCTCATTCAGATTTGATGGAGAAATTAAAACCTTTGCAGACAAACAAAAGCTGAGAGAGTTCAGCACCACCAAACCAGCTTTACAACAAATGCTAAAGGATCTTCTCTAGGCAAGAAACAAAAGAAAAGACCTATAATAACAAACACAAAAGAATTAAGAAAATGGGAATAGGAACATACATATCGATAATTACCTTAAATGTAAATGGATTAAATGCTCCCACCAAAAGACACAGACTGGCTGAATGGATACAAAAACAAGACCCATATATATGCTGTCTACAAGAGACCCACTTCAGACCTAGAGACACATACAGACTGAAAGGGAGGGGATGGGAAAAGATATTCCATGCAAATGGAAACCAAAAGAAAGCTATTCTCATATAAGATAAAACAGACTTTAAAATAAAGACTATTAGAAGAGACAAAGAAGGACACTACATAATGATCAAGAGATCGATCCAAGAAGAAGATATAACAATTGTAAATATTTATGCACCTAACATAGGAGCAGCTCGATACATAAGGCAAATACTAACAGCCATAAAAGGGTATGTCGACAGTAACACAATCATAGTAGGGGACTTTAACAGCCCACTTTCACCAATGGACAGATCATCCAAAATGAAAATAAATAAGGAAACACAAGCTTTAAGTGATACATTAAACAAGATGGACTTAATTGATATTTATAGGACATTCCATCCCCAAACAATAGAATACACATTTTTCGCAAGTGCTCATGGAACATTCTCCAGGATAGATCATACCTTGGGTCATAAATCAAGCCTCGGTAAATTTAAGAAAATTGAAATGGTATCAAGTATCTTTTCCGCCCGAAATGCTATGAGACTAGACATCAATTACAGGAAAATATCTGTAAAAAATACAAACACATGGAGGCTAAACAATACACTACTTAATAACAAAGTGATCACTGAAAAAATCAAAGAGGAAATAAAAAAATACCTAGAAACAAATGACAATGGAGACAAGACGACCCAAAACCTATGGGATGCAGCAAAAGCAGTTCTAAGAGGGAAGTTTATAGCAATACAATCCTGCCTTAAGAAACAGGAAACATCTCGAATAAACAACCTAACCTTGCACCTAAAGCAATTAGAGAAAGAAGAACAAAAAAAACCCAAAGTTAGCAGAAGGAAAGAACTCATAAACATCAGATCATAAATAAATGAAAAAGAAATGAAGGAAATGATAGCAAAGATCAATGAAGCTAAAAGCTGGTTCTTTGAGAAGATAAACAAAATTGATAAACCATTAGCCAGACTCATCAAGAAAAAAAGGGAGAAGACTCAAATCAATAGAATTAGAAATGAAAAAGGAGAAGTAACAACTGACACTGCAGAAATACAAAAGATCATGAGATTACTACAAGCAACTCTATGCCAGTAAAATGGACAACCTGGAAGAAATCGACAAATTCTTAAAAATGCACAACCTGCCAAGACGGAATCAGGAATAAATAGAAAATATGAACAGACCAATCATAAGCACTGAAATTGAAACTGTGATTAAAAATCTTCCAACAAACAAAAGCCCAGGGCCAGATGGCTTCACAGTCGAATTCTATCAAATATTTAGAGAAGAGCTAACACTTATCCTTCTCAAACTCTTCCAAAATATAGCAGAGGGAGGAACACTCCCAAACTCATTCTATGAGGCCACCATCACCCTGATACCAAAACCAGACAAGGATGTCACAAAGAAAGAAAACTACAGGCCAATATCACTGATGAACATAGATGCAAAAATGCTCAACAAAATACTAGCAAACAGAATCCAACAGCACATTAAAAGGATCATACACCATGATCAAGTGGGGTTTATTCCAGGAATGCAAGGATTCTTCAATATATGCAAATCAATCAATGTGATACACCATATTAACAAATTGAAGGAGAAAAACCACATGGTCATCTCAATAGATGCAGAGAAAGCTTTTGAGAAAATTCAACATCCATTTATGATAAAAAACCTCCAGAAAGTAGGCATAGAGGGAACTTACCTCAACATAATAAAGGCCATATATGAAAAACCCACAGCCAACATCGTCCTCAATGGTGAAAAACTGAAAGCATTTCCACAAGATCAGGAACAAGACAAGGTTGCCCACCTCACCACTCTTATTCAACATAGTTTTGGAAGTTTCAGCCACAGCAATCAGAGAAGAAAAGAAAATGAAAGGAATCCAAATTGGAAAAGAAGAAGTAAAGCTGTCACTGTTTGCAGATGACATGATACTACACATAGAGAATCCTAAAGATGGTACCAGAAAACTACTAGAGCTAATCAATGAATTTGGTAAAGTAGCAGGATACAAAATTAATGCACAGAAATCTCTGGCATTCCTATTCACTGATGAAAAATCTGAAAGTGAAATCAAGAACACACTCCCATTTACCATTGCAACAAAAAGAATAAAATATCTAGGAATAAACCTACCTAAGAAGACAAAAGACCTGTATGCAGAAAATTATAAGACACTGATGAAAGAAATTAAGGATGATACAAATAGATGGAGAGATATACCATGCTCCTGGATTGGAAGAATCAATATTGTGAAAATGACTCTACTACCCAAAGCAATCTACAGATTCAATGCAATCCCTATCAAACTACCAATGACATTTTTCACAGAACTAAAACAAAAAATTTCACAATTTGTATGGAAACACAAAAGACCCCGAATAGGCAAAGCAATCTTGAGAACGAAAAACGGAGCTGGAGGAATCAGGCTTCCCGACTTCAGACTATACTACAAAGCTACAGTAATCAAGACAGTATGGTACTGGCACAAAAACAGAAAGATAGATCAATGGAACAGGATAGAAAGCCCAGAGATAAACCCACGCACATATGGTCACCTTATCTTTGATAAAGGAGGCAGGAATGTACAGTGGAGAAAGGACAGCCTCTTCAATAAGTGGTGCTGGGAAAACTGGACAGGTATGTGTTAAAGTATGAGATTAGATCACTCCCTAACACCATACACAAAAATAAGCTCAAAATGGATTAAAGACCTAAATGTATGGCCAGAAACTATCAAACTGTTAGAGGAAAACATAGAACACTCTATGACATAAATCACAGCAAGATTCTTTTTGACCCACCTCCTAGAGAAATGGAAATAAAAACAAAAATAAACAAATGGGACGTAATGAAACTTCAAAGCTTTTGCACAGCAAAGGAAACCATGAACAAGACCAAAAGACAACCCTCAGAATGGGAGAAAATATTTGCAAATGAAGCACTGACAAAGGATTAATCTCCAAAATTTACAAGCAGCTCATGCAGCTCAATAACAAAAAAACAAACAACCCAATCCAAAAATGGGCAGAAGACCTAAATAGACATTTCTCCAAAGAAGATATACAGACTGCCAAAAAACACATGAAAGAATGCTCAACATCATTAATCATTAGAGAAATGCAAATCAAAACTACAATGACGTATCATCTCACACCGGTCAGAATGGCCATCATCAAAATATCTAGAAACAATATATGCTGGAGAGGGTGTGGAGAATAAGGGAATGCTCTTGCACTGCTGGTGGGAATGTGAATTGGTACAGCCACTATGGAGGACAGTATGGAGGTTCCTTAAAAAACTACAAATAGAACTACCATATGACCCAGCAATCCCACTACTGGGCATATACCCTGAGAAAACTATAATTCAAAAAGAGTCATGTACCAAAATGTTCATTGCAGCTCTATTTACAATAGCCAGGAGATGGAAACAACCTAAGTGTCCATCATTGGATGAATGGATAAAGAAGATGCAGCACATATATACAATGGAGTATGACTCAGCCATAAAAAGAAATGAAATTGAGTTATTTGTAGTGAGGTGGATGGACCTAGAGTCTGTCATACAGAGTGAAGTAAGTCAGAAAGAGAAAAACAAATACCATATGCTAACACATATATATGGAATTTAAGAAAAAAAAATGTCATGAAGAACCTAGGGGTAAGATGGGAATAAAGACACAGAGCTACTAGAGAATGGACTTGAGGACACGGGGAGGGGGAAGGGTAAGCTGTGACAAAGTGAGAGAGTGGCATGGACATATATACACTACCAAACGTAAAATAGCTAGCTAGTGGGAAGCAGCCGCATAGCACAGGGAGATGAGCTCGGTGCTTTGTGACCACCTAGAGGGGTGGGATAGGGATGGTGGGAGGGAGGGAGACGCAAGAGGGAAAAGATATGGGACATATGTATATGTATAACTGATTCATTTTGTTATAAAGCAGAAACTAACACACCATTGTAAAGCAATTATACTCCAATAAAGATGTAAAAAAAAAAAACACAAGGGGAGAGATGTTATTAATAGGATTTTGTGAAAATTGGCTAAAAATGATTATTTTCTTTTCTCTAGACAAACCTATCCAAAAAATATATGAAAGGAAGTTTGAAAGAATATTATAACAATGTATTATTTATTTAGAATCTATTACTCCAACATCTTTTCACCTCACATCTCAATTATTTAAGTAGCCTCCTGATGTTATTTCCCTGTCTCTAGCCTCAGATCTCTCCAATTTACTTCCACATACGGATTGTGCACTCATTTTCTGAAAACACTATCATGTTTTACCTTTATCTGTAGAATAAAATTCAAGCTCCTTAACTTAGTAATTTTTTCCTGAATATAGCACTAACCTATTTTTCTCTGTTCCAACAAAACAAATGCATTTTTGTCAGGTATTTGCTCACATTATTCTCCAGCCAAAGAATGCCTTCTCCAATTACTTCCTTCTCCATCTACATGAATCATCTAACGGAAAGGGCTTACAGATGTAATAAATTCCATGCATCTGCTTCCACAAAGATACACATTTGAAATCTTCTTCACCAAAACTGTCAGGTCAGAGGTACAAGACTGAACAACAGTTGGCAGTCAGAAGTTTGCAAATTGCACCAAAAGAATAAAGGAAGATGCATCGCCAGGCTCAGATGGCATTTCTCAGTCATTTTTGTGGAAATCAAAAATGAAGTAGAGACCTCTCACCTAAGATGTATACCTTATTGATTAATAAACAGCAATTTTTCTGGAAAATGGTATATTATAAACTTGATCCCTATGCTTAATAAGGGCCCCAAGAGGAATGTGCATAATTAGAGACCAGCGAACTCACATGTCTCTGGAAAACTGGTGGTATGAAATAATAAATTTAACAAGCCACAAAATAACTGAAAGTATGCCTATTTTAACTTATTACATTATTTCTTAGGAAAATAGGCATGAACATAAAACTTGGTAAATATATTGTACTTTAAAACTTAAAAAACCTTTGGAAATGTTTTATACTATGGACTATTAATAAAATAAATGCAGTCATTATGGGATTAGTAAGTGAGACAGGGAAAGTCTGTCACGGTGAGAACTGGCTTGGAGAAAGGAAAAAAGTGTAGGAATAACCCACTACTTCTCTGAGTAGAATAGGGTTAAGGTTCCTTAGGGACTGGTACTAAAGCCAATCTATTAGTCATCTTTGCAAATGACTGAGAGTAGTTTAGTCCAATAGAAAAAATGTGAGCCACATATATTATTTGAAATCATCTAATAGCCACATTAAAAAAAAGTGAAAAGAAATAGATGAAATTAAGTTTAATAATACATTGTATTCAACACAATATACCTGAAATGTTATTTCAACTTATAATAACTGTGGGTTTTTTTTTAATTTTAAGGAGATATTTTACATTCTCTTTTTTTTGTGCTAATGTCTATTTGACATTTATAGCACATCTCAACTCAGACCAGTCACATTTCAAGAGTTCAATAGCCACATGTGGAAGTGGACACCATATGGTATAGCACAGATTTAGAAGAAAGAGAATGCAAGTACATTTCCAAATTTTAGAGTGACTTCACTCTTATAAATAATGTATAGCCAGTTTTCTAGGTAGAGACTGCATACAGACCTTTAAATTTTTTCCTTTTTTTCCTTTTTTAAAAAGTATGTTTTAAAGTTGGCAGTAAAATAGCAAGTGAGATTTCATGAAAGCAAGTACAGACTATATCTCAAGGCTCTTAGCTTCTCCCACTGGTAAACTTAGGTGCAGTGATATGCAGGGTTTGTAGCTGCTGAGTCTTATATTTATTAGCATTGTGTAGAACTTAGGTAAAAAATGTAGACCTTTAAGCATAAAAATACCTTGAATTATGTGAGAGTTAATCTATTTTAGTTACCTTCCAGTTGACCCATCCTTTGTCATTTTCATCCATGTTCTTTTTCAATTGGCCTCCATGGCTTGTCAAGTAAAACTGATAAAGAGATTGGCAGGTATAGAAAGAGAGAGCAAATGACTATTAAAGTCAATATTTTATTCCCTCATACACTCATCTGATTATCAATGAAACACAAAATATTTTCATTCTGGAAAAAAATAAATTTATGGCATGCTTTAAACATGCAAGAATAAATTTGTGGTACAAGCAACGTGTATTTTTGTGTATCTCCTAGCCCACTAACTTCTGTATTCCATCTACATTTTCATACTGTTTTCTAAGCAGTTATAATCTGCCTCTTGTTTAATGATCACTTTACTATAAACTTCCTGCTTCCATGTGAAGTTTTCCTTCCCCTCCTTTTGCCACTACAATTATTTTTTACCAGTCCAAAATCTTCATAATTTTGCTTTGACTCTAAACCCTGAAACCTATTTCAAATCTAATCGAGGGTGAGAAGAATATAGAATGTAAAAATATAATATTACTATCACTTGATAAGAAGAAAATATCTAACCAAAAGTATATTAAGATTTTCTGGTTTTTAACATCAGTGAGCCAGAATTCATTTTTAGGTCACCTAGAATTCAAACAAAGTCAGTAAGAAAAATGACCCTACTCTTAAGAGCAGCCAACTAGTCTCACAAATCACTTCCTCATTCTAGCTAATAAAGTACCTTTCAAAATTATTAGTGACTCAATATCCTTTAAGTAGAAAAAATCTAGCCAACAGACACAATGGCACATATCAGCCAGGGGCAGTTACCCCATTCCCCAGAAAGGAAGGAATTGAGAGTTGAGAAACTGGTATGAAAATATGCATAAGTCCTTTAATGAAGATGTTCAACTACACAGCAGTGAACAGGTCAGTGTGTACAAGACTGATGATGAATGGGCACAATGTGTTTGAGAATGACGTGAAAAAATGTTTAGAATATTTTATTTTTGTAGAAAAATAAAACATTTTTACAAATAGGCATTTTGTTCTCTAAGAAAGATTACCTGTAAGGCTCTTTCTTATAAAAGCAACGAGGATTACCTGTGCCTTTTCCAAAGGAAGATATAAAAGGAAACTGGAAGTTTGTTTTAAATTCCCCAAACATACCTGCACAGGATGCAGTGCTCGTCGATTTTCTGCATAACATCGTTGAATCTGCTTATGAAGTTTCTTAATGTCCTATAAAAGAGTGCAATTTTTAAAGCAATATTTTCAAAATTATCTATGGCCATTCCACAATCCAAGTGGAATAGAATAAGCAGAAGGGATGACTAGATAGGGACATTCTTTCTTTTGAAATACAAGTCCTTTCTGATAATTTCCATTCAGTTTTCTTACATACTAATAAAATAATTACCATAAGTCAATACTCTATAAATGACCCATTATTTCACATTTTGTAGCCACTTAAAATGCAAGTTCAGGAAAACTTTCACTCTTCTTAAGAGACAAAAAAAGAACTCTCTTATAGTCATGCTATTACAATTTTTATAACTACCAAAGGTTATAAACATATTCCTTTTAGTAGCATTGTTTAAACAACCAGGTTTCTCAAACTATTAAATAAGAAATAATTCTATTAAGCCAATCATATTTCTAATTTTCTTCCTTTTGATTAGGATAAATAACAAACTCCCCACAGCTCTTTATGATTAATATGCAGTTACTGAGTTTCATAATCTCTTATGGTATCTGTCTTTTCCTCTGTCTATACATATACATATAAATAAAAGCAACTTATTAGCTACTTTAATTTAGGGTCACAGATTTTGAAAAACTTAATTTTAAAATGCATTTTAAAGCTGGTTTGGTGGTGCTGAATTCCCTTATCTTTTGCTTGTCTATAAAGCTTTTGATTTCTCCATCTAATACGAATGAGAGCGTTGCTGGGTGGAGTACACATTCCTGCACACTAACAACAGAAGAGCAGAAAGAGAAATCAAGGAAACAATCCCATTTACCATCACATCAAAAAGAATAAAAATACTTAGGAATACCTAAGGAGGCAAAAGATCTGTACTCAGAAAACTGTAAGATACTGATGAGAGAGGGGGAAGATGGCGGAAGAGTAAGACGCGGAGATCACCCTCCTCCCCACAGACACATCAGAAATATATCTACACGTGGAACAACTCCTACAGAACACCTACTGAACACTGGCAGAAGACCTCAGACCTCCCAAAAGGCAAGAAACTCCCCACGTACCTGGGTAGGGCAAAAGAAAAAAGAATAAACAGAGACAAAAGGATAGGGACGGGACCTGCACCCGTGGGAGGGAGCCGTGAAGGAGGAAAGGTTTCCACACACTAGGAGCCCTTTCCTGGGCGGAGACTGTGGATGACGGAGGGGGGAGCTTCGGAGCCGTGGAGGAGAGCACAGCAACAGGGGTGTGGAGGGCAAAGCGGAGAGATTCCCGCACAGAGGATCGGTGCTGACCAGCACTCACCAGCCCGAGATGCTTGTCTGCTCACCCGCCGGGCGGGGGGGCCGGGCTGGGAGCTGAGGCTCCGGCTCCGGTCAGAGCGCAGGGAGAGGACTGGGGTTGGCGGCGTGAACACAACCTGAAGGGGTGAAAAAGTCTGGAGCTGCCGAAGAGGCAAGAGACTTTTTCTTGCCTCTGTTTCCTGGTGCGCGAGGAGAGGGGATTAAGAGCGCTTGCTTAAAGGAGCTCCAGAGACGGGTGCGAGCAGCGGCTAACAGCGCGGACCCCAGAGACAGGCATGGGATGCTAAGGCTGCTGCTGCCGCCACCAAGAAGCCTGTGAGCAAGCGCAGGTCACTATCCACACCTCCCCTCCCGGGAGCCTGTGCAGCCTGCCACTGCCAGGGTCCCGGGATCCAGGGACAACTTCCCCGAGAGAACGCACGGCGCGCCTCAGGCTGGTGCAATGTCACGCCGGCCTCTGCTGCTGCAGGCTCGCCCCGCACTCCGTACCCCTCCCTCCCCACGGCCTGGGTGAGCCAGAGTCCCCGAAGCAGCTGCTCCTTTAACCACGTCCTGTCTGAGCAAAGAATAGATGCCCTCCAGTGACCTACATGCAGAGGCGGGGTCAAATCTAAAGCTGAACCCCAGGAGCCGTGCGAACAAAGAAGAGAAACGGAAATCTCTCCCAGCAGCCTCAGGAGCAGCGGATTAAATCTCCACAATCAACTTGATGTACCCTGCATCTGTGGAATACCTGAATAGACAATGAATCATCCCAAATTGAGGAGGTGGACTTTGAGAGCAAGATTTATTATTTGTTCCCCTTATCCTCTTTTTCTAAGTGTGTATGTGTATGCTTCTTTGTGAGAATTTGTCTGTATAGCTTTCCTTTCACCATTTGTCCTAGGGTTCTATCCGTCCATTTTTTTTCTTTTTTACTTAAAAAATTTTTTTTTTCTTAATAATTTTTTATTTTAATAACTTTATTTTATTTTATTCTCTTTCTTTCTTTCTACGTTTTCTCCCTTTTATTCTGAGCCATGTGGATGAAAGGCTCTTGGTGCTGAAGCCAGGAGTCAGGGCTGTGCCTTTGACGTGGGAGAGCCAACTTCAGGACACTGTTCCACAAGGGACCACCCAGCTCCACATAATATCAAACGGCGAAAATCTCCAAGAGATCTCCATCTCAACACCAACACCCAGCTCCACTCAATGACAAGCAAGCTACAGTGCTGGACAACCTATGCCAAACAACTAGCAAGACAGGAACACAACCACACCCATTAGCAGAGAGGCTGCCTAAAATCATAGTAAGTCCACAGACACCCCAAAACACACCACCAGACATGAACCTTCCTACCAGAAAGACAAGATCCAGCCTTATCCACCAGAACACAGGTAATAGTCCCCTCCACCAGGAAGCCCACACAACACACTGAACCAACTTTAGCCACTGGGGACAGACACCAAAAACAACGGGAACTACGAACATGCAGCCTGCAAAAAGGAGACCCCAAACACAGTAAGATAAGCAAAATGAGAAGACAGAAAAACACACAGCAGATGAAGGAGCAAGATAAAAACCCACCAGACCTAACAAATGAAGGGGAAATAGGCAGTCAACCTGAAAAAGAATTCAGAATAATGATAGTAAAGATGATCCAAAACCTTGGAAATAGAATAGAGAAAATGCAAGAAACATTTAACAAGGACCTAGAAGAACTAAAGATGAAACAAGCAATGATGAACAACACAATAAATGAAATTAAAAATATTGTAGATGGGATCAATAGCAGAATAACTGAGGCAGAAGAATGGATAAGTGACCTGGAAGATAAAGTAGTGGAAATAACTACTGCAGAGCAGAATAAAAAAAAAAAAGAATGAAAAGAACTGAGGACAGTCTCAGAGACCTCTGAGACATTAAACGCACCAACATTCGAATTATAGAGTTTCCAGAAGAAGAGAAAAAGAAAGGGACTGTGAAAATATTTGAAGAGATTATAGTTGAAAAATTCCCTAATATGGGAAAGGAAATAGTTAATCAAGTCCAGGAAGCACAGAGAGTCCCATACAGGAAAATCCAAGGAGAAACATGCCAAGACACATATTAATCAAACTGTCAAAAATTAAATACAAAGAAAACATATTAAAAGCAGCAAGGGAAAAATAACACACAAGGGAATCCCCATAAGGTTAACAGCTGATCCTTCAGCAGAAACTCTGCAAGCCAGAAGGGAGTGGCAAGACATATTTAAAGTGATGAAGGAGAAAAACCTGCAACCAAGATTACTCTACCCAGCAAGGATCTCATTCAGATTTGATGGAGAAATTAAAACCTTTGCAGACAAACAAAAGCTGAGAGAGTTCAGCACCACCAAACCAGCTTTACAACAAATGCTAAAGGATCTTCTCTAGGCAAGAAACAAAAGAAAAGACCTATAATAACAAACACAAAAGAATTAAGAAAATGGGAATAGGAACATACATATCGATAATTACCTTAAATGTAAATGGATTAAATGCTCCCACCAAAAGACACAGACTGGCTGAATGGATACAAAAACAAGACCCATATATATGCTGTCTACAAGAGACCCACTTCAGACCTAGGGACACATACAGACTGAAAGTGAGGGGATGGAAAAAGATATTCCATGAAAATGGAAACCAAAAGAAAGCTGGAGTAGCAATTCTCATATCAGACAAAATAGACTTTAAAATAAAGATGATTAGAAGAGACAAAGAAGGACACTACATAATGATCAAGGGGTGGATCCAAGAAGAAGATATAACAATTGTAAATATTTATGCACCCAACATAGGAGCAGCTCAATACATAAGGCAAATGCTAACAGCCATAAAAGGGTATATCGACAGTAACACATACATAGTAGGGGACTTTAACAGCCCACTTTCACCAATGGACAGATCATCCAAAATGAAAATAAATAAGGAAACATAAGCTTTAAATTATACATTAAAGATGGACTTCTTTCATATTTATAGGACATTCCATCCCAAAACAACAGAATACACATTTTTCGCAAGTGCTCATGGAACAGTCTCTAGGATAGATCATATCTTGGGTCATAAATCAAGCCTCGGTAAATTTAAGAAAATTGAAATTGTATCAAGTATCTTTTCTGACCACAATGCTATGAGACTAGATATCAATTATAGGAAAAGATCTGTAAAAAATACAAACACATGGAGGCTAAACAATATACTACTTAATAACGAAGTGATCACTGAAGAAATCAAAGAGGAAATCAAAAAATACCTAGAAACAAATGACAATGGAGACACGATGACCCAAAACCTATGAGATGCAGCAAAAGCAGTTCTAAGAGGGAAGTTTATAGCAATACAATCCTACCTTAAGAAACAGGAAACATCTCGAATAAACAACCTAACCTTGCACCTAAAGCAATTAGAGAAAGAACAACAGAAAAAACCCCAAAGTAAGCAGAAGGAAAGAAATCATAAAGATCAGATCAGAAATAAATGAAAAAGAAATGAAGGAAATGATAGCAAAGATCAATAAAACTAAAAGCTGGTTCTTTAAGAAGATAAACAAAATTGATAAACCATTTGCCAGACTCATCAAGAAAAAAAGGGAGAAGACTCAAATCAATAGAATTAGAAATGAAAAAGAAGAAGTAACTACTGACACTGCAGAAATGCAAAAGATCATGAGAGATTACTACAAGCAACTCTATGCCAGTAAAATGGACAACCTGGAAGAAATGGACAAATTCTTAGAAATGCACAACCTGCCAAGACTGAATCAGGAATAAATAGAAAATATGAACAGACCAATCACAAGCACTGAAATTGAAACTGTGATTAAAAATCTTCCAACAAACAAAAGCCCAGGACCAGGTGGCTTCACAGGTGAATTCTATCAAACATTTAGAGAAGAGCTAACACCTATCCTTCTCAAACTCTTCCAAAATATAGCAGAGGGAGGAACACTCCCAAACTCATTCTACGAGGCCACCATCACCCTGATACCAAAACCAGACAAAGATGTCACAAAGAAAGAAAACTACAGGTCAATATCACTGATGAACATAGATGCAAAAATGCTCAACAAAATACTAGCAAACAGAATCCAACAGCACATTAAAAGGATCATACACCATGATCAAGTGGGGTTTATTCCAGGAATGCAAGGATTCTTCAATATATGCAAATTGATCAATGTGATACACCATATTAACAAACTGAAGGAAAAAACCATATTGTCATCTCAATAGATGCAGAGAAAGCTTTCAACAAAATTCAACACCCATTTATGATAAAAACCCTCCAGAAAGTAGGCAGAGGGAATTTACCTCAACATAATAGAGGCCATATATGACAAACCCACAGCCAACATTGTCCTCAATGATGAAAAACTGAAAGTATTTCCACAAGATCAGGAACAAGACAAGGTTGCCCACCTCACCACTCTTATTCAACATAGTTTTGGAAGTTTTAGCCACAGCAATCAGAGAAGAAAAGGAAATAGAAGGAATCCAAATCGGAAAAGAAGAAGTAAAGCTGTCACTGTTTGCAGATGACATGATACTATACATAGAGAAACCTAAAGATGCTACCAGAAAACTACTAGAGCTAATCAATGAATTTGGTAAAGTAGCAGGATACAAAATTAATGCACAGAAATCTCTGGCATTCCTGTACACTAATGATGAAAAATCTGAAAGTGAAATCAAGAAAACACTCCCATTTACCATTGCAACAAAAAGAATAAAATATCTAGGAATAAACCTACCTAAGAAGACAAAAGACCTGTATGCAGAAAATTATAAGACACTGATGAAAGAAATTAAGGATGATACAAATAGATGGAGAGATATACCATGCTCCTGGATTGGAAGAATCAATATTGTGAAAATGACTCTACTACCCAAAGCAATCTACAGATTCAATGCAATCCCTATCAAACTACCACTGGCATTTTTCACAGAACTGGAACAAAACATTTCAAAATTTGTATGGAAACACAAAAGACCCCGAATAGGCAAAGCAATCTTGAGAACGAAAAATGGAACTGGAGGAATCAGGCTTCCCGACTTCAGACTATACTACAAAGCTACAGTAATCAAGACAGTATGGTCCTGGCACAAAAACAGAAATATAGATCAATGGAACAGGATAGAAAGCCCAGAGATAAACCCACGCACATATGGTCACCTTATCTTTGATAAAGGAGGCAGGAATGTACAGTGGAGAAAGGACAGCCTCTTCAATAAGTGGTGCTGGGAAAACTGGACAGGTACATGTTAAAGTATGAGATTAGATCACTCCCTAACGCCATACACAAAAATAAGCTCAAAATGGATTAAAGACCTAAATGTAAGGCCAGAAACTATTAAACTCTTAGAGGAAAACATAGGCAGAACACTCTATGACATAAATCACAGCAAGATTCTTTTTGACCCACCTCCTAGAGAAATGGAAATAAAAACAAAAATAAACAAATGGGACCTAATGAAACTTCAGAGCTTTTGCACAGCAAAGGAAACCATAAATAAGACCAAAAGACAACCCTCAGAATGGGAGAATATTTGCAAATGAAGCAACTGACAAAGGATTAATCTCCAAAATTTACAAGCAGCTCTTGCAGCTCAATAACAAAAAACAAACAATCCAATCCAAAAATGGGCAGAAGACCTAAATAGACATTTCTCCAAAGAAGATATACAGACTGCCAACAAACACATGAAAGAATGCTCAACATCATTAATCATTAGAGAAATGCAAATCAAAACTACAATGAGATATCATCTCACACCAGTCAGAATGGCCATCATCAAAAAATCTAGAAACAATCAATGCTGGAGAGGGTGTGGGGAAAAGGGAACACTCTTGCACTGCTGGTGGGAATGTGAATTGGTACAGCCACTATGGAGAACAGTATGGAGGTTCCTTAAAAAACTACAAATAGAACTACCATATGACCCAGCAATCCCACTACTGGGCATATACCCTGAGAAAACCATAACTCAAAAAGAGTCATGTAGCAAAATGTTCATTGCAGGTCTATTTTCAATAGATATTGTAAATATTTACAATATCTCCTGCATAGCACAGGGAGATCAGCTCGGTGCTTTGTGACCACCTAGAGGGACAGGATAGGGAGGGTGGGAGGGAGGGAGACACAAGAGGGAAGAGATATGCGAACATATGTATAACTGAATCACTTTGTTATAAAGCAGAAACTAACACATCATTGTAAGGCAATTATACTCCAATAAAGATGTAAAAAAAAAAAGATACTGATGAAAGAAATCAAACATATGGAGAGAGATCTAAGATATTCCATGTTCTTGGATTGGAAGAGTTAATATTGTGTAAATTACTATACTACCTAAAGCAATCAACAGATTCAATGCAATCCGTATCAAATTACCAATGGCATTTTTCACAGAATTAGAAGAAAAAATATTTAAATTTGTATGGAAACACAAAAGACTGAGTAGCCAAAGCAATCTTGAGAAAGAAAAACGCACCTGGAGGAATCAGGCTCCCTGACTTCAGACTATACTACAAAGCTACAGTCATGAAAACAGTATGGTACTACCACAAAAACAGAAATATAGATCAATGGAAAAGAATAGGAAGTCCAGAGATAAACCATGCACCTATGGTTACCTAAAGGAGGCAAGAATATACAATGGAGAAAAGACAGTCTTTTTAATAAGTTGTGCTGAGAAAACTGGATAGCTACATGTAAAACAATGAAATTAGAACACGCCCTAACACCATACACAAAAATAAACTCAAAATGGATTAAAGACCTAGATGTAAGGCTGGAAACTATAAAACTCTTAGAGTAAAACATAGGAAGAACACTCTTTGACATAAATCACAGCAAGATCTTTTTCAATCCACCTCCTAGAGTAACAAACATAAAACGAAAAATCAAACAAACTGTTGTTTTTCTTTTGTTTTTGTTTTTGTTTTGGCCATGCACGTGGGATCTTAGTTCCCCAATCAGGGATCAAACCCACGCCCCCCTGCATTGGAAGTGTGGAGTCTAATCACTGGACCACCAGGGACATCCGAATGGGACCTTTTTAAGTTTAATTAAGCTTAAAGTTTAATTAAAACTTAACCTTTTAAGTTTAATTAAACTTCAAAGCTTTTGCACAGCAAAGGAAACCATAAACAAAACAAAAAGACAACCCTCAGAACGGGAGAAAATATTTGCAAATGAAGCAACTGACAAGAGATTAATCTCTAATATATACAAACAGCTCATGCAGCTCAATATCAGAAAAACAAACAACCCAATCAAAAAATTGGAAGAAGACCTAAAGAGACATTTTTCCAAAGAGATACAGATGACTAAAAAGCATGTGAAGAGATGCTCAACATCACTAATTATTAGAGGAATTCAAGTCAAAAGTATACTGAGGTATCACCTTACACCAGTCAGAATGGCCATCATTTAAAAATCTACAAACAATACATCCTGGAGAGGATGTGGAGAAAAGGGAATCCTCCTGCACTGTTGGTGGGAATGTAAACTGGTATAGCCACTATGGAGAACAGTATGGAGGTTCCTTAAAAAACTAAAAATAGAGCTATCATATGATCCAGCAATCCCATTCCTGGGCATATATCTGGAGAAAACCATAATTCAAAAAGATACATGCACCCCAATGTTCATTGCAGCACTACGTACAATAGCCAGGACATGGAAGCAAGCTAAATGTCCACTGACAGAGGAATGAATAAAGAAAATGTGGTACATATATACAATAAAATAATACTGAGCCATAAAAAAGAATAAAATAATGCCATTTGCAGCAACATGGATGCACCTAGAGTTTGTCATACTGAGTGAAGTAAGTCACACAGAGAAAGATAAATATCATATGATATCGCTTATAGGTGGAATCTAAAAAAAGGGTACAAATGAACTTATCTACAAAACACAAATAGAGTTACAGATGTAGAAAACAAACTTATGGTTACCAGAGGGTAAGGTGGGGGAGGGATAAATTGGAAGACTGAGACGGACATATACACACTACTATACATAAAATAGATAACTAATAAAGATGAACTGTATAGCACAGAGAGCTCTAGTCAATACTGTGTAATGGCTTATATGGGAAAGGAATCTGAAAAAGAGTGGATGTATGTATATGTATAACTGATTTACTTTGCTGTACTCCCAAAACTAACACAACATTATAAATCAACTATACTCCAACAAATTTTTTTTTAAAAAAAGATGCATTTTAGAGGGTTCCAATCAAGATTGCAGAATAGAAGGACATAGAGCTCATCTCCTCCCACAAATACATCAAAAATACGTCTACATGTGGAACAATTCTCACAGAATACCTGCTGAACACCGGCAGATCTCAGACACCTAAAACTGCAGGAAAGATCTCCATGTAACTGGGTAGGATGAAAGAAAAAAAAGGAATCGGGACAAGACTTGAGCCCCTGGGTGGGAACAGTGAAAGAGGAAAGGTTCCTGCACCCTGGGAAGCCCCTTCACTGGCAGGGAGATCAACTGGGACAGAAAGGGAGCTTCAGAGGCTTGGAGGAGAGTGCAGCAGCTGGTTTGCAGCAGGCAGAACAGACGGAGACCTGCACAAATGGTCCCTGCCACCACCCTGCACTCCCCAGTCTGAGATCTGCTTTTGTTTTTGTGTACGGTGGCTGGGTGCTAAAGCTCGGGCTTCAGAGGACAGACCCAGGGAGAGGACTGGGGTTGGCTGCACGGAGACAGCCTGAAGGGGCTGGACTGTGGCCCGGGCCTGCCACAGAAGTGAAGCACCATTGTTAAGGGGTGCACAAAGGGAAGGGCAGGGCCCGCCATAGCAGCCTCACCCTTGGCGCACTCACAGCAGGTGTGCTGCTGCCACTGAAACCCCACTGTTAAGGGGCAGTGCCTGCCAACGCTGCTTCTTTCTCAGTGAGCTCTCAGCAGGCTCAGTGCTGCCTCTACAAGCTCTGGGAGCATGCAACTGCCAGCGAGTTGCCCACACACAGAGGCGGGGCTGAAATTAGAGCTGATCCCCAGGGGCCCTGTGACTTAGGAAGCAGGGCTGATATCTGAGTCCTCTCCCTGTGGCTGTGTGATCTGTGGGTTTAGGCCACTGCTGCCAGCTTTGTAAACTCAGTTCCTGCGGAACATCCAAGTGGGCTACAGGTGCTCCCTTGGCTGGGGCGGGTCTGGCCTTAGCAGCTCTGGGCTTTGTGGGTGTGTGCATATGGAGTTGGGCCGGGGTCTGGGCTCCATCCATAGCTCCCATGGCAGGTTCAGGTGTGCAACTACTGCGGTCCTGGTACCTGACTTCAGTGGATCTGCACCAGCGGATCTGCGCTGGTGGCTTTGTGAACCCAGCACCTGAGGAACAACGGGGCCAACAGCCTGCATTCCCATGGTTGAGGTGAGGCTGAGGGCAGTGCCAACAACAGTGTACTTTGTGAGCCTGCACAACAGGTGACAGATGACACAACAGAGCACACTTCTCAGTGGACAGCTCTGGCAGAGGAATACTCAGTGGCTCCTCTCCCAGTGGGAGTGCTTCAATACTGCTTACCTCACACTACAGCTCAGAAGTGGATCTGGGGGCTTCTACTCCAACAACTGGGGAACAGGCCTTGCCTCCAATAGGGCTGTGAGAACCACAGAGCAAAGAGGAGGCCCTGCTCAATATTCAGTGCAGGCTCTGGCCACCACAACCCCAGTCACACCCTCTATTGAGGAGACAATAGCAGGCATCCATAGAAAAAACAGCTCTCTCACCAAAAATATTAAACCCATGCAGGCTACACAGGGACATTCCCACATAAAAATATCTCCAACTATTTAGGAAATAATTGTTTCTCCTAAACTCATAGAGTAAGAGAACTATAAGTAAAATGAAGAAAACAGAGGAACCACTCCCGATAAAAAGATCAAGAGATTGCCAGTCAAAGACAATGAAACAGACTCCTTCAGTCTAACAGACATCAAGTTCAAAAAGGAGATAATGAAAATACTGAAGGAAGTAAGAAAGGCTATTGACAGAAATGCAGATTACCAGGAAAAGGAACTAGAAAATATAAACAAGAGACAAGAAAAATTAGAAAATTCATTTGCTGAGACAAAAGCTGAGCTAGTCAACAAACAGCAAATTGAATAATGCAGAACAAATAAGCAATATGGAAGACAGACTAATGGAAATCAAACAATCAGAACAGCAAACAGAAAGCCAAGTGAAAAAAATTAAAGCAATATAAGATGTATGGGGTAATATAAAGCATGCCAATCTAAAAAGCTATTTATGACAAACCCACAGCCATATAATACTCACTGGTGAAAAGCTGAAAGCCTTCCTGCTATAAACTGGAAGAAGACAAGGATGCCCACTCTCATCACTTCTATTCAACATAGTATTGGAAATCCTAGCCACAGCAATCAGACAAAAAAAATAAAAGGTATCCAAATTGGAAAGGAAGAGGTAAAATTGTCATTATATTCAGATGACATGATACTATATACAGAAAACCCTAAAGACTCCACACAAAAACTACTAGAACTGATAAATGAATTCAGCAAGGTAGCAGGATAAAGATTAACATACAGAAATCAGTTGCATTTCTTTACACTAACCATAAATTTCAGAAAGGGAATGTAAAAAAAGGATCCCTTTTAAAACTGCATCCCCAAAAAAAATACTTAGGAATAAACCTGACCAAGGAAGTAAAAAACTTATATGCTGAGAACTATAAAACATCAATAAAGGAAACTGAGGAAACTGAAGATGATTCAAAGAAATGGAAAGATATCTCATGCTCTTGGCTTGGAAGAATTAATATTGTTAAAATGGCTATACTACCCAAAGCAATCTACAGACTTAATGTGATCCCTATCAAATCACCCATGATATTTTTCACAGAACTAGAACAAATAATCCTAAAATTTATATGGAACCATAAAAGATCCAGAATTTGCAAAGCAATCCTGAGGAAAAGAACAAAACTGGAAGCATAACCCTCCCAAGACTTCAGACAATACTACAAAACTACAGTAATCAAAACAGTGTGGTACTGGCACAAAAACAGACATATGGGTCACTGGAGCAGAATAGAGAGCCCAGAAATGAACCCATGCACCTATGGTCAATTAATCTTCAACAAAGGAGGCAAAAATATACAATGGGAAAACAAAGTCTTTTCACCAAGTGGTGTTGGGAAAGTTGTACAGCTGCATGTAAATCAGTGAAGTTAGAACACACCCTCACACCATACACAAAAATAAACTCAAAATGTCTTAGAGACTTAAATACAAAATGACATCATAAAACTCTTAGAAGAGAATATAGGCAAAACATTCTGTGACATAAATCCTACCTATGTTTTCTTAGGTCAGTCTTCCAAGTCAATAGAAATAAAAGCAAAAATAAACAATTGGGACCTAATCAAACTTATAACCTTTTGCACAGCAAAGGATGCCATGAAGAAAATGAAAATACAACGTATGGACTGGGAGAAAATATTTGCAAATGATGTGACCAACCAGGGCTTAATTTCCAAAATAAAAAAAAAAGCTCATACACCTTAATATAAAAAAGATAACCCAATCAAAAAATGGGCAGAAGACCTAAACAGACATTTCTCCAAAGACATACAGATGGCTAAAAAGCACATGAAAAGATGCTCAATATCACTAATTATTAGAGAAATGCAAATCAAAACTACAATGAGATATCAGCTCACATCAGTCAGAATGGCCATCATCAAAAAATCTACAAATAATAAATGCTGGACAGGGTGTGGAGAAAAGGGAACCCTCCTATACTGTTGGTGGGAATGTAAACTGGTACAGCCACTATGGAGAACAGTATGGAGGCTCCTCAAAAAACTAAAAATAGAGTTGCCATATGATCCAGCAGTCCCATTCCTGGGCATATATCCAGAGAACACTATAATTCAAAACAAAACATGCACCCCTATGTTCAGAGCAGCACTATTTACAACAGCCAAGACATGGAAGCAACCTAAATGTCCATCAACAGGTGAACAGATAAAGAAGATGTGATATATTTATACAATGGAATACTACTTAGCCATAAAAAAGAATGAAATAATGCCATTTGCAGCAACATGGATGGACTTAGAGATTATCATACTAAGTGAAGTGAGTCAGAGAGAGAAAGACAAATACTGTATGATGTCACTTACATGTAGCATCTAAAAATATGACATAAATGAACTTATCCATGAAACAGAAACAGAAACAGACTCACAGACACAGAGAACAGACTTGTGGTTGCCAAAGGGGAGGAGGGGTGGGGGAGAGATGGATTGGGAGTCTGGGATTAGCAGATGCAAACTATTATACATAGAATGGATAACAAGGTTCTACTGTATAGCACAGGGAATAATATTCAATATCCTGTAATAAACCATAATGGAAAAGAATATGAAAAAGAATATGTATAAATGTATAACTGAGTCACTTTACTGCCCAGCAGAAACTAAGACAGCACTGTAAATCAACTATACTTCAATAAAATAAATTTTAAACACACACAAAAAAAGAACAAAATAGCCAAGAGGTGGAAGCAACACAAATGTCAATCTACACCAGATGAATGAAGAAACAAAACGTGGTCTATACATACACTAGAATATTATTCTGCCTTAAAACATAAGGGAATTCTGACACACACTACAATGTGGGTGAACCTTGAAGACATAATGCTCAGTGAAATAAACCAGTCACAAAAGGACAAATACTGTAGGATTCCACTTACATAAGGTACACAGAGTAGTCAAATTCATAGAGACAGAAAGTAGAATGGTGGTGCCAAGGGCTGAGGGAGGGGGAATGGAAATGGTTGTTCATTCAGTGGGGATAGAATTTTAGTTTTTCAAGATGAAAAGACTTCTGGAGACTGGCTGCACAACAACATGAATGTAATTAGCACTACTGAACTGTCCACTTAAAAATGGTTAAGATGGTAAATTTTACATTACATGTATTTTACCACAATTAAAAGAAAAAAAAGATGCATTTTAGTACATAAAGTTATATCAAAGTCATATTACATATTAAAGCAAAAATTATTCAGCCTAGTTCAGTTACAGGATTTTTCTGACAATGATTCATGATACCTTTAATACCATCAAGCTATCAAAACTGCAGTCAATGATAAGGCGGAGTGGGCTGTAAACAACATCTCTTCGAATACGTTTTCTGTCACTTCCTTCTGAGTTTGATTCCAGTTGACACTGCCGCTCTAATTGCTTTCTCTTGCGTTTTTCCTTCCGCTTTTGTCTAAAATTAGTAATTGAAAATAACTTTTCATTATTTGTATATTCATACATTTACAATACTTTTCTAAATAGACAAAGAAACAATTACTTTTTAAAATTAGCAGACTAAACCATAACAAAATTGCCACTTCCATGGATCAAAAATTGTCAGATATCAGCAATTTTATATAATCTATCTAAAAGCTTTACATAATAAATGAGTTTGCAAAAACAGTATAGTACTTTTTACACAAATTCGAACTATACTAATAATTTTATTTACTATTGTTAGCACATTAGATGTACTTACAAAACTTTTAAAATACTGAGTTTGAGAGTTATGATAAATTTTACTTTTATCATTCTTCTCCTACATGATTTTTGAGTTACATTTATAACCATATAAAAAAAGTAAAATTTGGGGCTTCCCTGATGGCGCAGTGGTTGAGAGTCTGCCTGCCAATGCGGGGGACACGGGTTTGGGCCCTGGTCCGGGAGGATCCCACATGCCGCAGAGCGGCTGGGCCCGTGAGCCACGGCTACTGAGCCTGCGCGTCTGGAGCCTGTGCTCTGCAACAAGACAGGCCGCGGCAGTGAGAGGCCCGCGCACCGCGATGAAGAGTGGCCCCCGCTTGCCACAACTAGAGAAAGCCCTCGCACAGAAACGAAGACCCAACACAGCCATAAATAAATAAATAAATAAAGCAAAAAACTGTCAAAAAAAAAAAAAAAGTCAAAAAAAAAAAAAAAAGTAAAATTTTTATTCAACATAGTTTTGGAAGTCCAAGCCACAGCATGCAGAAAGAAAAAGAAATAAATAAAAGGAATCCAAATTGGAAAAGAACAAGTAAAACTGTCACTATTTGCAGATGACATAATTCTGTATATATAGAAAATCCTAAAGTGCTACCAGAAAACTACTAGAGCTCAACAATGAATTCAGTAAAGTTGCAGGATAGAAAATTAATACACAGAAATCTGTTGCATTTCTATACACTAAGAATGAAATATCAGAAAGAGAAATTAAGGAAACAATCCCATTTACCATCTCATCAAAAAGCATAAAATACCTAGGAATAAACCTACCTAAGGAGGCAAAAGACCTGTACTCTGAAAACTCTAAGACATTGATGAAAGAAACTGAAGATGACACAAACAGATGCAAAGATACCTCATTCTTGGATTGGAAGAATCAATATTGTTAAAATGACTATACTACCCAAGCAATCTACAGGCTCAGTGCAATCCTTACCAAATTATCAATGGCATTTTTCACAGAACTAGAAAAAAATTATTTTAATTTGTATGGAAACACAAAAGACCCTGAATAGCCAAAATAATATTGAGAAAAAAGAATGAAGCTGGAGGAATCATCCTCCCTGACTTCAGACTATACTACAAAACTACAGTCATGAAAACAGTATGGTACTGGCACAAAAACAAAAATATAGATTAATGGAACAGGATAGAAAGTCCAGAGATAAACCCATGCACCTATGGTCACCTAATCTATGACAAAGATGGCAAGAATATACAATGGAGGGCTTCCCTGGTTGCGCAGTGGTTGAGAGTCCGCCTGCCGATGCAGGAGACATGGGTTCGTGCCCCGGTCTGGGAAGATCCCATGTGCCACAGAGCAACTGGGCCCATGAGCCATGGCTGCTGAGCCTGCGCATCCGGATCCTGTGCTCTGCAACGGGAGAGGCCACAACAGTGAGAGCCCCGCATACCGCAAAAAAAAAAAAAAAAAAAAAAAAAAAAATAATGTCCAATGGAGAAAAGATGGTCTCTTCAATAAGTGGTGCTGGGAAAACTGGACAGCTACATAGAAAAGAATGAAATTAGAACATTCTCTAGCAGCATATACAAAAATAAATTCAAAATGGATTAAATACCTAAATGTAAGCCCAGATACTATAAAACTCCCAGAGGAAAATATAGGCAAAACACTCTTTGATATAAATAGAAGGAATATTTTTTTGGATCCATCTCCTCAAGTAATGGAAATAAAAACAAAAATAAACAAATGTGACCTAACTTTTGCACAGCAAAGGAAACCATCAACAAAATAAAAAGACAACTTATGGAGTGGGAGAAAATATTTTCAAATGATGCAACTGACAAGGGATTAATTTCCAAAATAAACAAAAAGCTCATACAACTTAATATCAAAAAAACCAAACAACTCAATCAAAAAATGGACAGAAGACCTAAATAGACACTTCTCCAAAGAAGACACACAGATGGCCAAGAGGCACAGGAAAAGAAGCTCAGTACCACCAATTATTAGAGAAATGCAAATCAAAACCACAATGAGGTATCACCCTACACCAGTTAGAATGGCCATCATTAAGAAGTCTACAAAAACAAAAAAAGCTGGAGAGGGTGTGGAGAAAAGGAAACTCTCTTACACTGTTGGTGGGAATGTAAATTGGTGCAGCTACTATGGAAAACAGTATGGAGGTTCCTTAAAAAACTAAAAACAGAGTTACCATATGGTCCAGCGATCCCATTCCTGGGCACACATCCGGAGGAAACTCTAATTCGAAAAGAGACATGCACCTCAATGTTCATAGCAGCACTATTTACAATAGCCAAGACACAGAAGCAACCTAAATGTTCATCGACAGATGAATGGATAAAGAAGATGTGATATATATATACAATGGAATGTTACTCAGCTATAAACAAGAATGAAATATTGCCATTTGCAGCAACATGGATGGACCTAGAGATTATGATATTAAGTGAAGTGAGTCAGAGAAAGGCAAATGTCTTATGATATTAGTTATATGTGGAATCTAAAAAAATGATATAAATGAACTTATTTACAAAACAGAAGTAGACTCAGAGACATAGAAAACAAACTTATGGTTATGAGAGTGGATAGCAGGGGAGTGGGGAGATAAATTAGGAATTTGGGATTAACATATACATACTACTTATGTATAAAATAAACAAGGACCTACTGTATAGCGTAGGGAACTATATTCTATGTCTTGTAATAACCTATAATGGAAAAGAATCTGAAAAAGAATATATATACATGTATATACTTATACATGTATATATATAACTGAATCACTTTGCTGTATACCTGAAGCTAACACAACATTGTAAATTACTATACCTCAATAAAATAAAATGGTTTTTTAAAAACTATTCCCATTTAAAAGTAAAATTGTTTGTAAAAAAAAGTCATATTTTTTTCTCTCATCTGCATCAACAATATTTTCTTCTAGTAAATTTTGTCTTTATACGGTGACAGCTTCAGCCTAACTGCTCTCACCAAAACTTGCAATAGTTCTTCTAGCAAAATCAATGTTAGGCCCAAATTTGATCTTTCTGAGTTGGTTATTTTTGTTCCATATCTAGGACATGGATGCTAACTATATCCCTTTTGTAAATCAGTTATTTTAGAAATTGTGCTGCTACTCACAATAGGTTCTGGGTGAGAAAAGTGTACAGTGTAAATTCATCAACACTGCTAAAAAAATAAAACACATAGAGTTTTAGTAGCCAACTGACAATGTTAGCTAACAATATGTAGAGTCCGAATTTTAATTAACACAATTATTTTTAATATGTCAAAGGGCTACTGCAAGGTCCAACATTCCAATAGGGGTATACTGGAATATACCCCTGTGAATAGGGGTAGAATACATGCATTTTGATACATACTTGCGGAGTTCTCTTTGTTCTTCCCATTGTTTCTGTTTCATTAGCTTCTTCATTTGCCGTTTAGATATTGGTTCAAACCCTTCACCTAATCCTGGTTTCTGATTCTCCTCTTGGTCTTCATTTAAGTCTTGCTTTCTTTCAACATTAGAAGTCTCACTAAATGCTGGCAATATTTCAGATGACATTATTTGATGCCTCTGAAAAATTGAAAAGCAACTTTGACATGAACAGATGACTTACAAACACAAAAAAAAGTAAAAAAAAAAAAAAGACTGAAGGCTGTGATTAAAATTAAACCATATTAGTAATGAATAAAAATGCAAATCTGGGCAATTAATTGTCATTTACTGGCAAAGATCATTTGATGAAATGGGATATTTTCATACAGTACTGGTGGCCATGGCACAATTTTTCCAGAAAATTACTCAGACCTATAATGTTTGAAGAGCTTCAAAATGGTGGTGATACTCTTTCACATAGTAATTTATATCCTTAGAATAAATTCCTGTAAATTAATTAGAAATACACACAAAGTTAATGCAAAAGGATATATGTACTGTTGTTATTTTTAACAATAAAAAATTAGAAACTACTTGAATGTCAGCAAATGGGGACTAAATATAAATTAAAGTTCATTGATAACACTGGCTTGGAATACTAAACAGCCAAGAAGAATCATGTTTCCCAAAATTATTTAATGATAAAGGGAAATGGTTATGTTAAATAAGAAAATCAAAGCAAAAAACAATACATAATGTCCAATTTTGTTTTAAAAAATACATACACACGTTTTAATTCTGACCCACCCATGGCTTTCTGCATTTTTAAATTTTATATAATGAAAATATAGTTTTATAAAAAATATACTATTTTTTAAGAGATGGAAGACACCTTTTTGTACTTGTCTTTAATGCTGTCCATACAAGAAAAATATTACTTTCACTATCTGGGCGTACCCTCAACAATTGGGTTTTGACAACAGACATGCTATATATTTCTATCTTTTGGCCAGTGCAGAGAACAACTTTGGTTGCCCCCACCCCAATATATTTCATTGTAAATATGTAATTGTCAATTTTCCACTTAAGTCACAGCTGAAAAACAAAATACGTAAGTTGACTCTGTAATCAGCTGTGGAATACTTAGGGCCAACTCAAACATCTTTATTTGGATTTAAACACCCACATCTTCATATCCATTGCCTAGAACTGAACTTGCTTTCAGATTATGGAAAGGGTTAGAAATATGAGATATCTTTTCTCTTTAATTGATTCTTAACATCAAAGCTTAAGAATGTATGTTATTTATCCCTATCAAAGACTAAGCATGAAGCTTGCATATGTTCTATTGGCCTTATAGAAAAATATATGATTCTTCCCTCTTACAGAGATAGCTAACAAGTCTGTGCAGAGAAGCTAACATCTAAAAGAAAAAAGAACAATCCCCACAATTCAGATAATGGAAGGAAAAAACCTTTGCAGAACATAATTTGAGCAGTGGTTTTATTATATGGTTCTTGCTTTCTTTAAAAGTGCAATGATATAACAGGACATATGGGGATAACCAAAGCAAACTTAGAAAGTTTACTGAATTTTGACTGAAAGACAAGAAATTCTAAGATGCATGCTTTAGGGGCTGAAGCAAAAGCCCTGGCATTTTACTAGGTCACAAAATTACTAAGAGGGGAAAAAAATCATTTAGTAATACAAGTAAGAATTCACAAGTTTTCCTTATGCCACCAACCAAACAGTTCTCCTTAGGGAGAACATCTCCTAGAAATGACAACTCAACTTTGACTCTACACTGGAAACTCCATTGGGTAAGGGATAAGTCTGATTTTGCCCAACATTATATTGTCCATACTAATACAGTGCTTGGCACTTCGTAGATGCTTATTATACATTGGTAGAATAAACAAATGAGTGAATATGATATTACAAAGGACTTTTTAAAGTAATGAAAATAGAGCAAACATTAATTCTTATTATGCTTAATAAAAATGTATTATCTAATTTACTCTTCATAAAAACCCTATGAAGTAGATAGTATATACCTACTTTGCAAAGGAAGAGGTACAAAGGTTAAATAACGTGCCCAAAGTTAGAAAGCTATTAAATAATTCCTAAGAAACAAGGCACCTAGAGCAAATGTCACACAAAGTAGGTCCTCAAAATACTTGAATGAATAGACAAATGAAGTGATGGAGCTAAGATTCCAACCCACATCAAACTCTACCACCTCCCAGAAATCCAAAGTCTTATTTAGAAAATGAGGGTTTCCAAAGAATGTTAAAGAGCTGTGTTGCTTTAACCCTGCTGTTGGAGGGCTCTGAAAAGACCCGTGGCACTGAAACATAAGGAGAAAAAAATAGCTCCAGTTCTATTCTTATGCCTCTGTACCAAAAAAATTGGGACAGACTTCCTAGAGATCATTGCCAAAAGTTCATGTTTTGATGCACCCTGCCTCCCAATCTTGAAATACATGACATCAGTAGATAAAATATAAAAAGGGGAAACAAAAAAGGTACAGCCTCTCTCAAAATCCAGGTTAAGAACTGGGTCTTCTGTGTAAAGGCAGCTAGTTTTCCTAGCTTTAAAGTAAAGAGAAGAAGAAGAATACAAGACTGAGGGTGGGAGAAAGATGGGAGACAGTTTAAGATGAACCCTTAAACTAGTGTTAGGGGTGGGGCTCCTCTTTCCATGAAAAAAGCCTGAAAACAGGTAAAATTATAGACTATAGCTTATACAAAACTGACTACTTGGGGGAAATCTGAAGGAAACAGACACAGCCTCTTGGCTACAACCTGGGTCCAGCATGAGGTGACATATGAACTTATATTATTACATGATTAGAATTCTGAACCACATATATAAGCTCTGCTGTGGGCTGAAGCACTGAAAAGGGTCATGGGTGGGAGAAACCACAAAATCAGTAGTTTGGAGAGGGAAGTCATAATTCCATTCAAGATGAGTCTGCAAAGCAAAATTACAAAAAGACAGAAATGATGAAAAAAAAACCCAGCTAAATCAACAAGAAGGAGATAAATTCACTCTATAAAAATTGAATAGAGCAATGTGAAAATGACTTTAAAATAAGTTTGGTTGAAATCTTTCAGAGCTCATGAAGAGTAATAACCATAAAAACAAAACAGGTAATTGGGACACAAAAGCAGGCATAAAAATAGGAAAACAAGAATGTGTAAAAAAGAACCAATTTGGAAACCAGGAAATGAAGATATAAAAATTTCAACATATGAGACAAACTCCAGATTACCTGGAGTCCAAGAGGTAATTGATGAATTAGAAGACATCCTCAGAATCTAACTCAGAATTCAGACAGAAAAATAGAACGAAAAAATAGTATGTCCGAGCACTTAGATACAAATAACAGGATGAGAGAACTACAGGCCAAAAAGGTAACTGAGGGTAAATGTATAACCTTGAGTGCATTCGCTAATTTTTTTTTAATCTGGAAAATAAGGTTAGCATTCAATTTAAGGAACAGGAGACAGGAGAAACACAGTAAGCCTGAAAAGATCAGAAGAAAAAATTTAACTATATATTGTGATCCCTAGGATCACTTTTATTTCCTTTCCATAGATAGTACGTTAATAAAAATGGGCAATGAATGTATTCAAAACAATATAGGGTGGAGAAAACATAAGCTAAACCTGCCCATTAAGCCTAATGTGCAAACTTAAAGGCACAATTAAAATTCAGAGGAAACAAATTGCTTTCTTCATGAAACAGTGATTAATATTCTGACAGAATATTTCTATTATCAGTGGCATTTTTTGCTAGTTCTCTACTCTGTTCCAAACTGCAAGTGTTGATTTGCTTTATCATGTGAGAATTTTAGAAAAGTATAGCAATGTTTTACAGCTCATGCACACCAGGGGGAGCTTTCGCCTTTCCTATCTAAGAAGTCTAAGTTAAATCTAATTTGCCTATCATTGCATACTAATGTTTTTAAACAGCCTATCAAATACAAAAGGTCATGAGCTAGTCAACATTATTATCACTATTATTTTTAAAGTTATTCCCAATTAAGAAAATGCACTGTAGTAAGAGTTTTTTTTAAGCTTTGAATAAGCTAGTTACATTAAACATTGCACAACAAAAATGATGCTAGCTTGAGATCCTATAAATTATTGCTTGCAGCATACTTTACAAAGATACGTACCAACTCCTACTGCCTACAACATACAATAAGCATTTCACTATGTACTAGCTTGTTTGGATTAACCTGTTAAGCAAAATATAAACTCCATGGAGTTTTGCGTTCCTCCCTCACATGCAGAGATACTCACAGCTCAGTTTCATTCATTCACCACGTTCAACAAATTTTGTAGCAATTATAGAAATAATTGCGTGAAATTTAGTTTACCGGGGCATTGAATTAAAAAAAAAAATGTTTCATTTAGTTGCAGATCCACGTTATCTGATGGTCTTATAAAATTAACAACTGGATAAGGATGACTAAGGCAATTTGGTATGGGATAAATACATTAAAAAATAGTATCTCAATCGTCCTTGTATTCCCACTTCTTAGCACAACTGCCGGCAAGGTGGACATACATCATAATGAGTAACCGGCCAAAAGTTAAAAAAAAAAAAAATTCATGGTTTTACTGATTGGGCTAAAGTCTTCATAATTTATGACACAGCCTCCCTTCCAGAAAGATCCAAATGAATGTCGGAATAACTGCAAAATGGTATTAAATGACCTGACGGTGATAGAGAAAGAATACCCTCCTTAAAACGCGCGGGCCAAATGTGCATAGCTCGGTTCAGCTATGAGGCCCTTAGGCAGACGGCTGGGCTGGGCCGGGCTGGGGAGACGGGGCAAGATTTAAAACAAAGAAAAATAAAAGTGAGAAAGTCTTCTGTCGCTATCCTCTTTATATCTTTAGAAAAAGTCCCGAATTTTAACACAAAATATTTCAGTGAAATCCAGTAACACCACGGACTTCTTAAAATCGTCCTCAGCTCACCACCGTGGGGCTGACAGCACCTGAAGCAACTTCGCCCTGGGCTCTCCCCACATTTCAGAGCGCTCAGCGACGTCAGCCCTCTTTGGAAAACTGAGGTAAGGCAGGTTTAAAGAGGCGAAGCGACTTGCTCACGCTCTCTAGCCACCAAGTGGCAGAACCACAACTCGTTTTCAGGCCCTTCAAAGTCCAGATTTCCCTCTCCCTCATTCTTGGGAAGCGCACACCCTTCACAAGCTAGGGACCGCATCGATACCCCCAAGCAAACGTCGACAGCGACAGGCCCGACGCTGGTGGGCAGAGCCGCGCCCCACTCTTCTCTACAGGCCGCCCGAGCGCGGACGCATTCCAGAGGCGGGATTAAACTGTAGCCGACGAATCAAAAATCTGTTTGGCAAGGCGAGGGGGCGCTCTCTCTCTCTGACGTCACTTCCTTCGGAAGCTGGGTCTCGGCTGCTGCTTCCAGTGTCCCCCTCCCCTCTCCCTTGGAAGTCCTACTGCTAGTGGAAGGCGGCAGTGGCACGCGCTCCTTTTGCGCTCGGATTATATCAAAGGGTAGGCGAGCGATAGCCTCCATGCCAAGAGACTTACCGAACGGAGGAGTTGTCGGGGAACCTGAGAGCCCGCACAGAAAGCTTTTTGTAGTGGTCTTTACCACTCCAGAAGGTCCTCTTTCGGAAACTTCAACTCCCAGAGGCAGACACGGTAGCTACGCGTAGGAGGCTACGGAGGTTACGTCTTACGTCAGCTAACTGCGCCAACTCCGTACCCGCAGGGGGAGAAAGGGGCGGGAGTTTATGTGGGGCGGGGTCTGGAGTTAGGGTTTCTGGAGTGGGAGATAGTTGCTTGATGTCTGTTTTTCCACTTCAAGGCAAGGTTATATCTGCGTCATATATTCACTCGTATTTCTGTGGGGATGGCGGGGGATGTTAAGACATTCCTACTCTTAAAAATTACAATTGCGAAATACTGATGAAGGGCTCTTAATTCTTCCGTGTTGGAGATGAAAGCATCTCTTGCCTAAACTATTTGTAACTAATACAGAAGAAGGTTGTTAGTAGCACATGATTTTACACAGCTCAAATGGAAAATTAAATTTTAAAAGTGAGTCAAACTCCCAATAAGATGCGTGTAAACCTGGAATGTTTAATCTTTTTCTTGCTTACAACCGCAAGTCTTACTCTCCATTCATTTCTTGAGAGGTTTTACATATGCAATTTTGCAAAACGTCAGGTGACATTTCATTGTTTATAATACCTGACCTTATGTAATCTTTTTGCTATATATAGATCAAGTCAACTGAGGGAGGGCTGAAACATAATCCGGCAGATTGTCATTTTCTATTTGTTTTAAATTTGGTCCTCCTTTGTTTTGTTTTATTTATTTATTTATTTTGGCCGCGCCTTGCTGCCTGTGGGAGCCTAGTTCCCCAACCAGGGATCGAACCCTCGGGTCCTGCAGTGGAAGGGCAGAGTCTTAGCCAGTGGACCACCGGGGAAGTCCCTGGTCGTACTTCTAAAAGATGATTATTGAAGAATTCGAAGAGAAGAATGTTGTTTGACTCAATGAATAGAAGACTGCCATCTCAGTATGGGAAGAACTCTGAAGTAAATTATTCTTGATATTTGAAAACATTTTAACACGTTTAAAGGTTTCAGTGAATAGAAAATTAAATTCTGAATTTGAGTTTTCTTAAAGAATTGAAATTTCTCTAAATTTAGTTACAAAACGGAAGTCACTCTTGCTTTAAACCATCAAATTTTACTTGAAAAACTATGTCAGCTGTAACATGGTTGTGAGCCACGTCTCCTTCTTCATTATCTCCAGTCCAAAAGATCTTTTAACTAAGCATTGGCAGAGAAGTCTGGATCCATTTCTGATCTGTTAGTAGGGCATCTTTTTTCAGCTGCCTCCATATCAGGCCAACGAGTAAGCTGAGGTAGGATTAGTAATTGGATATGTAGCCCTTCACATGTAGGTCATTAAACTCAGGCTGGCCATAGTGATGTGCCAGAACTTTCAACAGCTGTTCAGTTGCCCCTCAGGGATCTGTTTTATGAATAATTATGTATATTTTTTCAGTGTTAATACCTGATATCCTTAGATATTTAAAACAAAAATTTTAAGTTACTTTAAAAACCCTCATATTGTAACAGTGGGGTCAATGTTTTCTTTTGACATAGCCATTTAACTTTATAATCATAGGGTGCGAAATTTAAAATGATTCTAGTATCAATCCAAACCAAGCACCAAAAACCAACAGTTTAACCAAAGATATAGAAAGCATTCAGAAAATATAGGAAGGTAAAAATCATAATATGAAATAATCTTATTTTCATTGATTTGTAAAATTCGTGTTTAATTTGACATATTCATTGAGTTCCATTTTTTGTTTGTTTTAGTACTGTTGATACAAAGATAACTAAATAATAATCTCTGTTCTTGAGGAATCCCTAGTCTAGTGGGAGAGCCAGTGTTAAAAATCATACAACATATAATGTACTTGAGATGCCTGTACATGGAAAGGAGCAACTAAATGTTCCTGGAGGTGGGGGACATAGTTTCAGAAATTGAATAATTTGCTCCATCTTGGAAAGTAAATAGGAGTTTTCCAGAGATCAAGAAGGGAAAATTTATATATTGGGAAATTAAATTAAATATTGTGAACAGTGAAAGCAAAGACATGTCATAGTTTGGTACATGACTGATAAGCTGTGGGTAGGATGAGAAAGAGAGAGGAAAGAATAACCCTAAGAGTTTTTCTAATTTGGACAACTGTAGGAATGTAATTCTGTTAACTGGGTCATTTGGAGAATAGTGGAAGAAAATTAGGTTGGAAAAATTAGTTTGGTTTTGAATATATGGGTTCTGAGGAGTCTGCAGAACATCTAAGAAGAAACAGATCTAGAAATTATCAGCCCATATTTAGTACTTTAAGCCAACACAAGAGGTTGAGATCAGAGATGCTAGACCATGGGTTACAAACCTATCATGTCAATTAGGACTAGAAGGTAAATGAGGAAAGCTATCAAGGAGAACAGTGCCACAAACCTGAGAGCATACTCTGTTTAATCAGGGTACAAGTTCCAAGTAGTAGGCCTAATGACATCAGATCTCAATTTTTTTTTTTTTTTTTTTTTTTTTGTGGTACGCGGGCCTCTCACTGTTGTGGCCTCTCCCGCTGCGGAGCACAGGCTCCAGATGTTCAGGCTCAGCGGCCATGGCTCACGGGCCTAGCTGCTCCGCGGCATGTGGAATCTTCCTGCACCGGGGCACGAACCCGTGTCCCCTGCATCGGCAGGCGGACTCTCAACCACTGCACCACCAGGGAAGCCCAGATCTCAATTTTTTTTAACAGCAGCCGGAAATCTGGATTTTTACGTGAAATTTGATTTTTAAGTGTTGGCAACTATTTTGTTTGTTTTTAAGTACTGAGCAGGCTAAACAAAACATGTCTTGGACCACATTCAGACAATTGGCAGCCACTTTGTTAAATTGGACTGTAGATTGTAGTACAGATAAAAACAGAATTTTAGGACACAAAAATATGGTAATAAATAAAATTATGAGATCCTCTAAGATGCTTGGCCTGAAAACATAGGGCAGTCATCACAAGTTATTTTAAGCCGAGTTCTGATGTTTTATTAAGTCTGAGAGTACTCTTCGGTAGGTTGGGGAGGTCTGGGAATAGAGTTACACTTGTGGGTAATTAATCTGAGGCTAAGAAAGCCAAAAAGAACCTAATTTCTTTTAAATGACGTGAAAGGTATCTAAAATCAACCTATCATCTATAATCATTTCAACTTGCATTTGGATTGCCTTCAAAAATATAGAAAAAGTTTTAAAAAATGTTTTAAAAAATACCTTATACCCCCCCCTCTTAAGTTATTGAAGACTCTAGGAAGATGACTATGGAGACAGTGTAGTCTGAATCTCCTCATTAAACAGGTAGAACATCTAGGATAGCAGAACGACGCTAATTACAAGAACAAATCATGGCTACAACAAGAAAGAATCCTTATAAAGCTCAAACTATGAACAGGTGGGAGCAAACCACCAACTTAGTATCAGCATCTGTGTAAGAGGAAATAGTGGGAAGACAACAGAGCAGCTGAAGGCCATGAGAATGGGAGGACTTCAAACTGTCAACAGGTATTCACTGAAAAGCAAGGGAGATCAATGTGAGATTAGCAGTAAAACTGATAGAATCTAATTTCAGAGTGAATACAAAAGTACGAACAGGAAGGTCTGGAAGTGCTCATGGGGTGTGAGGGTCCAAGAACTCTCAAAACTTAATGAACCTGAAAAAAAGCCCAACACTAAGAAGAAACTTTGGGGAGTAGAATCCAAATTGAACAGGACAGGGACAACAGAGGCAAAGAAAAAAGGTCCACATAAAAGTGGGAGAAAAGAAGAGGAGACAGAGCTAAGAAATGACCAGGATTTTATGAAAACCTCAGAAAAGGAAGCTCTAGAAGCTAGAAAAGCTATTCTACCCACTTCTGTCTCTTACACGTATAGAATAACTTATTTAGCCTAAAAATACACCATGAAAAGAATAGTAATTGAATCCTATTTAAAGCTGTTATAATAAAAAAGAATATGAAGCAGAAAAATAGATGAAAACTATAAGCTAATATTTCAAAATGAGAAATTTTTTAAATGCTAGGAGATAGAACAACATAAAACAGAAAAACTCAGAAATAAAGTGCTTGGAAAAAAGATTTGAAGAGCAGTAACAACTCAGAAAAGAATATGAAATATAAAAAGTACACATATATATTTAACATCATATTGGAAGAGTGAGCTAGTGCAGTAAGAAGAAAAGGAAATAAAAGGAAGAAGTAAAACTGTTCTCAGGTGACATGATTGTCTGTGAAAAACATCCCCCCAAAATCAACCAAAAAACCCCTCAGGGAATTAATAAGTGATTATAGCAAGGTCACAGGTGACAAGGTTAACATACAAAAGTCAATTGATTTCCTATCTACTAGCAACAAACAATTGGAACTTAAAATTCAAGAAAACATTAGCACCAAAAAGAAAGGTGTAAGTCTAACAAAATATGTACAGTATCTATATGAGTGAAACTACAAAACTCTGATGAAGGAAATAAAGATCTAAATAAATATAAGATACTCTGTGTTCATGGATTAAAAGACTCAATATTGTAGGGACGAGCACACTTTGTGCTCAGATCTTGGTTTCTAATACCATTCTTCAGTAAAAGGAACCACTTGGAGAAAGGGCTGATTCTAGGATGGGGGTGAAAACATACAAGATGAGCCTGGAGCATCTTGTAGTGCCAGAAATGAAGGAAATGCTTAAACAGACATGCACACATGGATGGGGTATGTCAAAGGAACACAGGAGCCAACTGAAAGAGCTTCTGATGGCTGAAGCTGGAACACTTGTAGATGTAAATTTAAAAGTAGTATTAGATTATAACCCCAAATATAATATAAATAGTCATGTGCTTATATGGCTATAAATGATAAATGGGGAGAAGCGACAAATCTCTTATGCAGAGAAATTCCAAATAATTTATATAGATGCTCCACCTTCAAGGAGGAGCAACATAATTCCCTACTCCGTAAGTACGGGCTGCCCCTAGTACTTTCTTCCAAAGAGTACAGTATGGAAAAGAAGGTAAAAAAAAGAGTAAGTTTACAGTGGAGAAACCTGACGACACTTGTCAGCCAGATGATCAAGGTCAACATTGACAATGATAAATCACATTGATAGTATGTACTTTTGATATAGTGTGATGAAAATGGGACCTCTGGGGTCTTCCTCCAAACCTACAAGCCCACTCAAATCATGAGAAAAGCATTCCACAAACTCCAATAAAGGAGCATGCTGCAAAACACCTGACCGGATCCTGCAGAACACTTCAAAGCTGTCAATGTCATCAAAAATGAGGAAAATCATTATATGTGGAATCTTAAAAAAAGGGGGGGGAGTACAAATGAACTTGTCTACAAAACAGAAATAGAGTTGCAGATATGGAAAACAAACTTATGGTTATCAGGAGGTAAGAGGCGGGGAGGGATAAACTGGAAGATTGGGATTGACATATACACACTACTATATATAAAATAGATAACCAATAAGGGCCTACTGTATAGCACAGGGAACTCTACTCAGTACTCTGTAATGGCCTATATGGGAAAAGAATCTAAAAAAGAGTGGATATATGTATGTGTATAACAGGTTCACTTTGCTGTACACCTGAAATTAAGACAACACTGTACATCAACTATACTCCAATAAAAAAAAATTTTTTTAGGGCTTCCCTGGTGGCGCAGTGGTTGGGAGTCCGCCTGCCGATGCAGGGGAGATGGGTTCGTGCCCCGGTCTGGGAAGATCCCACATGCCGCGGAGCGGCTGGGCCCGTGAGCCATGGCCACTGGGCCTGTGCGTCCGGAGCCTGTGCTCCGCAACGGGAGAGGCCACAACAGTGAGAGGCCCACATACCACAAAAAAAAAAAAAAAAAAAAAAAAATTTTTAAATGAGGAAAATCAGAGAAACTGTCATGACAACTAATTTTAATGTAACCTGGGTGGGATCTTGGAACAGAGAAAAAAAGCATTAGATTAAAACTAAGGAAATCTAAAGTAAGGATTTTAGTTAATTTGTGAATGATTAATATACCACACTAATGTAAGATATTAATGAGGACAACTGGATGCAGTCTATATGGGAAATCTCTGGAATGTCTTAGTAAATAAAATGATTCTGATCAAAATTTAAGTTTGTTTTCTTTACAATAGTTCATTGAAAGAAAGCCATCAATTTTCTCCTTTAAATGCTAGAAATTCGGTTTTATGCTGCCAAAATTAGTGTAAAGTTAGACTCCTCTTAGGGTGACTATTATTGACCCATGAGGATTTTTTTGGTGGTTGTCAAATACATGTGTGTGGAGGGATGGGAGGTGGAGGTAAAGTTTGGTTAATAACTCCATTATGGAAAATGACTATCCCTTCTGGAGAGTCTTAGATTCCAAACTTTTCAAACCTAAGTCTTGTTTACTCTTTCTAAGGAAAGGCATTTAGTGCATTTGTATTTTCTCAAAGTGAATTCTTAAAGAATACCTTAAAAAATAGTGTATGTATTCTATAATTTTTGCCTTGGAATGAAAGAGAGCATCACATCATAAGAATACAGTCCCATAAACTGGGAGATTGGGATTGACATATACACATTATTATATATAAAATAGATAACTAATAAGGACCTACTGCATAGCCCAGGGAACTCTACGCAATACTCTGTAATGACCTATATGGGAAAAGGATCTAAAAAAGAGTGGATATATGTGTATGTGTAACTGATTCACTTTGCTGTACACCTGAAACTAACACAACATTGTAAATCAACTATACTCCAGTGAAAATTAAAAACAAACAAATAAATTGAGAAAATGTTAACTGGCAAAAGGCAAAAAAAAAAAAAAATACAGTTCTCTCTCAGTATCCATGTGGGACTGGTTCCAGGACCCCCGCTGTTACCAAACTGCAGATGCTCAAATCCCTTACAGTTGCCCCTCCTGGGTATCCCCTGGTTCCACATCTGCTGATACAGAAGGCTGACTGTATTCTTTTTTTTTTTTTTTTTTTTTTTTTTTTTTGCGGTATGCGGGCCTCTCACTTCTGTGGCCTCTCCCGTTGCTGAGCACAGGCTCCGGACGCACAGGCCCAGCGGCCATGGCTCACGAGCCCAGCCGCTCCGCGGCATGCGGGATCTTCCCGGACCGGGACACGAACCCGTGTCCCCTGCATCGGCAGGCGGACTCTCAACCACTGCGCCACCAGGGAAGTCCTGACTGTATTCTTAACCTACCAAAAATATTTTTTCAGGATTCCTTGAAAATGCTAACTCCCTCATTGAATTGAAAATACTATTAGATTTTATTATGACTGCTTAGGGATAACTTGAAGAGTCCCTCTAAGAATTTGTTTTTCGTTAATGTCGTGGTTCTTTCTGGAACAGAGTAAAATGTTCTGATGTTATAAAGACTTTTTATTTTGTCTATATATCCACACATTCTGACTTACTATGTGTAGTAGGTTAATACATTTCCTTCCAACCTTTAGTGGGGTGAAGTTCATTTATCTTCTAATCTAGGAAATGAGTTAACTCCTAACAACCTCTGATACTCAACAGAAACACTACTGTACTTTGGAATCAGTCAGCTCTCTTTATTTCATAGTCTCTTATTATCACTGCAAAATAGTAGTATAGCAAATACTCCACAGTGTCATGTACTTACCAACGGAAGTTCATTGCAATAGCATTGTTTTAAAATCTATTATTTGATTTTGACCTGGCTAGCACAGATCAATTTTTTCCCTTGGAACAATCCGTTCAGCCTGGAACATCTAACAACAGCAATCAAGTGCTCTTTTAGCCTCCATACAAAAGTGTGATGAACTTACTAAAAGAGACCCCCAATTAATAATTCTATGTCATCCATAAGAAATCAATTTTTTCTACCTCCTATTTCTAATATTTTTTTAAGGAGAGTATCGGATCTAGATCTCAAGGCTTGTTTTTCTATGGTCCCTAAATCATTTTACTAAATAAATCTGAATGTCATTTTGCTAACGTGTGAAATGATTGTTGTTAGGATATACTACAAAGTGTTCAGTGCTTAGCATAGTGTATTGTACATAGTAATTGTTCTAAAGATGGCAGCTCTTTTTTTTTGTATTGTGCTGTGCTTCTGTCCTGCTTCACATACCATGTAAATAGCTGATTTACTTTTGATGAGGTTTGGAGGTATCTCCCACATATATTGTACAATGTTTGCTTGATCAACAGAGCAAATGAGGAGAATGCCTCTCCTTTGGTACCCAGAATTCACTGAATATGAAGACTTTGGCATTCTTATTTCATCTCTGTGAAACAGTCTTAAGAAGTCTTTCAAATGTCTTTGTAAAAAGTTACAAGCAAAATATAAAAGGATGATGGTTTTTATTACCAAGAGAAACAGCGTTATTTGAACACCCTGTGTTGAAATGACTACTTAATACAGTGACTCATAGGAGCTTTCTAGTGAAAAGCAAATGCTCAATGAAACAGATTTTGTTAGGCAATAGTGATATGCCTTTTGTTGGTTGGATTCTGGTAAACACCTGACAATGAACGGTCCTTTACCTGAATAGACATGTATCATGCACCACATAGTCTAACCACAAACATGTAGCTGTGAGCCTAAAATGGAAATACAAAGTTCTCATAAGATTCAAACTAGTTCTTAATTTAAATAAGTATGTAAAGTTTAAGTGACTATAGTGGCTTCATGTCACTATGTATATAATGAAGAAATTGTGGGAATACATAGAAATCTATTCAAATGTAAAGCAATAAAGCACTTTCACATTATCTTGTATTTATAATACCCACTATTCATAAAAACTTATATTTCTTCAACAGTTATTTTTCTAAGAATGGCCTTTTCTATTTACCCCAGGATAACATTATATATAAAGTGATTGTCATAACCAAATATTTTATTTTTGTATAGGTATTTTAGTCATGATTTATATATAAAACATGATAGGAAATGAAGTTCTAATCTCAATAGATGATAAAGACAAACAATTTTTACATTTCAGTTCTTTATACAAAAATATATTTCGAGAGGAAATATGCTTAACTGTGAGATTTTTAAATTTTAGATTTCATCTTGTGGCCCTGTCTATAAAGTTGACTGTCTTTTACCTGGTTGGGGGGGGGTTGTCTAGAAGATTTAAGCTTAAGGTTAGGATTCTAGAAAAGGGTTTGGAGAGAGATGAGGGTAGATTTAGGAACCCATTTTATGGTTAAAGATGGCCATAAGTATTTTCAAGTTCATTCCAAAAAGCCCTTCGCCAGCACTTTATTCCTTCCTTTGCCAAAACATCCCCACGTGCCCCCCAAACCACCTCATTTTAGTAGGTTTTATTCATATCAGGTTTCTCTTGCAGAAGTGCACAAGGACAGAGTTGGTTTAGTTAATGTGGCCTTAGCCATACTAGGGTATTCACTTTAGAGAAGTGTCATAATTAATTTTCTGTAGCAAAAGTGTTAAGGGCTGGAATCCCCCTTCTGAGTTTCTTCCTAGAAATGGGATTCAGAAAGCACAGGGGGCGTGGCGTCCCAGCTTTGCAGCTATGGGGGCTCCTGCAGGTTTGAAGGCAGACTGCGAGGCGCTGCTCAGCCGCTTCCAGGAGATGGACAGTGTGCGCTTCGAGGACTTCACCGACCTCTGGAGGAGTATGAAGTTCGGGACCATCTTCTGTGGTAGAATGAGAAATTTAGAAAAGAACACGTTTACAAAGGAAGCTTTGGTTTTGGCTTGGCGATATTTTTTACCTCCATACACCTTCCAAATCAGAGTTTGTGCTTTGTATCTGCTGTATGGATTATATAACACCCAACTGTGTCAACCAAAACAAAAGATTAGAGTTGCCGTGAAAGATTGGGATGAAATTTTAAATTTTCAGCAAGATTTGATAAATGCACAACATTTTGATGCAGCTTATATTTTTAGGAAGCTACGACTAGACAGAGCATTTCACTTTACAGCAATGCCTACATTGCTGTTGTACAGAATGAAGAAAAGAATTCAACGACCTGAAGTTACTGAAGACTTTAAGGACCCAAGTGATCATGTAATGAAACTTATCACTTCTGATGTATTAGAGGAAATGATGAATGTTCATGACCATTATCAGAGAATGAAACATATGATTTCAGCTGATAGATCCAATCCAGACAAAGCCCTCAGCTTGATAAAGGACGATTTTTTTGACAATATCAAGAACATAGTTTTGGAGCATCAGCAATGGCACAAAGACAGAAAGAATCTATCCTTAAAATCAAAAGCTAAAGATGGAGAAGAAAAGAGTGAAGGAAATTCACAACAATCAGAAGCGAAAGGGCAGAAACATTAGCGGAAATAAAATCAAGGGCCTTTTCAGTTTTTGTTCAGGCATCCAAGTCAAGAAGGCATCGTCAGGCCAAACTTGATTCTTCTGACTCTGATTCTGCATCTAGTCAAGGACAAACCAAAGCAACTAGGAAAAGAAGAAACCAAGAGACGCTGAAACCAGCAGGAAGGAAGATGTCTTCCAGAAACAGAGGTGACATGCAAAATGTACATAAGGAAGATAAATCTTTAAGTCTGAGTATGCCTGTAATTACAGAAGAGGAAGAGGAGAGTGAAAGTTTTAGTGAAACAGAGTTCACTGCACCCAAGAGGAGAAGAAAACACAGAACAAAGAGCCTGGTATAGATTACTCAATTTTGAGCTTTCTGACAGAAGAAAAGATTTATATTTTGTGTATTGAACAGGAAGACTGCCAATATTAAAAATAATTCTTCTGGGAAGCTGTAGGTATTTCTTTGAAATGTCAATGCTTTAATATAGTTCTAGAATAAAAGTACAAAAAATTATAGTATTACTCTAAAATTTAATTTTAACATCTTTTGTGAAATATGCATAAATGATAAAATTTGGATTTAGCATGTAATAGAAATAATTCTGTTATTTGCAGATTATTGCTATTTCCTACAACTTTTTTGTGCTATTATACTATCTTAGTACAGTTCTGGAAGAGTTAACTATTCTATTTAAAATCTTTTTTCTTGAAATATTAATGTTTATTATATGTAAATGGCTAATTATTTTATGTCTAGTTTGGTAATGTTTGTTTATGATGTATATTAGCTATTTTATATATTATGTTGTTAAATGCAATAATGTTTTTGCCTTGTTTGCTTTATTTTTTTAATATTTGAAACTTATATGGTCAGTAACTTATGTGATTGATAACTTAGGAAGCTCAGTTTCTACTTCTGTAATCAATTAAGTATTCTTTTGTGCTTGTTTTAAAGCTCTCTTTGGCCTAACATGTCTGTATGTATACATGAATGCTTGTGTAGGTACAGATGTATGTATGTATTTGTCCATTTATACATATAATATGATTACTCAATACGTTGTTTAGGTACAATATTTAAATACTGATTATTTCTAATAAAACCTTTAAGAGTGGTAATATAAATTTCAGAATGTGTCTGGTACAGAAAGTTGGTACTTAAAGAAAAGAATTCTATAGCTTCATGACTGTGCCTCTCTGTTAATTTCTCATTTGAGAGATTTAAATGGAGATTGCTTTAGCCATGGTGTTTGAATTGCTGCTGATAGCAGACCATCTCACATCATGTGGCTGGCTCAGCCCGTCTTAAAATGGATTAAACTCCATGTTGTTTTCCAGTGTGGTATATTCAGGAATTCTACAAATGCCCCGTGAGTGAAAACGTGTGTAATCTTTTAAAATCAAAATACTAACACTAGCCCGGACAAAACTTTCACTTATTAGAATCTGTGCTGTCATATTAGCCGTGAAACAAAATTGTTTCCCTTGACTGTTTCCCTTGTTTTCCTTGACTTCAGATGTTTCTGGTAACAGATAGGGCAGTTTTCATGATGTGGATATTGGGCAGAGCTTCTGGGGTTTAAATACTCTGACATTGGGGTTTAAATATTCTAACGTTGGGATCCATTATTGGCCACTTGTGTACCAGGTTATTTGCTAGGATTTGTATAAACATTAAAGTTTACAGACATTGTACATCTAAAAAAAAAAAAAGAAAGCACAGGGGACTCCATCCAGCCAGTCTGGGGACTCAGACAAATGTTTCCTGTCATAGATATAGCTAGAGGTCTACTATGATAAATTCAATTGCCTGCTAGTATGTTAATGGTAGACAATGCTGATTCACACATAAGGAGAACCATCTAGGTTTCAGAACTGAATGTTTTATCTAACATTATTTTGAAGTGATTGGTGGTGGTACAAGTTAAAATTTTTAAATTTAAATTCTAAAATTCAGTGATTTTTTAAATAATAGCATACACATGGTATAAAAAAATTCAGATGACCATACAAGACAATAAAATTCCAATTTATCTGAGTTTGCAAATCCTCACCACCCTCCCACATAAAGTGGTAAATGTGAAGACAGGCATTTAATGTTATAGGCATGATGATAATTATGTACTGAGCAGAAAAGTATCACCACCAGTTTTCCTTGAATGCCCCTCAGTACTTCTAGATTTATAGGATGGTAGACTGGTTTAGTTTAGCTCTCAAAAGTGAAAATTTTCTTGATTTTTCTTATTGAGTAAAAAATAAATAAAAAGAGTGAGAGACTGAAAACTACAGCCCACCTAAGATTAATCATTAATAGTGAGCCCTTCTGTGAACTTAGGTCCTGATTTTGGAGTTTGGAATCTGACCTTTCCCCCAAAAGATAACCATTATTATTGCAGGTTCTGAGAAGGGTCACTCCCTCGCTGCCATTGGAAGAGTCCACTTCTCAGTGTCTCCTAGCTGGGAACTGGATGCATTAGAGGGTAGCTAGTCAATATGATTCTTCTTGCTGTGCTTTTTCTCTGCTTCATTTCCTCATATTCAGCTTCTGTTAAAGGTAAGTTTGTGTTGCTTTCTGCTAAACTTTAATTTTAATCGTTGAGGGAGAAAAATGTGTGTGTGTGCGTGTGTGTGTAGTGAAAGAATTCCAAACTAAGCGATCTTCAAAACCATGTAACTTTGGAATGTTGGTGAAGGCATGACTGGGTTGGAATGAAAAGCAAATTCAAATTCCTACATAAAGAAAACAGAGGTTCCTTTTACTTTCAGTCCCTCAGACTAGCATGCTTCTTGCTTCATTTTCTCATTCATGGTTTATTTTTAAAAGGGAGAAAAAAAGACGCCAACTATTGTTACCTGCTGCTGTTGGTCACTCAATGAATGCAGCTCCTTCATTTGAATTGTAAAAGTAGATTTAAAAAAAACAGTTCTTAAATTTCCTTCTAGTTGCCTAGCAATGTGATATCGAGAAGAATTAGACCCAATGAAAAAGGCATTTGACTTGCCAAAGGATTATGAATGAAATGGTAAAGGCTGTATTTAATTCCATTACCATTCAGAAGTGATAGGACTATCAGAGTTGGTGAATTACAGAAAATAAAACTACATGACATAGATTTAAAAAGTAACACTTATCTTTGGAAAAATAGTGTTGCTCATTATAGTTTCTATTTTAAGATGATTAAAAAACACATGAATTGATAACTTTCAGAGCAAACATTTTGAGTAACGATTTTAAAAAGCTGTATGAAATGTACTAATATGGAATCTTGTTTTAAATCAGCTAGTTTATGCACACCTTGAATTTCTAAATGTTGCACCTGTAGAATCACCACTTTTTAGAATCTCTTAAGAGGACTCACTGTCAAAGCCAGTTGGCCTAAGAAAAGACTTAGCATGATAGGGTCCAACTTTAATAACTGTGTACTCTTAGTAAGTGATAAAAAGTAATTCACCTGTAAACTTTTAAAAGCCTTTTGGGATAACTATGGCTTTTTTTCATAAGGTAAAGTTTGTCTCAAGATTTTTTTGCACAGAAAATTTTCACATGAGGAAAAGAGACAATCTTTGCTATTGGAGCAATAAAAGGGGGGGGGTAAATTATTTCACCTAAGCAAATCACACTTTAGGTTCTTGAACTAAAGATAATATATATATTTTTACCAGATTCTAAAATGTTCAGTATTTAAAGATACAGTCCTTACTCGGATGAAAGGAAATTTTAATGAGAAAAAAGTAAAGGTTTGTAAATTATATCTGACAGAGAATTGTTATATAGAAAGCTTCCATTTTATTATCTGTCAAATAAACTGTTGAATATTGGAAATATGAATGATTCATACACCATGAGATCAAACCAATACCATGATTATTTTGAGAAAAATAATTGAGATATAGTAGTTATTGTGGACTTCTCTTTCTTCCCCCCATCCTACAAATGAGAACATTGGATAACTTGATGTTTTCAAATACATGCACTTATAAAGATTTAAACATACACACACACACACACAGAGCAATGACATACAGGGAAATATGACTTAGAACATAACAGATAGCTACAGTTTTTTGTGTGTAAGTTCAGTGGCAAATCCAGAATTTTAGAACCTGAAGCTTATGCAATTTAGGCTCCATCTTTGAAAAAAAATCGACTTTTTTACAAAAATATCCTACTTTTGCAAATGTTACTGAAAAAAAGATATGGCATGTGTACACAATGCTAGGGTCCCCTTCCAAGATCTTGGAAGAAGCCTGGGTAAGTGAGGGCTCCAATGCTTAAGCATTATTAGCATCATGGTATAAGCTGCTTTTGCCAAATACCATGAATAAAAAGTACAGGACTTGACAGCTCTCTCTTACCCAGATGGGGTAATTTTTTGTATTATAGTACCATGGTTTAATTATAGATTCCTTGCCCTTTGCAATGATTGACATTTAATAAGCGAACTACGTGTGAAGAGTTTACTTTAAAATCAGGTCATTATAAATTTGGAGATGTTATGCATCACTTCAAAAGTCATCTCAAATTTAATTCTCAATGCAACTATTTAGCAAATTCCCAGATCTGGGTGGATGTTGAGAGAGGTTGGACCATAAAGAGGATGGAGGAGGGGTTTAGAATTAGAATGGAGAAGGGTCTATTTAGAAGAGATATGCTGATATGCTGACTGAATGTTTGGAAGACTCGGGTTTCCCTTACTTTTACTGAATCACATTTTTAATGGTGGGTCCATTCTCAGTGCCTTCTTTGGGTTTTCTTTATAGTGCTTTTCCTTTTGATAACCTGCCCATACACTTTCTATTTAATCTTGTTACCTGAACTGTTCCTTCACGCCCAGTCTTTCTCTCAGTGCCTGGCCCTACCATGCTTTTCAGTTCATTCACAATAATCATCTTCCATATTTTCTCCCTTATCCTTCATCCTACTCGTTTACTTCCAGCCTTCTAGTCTTCTGTTGGGTTTGTAAATCCCATTACCTATCTTCCTTATCACCAACGCAGGTCTCTTCAAGCCTCACCTTTATTAACTTATCTCTATTTTGTCTTTTTGCTTAAGTCAATGAACTATTATATTGATCTAAGTTTAATTAAAGAATATTTGAAGATATTTCTTAAAAAGTTCAAAATTAAGAGTTTTGTTCCTTTTACATGACTAAAAATTCCACTTGAAGGGGCACCTTGAAGAGGTACTGACTCCTTTGGGGGCTAAAATTGATTTCTTGTTTAATCTACCATCAGTTCCAATTGCCATTCTGCATACTCTACAGAGCAACACCTTAAGACAGAAATTTAGCCACCAATATAAATGGGACATGCCCCCACTGCCCAGTATTGCCGGATCTCTGAATAACAGAAACAGAAATATCAATAATTATCAAAGAGGAAAGGATAAAAGGAGCAACACTTCAGCACTGTCAGCACTTATTTAAACCATTTTAGGCTTTATCTCCTGTTGAAAGAGGTAGGAAAAAGTTCTAGGAGAACAAAGCCCAGTCTTTCCTGTGCTTTATCACTTCCAAATCATAGTCAGGAACTGATATATATTGTCGTTTTTCACGTTCTTTTGACCAGTCAAGTAAAAGAAAAAAAAAAAAAAAAAAGAACAACATGATAGTTTGGAAAGCTTTGGAATTAAAGAGAGGCTACTGCAAATTTTTCATAGCTATTTTAATCAGAAGACACCTTCAGGTAGTACACAAAACTTGAATTTTAGCATATTCCAACATCAAATTCTGCATTATATCTGCTATGTTGGATTAAATGTGGAGTCAGCTTTTTTCAGCTGCCATATACTGCTTACCTTTCAGACTTGCTGTGAGGATTAGATAAGACAACATGTATTTCCTTTTTGCCCTACGTGGAATTTGATAGGTGTCATAAAAAGAAGGCCTCTTTGACCAAAATACCTTCCTGGTCAGAAAGCCAGTGTTTGACCCTGCAGCAGTGTCCCCAGTTAAAATGCAGAAGAGGTGGAGATCAGGGAGGCTAGAGGGAGTCCCAGACTTCATCTCCTGCAAGGTTTCTCCTGACTTTGTCTGCCTTCTGTATCTCATACCTGAGGTTCTGCCTGACTTGGTGTTTGGACACAGCCTGTTTTTGTGTACACACTTGGAGACCCCCTCCTACACTTCCTTCTCCTGGCTTTTCTTGATTCCTATTAAACGCCTTATTACCTTTCTTCGCAGGTTTGTCAGATCATGTATAACTTCACCACGCAAAACTCTCCAGTGGCTCCTCATGTCACTCAATCAATTCTAAATCTATGCAAATATCCCCCCAAGTCTCCCAGCCACCCATGGGTACCTATTTGACCTCATCTCCTTCTGCTATGTATTTCACTTAGCCAATCCCAGCCTCTTTGGCCTCCTTGCTGTTCCTCCATTACACCTGCATGAACTCTCCTCAGGGCCTTTGAACTTGTTACTCCCTCTGCGGAGGGGCGGGGGCTGGGTAGGAATGTGGGGAAGGAGGGAAGGGGGGTGCTCTTTCCACAGACATCCATGTGGCTAACCTAAAGTATTTGCCCAGAGTATTACCTTCTCACAAAGCTCTTTCCCTTAGCATCCCAGTTCCCTTTCCTGTTTCATTTTTCTTCATTAGCACTTCTAACATACTTTACAATTTGTTTATGTACTTGCTTTTTAAATTTTCCATCCCTTCCTCATTTAAAGGTAAACTCCACAAAGGTAGAAATTTTGTCTGCTTGTTAACTGGTATAGCCCCAGAGCCTAGAAAAGTGCCTACTACCCAGTAGGTGCTCAGTACATCCTTGTTGAATGAAAGAATGAATGAATGAATTCCTAGCTCACTCCCCAGGAATGGAAGAGTTCAACCTAAAGGTTTTATGTGTATAGTATAGGTAAGAGCATGGTCTCTAGATCCAGACAGGGTGTTAGAGGCTCCGCCACTGGGTAAAGTGTATAATCTCTGTGTCCCTCGATTTCTTCATCTATAAAATCAGGCTAATAATAGTACCCACCCCATTAGGTGTTTGTGAAGATTTAATAAGTTAATGTGTATAAAACACTTAGAACAGTTTATCAGAGACAATGTATTTGACCTTTTTTTCCTCTGGGCAGTAGGCGCCATAGTAGGTGATAGAGACAGTAAATAGTAAAGACTTTTCAGAGGTTTACTAATTTCTGAATTTCCAAGTAATTTCACTTCCTTTCTCAGCTGCCTCACTTCTGTCCTAGTCATCTCAACCTCCTTTCCTGTCCCTCTCCCACGTGCATATGTCCTGAGGGAAAAAAAGATATGGTTCCCTATATAGTTAACTAGGCAATGCTACCCTGTTAGCACTGAGGAAAAATGTATACTGAAGTCATTTTTTTACTATCTTCTGCGAGCTATGGATAGAAAACATACAAAGACTTTGTATAACCATAAACTGCAAGTCATCTCTGGGAAAGACTTGATCCTACTCTTTTACATTTCTTTGGGTTAAAATAAACTGACTTGGAGAGTGTATGAACTCCTCCAAATATCAATTTTTTTTTGGTCATAATACTGACTTGTATACTATTTGACATTAAATTATCCCTGCCAGATTAAAGCCTGTGCTAGGATTTTATGTAGGAAAACATTGTTTTATTCAGGAATAGCTAATTTAAATTTACATATGTGTAGCCTTGAAATGTACATTCATACTAAAAGTTTACTAATTAAATTAATAGGATAAAGTGCATTAGAGGGATATTCTTTAAATACTCAAAATATCCAATGTAAGGGACTGCTTTCTAACTACTAAAATTACTTTGGCTTTGATCTCTTGTATTTAAATGATATGTTAATAACAAATATTTTTTATTAAATTATAAAGCAATCTCTGGCTGCATCTCTACTTGAAATCATATTCATTATACCTCAGTAAAGCTGGGGTGGGGGGCAGGGAAGCAATCATATTCATATAATTTAAAGCAATACAATGATATTTCTTTAAAAAATATTCTATAGTTCAAGCAGGGCAATATTTAGATAATCTGATTAAGAATACAAGCTAAGGTTTTCTGAAATGGAAGCTTATTTCTTTGTTGTGGTTTTTGTTGTTGTTCAAGCTAATAATTTCAGCAGGTAGAGAAGTAGAAATTTTTCACTTAGCAAAAATTTACTTCCATTAGCAAACATAAGCTCCCACTGTGTACCACTGTGCTAGATAGCACAGTCCCTGGCCTGATGGGTGCCTTACAGCTAAGACTCGACTTGTGTCACTATCTTTATGCAGGTCACACAACTGGTCTCTCATTAAATAATGACCGGCTATACAAACTCACATACTCCACTGAAGTTTTTCTTGATCGGGGCAAAGGAAACCTCCAAGACAGCGTGGGCTACCGAATTTCATCCAATGTGGATGTTGTCTTACTGTGGAGGAGTCCTGATGGTGATGACGACCAACTGATCCAAATTATGGTGGGCATTTTCTACCAGAGAGATGCAAAGATTAGATGTCAGCAGTCTTTGAGAAGTGTACCATTCAACAGCACTTGTCTGTACTCTTGGTCATATAGTCATTGAATTTGTTATCCATCACTGAAATAAGTAGAGATACAGTTTTGAAGGTTTTGCTAACCAAAAGTGATCTGATCTTTCCAAATTGTTGAAGCAGGCAAATGAAGGTGTGTATGGGTAAGTAACTGAAGTATGATGTCCAGTTCTATGTGTCATACTAATAGACACATTAAACTAGAATCCATTTGAAGTGTTCTGAAACTAAGGAGTCTAGAATCCATGTTATGTGTAAAGCAATCGAGACCACTCTAACTGAAGGAGGAGATAAATTGTAACCTTCCAACTTTTCTGAGTTCCTTGATCCAACAGGTAAAATTACCAATGAGGGAGTAAACCTTTTCTGCATTCTTCTTGAGGACAGAACGAGGTGCTCCCCTGAATGGCAGTGTTTGGTCAGTTATGATGCTTTAGATTTATGTGTTGACAAAGAGATTCAAATTATATGGCCTTTGGGGCCTGTTCCGGTTTCAATATATGGTGAGTCCACATTTGCTTTTCAAGGACCTAAAGGCAATAGTTTCTCTAGTATAGTCAGTTCTCCTTCTACATGTCAGTGTGAAACAGGTACACAGGACCAAGATTTGCTTCATTGTCACTGATAAGTAGTTACTGATATACTTTATAATGAGTTGTCACTGCAATACGTTTATCAAGTGATCTTTGCTTCTTTGGTTGTCTCTAATAGCTGTGTGTGTTTTCCAAGTTGGATCAAAATTTTATCATCCACCTCACTAAGCCATTTCTCAATAGAACAGTAATTTGCAGAAAACACTCTGTACCTCTTTGTTCAGTGATCAGACTCTTCATTTTAATTTTGTATGTACAAATAAAGTACAGTGGGGCAGGGTTCCTTTCAAACAAATGGTACAGAAAGTGAAGAGAGCAGGCAAACAGCAGCAGTTCAAAATAAATGAAGAGAGTGACAATGACATAAAAGAGCTATCTTCTAGCCACAATTATTGTAGGCCTGAAGTCACAGATTTCTTTTTTTTTAATTTTTAAATATTTTTATTGGAGTGTAGTTGATTTACAATGTTGTGTTAGTTTCAGTGTGCAGCAAAGTGAATCACTTATACATATATCCACTCTTAAAAACATTTTTTTTTCCCATATAGGCCATTACAGAGTATTGGGTAGAGTTGAAGTCACAGATTTCCTTGATGTCAGTATTTTTACCTAATTCAAAAATCTAATTTTTAATACCTTCTCCATTCTTTTAAAGTTGATAGTTAGGTCCTATGAATCATGAATTGAGAATGACAGAAGAAATTATGGCCAACCCTGTTTATTGCTTTACCATTTTATTTTCTAGGAGACTCTGATGGAAACAGACATAGGAAGTTTTTCTAATAGGTTTCTTTCTATGATTCCAGATAAAAGATGTAAAGGTTGAAAATGTGAATAAACAGAGAGGAGAGAAGAGCATTTTCAAAGGAAAAAAGCCATCCCAAATCATGAGAAAGGAAAACTTGGAAGCTCTACAAAGACCTATGCTCCTTCATCTAGTCCATGGAAAGGTAAAAGTGATTTTTGGAGTTCCACATTTTTTTTTCCAACTTCATATTTTCCTCTCCTTCAGTAGATATTATTTTAGGTGATCATGGTGTCACTACTTTTATGGAAAATGGAATTTTTCAAGAACTAATAAACAGAAGTTGCAAATTAAATGTTTCAGAAGTAAATCAAGGCATTGGATTCACTTATATTTCCTGCCATTTATGTTCCCTATTTTTATGAAAAATCTTTATATAGGATCAAGTATATGTTTATTGGTAAGAGGCATAATTAAAAGGTACATTCCTTATTAAATTAGGAAGAACTCAAAAGATATTGTAACACAATAGGTCATCAGAGATGATTGGATAAATTCAGGAAAGTAGACAAATTATGAGAATGAAATGATCTAACTTAGATAATGATATTAACTTGTCATAAGAAACCAATAACTGGATTAAGTATAAAATTGAAGCTTTTGAAGGGGTATGGCATTTCTAAGATAGAGTTGATTCTTTAGAAAAACATTTAGATTATTTTATAGCTACGACTGAGAAGCATTTTATATGTTAATGAATGAACACTATAATATACATTGGAAGTTTGCTCTGAAAATTCTGTAACTGTGCATTTCTTACGGTTTGAGTCTAGTCTATTAAAATGGTCTTAGTATGTTTGAAATTGAAAAGCAATTTTGATCTGTGAATTATCAAGCATTACATATGTGAGTTTATGAAAAGCATAGATGTTATACTGACATGTATAAAAACATATTAGTATAAGATGAAAGCTTACTTTTAGGAACTAAAGTAGAAAAACAGAAAGGGATCATTATAGTTAAAACTACAAATCTCTAAAATTTATCTAGATCCAAAATTTCTAGATTCAAACTAAAAGTGAAAACAAATACTTCAAAATATAAATTTCAGACATGAAATATTTTGCTATTCATGATGCTCATTTTTAATAAAGTACTAAAAAAGGACTCACAAGAAGGATTATTATATCATCACTCTCCTGCAACCAAACATGAATCACCATTTCAAGAATCCTTTTCTTCCTTCTCCACTTGTTAAAATACTTACCATGCTTCAGGCTTTGCTTGCAGGCCCTTTCTTTTATAAAGTTCCCACCCTTCTAGCCAGCTGGAAATAACTATCCCTCTTCAGAACCCTCTTAGCACTTTATAGCTCACTCATGCCCCTCATTACTTTCCTTTTGGTCATTTGTGTTCATTGCTAGATTATGGGTTTTGGTGGAGAAAATTGCTGTTCCTCTTTATATTCCAGCCCTTCTACTCCCTTCCTCCCCAAAGCACCCAGAACCAAGCCTTGCACTGACCAACTTGGTGTTCTGAAAGCCTTTCCCAAACCCCATACTCCCCTGAGCTTATTTCTATCCAAGCATTTATCACAGTGTATTGTAATTGTCTCTTTACTTGTCTACCATCCACATTCAGAGTAAGCTTCTCTTGGGTGGCAGTTGTGTCTTTATTTTGTATATTCAGCACCTTGTTCATAGTGGGAACTCAATAAATGTTTGTAAATTAAAGGAATGAACAAATAAGGTTATATGGGGCTAAAATGAGTCAGACTTTGAGGAAGTCTGTGCCTATTGTTTGCTTAATAATAGCTAAAACATACTTAGTGGTTAATGCCTGCACGGACTGAAGGCATTACATGAATTCTCTCTTTTTCCTCATGACAGCCCTAGGAAGCAGGTGCTGCTTTTTCATCCTCTTGTAATAGATGAGGAAACCAAAGTTAAGAGAAGTAAAGAAACTTGCCTAAGGTCACACAACTGGCAAGTGGTGGAGCTGGGATTTAAAACAGGTTTCTGTGCCGGAAGCCTTTATGTTTTACTGTCTTTTCGAGCTGGAATGTATTTGGGGGGAAAAAAGTCTGATTGCCTTGAAGTCTTCTTTTTATTCTTCACTGTATCTATTAACTCACTTGATTTTCATATGGCACAACTTTATTAACAACATGAAATACTGTTATTTTCATCTCTGGCCTTCCAATGTGGCAACATGCTTGATTTATAAACTATTAGTTGCATTTATAATCTTAACGACAAACCAATCATTTTATAGCCCCTTGGGTAGCGGTTGAGTACAAAGTCTTTTGTTACACATACAAAAGCACTCAGTGCCCTCCCTGTTCAAAGGCTGGTATGGAGCTGCCACATCATTATTTCAGTGACTCCAACATGCCATTTCTACAGGAGCTATTACTTGTGATGATTTACTGCAGCTACAGGTCAAAGTACATTGTGGTATCTTTCAATTACACAATAAAGTACTTGTTGGAAAAAACATGACCCTGGAGACTAAGAAGCCACTTGGACTTTTTTAGCCACATCATTGTCAGAAAGATCATTACTTAAACTATCACTTCATTTTACTATGAGAGAAATTATGAAAGGGAAGACTGTACTGCTGTTTTCTCAACGAGTATTTTCTATCCCAGGCTCAATTTAAGAAATTTCTGTGATTTCAAGGATACTCATCAGCATGTATTTTTGTCCTCCCAGAGCCCCCTGTTTTAAGCTCCCACATTTACATTGGAAAAGATATCTCATGGAAATAGTTAGATGCATATTTATTGCACATATTTTTTCCATGCCTACTTATCTCCCCTACTTAAATGTTTGGGCATGACTCTAGTTTTATCTACAAATCATAGATGAAGTCAGAAATTTGACAGTTTTCTGGTTAAGACTGACATGCAAAAGACGCCTCAAGTTACAGTGTTGAATGCTAATCCAATTAACTAGAATATTACCAGACTTCTATTTCTGGTTTTTGCTCAGTATTGATTACATTAATCATGTGGCTGCCAAGTCTGTCCCTTATTTTGTGTTGTTCCTAGACATTGATTTGCTCTCTGAATCTGGCAGTGTGGCTCCTGTACACACACGGAACCTCCAAAAGAAATGTGGCACCTTGAAAACCTTCTAATTCTTTATAGATTTCTTCACTTGTCTGTTTTCCAATGTACCATTTCTTAGCTATGCTCTGTCTTAGATACATATGAAAGAGACATAGCTTCAGCTAAGTAGACCAGATAAAATGATTAATCTCTGTTTGCTGAGATCCTTTTTGTTTATTTTTGCTCTTTGACCAGTTAATGAAAATTCACTTTCTCTTATTCTTAACGAGTGTGCAAATTAAGGGAATATATAGAAGTAATTTTTTCCTAAGGAAAATAAATGTATAATCCCTACTGATTCCAAGGGGAGATTGGCCCTCAAAATTATCCCAGAAGAGGCACTGAGTCTCCTTTCCCACAACCCACCCTTCCCCATCTATGTTTCATTTCCTTGGGTTAAAGTCTTAGTTTGTGACTAGTCTACGATGCTGCCGGTCTCTGGCAGTTTTGGGGACTGTGAATTTAGATAAGAGTCCTGTACTCTTGGATGTTCAGAGCTCATTTCAGAATTGAATGAAGTAATCAGCTTTATGGCCTGAATATAATAAAACTTACTTAGTTCCTGTTGTGAAATAATGAATGTGAGATTATTGTTGTGTCAGCCGTGTGGATTAAACTTCCAATTTCTGATATTTTATTATTATTTTCTGAATTATCAAAACCCTACTCGATTCTAACAGTTTTGACATTTAGCTAATATGGATACCAGTGCTGTCTTCACTTTGGATCTCATTGCTCTGTACTAAAGGAAGAGAATTTAGGCCCCAAATGTAGCAGGCAGACAAAGGAATAAGGGACTTGTCCACTTTTCTAGTTCTAGGGAAATAATAAAAGCTAATAGAAGGAATGAAAAAAACTTTTTCTGTCTCACAGTTTACGTTGCTCAGCCTTCCAGGAAAAAATTCAGCATACCATTTTCTTAGGTATCTAGCAGTCAAGATCAAAAGAAGTAGGAGTAGCAGGAGAGCATTTAACCTTAGGCATAGTCTAAAGATTAAATTTGAGACCTGGGTTTCCTGAAATTTTAGGTAAAACTTTATAAATAGTTCAGGCATATTTTGTAGCTTGGAAGCAAAGTGAGGATACTGATGATAGTACAAGCATTTTTCCCACTTCATGGCTCCTCTCACTTTCTGAAGTATTTAAGGCTCAGACCAAAAAAGTCACAGGCCTTAGGCATGTGTGTATTGCTACCAGTAAGCCCTTCTGACTGTGTATGGGCTCAAGCGATCCAGTTGTGAAGCTCTATTAGTCCTGATATGTGCAGATTCCATACTCTCAAATATTTGAAAAGAAAGTTACACTATAATTCCTGAAAGGAAAGAAGACCTAGTTTACAAAATAGAACATCAGAAACTCAGCCTTGGTTCTGAGAAATTGCCAGTGATTTGTTTGAGAATATGATGCCATGGATTTTCAGACACTGAGATCACTATTCCAGTTCCTTTTTAAGCCGGACAAACACAATTCCAACATTTATAGGTTCATCCACTGTAATGACTAAAATTGATTGCCAGATGAAGTACCTAATAAATCTATCGCTAGGCAGAGTATATGTAGAAAATAAAAATAGAAAACTTGAGGCACTTGTTAGGATAATTCAGGCAAAGTATTTTCTTCTTCTAAGGGATGAGGGAGTTTTCATGTACACTAAATTGTTCAGATTGGTATTAATTGAATTTATTGCATAATGACTGAGCTTTCAGTTTTACTTGAGAAATCATGGTTGGTTTTAAAGAGAAATAGGAAGGCATTCAGGATATTTCTGGTAGAAATGCCAGCTATAATTATCATAGACCTTGGGAATTTTTACAGGGAAGCTATATCCAACCTCTCCATTTCTAAATCATGTGACATGTTTGGAGTCAAAACAGAGTAAGAAATGACAGCCTACTTTCCAGAAAATTCTTTGTATTTTTATCCTTGCTTCCTAAACATGAGCTAAATGTTCAGAATGGTATGAGACATTGCTATTACCTCTGTGCCTATAAATCTCAAGGACGAAACGAAGCTAAGATAAGCCATTTACTAGTGCAGCCGAGTCACAGTCACCTTCCTCATTCCAACCTCTTTTTCCCACCTTCTAAAGAGAGACTCAAAACAGTGCGTGGGGCAGGCCATGCAGTGTTAGCACCCTAAACCTCAAGTCTTCCAACCTTGTATGTCTCCTTATACCCAAGGCCAACATGAATGCTATGGAGGGCAGAACATCAATCCTGTGGAATTTTGACCACGGGCATTTGGGCCACGTGTGGGCCCTTATCATAGCCCTTAGAGGCTGTGCTGCCTCAGGAGTCTCAAGCATGGGGATTGCCATTCTCTTCCAAGAATCTATTTCTTTGATGTTACTTTAAACCTTGGTTAGTTTTTGTTTCAAGCAGAATCACAGGTAGAGGGTACATTGACATGTTTGAAGAGAATGTTCCTGATTTCTCTTCCTTGGGCAATCCTTCTGGTTTTCACAGAAATCCCGCCCTGTATCGGTGCTCAATTTCCTTCCCTATGTTACGCTCATCATATTCAGAGCCTTCATTAGCAGTCTCCTGAAATATCGTATTTGGATGGTCTAGCTTCTTAGTAATGTAAATAGCTTCTTTTCACATAAAAAGAAGTCCCAGGTTTGGACTAACAGATCCCTTTCTCCCAGAATTGATAGGGGATGAGAATCTAACCTTCCCTGCTATTTATTTAACCAAATCTGGTAAATGATGCATTTTTGCTCTATTTATGTTTGTCCTTTTTTTTTTCCCTAGGTCAAAGAGTTCTACTCATATCAAGATGAACCAGTAGCCATAGAAAATCTCAAGAGAGGCCTGGCTAGTCTATTTCAGATGCAGTTAAGCTCTGGAACTACCAATGAGGTACTTACTAATATTATTAAGGATCCAGAAACGTATTTGTCAATAAAGTTACCAAAATTGTTTATATGGGTTTCTATCTGTAGAAATTCAGTAAAAAACAAAGTCACTGCTATGGTAATGCTTAGAAAGGGTGACTTGGGTGGTTATCTCATTTACATATGAAACGAATTGCCGTTTACCCCAATTTGTAGTTGAATACAAGGTAGAAGGAATTAGAATCAGTCATACTAAAGAGACCTATAGAATGACTGAATGATAGAGACGCAAAAAACCTTGGAGAATATTCCAGTGGCATCACTGTGCATCACTATCCCACGGGGAGCTTATTAAAAATATAGATTCCCTGGATTCACTGCAGAGATTCTGATTAAGTAGATTAGAATCTGTATTTTAACAGTTTCTCAGCTAATGTAGATGTATTGTCAGTTTGAGAAACCACTGGTCTATACAAACCCTCTTCATTTTATAGATGAAGAAACCGAGGTTGAACTAGGGAAGTTGAGTGACTCCTTCAGTACCATACCTGGAGTCAAAAGCAAAGCTGAGTCCAAGTTGTCTTGTCTGAATTCAGCCAGTCCATCAGTGGGTAAGAAAATCTGATGGCAAGGCTGGGCCAAGGGAATGCTGGTTAGCTTTCTAGAATGAAGACTGGGGGTGGTGCTTGTAGAGGCCAGAGGGAAGACTCAGAGACGCTAAACTGAGTCTGTACTGAGATACATTTGCCTACATTCAAACTGTTGATGTGACTTATAATGAGTTGAATTAATTCCACAGGTTTTTGAGGATTTCGAATCATACTCAGCTCATCAAAGCATGTGTGCACACGCAGACGCACACGCACACATACACACAGCCTACATACAGCATTAAAAGTCAATTCCCCTTGCCACATAATTACCCATTTACGAGAGGTTTTGATTATGACCAGGCCATTTGTCCAGTTCCTATTAGACATTAGAGAGAAGTAGGAAATCCTTTATTATTCCTGGGGCAATATGAAGGCACTCATAAGACTCAAACAAAGGGAATGGAAAAGAATCCACACGCTGCAGGAAACATTGAATTCTTCTGCCCTCCTAACTTGTCAGCCTGGGCAGAAAGGCAGTCGCCCATGACATATTAGAACCCCAATTTTCAAGCCACTTCCCACCGGAATTCAAATGGTCCATGTGAGAATCCCAAACATTGTATTTTTGCTTTTCTTTTTAGGTAGATATCTCTGGAGATTGTAAAGTGACCTACCAGGCTCATCAAGATAAGGTGATCAAAATTAAGGCCTTGGATTCATGCAAAACAGAGAGGTCTGGATTTACAACCCTAAATCCGGTAGGCTTGCTATCACTTTCTTTGAGGCAACCAAGTAATTACCTTTTGTAGAGATTATTTAAAAATAATAGGTGAATAAGGTAACAATATAATTTGGGAACATTTATAATTTTTAGTTTAGGGTATTAGTTTTATATAATATCAAATGAATAGGTTTATCTTAATATATTGTAGGTGTGGGTGATGGGGAAGTTCTTGCGAAGATGAAGATAATTCACTATTTGGCTTGATTCAAAGATAAAAAGCTAATTACTTGTTACAACCACATATATTTATTTATTTAGGTCTTGGGTGTCACTTCGAAAGCCACATCTGTCACTACCTATAAGATAGAAGACAGCTTTGTTGTAGCTGTGCTGGCAGAAGAGATACATGCTTTGAGGCTGAATTTTCTACAAACAATTGCAGGCAAAATATTATCAAAGTAAGATAATGTTAGAATTTAAGTTTTCTTTACTGTTCTTTGATATATTATTATACTTGGCTTTAAAAAATATATGTGTGTATATACATGCACATGTATATGTAGTGCTTCCTCATTTTGACTGAGTTCCTTTAAAACAGTGATTATGTCTATTCATCTTTATTTTTCATATTATCTACAGTAATATATGGCATGTAATAAATACTTAATGTTTTTAAATAGAATCTCATTAAAAATAAATTGTTTATTGAATAGAATTTAAATTTTGAAAAGACAAACTACTTGATTCATTCTCATTTATTTTCTAATTTCTCTGTCAAATGATTTTAATGTTAAGCATTAAAAAATGGTGGCATTTGTGAGTTCTTGCCTCAAGATTATTTTTTGTTATTGTTGTTAATAAGCAGAGAAAAGTTCCATACTAAAGTGATGTGACAGAATTTTTGATGTGATTTATAGTACTTACATATTCGAGCCTATTATTTCAATTGGAGAAAATTTCTCTGGTCAGAATAGTTCTCACAGGCTAAAGAACTAGAATTTCAAATCTAAGAGTATGTATTATTTTCAAATTTTAATTCAGAAGAACATCTCTAGCATTAAATGTAAGTTTTATCTTATGTCATTGTTTCGCAAATGTTTCTTCTGAAGTAGCCCTTATGTCAGAGGTACATGGTTGCAAAATCTTGGGAGAAATGCTTCAAACCATAAATGCTTGAAATTTTATTGAAGTCTCCTCTGGATTAGAACCTTGCATTCTACTTTGTACTATATCCATATTGTTTTCATATATTTTCATATAAAATTAATATTTTTAATTACTTAGGTTTATCAGGTTTCCATTGCTCTATAACACACCACTCCAAACTTAGTGGTATAAAAAAACAGCAATCGCTTTATTATTCTCACTCATAATCCTGGCACTTGCCTTGGTCCTGCTAGGCATGCCTCTCTTGGTGTCTGTTGTGCAGTTGCAGACAGTCACTGACCAGAACTGGTTCAAAGGCTGCTCCCTCACCTATCTGGTGTCTGGGCTGGGAGACTCAAACTACTGAGGCTCCTTATGCATCTCTCTTTATTACCATGTGGCCTCTCAACATGGCAGGTTTGGGTAGCCAGACTTCTTACATGGCAGCTCAATTCTCTCGAGGTATGTGCTGCCAGCATGCCAGATGAAAGCTGAATTCCCTTTTATGACTTAGCCTTACAAGCCACATATTGAAACTTCTACTGTCCTCTATGAGTCGGGGCAGTCACAGAGTCCTGCCCATGTTCAAGGAGAGGGCTGTAGATTCCACCTCTTAAAGGGAGCATGTTCAAGGAGAGGGCTGTAGATTCCACCTCTTAAAGGGAGAGAGGCAAGCTTCTGAAAGAGCATATCAGATAAAAATATTATTGAGGCCAGTTTTGGAAAACAAGATTTCCTAATTGTCTTAGTTAATAAGTGAAACGTGGTTGTACTGAAGACATCATTTTCAGAGAGCTGGGCTAAATCCAAAAGAGGTGACATCACATATCAAGGCAAATTTTCTTTCCTATAGTCTCTTGTCATAATATTTTTAAATTCCAGACTTAAATTTTCGAATCTTTGAGTAAAATTGTTGCTCCAGAAAAATTTCATAATTGTCTTGAGGTTTCTGTTACTGCTGGAGATATCACTGTTTGAAAGACATGGCCTTACAGAATTTGAATAAATTAGTATCTTGTTTGCCAAAAGAATGACAATTAGTAGCTTGTTCACTCAAAAGAATGCTGCTGATGTGACATTTCTCTTCCTTGGTTATGCAGGCAGAAATTAGAGCTGAAGACAACGGAAGCAGGCCCAAGACTGATGCCTGGGAAGCAGGTTGCGGACATCATTAAAGCAGTTGATTCGAAATACACGGCCATTCCCATTGTGGGCCAGGTCTTTGAGATCGAGTGCAAAGGATGCCCTTCTGTAAGTGTGAGCAACTGCGTTGTGTGGCCAAATCGTGGAATAATCGTGGCTTAAAGTTCTGTTTTCCTTTTGTCTCCAATGGAAGTGTCAGTTAATTTGTAAAGAAAGTTTACAAAGAACTACCAGCCACCACTGAGTTATAATGACAATAGCCTAATAATATGCACCTAAGGTGATGCATAATACAACAATAATTAACCAATGATTACCATCCACTCATTTCAAATAAAAAATGTTATGACTTGAGGAGAGCTTCCTCAAAGCAGCACTTAGAATGCAGTGGGGACAAGGACCTCAGGAAGTTAAGGGGGAGTGTGGCATCAAGAGCACAGACAGGGGTCTGAATCCTGAAAGTTCTGCCATTTGGTAGCAATATGTCCACAGGTGAAATGTTTTACTGACCTCTGTGTTCTGAGAATCGCTGTGAGGACTAAAAAAGGATACCAAACTCTTTGCCTAAATTGGGAACACTGACTTACCGTGCCCCAACCTCCCCTACACTTACAGCCAGAAATGAGGTAGCACATCCCCAAGGCAAAGTGTAGATCATCTCGTAACATTTTTAATCCAGCAAAGAGAAATTTCATTTATTTCATGCATCATTTGTGATGTATGGCCACAGACATAGCTCTGGGTTCCAGCATTTCCTAATACTTCACCTCTTGTCAGGAGAGCAAACCCTTGGCTTCAGGCTCTGTTTGTAGCTCCCAAAAGATGCTCTACCCTTGGCTATTATTAGTGTTGAGAAAAGTAGACACGTCAAGGACTAATACCATAATTTGCTTAAAGTGTGAGACACTAATTCCTTGCTAGTTTCTCAAATAGACCAAAATTGAATTAAGGGAAAACCAAAATGAGACCAAAAAATAATGTTCTCACACTTGGTTTTTTCTTTTGTTTTTCTTCCATAAATCATCTCATGTTCTGGTATAATTTTCTAATGTCATATGAGATGGAAATTATTTAGAAAGGTGACTAATGAAACCAATCATCTTTTCTTAGGCTGTTAATTTTTCCCCCCACAGTTATCCAACATTCTGAGCCATCTAAGATTTTTCATAACTGTTTCTTCATTATTGTGGGAAAGGTTTATGTCTTTGAGGAATTTGTTTTCCAACTTCAGTATAATATCACCAGTGCAACCCTTTACAGAAAAAAAAAAATCTGACTTCACATTGATATGCTCTCTGCCCTCAGAAATGACCCAGTAAATCTTTAGCTAAGTACAACTGGAATTTTGTTTTGGAATATCCTCTTAAGATTAGGTAACCAAAAGGGACTTGAAAAAAGAGCAAAATATATATCTGTTGCTTATTGGAAGGAATGAGTAATTTAAAAACTGGCAGCATGGACATTATTCAGAGTTAGAGGTCACTGATGAGACTTAATACATTCTTTTACAACTGGGGAAAAGTGGTAAACTATGAAAAATAAGTTTTTAGCTTATTTCTAAGCCAAAGGATGTCATTAATTAGAACTATTTACTATTTTTAAAACCACAGTAACATAATGATGGTGTATGTGAGAATTACCTTTATCTAAATAATACTCTACTTAACATAGATATATGAAATGAACAGTTCAGACCCCAGCAATATGTTTTACTATTGTTTGTAAACTATTTACTATTGTTTGTATTTCATACAGCAGTAAAATAAAGAGAATAGGGAGCTCAAATTATTACAGAAACTGGTTTTCAGTAAGGTTCCACTACATCAGAAACCTGATACAATTCTTCAGCAGTTCTGATTTTTTTTCCCCTCCAAAATATCCTGTTGTTAATGAAATTTTGGCATCATTTCACTATGGTAGTCAAAGTCTGGCCTCAGGTAGAATTCCCTTGTTGTAACCATGGAATGACCCATATGCCCAGAAGCTTGAGGTCCTTTGAGCTAAGTGCTAATAGACAAAAACAGTCCTCCTACAGGGGAATTGTACACAGAGTCAGCAGGCCTCTGTGTTAGCCTCTGAGAGCCACAGGACTGTGGTACGGACAGGGGGCGATCAGATATATTGAGCTAAGACACAAAAAGCTTCTTTGGCTTGTCAGATACAAAGGAAAGTTTATTTCTGGAAAGAACATCCTTTGTAAGTGTGGATGTTCAGAATTATGAATGTGGTATGGGCCTGCGACCATGTTTTGCAGCTCTCGGAGCACTGGCAGTCCATCAGAAAACATCTGCAGCCTGACAACCTCTCCAAGGCTGAGGCTGTCAGAAGCTTCCTGACCTTTATTAAGCACCTCAGGACTGCAAAGAAAGAAGAGATCCTCCAAATCCTAAAGGCTGAAAACAAGGAAGTACTGTAAGTGCCCTGAACATTGTGTGGGGTTGTCTGTGGGAAAGCATTACTGGGTTATTGTTTATTAAGCAAGTAAGATCCTTTTTTAACCAACTGCCTCACCTTCCAATCAATTGTTTTGTTGTTTTGCATTTTCATTGAACAGTTATACCTCAGTGCAGTAATGCAGTGGTTAATTGACCAGACATGCAATAACAAGCTTTCAGTAGTGACTCAGAGTGAACATTGTTTTTTGAGTATTCATGAGTTTACATCAGGTCTGGATTGGTACATAGATGGGGGGGCAGGGCTTCACTGTGACAGCACGGCGCATGTGCTGCCTCACTGTTGTGAAATTGTGTTCCCTAGCTATTCACTTACACTCGAAAAGATTTCAGAGTTGATTATAAAAACAAAAAACGAATATGATTTTTTCAATTGAAAATGTGCTTTCATTTTTATGTGATCATCCCCATTGAAGCCGTGTTTTAAAAAGAAAATTGAGTACTGAGGTAAACAGCCAAAAGAATCCAGAGAAAAGAAATATGTACATTATTTGAATATTTGATGAGAGAATGCTTTATTTGACATACACCGTAAAGAGAGTTGACTTAATTACCAAATTTACTTTGTAAATACAAATACACTTTCTAAGTAAAAGTGTTTTGGTCTTGTAATATAAAATTTGTCTGTAACTACAAAGTCAACCATATGACACGAATTATCCTAACTGATGATATAGAACATGGCTCAGTTAATTTGACAAACAGTGGAAACTAGCCATTAAGATAATAGAAAGTAGAAAGTGGCCAAGTTACACACGTGCATGTACACACACACACACACACACATACACATACACACAGAGCAGCAGTAGTCACTGAGTTCAAGGGACTCAATTACCCAAGAATAAGAGAATTTAGTTTTTTTTCTGAGAAGTCTGTTTATTCTAGATTGTATTTGTTATTTACTCATCTTGAGGACATTAAAAAAATTGATATGAATTCCATATGACAACCCAAAAGTTAATTGGGTACTATCTTCAAAAATAAATATTTAAACCAGAAGTTAAATATATGCAAAATCATAAATTCTCAGACTCTGTTTTAATCATAGAACTTAGGAAAAATATATTTTAGAGTGACATATCTTTTTATCAAAAACAAAAATATGACAAGAAGAGTGCAAAAATTAGCTATTTAGAACAGAGATTACACTATTTGTATCCTAAAAGTTTTAAGGTGGCAATAATTTGTATGATTGCATGATGTAGTTTCTAAATCAGGTTATTTACACAATATTGTACCATATCACAGGTAACACACATGTAACGTAGTATGGTAGAAAAGATACTAGGATGCACTAATATCAGAAGACCTAGTTTTAATTTCTGACTTCCAACAGCATACAACCTTTAAGTAGGTCATTTACATTTAGCTTCCCTGAGCCTCACTTTCAACATCCGTAAAATACAGAGAATAATTCCTTCTATTTATTGTAGGATAGTGAAAGTCAGGGTGGTGGAATGTAACGTTTCCCGAAGTTTTTATTATGTGTATCTTATAACTTATAGAATATTAACAAGTATGCCAAGAGGAAAGGCTTCTGTGAGCAACTGAGTTTGAAAAACACTGGGAGAAACCAAGTTAAACAGTTCTCTGCTACAGAAATATCCAGCATCTTTAATCTGATAATATTATGTATAAGTTTCCTTAAACATATTCCAAACTTACACAACTTTGAAAATCCCTTTTCTTAAAGCATTTGGTAGGACTAGTATTGCATGAAAAACACTTTAGGAAACACTGTAATTAAAGACCGTGTACGCCAGTCAGAAAAACCTGAGTTCCAATCCTAGCTATATTTTTACCAGCTATGGGACCTTGAACAAATGACTGGTTATCTCTGTTTCTTTATATATAAGGGAGAATATTAGTATTAAACTGATAGAGATGTTCAGTGAGGTGATGGTATTAATACCAGCATATATTTATTGAACATTTACAATGTGCCAAGCACTATTCTAAGTGTTTTACATAGATCATGTAATTTAATCCTCCCAGCAATCCTAAAATAACTACTGTTTTTAGCCCCATGTTACGGATGAAGAAGTTAAAGCAAAAAGAGGTTGCACACCTAAAATTTCTAGTGCAATAATAGACACTTAATAAGTATTACCTCTCTCTCAGTTTGCTTCATTCGCTAGGGTTTTTGTTAGGATCAAAATGGTAGAGTGCAAGAATATCTTTTTTAAAAAGTATAACATGTTAAATACATGTATGGTATGTTATGTGAATGTGGAATAAAATATATATCAGTACATACCTAATATGTTCATTAGTATGGCAACTAGTTTCAGAAATTTTACCATCCCAAGACTCAGCCAACCAAAAATTCTTGATGAGCAGAATATGTAACTAGCACTTTCCTGCAGAAGTTTCGCTCTGCTCACAACTAATCATTGTGGTTGAACTTGAACTATACCATGGTGCTTTTTATTTTTTAAAAAATGAGCAAAAACGTCTCTCTTGGATATAAGTGAAAGTTAAAAGAATGTCCCATCTTTCCATTAAATGATACTGCCCTAGTTAAGTTATGTATTTGAGAAATGTATACATTTGCAAAGCTAATTAGAGAAAGAATTGACTTTGGGGACCATAGCTTTTATATATGACCCATACAGAAAAGAGTTTGAACCTAATTTATAATATTATTTATATGATTTTATTTATAAATCTCCAAATTATATTTGGCTTAGGCTTAGGCTAATACAGTAAAATTAATTTGTATATTCTGAGTATACATTGAGGAGAAAGAAGGGAGTTAAGGGAGAGATTTCAAATAAAATGGGGAAGGGTCTTTGGAGAAATTCATTCATTTTTCTTTTGTTTAAATAAAAATGTTTTCACTTCTTTAGGAAACGTAAACCAATGGGGTCTATGAATGGTAGCGATTCCAAATAATTTCTTAAGCACCCTAAACATTGATATCCACGACTATGCCTTTTTCGTAGACCCCAGCTGGTGGATGCTGTTACCTCTGCTCAGACCCCAGACTCCTTAGATGCCATTTTGGACTTTTTGGATTTCAAAAGCGACAGTAGCATTATCCTCCAGGAGAGGTTTCTCTATGCCTGCGGATTTGCCTCCCATCCTGATGAAGAACTCCTGAGAGCCCTCATTGTAAGTCAAATGGAAACTGCAAAAATAAAGGCTCTTGGCTGCTCTTAGGAATCTAGGCAGTAATTAAATTTGCTAGCATCAGAATACAGGCTGAAACTAGAGCCTTCTGATTATTAATATTCCAATTCCTTTGGACTATTTTCTTTCTGTTGCTCATTAACTGTACAGTAGATTATTTCACATAGTGTCTTCTCTGTAATTCCTCTAAATAACTTAAACTATACTTTATGGAAATTTAAAGATTGTGTTCACCTATCATATAATGTAACATAGGACAAAATTTCAGAAATTTCTCATTTTTTATACATGTTTGTATAATGTATAATCTTATACATGTTATATATATATAAGATATAATTCTTCTGATATTAAAAATTATATTGGAAGCAAAAGCTAGAGTTCTCTTGGATCCAAGGTTTAAAAACAAAAAGTGCACTTATTCACTTATGATTTAGGGGAATAGTTCATAATCTTTTTAGAAAATGGGTTTGTTTGAAAAATCTGATAAAATCAGTGAAACCCCTCATTACCCATACATAAAATTTTACAGACCATTTTTTGGATTCACTGACCCAATGAGCCCAGTCCATAAACCTGTCAGGACTTCACAGACCCACGTTAAAAATACCTGGAAGGACTCTAAGACTCTTCAACCCAAAGCTAGATAGTGAATTTGTAAGTGTCCCCAAAGCAAAATTCAGAGTTTGCAACCTAGGAACATAAAAACAATTTCCTCAGGCTTTGGCTACTTTGTTTCTTTACTTAAAATATCCCTTGGAAATGTTTAAATGTTTTGGTAACCTATTTTATCCTTGTTTGGCTAATAGAGTAAGTTCAAAGGTTCCTTTGGGAGCAATGACATCAGAGAATCCGTTATGATCATCATTGGGGCCCTTGTCAGGAAGCTGTGTCAGAATGAAGGCTGCAAACTCAAAGTAAGTGCAAATCCAATCTCATTTACTGTATGTATAATTCTGGACCAATCTATTTAACATTTACCGTGCTGCCCACCATTGGGGCAGAAATCAAATTTGTATGGTTTTTATGACATCAAAAGGACTATGACTTCTTATATTTTTCAATTTCCATAATTATTTGAGTTGGCTGGTTTACTTCAGCAATCATATATCAAATATCTTGGCTAAACACAAAACTCACATATAAAAACATCCATTCAGTAGTATTTAATGAGTGTTTACTCTGTACTAGGCATTATGCTAATGCCTTAATATAAAGATACATAAAACATTCTACCATCCTCAAAGAACTCCTAGTCTGTCTATCAAATGCAAACAGATAAATAATAATATTGAAATATAAAAAGAGTGCTCTGGGGCTTCCCTGGTGGCGCAGTGGTTAAGAATCTGCCTGCCAATGCAGGGGACACGGGTTCGAGCCCTGGTCTGGGAGGATCCCACAAGCTCCAGAGCAACTAGGCCCATGCGCCACAACTACTGAGCCTGCGCTCTAGAGCCTGCAAGCCACAACTACTGAGCCTGTGTGCCACAGCTACTGAGGCCCGCGTGCCTAGAGCCTGTGCTCGGCAACAAGAGAAGCCACCGCAATGAAAAACACCGCAATGAAGAGTAACCCCCACTAGCTGCAGCTAGAGAAAGCCCGCATGCAGCAACAAACACCCAACACAGCCAAAAATAAATTAAAAAATAAAAATAAAAAAAGAGTGCTCTGTGAATACTACAGAAGATGCACCAAACTATTCTGTTTGGGAGTGCTGGGGAAGCTGTCACCAAAATAATAATATCAAATAGCTTAGCCTAGAAGAGGTTTTTAGGTGAAGAGATAGTTTTGTGGAATAAAAGACATTCTAGGAGAGATACAATACTGTATAAAAAAGCCCAAACTCAGAATGAGCCTGGTATGCTTGAGAACAGTGAGAAATTCTGTGGGGCTGGAGCAAAAAATATGTATGTTTGTGGGGCAGATAGGTGGGAGTGCTGATGAAGGAAAGAAGGGAAGAGAGAAGAGAGGTAGGCTGGATCTCTACGAATGGCAAGCTAAGGAGTCTCGACTTCATTCTGTAGAGAAAAGAGAGAATAATGTGGTTTTTAGGTGGTGAATGACACACGCCGATTTTTTTAACCTAGAAAGAAGCAAAATGGTATATAGATTGGGGGTCAGCTGCATTAGGGCCAGTACGATCTGATCAGAAATGTTTGCAACAACCTGGGCACAAATTAATAAAGGTCTGAATTAACATAGGTGTTGTATGGTGAGAGAAGGAGACAGATTCAAGAGCCCTTTAGGAGATAGAATTGATAGTATTTAGTGACTGATGGGATGTGGGGAATGAGAAAGAGGTGAGAATCCAGGTGACTATTAAGCTTCCAGGTTAGGATACTAGATGCATGGTGATGTGAACCACTTAAGCAAAATTTATTATAGAACCTGGTTTGGGGGTGGGAGGAGGGTAGAGCTATTAATTTGGCTATGTTTTGGCTATGTTTGAATCCTTTGGGACACCAGGTTGAGTTGTTCAGTAGGCAGATGGCCACATCCATCTGTAGCCCAGAAAAGGAGTTAGGACCAGGAATAGAGAGTGACTGAAACCTTAGGAGACAATGGGATTACCCAAGGGAGGCATATAGAGTGAGAAGGAAGCAAAACAAAGGTTTACATTTAAAGTTCTTCTGATAATGGGACAGCCTAATTATCACATCTTTAAAGTTACCTTATGAGTATAGCTGTAAACGATCCATCACTGTCATTCAATTTTGTTAATGTTTTTGAGCAACTTTTAAAAAATATGCATCTTTGAAGATAATGAGACTTGGCTACCAAATGGACCATAGCAAATGTTCAAATTTTCTTTTCAACTTTCTGCTGTGGAATACGCATCTATCTTTTGCCCATATCAAAGACATCTGGATAGAAAGAAAACGATGTATTCTAAATACAAATTTAAGGGCACACAATCCACAATACCTTACTGTCCAAAAGATACCTGCAAAGCTATCGAGTGCTATAGCTTTTCAGCATTTACTGGCATGAAAGCTACTGCCCTATGACAGTCTAAATGGCAGCTACACAGGTCACAATGAGTACTAAACCTCTATTTCTTTTTTCTATTTGTTTTTGCTTACATTTTGATCTCCCTGTATCCTAGTTTCTTTTTTCACCAAATTTATATTTGAAAAAATTCAAACCTATGGAAAAGTTGTAAGAATAGCACAATTCCATTAATATTTGTATACCTGCTTCATCTAGATTTGACAATTGTTAACGTATTGTCATATTTGCATTATCTCATTCTGTTTTATTTCATTTTATATTATTTTGGTTGAACCCTTTGAGAGTAAGTTGCATGCATCTGACATTTTACCCCTAAAGACTTTTACTTCTTATTTCTTGAGTGCCATTGCATCTAGACTCTTATAATGGACAAAATACATATATTTACATTTATTAAATTGCGAGTTCATACTGCTACCTCCAGTTCTACAGGGTTCTTCCTCTCCTTCCATCATTCCGTAATTATACCTTCCTTCTCCCACAGTGAGAACCCTGGTTCTCAAGGATGTTAATATCCTGATTCATTTGCTCAATCCTAAAACATGTACAAAATAATTTTGGAATTGTTACACCAACGTCATTACAAAAACCAAACTGACTTAAATAAAGTTCAAGACTTCATCACAGTCTTTTTGACCTTAGAATATATTTCACTAAAGGTATACAGTCAGAGGACTATGTTCAAACATTGTTTGGATTAATTCTTTTTTATTCTCTTCTGTTTAGTTATGTTATTACTCTGATATACAATCATGTTCATTTGCTTCTGTTTGAAATCAATTTTAGCCACCTTTCATCCTTGTTGGCTTCATTTTATTTCTTGAACATATGGAATAGTCACATGATTCAAAAGTCAAGACATTATTTTAAAAGTATTCTCAAAGAGATCTCATTCCCTTTCCTACCCTTCCACCCATTCTCACCTACCTTTTCTATGTAAGCGGTATCATTAGTTTTAGGTTCTCCTTTCTGTTTCTTTTTGCAACAGTAAGCAGATGTACACACACATTTTATTTCTTCTTTCTTGCACAAAATATAGCCTTCTATATACACTCTCTTGCATCTTCTTTTTTCCACTTAACAACATACCTTGGAAATCACCCCATACTGGTTCACAGAGATCTTCCTCCTTCCTTTTACAACTGCCTAGTACTCTATTGTGTGTTACACTGAGGCACAACAGTTTATTCTCCCATGTATGGTCGGTCATTAGGTGGTTTCCACTATTTTTACTATTACAAATAATGCTTAAATGAATAATCTTAGGCACACTTTCTCTTAATTTTGGAGATATAGCTTCAGGGCCAGGGTATTGGATCAAAATGCAGATTTGTTAGCTTTTGCCAAATTATCTTCCATGGGAATTGTAGCATTTTATGCTTCCACCTGAATGCCTATTTCCCTGTAGGCTCAATAACAATGTATGTTATCAAACTTTTGTATTTTTAAAGATCAATCTGGTAGTTGAGAAATGGTATTTCTTTAATTACATTTGAAGTTTAGCATCTTCATTCTCTTTGGGGGCCTTTTATATCTTCCCTACCCCCCATCTCTCCCATGGTGTGTGTGTGTGTGTGTGTGTGTGTGCACGTGTGTGTGTACCTGTAGCCTGGTTTCAGAGTTTATAAATCCTATAGATGAATTAGATCTTAGGAACCTTTATTTACAGATGATACTGAAGCCCCTAAAACATACGTAGCAGCAAAGGTAAAATAAGAGCCTAGATGTCCCTATTTCTAATTTGCTTTTCCATTAAACTATTAACTTGCTAGTTCATAGTTTCTAGGCCAGAAAACTAAAAGGCCTTTTCTGATTAAAGAATATGTTTGAAAAGTACCTAGCAAAGTACATGCTACATAAAAGGCATTCAAGGAATGTTTTTTGAACAGTATGTCAGCATTAATCAAATTTGGAATCAAGTGGAAACAAGCACTTTTTAAACATTTAGAACAAGACCTTACAGTTGAGTGCTAAGTGCTTTCACTGAAGTTGTTACTAAGGAAAAGGTGTGTGCCACCATTTAGGCACCATCTAACCATTATTTTAGAATTTCAGTGAATGGGCAGTTTTAGGAATAATCGATCACAAGGGAATTTTATTTTATTTTATTTTATTATTATTTTTATTTATTATTTTTTTCACAAGGGAATTTTAAAAATGACTTTATACATTCAGAATGTGTTTAAAAGTAAATATGCCCATTATTAATTATACTCATTGCTTCTTAATATGTTTATGTATGTATTTTTTAAAAAAACAACACCACCTTTATCAAGCTTTACTTGTTCATTTTCATTGTGTGCCTCAGTCAGGCAACCAGTGTAAAACTTTCTAAAACTTTAAGCTGTTATCTTGGACACAAGAGTGAAGCTGATCTAACCCAAGCTTTGTTTAATATATGGTTATGCATATGACTGATGTAGAATGTGATTTTTTAGGGAGTGGTAGAAGCCAAGAAGTTAATCTTGGGAGGACTTGAAAAAGCAGAAAAAAAGGAGGACAAAATGATGTACCTGCTGGCTCTGAAGAATGCCCGGCTTCCGGAAGGCATCCCACTCCTTCTGAAGTACGCGGAGACAGGAGAGGGGTCTCTCAGCCACCTCGCCACCACCACTCTCCAGAGATATGATGCCCCTTTCATAACTGATGAGGTAAATTCTCCAAGAATGTTTGCAACATTCACAAAAGGAAAAAAGCATGCCTAATCACAAGTCACATGCAAACTTCTCTGAAGTCACTCTATTTTTTCTTTCCAAACTAACAATCTCTCTTTCCTGTTAGAAATAACTCTTAAATTGGATTTAAGGCTATTCTGAAGCAGCCTCACATTTTGAATAGATAATGTCCTATATCCTGAAGCATAAATATTGAGGCACATTCTCTTGTTTTATCACCAAATGTAATAGATAATGCTAAGATATAGGAAGTCAAGAGTGTGAAAGGAAGATAAAGCAAGGGGAGCTGAACCTAAAGCTAAAAGATGAAAAACGGTCAGGCAGAAGAAAGGATATGTGTGTTGGATAGAATATGAGAAAGAAGTGGGAGTCTTTCAAGCAGGGAAAGCATATGGGTGAAGACCCACAAATGGGAAAGAGGGTGGAATATTCCAGGAAAAGAAATAAGTCCAGAATGACCGGTACATGAAAAGTTAGGGAAAACATCTCTGCAGTATGGTTATGCAGCCTGTACTTGAATGTTTCTGGTGACTAGAAGTTCAATATTTCACAAGACTTCTTCATTATTGGACAACTCACACTGTCCAATTTTTTTGCTCATATCAAGGTGATATCTTCCTTCCTGTAACTAACACTTATTTGTCTTAGTTTGGCTTCCCCTCTGGCAGGAGAATTCTACAAGTATTCGAATAGAGGCAAAGTCCTCTCTCCTCTTGGGTACCAATGCCAGTTCCTTCAGCAATTCCCTGTTAAATATGATTTCAAAATATCTTCCCCAGGATGAATTCTTGTTGTCAAGTGGTCCTCTTAAAATTAGTATCAAAATTCAATAAAGTACTCCAAATGATAATAATAATAAAAAAAGAAACAAATTCTTTTCTGAAATGTCTTTACTTCCACAAGATTTAAGATGCTCTTAAATTTTTTGACACTGGAATAACCTGGCTTAAGTACTACCATGTTGGTTCCTACAGCTGCAGTTTCAGGAAGCCATCCCAACTAAATTTTTTTTAGGGCAGAGAATGTTTATAAAGTGTAAGATAAACTGCCTGCTGAGAATGATGTTCCCAGTTTGCAACTATGTTTTGTGTCAAAGTTGATAAGCTGCAAAGTGTGGTAATTAGGGTCATGAGTTTTGGAGATAGACAGACCAACATGTGGATTCCGGCTCTGTCCTTTCCTAGTTGTTTTTGCTTAGGTGATTCTTAATTCCTATATACCTGAGAACAAGGTCAACATTTGTGGGAGATAGAAAAAGGCAGAGGAAAGTAGAACTGAAAGAAATATTTATAAATGCCTGATACAGAACCCCAAGCACTGCATATTGTTAGGCAGTGCTAGTGACCAATGAAATTATTTGTTGCCACAGAATGTAATTACTTTGGCAAGTTTTCTTTTGTGTTAATGTTTTGTTGAAAAAAGAAAATCCTCTAATATGACCTACGGACTTTGGGTGATAATGATCTATCAATATAGATTCCTCAAATGTAACAAATGTACCACTGAGATGCAGGATGTTGATACAGGAGGAGGTTGTATGTTGGGGGAAGAGGGGAGGGCTGGGGAGCACGAGGTATATAAGAATTCTATACTTTCAGCTTAATTTTGCTGTGAACCTGAAATTGGTCTAAAAAATAAAGTCTATTAATTTAAAAAAAGAAGGGAAATTTCTGAGGTACCTCACTGTAAGGAAATGTAGGGTCATATAGCCATCTCTCTCCAGAGCTCCTTTGCCATGTGGCAGTTGTATCTTTGAAAATTCTGTGGTTGTTAGGGAATACCATGATATGCTGCAATAACAAACAAGACTCAAAAATCTCAGCTTCTCATCCACTCTATGGCTAAAGTAGTTAAAGGAAAATGTGGCCCTGAGCTCTCTACCGTAGTAGAAGAAAGAGAGGGATAAGATACACCAGTTCTTAACTGCCTTGGCCCAGAAGTTACCCACAGTGATTCTGTTCATGGTCCACTAGCCAGAACTATGACCCCAACATAACTGCAAAAGAATATGGGAAATATTGGAACACATGTCTATTTTATGAGCGTTAACTCTTCCTGCACGATATCAATTTAAAAAATCTAGATGCGCACTAACTAAGCTTGAACATCTTACGAACAGGTGAAGAAGACTATGAACAGGATATACCACCAGAATCATAAAGTTCACGAAAAGACTGTGCGCACTACTGCAGCTGCCATCATTTTAGATAACAATCCATCCTACATGGAAGTAAAAAACATCCTCCTCTCTATTGGGGAGCTTCCCAAAGAAATGAATAAATACATGCTCTCCATTGTCCAAGACATCCTACGTTTTGAAATGCCTGCAAGGTATGAAGCAGTGCCCTGTCTCTGCTTATCCAAGCTTATTTGTATATTGATGTGGTACATGTGTGGCTAATAATAATGGTGTGGTCTTTATGCTGGGTTATGTTGCATAAAACCAAAGAGTTTGCCAAAACTATTTGCAGGGCCGGATTAAACAACTTCACTTTGGCGCTGTGATTTGGAACTCTGGGTATGATCTTTTTACTCTAGGTCTCCCGTTCGGTCTGGTAACATTATATTGCCAAATGTTAGCAATGTTTTAAAATCCAACTGTATTTTCAGTAGGACTCTTTTTATAGCTAGCATCGTAAAATGAGGTAGGTTCCCACCAAATGGTCTTTCATCTTAACTTTCCAAATGTTAGGAATCTTTGAAGCCTCATTTATCACAGGTTAAATGAATTTACCATTTGAGTTTAAAACCTTAGACATGACCCATGTTTTAGGACTATTCAAAATATGAAGAATGGAATCAGCAGACTTCATTGCTCTCAGTTACTTATTGGAATCATCCTCCTTCCAGTTCCCAAGTCTCTTCTCCCAAATTCACTGCTGTCCCTTTTCCTCACTGAAATCAGAGGGCCAGGGAAGGAATCTTCATTTCCCCTGAGTTACATGCCGAGCACTGCCTTCAGGAAGGATCATGTTTGAGTGTTCCCAGTTGAAAAGGGAAACAGACATGGGAGGAGGTGGGAAATAGGTAAGGAGAAAGGAAATGAAAAAAAAGGCAGGAAAGATCGAAGGAAAGAAACAAGGAGCGAGACTGAAGGGAAAAGAAACAGGAAGAGTAAGTACAGACAAAGGAGCAGGGCAAGTAAGGAAGGAGGGCGAAGCAGATCAGAGATGCAGAAAAGAAACAAATTCTCTCGGCAGCCATGTGTGCCTGGTCAAATGGATTTGATTTCTCTTCTATTGCTTTGCTTTTGTGAGACTCTGTGGGGGAGATCCTGGGTGTATTTGCTGCCATTGTCTTCTGAACCTAGTGATTCAGGGGACAGTAAGGAGGAAGCAGCTGGGTAGAGAGCAGCCTGGGAAACATGAGGAAGCCATCGCGAACACTGCAGGTCAGATTCTCAAAACTGAAAGCATCAGAGTTGGAAGGGACGTGAGAGGCCCCTTCACTTGCTATCTCTCTCCAGTGCGGGGGTCTAGTCTCCTGACAGGTGGTGTCCAGACTTTGCTTGCACCTCTCCAGTGGTGGGAGGTTCACCACCTCTGAGGGAACTTGTGTCATCATTTAGAGACTCTCTCCATTACTGCTTTGCATAACTGAAATCTTCTATTGGCCCAGATTTTATTCCTGAAGCAAAGTGGAAGAGATCTAATCATTCACCCACATGCAGGCCCTTTGAATATTTGAGGACTACTCTTCATCTTTCCTTTTTCAGGCTAAAATCTTATAAGCTAGTGATACTGGGGGAAAAACCTATAAGATAACCATTCTTCCTCTCGGTGATGTTCTACCTCAGAACTAGGTCCAGATTTCTTTGGTTGATTATTTTGATTTATTTTTTGCTGAGTTGTTATAATTTTATTATTACTGATATGATTAGTGTTAAGTAGTCAGGAATGGAAATATCTCAACACTAATTAGTTAAGTAGATAAAATAGAGGTATGGGGTCAGGTTTAAGACTTACTTTACAGGAGACTATTGGGTTTTACTGAGATGTTTCTTTCATTGAAAACTATGCAAATGTAGAAGAAATTCCTGGGAATTTGCTGTTATATATCATTAGCCAGTGATAACATTAGAGGGTGTAGGAAAACATTTAAAGAAATAATGGGCAACCTCTCCAGTTTGGTACAACTTTCCTTAAAAGTATATACTATTTAACAATAGAACCACGATGATTCAAAGAACATGTGTTTTCCACTCCTGAGGTGTGTCCATCAGCCAGCTTAAGCCATCTCATAGCTGGCTGTCCTCGCCTTGCTGTCATTTTGATACCAAACTGAATTTCAAATATCCGAGGAATGAAGGGGAAAGCCCTAATCCTGATGCTGGCACTCCAGCTGGCACCTCCCCAGTTTTGGAGTGGCATGAGGAAAATTTGGCCCCCTCTTTTTTCCACTGAGGATTTGGGTTCTTTCCAAATCTGACTTGGGAAACAGCCATTACCATGAATGTGCAGCTTTTTCCTTTTATGTGTTACAGCAAGATGGTCCGTCGAGTTCTGAAGGAAATGTTTGCTCATAATTATGACCGTTTCTCCAAGAGTGGATCCTCTTCTGCCTATACTGGCTACATAGAACGTACGTAACCCAAAAAGGGGTTCTCCCTCCCTGCTCCATCCCCTGCTCGGTATTGCTGGAACTGTTGTTAAATTACAGGTTATTATTATTATTTTTTGTCCTTAGGTAGTCCCCATTCGGCATCTACTTATAGCCTTGACATTCTTTACTCTGGTTCTGGCATTCTAAGGAGAAGTAACCTGAACATCTTTCAGTACGTTAGGAAAAATCCTCTTCATAGTATCCAGGTATCTCATTTTTCATTAATTTTGCTTATTAAAGTATGTAAGAGGTTAGTGTGCAGTAAAATAAAATATATACTAATGATAACACTATAGAACGTGTAAATTAATGGTGAATCTATCATGTCGCCCATGATTCCATCATCTGCAAGAGGCTGTATGGTTTACAGTCCCAGAGAGAGTTTCAAACGTGAACTTGAAAACTTATGTGTTTTGAGTCACTGGACTTGCCAAACATCCATAGTTTTTTCAAAGGTACACATAGTCACAAAACTGAAGTCATGCCAGTATTTCTCATGTATGTTTTAAAAAATATTTTTATCCATAGATATATTCCTTGGAGCTCCAGATATTTATTTATAGAATATATTTCCTTCTCTTGGTGTTTCTATGAAGAGACTGATTCCCCATAATAAAAGCTTTCATAATAGAATATGGTTCTCCAAAGAGTCAATCTACATTTTTTCAATATTGCTAAGAGAGAAAAGAATAAAGTGTAGGCATTTGACAACTGGCTGACTTCCGTCCCTTTAGTTTTACCCCAAATGTGGTGACAATCTCTAAAGTCTTCCTAATTGTGAAATATACTTTCTTTTTAGTTTTTATGCATATCAAACTTTAGCCTTCTCAATAAGCTCATTTAAGCTTTAAAAATGATGCAATGTATATAAACTTGAGTTCCTATCAATATTGTATTACTACACCTTTGGTAGGACTCTAGTTAGGATACCATGCTTTCTGTCCTGAGGAATCGCCATCTGTTTTCTGATACGCATTCTGAAATGCCAAATGCCCAGTGGCTAAGGTGCTGGGTGTGGAGGACAGAGAATCTGTAGGATTCCTGTGTGTGGTGGAGATCAGGGTGTGAGGCTCCTCATAGCGTTCATCATCTTTTCATTTACTGGAGAAAGTTTTATGTGGAAAGGGGTGAGTCTTGGCTTAGAGAGTTCCACACCCTCTCATAGGGCACACTGTCCCAACACTTCTCCACCTCTTTTTAGGGGCTCTACAAGATAGCTGATCCACCACATATGACAGTTCTGCAGAGACTGAGTCTCTAGGATGACGCCATTAAATGGAAAGCTCATGGTCTTTGCAGTCAGACAGAAGGGGTTTGAGACTTACCTCTGCCATTTGAGCTTTTTCTTTGGCCTCATCTGCAAAATGGATACAATCATATGAACCTCAAAGGGTGGCTGTGAGGATTAAATGAAGAAAACGAACTCATATTCAGGCCTAGAGTTGTTTTTGTTTTGTTTTTGCCTAGCAACTGCAAATGTTTGAGTTTTTGACCCCTGGGAAAGTTCTAGTTATAGCTCATCATCACGTACAGAACAGGCAGGGAGCTAATGTCATGAATGCTATATCCGTTTTCTCTAGGTGGTCATTGAAGCCCAAGGACTGGAGTCCTTAATTGCAGCCACTCCCGATGAAGGAGAGGAGAACCTTGACTCCTACGCTGGCTTGTCAGCCCTCCTCTTTGATGTTCAGCTCAGACCTGTCACTTTTTTCAGTGGATACAGTGACTTGATGTCCAAAATGCTGTCAGCATCTAGCGACCCTATGAGTGTGGTGAAAGGACTTATTCTGCTAATAGATCATTCCCAGGTAATGCATTCTGCAACTGTTTACTGAATGTAAAAGGCATGCTTTAAATGTACTCCATGCTTGGAGGATACAAGACAAAGTTCCACACACCTTGGAACTCACATTCAAAGCATTTGACCCTCTTGGTATTATTGCCCTTTCTCTTTTTCTCTTTTGCTACAGATAAATGTGTTTTCTTTTGTCTATATTATCTGATTAAGATATCTTTTCACTGTTGAGGCAGAAGAAGAAATACTCAACATAATATGAGTATAATACAATGTCATTTATATCTCAATAAAACTAAAAGGCGGTGGTGGTGGGAAACCGATGTGAACAGAGACAAGAAATTATGGAGAAAATAACCTAGGATTCAACAGAGAAGAGATGGCCTTATCTCTTCACTTGGCTTTCCCGGGCACAAGGGCGTAGGTGATTTCTGAAGGCAAGAGCTAAACTACATGGCTTCATAGTTACTGATGACATTTATCATGACAACAGTGGTAAGATCCAAATAGTGCATCATCCCTGCCAAATTCGTAGAGACACAAGCGACCACTGACACCAACCACATGCTTAATGGAACTCTTTGCCCCAAATTCTCATGTTCACAGAACCTTACAATGGTTCACTCATTGTTAAAGAATAGGATTACTTTCATTCACTTGACCTGCATTCTTCAGAATAGTTTTCAGTTTGCTTCACCCCTAAATCTTACATTACTGTACTAAGGTACGACAATACTATATTCTGTGTGGTAAGATTTAGGTGACCAAGTTACTGTGAGATGGGAGTGGGCTGCCTCATGGAATTTTTTGAGAAACAGAAAAGGGTTAATCTGAATAACCTTTGAGTTTGAGTGTTTGATGCTTAAAATTTTTTTCTTTAATGGCTTGACATTTCCTGCCTTAGCATAACAATATAAAAATGGAATTTTTGCTAAAAAAGGATCTTATGGGAAATCCTTAAAGTGATCACTTGCACTCTGATTTATATTTATGATATTGAAGATATATGAGGAGATTGGATTAAAATTTATAGACTATAGGACTTGCTTGGGAAGTTTGCTTTTGTCGTTTAATAAATTCATAAGTAATAGCCTAGTTTTGACTTTTGCCTTCACTAGTTACCTTCTGTGTGCTCTTGGGAGGTTACTTAATAGCTTTAAACCAGGATTTGCTACTCATAAAGTGAGGCATCTGGAACAGATGGTTCACAGTTTTTATCAGCTTTGTTCTTTGCCAGATAATTTGAGGATCTTGATTTGTTGGATTCTGGTTATGAAATCATAGATTTTAAGATCTGGGAGTGACCTTAAATATCAGATTTACTAAAACTCCACCAAAATGTCATTGGTTGAAGCTAGATGCTAATTCCCTATCTTTATTATTCCTCATAACAGTTCAGGATAGCTGTATATAACAAAAAAAAGCCAGTTTGGGGTAGCTTAACCAAATAGTTTGATTTTTATCATGTAACAAGTATTTGGAAGTAGGTAGTCCAGGATTGATATGGAAACCCTAAGATATTGTTAGGATCCAGACTCTTTTTCCTCAGCTTGGCCATCTTTACTTGTGGTTTTCAACCTCATGCTTGTCCCCTCATGATTATCAGATGGCCGCTGCACTTCCAGCACAAACTCCTCATTCCAGGAAGGGAGAGAGAAGGGTAAGGTGCAGCAGAGTCTGAGACTCTTTTTCAAGAACTGTCCTGCAAGTACTATCTATTTCTACAAAAGATAAGCGTCTACAAAAAGAAGTCCTTTTTTATTGACCCAAACTGCCATATGGATATCTCTAGCTGCAAGAGAAGCTGGTAAATATAGTTTTTCAATGGTTGTATTGACACTCTGAACAAAACTGTGTTTCTGTTAATATGAATGAAAAGAAGGACAACCAGCAATGCGTTTCATGCCCCTTAATCCTCAAAGTCACAGAAGAAAAATTGGTCTCAAATTATATTATAATTTTACATCAGCATTTTTCCATTGAAGTGTTACCTCTGGAGAGGTGTATTCTTAATGAAAGAATCTCTGAAGAAGGCATAAGAGTGCTGAGAAAGTAGTCCACATTTTAAGATGCAGGAATAATAACAGTTCAGTACCACCTGTATGTACTCTCCTACCCAACAGCAACGCCTAATAGTCCGAATCGGGGTATAACTCTTGATGCAAAGATAAGTAATAACCTACGTCAGGGTTGGCAAACTTTTATGTAAAGGGCAGAAAGTAAATAGTTCAGGCTCTGTGAGACATATGGTCTCTGTTGCAACTACTCAACTCTGCCACTGTAGAGTGAAAATAGCCATAAATTATATATTAACATATGAGCGTGGCAGTGTTCCAATAAAATTTTATTTACAAAAATAGCCAGTGGGCCAGATTTGCCTGTAGGCCATGGTTTGCCAACCCCTGATCTAGATTTATCTTGTATGATTTTTGTCTTCATTAAGCTAGGGCACTGCAGGCATATTCTAAGAGAAAGATCTTCCCTTAGTTATGAACATAGCCCAATGCCAGTGTAATTTAGATTGGAGTATTTGGCAGATCTGGGTTTATTATACAAATATGCTGTTTGAGTCTCCCTGGCTCTGCAGAACACTCCAGTAATGCCATCCTAGCTTCAGGGGCACATACCACTCTAGGTCAAGTGCTGACATTGAAGGAAATTTTGGCAGTGGATGACCCATCACAAACGCCAGGGCAGATGGAATTACTCTGTGCTTACTCTCTCGCTCTCTTTTTGCAGCTAACTGGATTACTCTTCAGAGAAGGATGTCTATAAAGTCAGATGAACAGGGGGATCCTCTTTAGCCAGCAGAGAACATATTTTCCTGAATGGGAGCAATGGGATGAGTTGTCAAAATATCAGTGTCTGAGCTCTAAGAAACACCTTTAGGCCCAAAAGTAAAAGATCAAAGGGGTCACATTAGCTATAAATACAAAGCTCCAGTATCTTATTCTTCTGGTTCATAAAGAAGAGTTTAAATAAACATGTCCTCTTGGTGAAACAAGGACATAAGCCTATGCTTTATCTTTTTTTGCAATATTTCTCAGAACAGCCTTCCTTGCACACTAGGAGACAAATGACTGTTATGATTTCCTGCTAGCCATGCATGTATGGTAGTAGAAAAGTCTCCCCACAAGAGACAGTCTGGGTATTCATTCTAGATCCACATGCAGCCTCCAAGCCTAATTTTTCTTTTCAGTCTTCAGATATAATGCCTACCATGGAAGATTTGTATGGGCATTAAATGAGATACAAAATGTAGAGCTTTGGGGGCACAGTAGGTGCTCAAAAGCTGTTAGTTCTACTTACTTAACACCCCTCAAATATTAGAACCACTGGGCTTCCCTGGTGGCGCAGTGGTTGAGAGTCCACCTGCCAATGCAGGGGACACGGGTTCATGCCCTGGTCCGGGAAGATCCCATATACCACGGAATGGCTGGGCCCATGAGCCATAGCCGCTGAGCCCGTTGCCACAACAGAGAGAGGCCTGCGTACCGCAAAAAAAAAAAAAAAAAAAAAATTAGAACCACTGCACTATGTGGTTTAGTCCCTTTCACGAAGGAAAGAGTGGTTTGTCCTTCTACAGGGGTCAGTGGTCTGTCCCTCTATTGCTGGGGGGGGCAAACAAATTCCTCTGTGACTATGCATAAGAATTCTTCCACGATCCCCACCCCAGGAGAGAAGTGGAATATTCCCGGAAAGCCAAGGCGCCCCTCAAAACCCACACTGCAGTGGAAATGCTCTCTCCCCACAAAAGGCACCTTGTTTAATAGCCGTGAAATGTTCTTTTCCATGGCAGTTGGTGTGTTTTGACATCCACGTAATGTGTGGCCAGTGGGAAGGCTGAAGTCCACATCACAGACCTCTGCCGAGTTAGGGACTAACAAGATGATAGTTTTCAAATGGGGAATAGAGAATATGATCCAAATAAGGAAGTACTTTTGAGGCAGGGCATACAATAGGGCCAGTTTGGAAACAATGACAATAACAGTACAAATGCAGAACTCACATCTTGGTTCTGCGGCTCAGGGGCATAGGTTACAATTGGGACATGATTATCGTGGTTTTCTCAGGATAATTTGTCTTCCTTCATATCAGTTATGATGCCTGAGGTAAGCCCTGCATCCCACCACCACCACATTTTGTTCTGGACCTAATGTAGCAGTAAGTATCCTTAGGGCTGTCTCCTAATGCGGCCCGAGTTCTGTGTTGAGAATCTCATGCTTTCATCCAAGTGTCTTTCAGACTGAAGGTAGTTTCATGCCACAATCAGACTTTTCTAGTAAACCAAGTTCTATGATTGAGATTTCTTGCCACACTCTTTCGAAAGTTGGAGAAAATTCAGGGGGATCCATGATCAACACAGTACTTTCTAGGAAGTGAAATTGCGGCATTAATAGTTGGCGAAAGCATGGCTTATTTGGTCTGAATAGGGCAGTTATGTAAAGAAGTTAGGCATGCTGCCAGTTGCTGTGGACCTAAGATCTTTGGAGGAATATCAAAATTAAAGGTACTGAGCCTTTTCCCCAGAACTGTTATCATTTCAAACACTGTCCCAAGGCAATCTGATTCCAATCCAGCTGGAGAACTTTTCAGCCAACATCGCCCCATCTAATGTACATAGAATTGCAAGACTTAAAGGGTAAATGCTGGCAAACAGCATAAAACAATGGGTTTCAGACAACTACAAAATTACTGAGGATTGACTATGTTTGTAAATGAGTGCTGTCCCTCTGGAATATGCCGTGGAGTTCATGTTGGTCTTGTTTGTTATTTTGATGTCATTCCAAATGTCAAACAATAGGGTATTATGGCTTAGTTAAGTTGCCTTGCCTTACTTTCCTAGCTTTCCTTTCCTAGGCAATTCCTGGAACTTGTATACTGCATCGGCAGTTTTTATCCTGCCTTTCGTTTACCAGCAGGATGCAGTTTACTATATTTGACACAGCATTTAACTATGGAAGTGGTAAAGGACTTCAAGAGATCATCTATCCCAAACCCTCACCCCCACTCCAAAGCCACACTGGATTTCTGATGGATATGCTTTCATTTTCCCTAGTCTTGTGGTTCTCAAATTTAGGTGCAACAGAAGCACATGAGGGCTTATTAAAACACAGAGTTCTGGGCACCACCCTCAGAGTTTCTAATTCAGTAGGTATGGGGCTTCCATTCCTAACAAGTTCCCTGGATGCTCATGTTATTTGTCAGGGAACCACACTTTGAGAACCATTGCCCCTCCCAAAGTGAGGCAAAGATTGAAAGAAAGCACCCTTGTCAACTGACACTTCACTTCTTTAGTATTTGAATTGACTAAATAATTTAGCAAATCAATAATCTACTTCCGTGATCAAGGTTAGAATGTGTTTCCAAGCCTAGAGAAAGACTTCAATGTTAACACAACTCAAATGGTATTACCTACAGCCGGAGGTTGAATGTGCCTTTGGAAAGGGGCTGGCTACATTGTGCCCCTCCCCCCCTCCTCCTCCTCCTTCTAATTCTTCTTCTTCTAACTATTATTCTGTATTTTTGTTTCTAGGAGCTTCTGTTGCAGTCTGGACTTAAGGCAAATATGGATGTCCAGGGTGGTCTGGCTATTGATATTTCAGGTTCAATGGAGTTTAGCCTGTGGTATCGTGAGTCTAAGACCCGAGTGAAAAATCGGTAAGTATATGTATAGTACTCTATGCAAAGAACCACAGAGATAAGGTTTTTAAAAATTTTTATTGAAATATAGTTAATTTACAATGTTGCGTTAATTTCTGCTGTACAGCAAAGTGATTCAGTTATACATATATATAGTTCTTTTCCGTATTCTTTTCCATTATGGTTTATCACAAGATATTGAATATACTGTGCTATGCAGTAGGACCTTGTTGTTTATCCATTCTCTATATAATAGTTTGCATCTGCTAATCCCAAACTCCCAGTCCACCCCTCCCCCACCCCCTCTCCCTCTTGGCAACCACAAGTCTGTTCTCTATATGCAGAGATATGTTTTTGGAATTGTTTAACTTTCCGACTTCTTGAAATCTATGCTTTCTGTTTGTAATCATTAAATCGTAGAGTAGTGAGTAACCATGGGAAGTCATTCTTTCCATAGCTTCTTATGAGCAGCTAGGTACCTAATATGACTCAGCCAAGGATCTTTTCGCTTTTAAAGACATCCATGGACAGCTTGCACAGTGGATGAGATGTTCATCTTCTCTTGGTATTCCACTTTAGTAGCTGACAATGCTGTCAGAAGACTTTACTTTTAAGCAAATTTTTTTAGCTTATACCTCTTGTTGGGATTTAAAATCTTTCCTCTTTTGCTGTCTTCAGTGGAGAAAAATAAAAAGATGATCACTTTTGTGAGAATCTAATTCTTAAACATTGAGTCCTTAAATGTTTTTATTAGTGTTCATTTTTCTAAACAGAATTTTCTCTGCTCCTTTAGTTTTTCTAATTGACCCATCAGATCAAATGAAAGTGTTTTATTTTGAACTTAAAACAATGTCTTTGAACCAATGTGATAATCAAAAGAATTATTCTTCTGTTTGTTGTAATACTGAAGAAAAGAACATGAAAATGCAATTGATTTTTACCTTTTTGGATATTTAAAAATACAGTGGGGCAGAAGTGAGATAGGAGTGCTAAAATTAGATTTTTAGTTTATTTTGAACAATGGATGAAGGAATTGAGAAAAATCAAAAGGTGGCACCTTTAACATGAAAGGTGACCCTCAGTGTTACTAAAAGGAACCAAAGAATGAGAAATGAGAGAGGGTTTCAGAGTGATAAGCAATATAATTTAGGGCTTCCCACTGCATCAGTCATCTTGGTCATCTTTTTGATGTATTTTCTAGACAGAAGTTTACCCAAATTAAACTGAACTGAATTATTTTCAGAAGGAAATCAACAACAGCTACAACAAAAATTTCTGGCTTTTTAAAAGAGACACGATATCCCTAAGTATCTGCCAGTGTCCACATTATAGCCAATTCATCTTCAATTTTCCATTTGTTCATTTAAAAAATATCTCTAAAGCCTTTGTTGAGTGTAAGATATTAGAAGGTATTCAGGGATTTAATGAATTCAGGGAAAAGGATTCAGGGATTTAAATGATACCACCTCTGACCTACTTTTACACTGGCAATAGCAGCAGGTGTGTTGTGAGAAGCACAGCAAAAATTAGTAGCCTATTAAAAGAGCACGAACGTACAGCTCTGATTTCATCTAAAGTCTGCAATTAAATTAGAGTAGTCCTAGAGGTAAGCCTTCTACTAGGATTGTTTATCCTCTTCATTTTCATCCAAGCCTCTATCCGAGTCAATCCAATCTGTCTAGGTGATCACTGGAGAACCTATGATATCTGTCCTTTCTGGGGCACCCAATATACATGCTGTAGGAAGGGTTCTTTGTGATACTGTATTTTTCAAATATCTTGGCCACCATAGACTTCTGTCATCAGAGAAAGTAATGAAATGGAATTGAGGTAGCTACATAGAAGCCAACAGAGAGATAGTTACCAAGAAAATTGTTGTAAACATCAACTGTCTTCTGGGTGAGCTTAGACTTTGTTTCAAGATAACACAGGTATTTCTGACTTCCTGATAGGACCAGGTTCCAGGCATGTTTTCATCATGGCTCTTGGTATGCCCATACCAAACATTAATGCCTGATAGACATTTCATTCCCACATCTAGAATTGAAGGCTGGGGGAGGACTCAGGAGCAGGGCAAAACTTCACTGCCCAACTGCTGGGACAAACCAGTTCCTGGTTACCAACAGAATTCTAAGCACATTTAGGTCACCTATTAGTCCCTTAAGTGTTTCTTTCCAGTTATCAGCATGAGAAATTCAGACCCTGTGGTCTGTTAGTTCAGCTCAGTTAAATGTGATTAACAGCTTATTTTGCTCAATTCTTAGGGTAACTGTGGTAATAACTGGTGACATCACAGTGGACTCCTCTTTTGTGAAAGCTGGCCTGGAAATTGGTGTGGAAGCAGAAGCAGGCTTGGAGTTTATCTCCACAGTGCAGTTTTCTCAGTACCCCTTCTTAGTGTGCCTGCAGATGGACAGGGATGGAGTTCCATACAGGTAAGAAGCAGTGCTTCTGGAATGTTCCACGGCCAGCCCCAGTTCACCAGGAACTTGCACCCAGTTTTGCGCATTCTGTTATAGAAATTAAAGGAAAATGGTAAAAACCCAGTGAAACATGACTTTTCTTTAAATGAGTAAAAGAATAATTGATAAGACTAAAAAAAAAAGTTAGTTTCTAGGATACCAAGAAACTATAATGACTAGTTCATTTGATTCTGGAGATAATATCATATTCTAGCCCAGAAATAATTTATCAAGGCAACAAAGGGATTTGATTTACTGTAAGAATTACCACACAGTTTCAGCAAAAACACTAGATGCATATTTACTATCAGCTATCTTCACAGTTGTCTCTTGGACAGAAAGTTCAAAACAGAACATCTGACAATCATTTACCATGGTTTAAGAGCCCAAATGAATCACAATTTTTAGGTAATCCATACAACAGCAACTTGACCTGGTTTAAGTTTTGGCTCAAGCTTAAGATTTGGGGATTTTGAATTTTTTTAAAAAAAAGGCTTTTAGTAGAGTACTTAGTGTCCCAGAAACTAAATATATAACTGTCCATGTAGTTTTCCCAACACCTTATCCACTCTAGAGCTTTTCATTTACACTGTGCCCTTTGAATTTTGTGACAATTATTCTAATAATACTATAGTGAGGAAGTAGGCTGCTTCGGGTCTAGGGAGCACTGACTTTTCTGTGGTGGGTGTAGAGGTCGCCTTGACATGCACGCTTAACCATGAAGGGAATCTGTAGACTTAAAGCAGAGAACCATGTTTTACATGATCTCCTTTGATAAGTAGGGCAGAGTTATGCACCTTCTTTATTTATTTTTTCATTTCATGATCCATGTAAGGAATGCTAGATGATGTAAGTACAAATATGAACAGGTTATGTTTTTACAGAAGAAAAGATCGTAGATTATTGTACATTAAGCTGTTGCTAATTTATTAACCTATGTCTAGAATAAACCTCCATTAATACATTTTAGAAAATCAACCTTGCAATGGTCAAAATGCAGTGACCAGCAGCCCAGGCACAAGGCTAACTGGTTAGGTTCCACATTTCACTTGGGCCAGGGCTCTGGGGATGTTTCCCTGTCAGCATTCTCAGCTTAAATCCAGTTGGATTTGCTCCTTTCTCAAAAGGGGAATACTCCAAAGGTGGGGCTCCTGGAATGAGGGTGGGGGACACAGCAAGGCCTCCAAAGCTTAGCAGCCTCTGCAGAAAGCTGAGAGGCATTTGGTCCCTCATTCCAGAAGAATGAGTAGCAGCACTCCCATATCCCAGGCGTGTGGAGTGTATCTGCTGGTGTAAAAAGAAATGCGAAGAAAAAAATCACCCCATTCATGGGAACGAAAGCTAGTCGTCTTTGGTACTCACGTCCTTTCTCAAATGGCTTTGAAACAGAAGCTTCAAGTGTTCACTCAATAACTTGGCTCTGACGGGTGTGGGGTGACTTTCATATGTGTGTAATTTTGTTATTATTGTTATTATGCAGGCAATTTGAGACAAAGTATGAAAGGCTGTCCACAGGCAGAGGTTATGTCTCTCGGAAGAGAAAAGAAAGCCTAATAGCGGGATCTGAATTCCCGCTGCACCAAGAGAACTCTGACATGTGCAAGGCGGTGTTTCCTCCTCAACCAGAGAGTAGTTCCAGCGGTTGGTTTTGAAACTGATGGGGCTGTTTCACTGGAATCCATCTCCCCGGAAGGGATATGATGTGACATGCCTAAGTACTTGCTCCCTGAGAGCACAGTGTTTACATATTTACCTGTATTTAAGAGTTTTGTAAAAAACAGTGAAAAACCTCACATAATTAAGCTTGGGCCTGAATCATTCAGTACTACCTACAGTGTCATTGTGAGCCAACCTATGTGACACTTTTAGTAGCATTCTTAGTTTTATTGTATCTCTCTCAAATCACATTTAGTACTATGAAAATAGTTCTGCCCTAAGAAGAAACTACTGTTTGTAAAAAATAAGACACACAGACACACATTCAGGAGAGCACAATTTTGTTTTAACAATTTTCAGTCAATGTATATGAAGCCCTTGGTAGAACCTTACACAGCTTGTTTCTACGAAACATGCCCAATCAGGAAAAAACAGACCTTTTTTTCTTGGAGAGGGGAGCAGGGAGGAAAGGGATAAGACTTTTAATGGCTTTTGTCAGCCATCTTCAAGAATTAATATTTATCTCTTCTGTTAGTTTTATTGAGTATTGAGGTAAGAGGCACACAGAATGAACACATACCATCTCTTCTTTCTGCTGGCCATGTAGTCAGATCGCTAGAAGAAAGCTAATCAGTCCTCTGCCTTCTGGCTTACAAAAATGTCGGACTCAGCATATCAGAATTAGAAATATTAATTTCAGGAACTCCATTTGATTTTTTCTTGTGCTGTATCTCTTTGAGACTATAATGTGGTCCACTGTCCTTTATAAGGGACATCCTCAAATATTCATCATTTTATTTTTCACTCAATTGTTTAGTGGTGGAAATTCCAGTCTGTTGGACTGCAGTCTACAAAAGCCAGAATGGCTGAGAGAATTTAATAATGCTTTGAGAACCTGATGGATTTGGACTTCTAAAAAATGAAATCAAGAAAAGAGTGTCTCTATTTGTACAAATTAAAAGAGCCACGTTAACCATTTTCAAATATTTACTAATAAAACAGATACATGTTTGGATAGCGACAGGCCCAAAACAGATAACAGGTGCTCACTTGTCCATTAAACACACACACACACACACACGCACACACACACGGGAAGTTTAGCTAGCCCACCACTAGTTGTAAATTTAAAATGATGTGTGATGAAATAAATATGTGGAATTCCTATTGAATTGCTTTTGTCTTCCATTATTTCGAGCACCATATTTCTCTGTTCCTGCCCCTTTCTGAGCCCAGACACATATACAGCTAAGCCTCTGAAGCTCTATAGAACAGGCCAGATGCTCTAATAGGTGGTCAGAGCCCTTTGGAAAATACGCTATTGAAAATAGCAGCAGAAGCAGTCAGAAGCTCATAAGGACCGGCAAGCTTAAAAACAAGCTCTAAGCCCAGTTTTTATAAAGCTCTGGACCTGCACACGTACTGTTATGTTATTGAGAAGAGAAAAAGGAATAAAAACAGGAGGGTTTCAGGGGTACTCTTGGTGGTGGTGGCATTGGCCTTGGAGGAAGCATTCTGTAGAGATACTCATGCTGCAGCAAAAGCAAGTTGATGCAGGGCACTGAGCTGAAGAGGCTGTGGGCTAAGGAACCTCATCCATGTGACACTTAGTAAATCACAGCTGCTTCTGTGATAATAACTTAGTTATTACGTAAAATAATAGCTTACTTAAGAGTGATGACTGCAGTGTCACGGGTATTACTGTTATGCTATTTCCCAACTGCTTATCTGCCTGGCTGAGTCAAATATGGCCACTTATTTGGAGAATGGATGGTACTTACCAACTCTAACATGCTCCAAAGAAAAAAGAAACCTGAAGCATAGAACAAACATTAACTCCTTTCTAGATAAATGAGACAAATTTTAGAGGAGTAGGGTGATATTTCACATTTTATGTGACATATTAGAGCCAGAAAAACTTACTTGGCATCCTTATTGTTGACCTGTTTCAAACACCAGTGTCCATACGGCTGACTTTTGCAGAGATGGCTGTCTGGGAACTGCACGACCCTCTGGCATGAGCCCCTGTGCCCAGTCAGCCTCTCCTTGCAGACCTGAAGGATTTAGCCTGGCTGTTCTTCTACAAAGCACTACTGTCATGCCCTGTCTCTCACAGATGTACTGCCCATGGCAAGTTGCCCTCTGCTTCTTCGAACCTGACCACCTTCAAATACATTTTTAAAGCTAACACTTATTTAGCGCTTGTAAGGGTCAGGGATTTTTAAGCATTTTACGTATATTAAAAATTATTTAATTTTCACAACAACCACATTTAACGGGGAACATTATTACCTCCATGTTGTAGACTGGCACTGTCCAATAGAAATATAATGTAAACAGATAATTTTGACTTCTGTTTATAAATATAAACCTGTTTAAAAATAACCATAAATACAAATGTAGGTTTGTAATATAAATGTTAATAAATATAAACATAAGCAATTTTAAATTGCTAGTGGCCATATTCAAAAAATAGACAGAAACAGGTGACATGAACTTTATTTATTTATTTATTTATTTATTTATTTATTTATTGCGGTATGCGGGCCTCTCACTGTTGTGGCCTCTCCCGTTGTGGAGCACAGGCTCCAGACGCTCAGGCTCAGCGGCCATGGCTCACGGGCCCAGCCGCTCCGCGGCATGTGGGATCTTCCCGGACCAGGGCACGAACCCGTGTCCCCTGCATCGGCAGGCGGACTCTCAACCACTGCGCCACCAGGGAAGCCCTAATAATTTATTTTTAACCCACTATATCCAAAGTATTATCATATCAAATAGGATGTTCTATTTTGGGGGAGAGGATTAGGTCTTGGAAATGTGATATATAATTTGCACCTATAGCACATCTCAGTTTGGATTAGCTCATTTCAAGTGTTCAATAGCCACATGTGGCTAACGGCTACTGAATTGGACAGCACGATTACAGATGGAGAAACCAGGGCACAGAAGACGTTTAACTTACCCCACAGGAGACCTTTTCTCAGCTAGGAAATGGTAAAACTAGAATCCAAATATAGCAGTCTTACCCCAGAAACTGCTCTCTGAATCCACTATATTTCCCAGATTGTTTGGGTTTTTTAAATTTGCTGCTAAAAGAATACAAATAGTAGTTATGAAAATGATAAGACTGGAACAGTGGCTACAAAGCTTTAAGCTATGCTACAAAGTTCTGAGAGTCATTGTCCTTTCTCTGTAGTTCTAGGTCTCTTTCTCTGACAGCATCAGAAGTCCTTGTACACTCACAGGTCTCGATATTTTTCTTTGCCAAGTGTCCTGTGTCCCTTCCTCCGTGAAAGGTGCTTCATCCCTGGAGGCAGGTCTGAATGTGCTACCAACAAATGTGCATTTTTTGGATAGCAGCTTTCCTGAGATGCAATCCACATCGCATACAATTCATCCACTTGTAGTGTAGAATTCAATTTTTTGTAATATATATAAATATAGTAGAGTCTCAAAGTTGTACAACTATCATACAATCTATTGGGGAACATTTTCATCATTTCAAAAAGAAATCTGTACCCCTAGCTCCTACCCCCAATCTCTTCAATCTCCCAGCCTGAGGCGATCACTAATCTGCTTTCTGTCTCTATAGATTTATCCTGGAGATTTCATATAAATGTAATCTTATAACTACATGGTCTTTTTTGACTGGCTTCCTTCACTTAGCATTATGTTTTCAAGGTTCTTCCATGTTGCAGCTAGTATCAGTACTTCACTCTTTTTTACAGTTGAATAATATCCCATTATGTAGATATGCCTTTTATCAGCTGATGGACATTTGGGTAATTTTTACCTTTGGCTATTATGAATAATTCTGTTATGAACTTTTGTGTACAAATTTTTGTGTGGGCATATGCTTTCATTTCTCTTGGGTATATACCCAGGAGTAGAATTGCTGGGTCAAATGGCAACCCTATGTTTAGCTGTTTAAGAATTGCCAGGTTGTTTTCTGAAGTGACTACACCATTTTATACTCCCATCAGCAGTATATGAGGGTTCTGATGTCTCCACATCCTCAGCTACAATTTTATTATCTTTCTTTTTGATTATAACCATCCTAGTGGATATGAAGTGATATCTTACTATGGTTTTGATCTGCATTTCCCTAATGACTAATGACGTTGAGCATCCTTCAATGTATTTATTAGCCATTACATATTATTACATCTTTTTTGGAGAAATGTTTATTCAGATCCTTTGCCCCTTTAAAAATTGGATTATTTGTTTTTATTATTGAGTTGTAAGAGTTCCTTATATACTTGGGGTGTAAGTCCCTTATCAGATATATGATTTGCAAATTTTTTTTTCATTCTGTGTGATGTCTTTTCACTTTCTTGATAATGTCCTCTGAAGCACAAGAGTTTTAAATTGTGGTGAAATCCAAGTAATCTATGTTTTCTTTTGTTGCTTGTACTTTTGGTCATATCCAAGCAACCACTGCCAAATCCAAGGTCACAAAGATTTACCCCTATGTTTTCTTCTAATAGTTTCATAGTTTTAGCTTTAAGTTAAGTATTTGGTCTATATTGAGTTAATCTTTTTATATGATGTGTGGTAGGGGCCCAAATTCATTCTTTTGTATGAGGATACCTGGTTGTCCCAGCAGCATTTGTTGAAAGATTATTTTTTCCCCACTAAATTGTCTTGACACCTTTGTTGAAAATCAGTTGACTATAAATGTAAATGCTCATTTCTGGATTGTCAGTTTTATACCATTAATCTGCATGTTATCTTTATCCCAGTACTACACTCTCTTGATTGTTGTTGCTTTGTAGTAAGTTTTGAAATTGGGACTTGTGAGTCTACCTACTTTGTTCTTTTTCAAGATTGTTGTGGCTATCCTGAGTCTCTTGAGTTACCATATAAATTTTAGGATCAGCTTGTCACTTTCTACAAAGCCAGCTGGGATTCTGATAAGGATTATATTCAACCTGTGCATCAGTTTCAGAACTATTACCATATTAACCATATTAAGTCTCCTGACCCATGAATGTGAGACACCCTTCCACTTACTTAAATCTTTTAAAATTTCTCTCAACTGCATTTTGTAATTTTCAGAGTATAAGTTTTGCACTTCTTTTGTTAAGTTTATTCCAAGTGTTTTATTATTTTTGATGCTATTATAAATGGAATTGTTTTCTTACTTTCAGTTTCAGATTGTTCATTGCAAGTATATAGAAGTACAATTTTTTTTGTATTTGATCATGTATCCTGCAACCCTGCTGAACTCACTTATTCTAACATCTTATGATAGAAGGATTTTCCATATAAAAGATCACATCAACTGTAAATAGAGATTGTTTTACTTTTTCCTTTCTATTCTGAATATCTTTAATTTCTTTTTATTGCTTAATTGCCCTGGTTTGAACTTGGAGGTTGAAGGTTGAATGGAAGTGGTAAGTGTGGACATAGCCAAGATGATGGTGCTAGTGAAGATGGTGGTGAGGGTGATAGTAATGAGGGATAATAATAACCCCCGAACCCGAAAGGAAGGCTCAGATCACTTGGCAATGATCTGGTTCTATTTTCACTAAATAATATATTTTAAAATTCATAAAAACTTATTTGAAACCTTAAAACACATTCAAAATAGCCTAAATGCACTCCTGTACAGGGAGGAGGAACAGAATTCGAGATGTCTATCCTGACATTAAGAGTCTGTTCCATACTCAGATTGATCACAGCTTTGTTGCTTCTTCTGCATTAATTTAGTTGTCAGCTGAGACAGTGGGTCCAGCAGGGGAGTGGGGCAGGGAGGCCTGGCTTGGAATTCCAGTTCTACTACCTATTGGTTGAATGATTTTGGGTATATGACTCTATCTGTCATCTCTAAAATAGGTATGATAATCCCTAGTTCACTGGGTTGGTTTAAGGATTCATTGACATAATGCATGTATAGTGTTGAGCACACAGTAGCATTTGATAAATGTTATTTTTCACTTTCATCAATTTTTTAAAAATTTTATTTATTTATTTAATTTTGGCTGCATTGGGTCTTTGTTGCTGTGCGCGGGATTTCTCTAGTTGTGTCGAGTGGGGGCTACTCTTCGTTGCGGTGTGCAGGCTTCTCATTGCGGTGGCTTCTCTTTGTTGCAGAGCACGGACTCTAGATGCGTGGGCTTCAGTAGTTGTGGCTCACGGGCTTTGCTGCTCCGTGGCATGTGGGATCTTCCCGGACCAGGGCTCAAACCCGTGTCCCCTGCATTGGCAGGCGGATTCTTAACCACTGCGTCACCAGGGAAGTCCATCAATGTTGTTTTTAATGTTAGAGATGTGGTGTGCAATGTTCTTATTTACCTATGATTGGTTTCAATAAAATGGGGTTTGTTTACATGTACTTTCTACCTCTACCTTCCAACTAGTCAGACAGCACAGTGGTCATGCTTCTCTAACTCTCAGGGCTTGGTGCAGTATGGCTAGGATATCTGAACCTCTCACATGCAGCATCCAGGAAAGTGGGAAGCAGGGGAGGACAGTAGTGAGGGCGATTCTGAGTAAGATACTCCTGTCTATCTGAAATCTCACCTCTTCCACATAGTCCCGCTATATAAACTGCCAAGCCTCTTGGCTTTCACATCTGTGAAATGAGCCTCTCCTCATGGGTTGTTGTGAGGATGAGGTAAGGTTATGCGCCAGTGCCTGGTACACAGCAAGAACTTAATAAGTGCTCACTAATATTCACTTTCAATATGTGGTCCAATAGAACTCCTGACAAAAAGCAACGTGTTACGTTATGACTACTCTATGGAGTGAATCTATTTTCTGGACTTTCATCCATGAGGAAAATGGGTTTTAGGAAGATTACCAGGCTTATTTATTTGCTTATCATGAAATCGCTACTTTCACATTGTAAGATTATTCTCATATTTTGTAAAAATACGACTTTCATCCGTTTCTCTACTTGCCTAAATTGACTTCAGATTTCACCAATCCTTTCTTTACCAAATTCCTTTGCTTTTGTTCTCTGTGAATGTGATAATTACCAAGAAAAAAGAATAAGTATTTCCATGAGGAAGCATGGAATGAATAAAAAATTCAGCCTTAAAATAAGCAGGTTCCGGTAGAAAGTTCTAGAAAATAGTAAGAAGGACTCCATATCATAAGTGACATGTACAACATTTTTGAGAACGAAGAAAATATGGGAAGAAGATTGCATCTCAACTCAGTCATTATCCTTCTTCAGGACTTGAGCAGGATATCATCTCTGTGTCTAAACTTCTGCGTATTATTAGTCACTTTCACCCTCACTGTCTCTTTCTTTTTCTCTGTCAGGATCCCTGTAGGAAACAGGGCCACTGCATAAAACTGATGGCACATCCAAACTGGGTAACTTGAGAAGAGCTTAATAAACCTTAGAAAGATAAGGGCAGGATATAAGGAAACCTCAAGGGTGATAACAGCACCTCCAGGCTCATAACAACAGGGAGAAGGAAAGGTCAAGGGAGATCACTGGAACCCAAAGAGCCTAAGCCATGTGGACCTGTGGCCTTGGATTAAGGGACACAAGCAGCCCTCACCACCTCCACCGGAGGGAACCAGGGAAACAAACATCCTGACTTCACTTTCTTTTCTCCCTTGGATCTCCTGCCTATGGTACCCATTGGCTGAGACCAGCCACAAGGCAGAGGGCAAGAGTTTCTATGGACCCAGACTATCCACAAAGATGAAAAGGGTAGAGAGGGGTTTGGAGGAGAAAATGGAAGAAATCTAGCTCCAGTTTATATGATGGGTTCTCCCCTACAATTTATTAATTTCTTTAATTAATTATCTTACAATGTGGAAAGTCTATTAGGATCAAGAAATATACTAGGTTAAAAAAATTTAGATGGGTTGCCTCAACTCAAGAAACTCAGTGAATTAGGGAAAACAATACAACTACAAATAATTTTAGTACAATTAATAAATGTTGTAAAAGAAACGTGTTCACAATCCTAAGAGAGCATAAAGAGGAGAAAGATAAAGAAAAAATCATCAAGGAGGTGAAATTTGAAGGAGGCCATATGATTTCTTCACCTCTCTTCATCTACTGTTTCACCAGAATTGGCTTCTTTGTGCATCAGCTTCCTTTACTATCCAGGACATCTCAGACCCCCAAATGGAGTCAGATCTGTTTGTCTTCAGCTTGAGTGTGCAGACACTTCACATTCTCAGAAAGTCTACCACACAATTGCATATGCTATTTGATGAGATTAGAGAAGAACATAAAAATTGATATCAATAAAAAGTCTGCCATTGGAGGTACATTAGGTAATCATTTACCTTCCATAATGGGATTACAGTTAAGCTAGAATGAGTTAGTAATCCTTTGTTACCCTCCTATTAATAAAAGTTTAATTTATTCACAGTTGACTTGGAACATCACATAAACCTGTATGCTATTTTCATCCTTCTATTTTTACTAGAAAGATTCCTGCCATAATCTAGGATTACATGTAAAAGTTTGGACGTTCTCTTTTCAGAATAGGCTTTAGGTTTAAATTACCTGACTCTTTTGTTGGTGAAAGTGAGTCACCTCCATTCTGTTTTGAGGTACCTATCCCCACTTTTTTATACTTCTTCCACTCAATCTGCCTGAGGATCAACCATGTAAACACAGTCATGAGTAAGATTTCAGTATGAGATGAATCAAATGATTGAGAAACAAAGAGATGCTTAAGAGTGGACACGTTCTAATATATTCCCCAATTAGGGAAGAAGACGTCAGCTCTTTAATAAAATCTGAGGGGCCTTGGTGAATACAAAGCACTTATGGGATGAGAAGACAATACCTAAAAATTAGAATTATTTGTGCTTAACCAAAGTCTTCCACAGTCTCCCTCTACCCTTTTTACTCAACATTTTATATTACACCTGTTAGGCAACACGTACTGCTCTAGGCACTTCATAGGTATCCAATCGTTTCATTCTCAAAACAACCCTATAAGGTAGAAACTGTTATTATACACCTTTTGTGTATGGAGAACTGAAGAACAGAGATATTCAGTGACTTGTTTAAGATCGCACAGCTGGTGGAGAGCAGAGTCAGGATTTAACCCTGGAGTCTCCCTCTAGAGTTTAAGCATGTACCCAGGATCCAGTCTAAGCTCCTAAGCCTGGAAGTCAATTTCTTCTCCCCACTCCAGTTCGACATTTTATTCCAGCCTCATGTGTACTAGTCTTAACAAACAGCACACCTCCTGTTCCTGTCACGTGCACTCTCCAAACACAACAGCATTCAGCTGTTCCGGTTCCTTGGCTCTCATCCTTCCACCTGCCCTCTGCCCAAATGAATCTTCCCAAGCCCAGCTTCCGCTGCATTTCCTATGCATAGAAACTGCCAGCTACTGAGCCACCTGCTTCCCAGGTACACTTATTACATATACCACCACTTGAGAATTAACCATACCAACCTACCCGTCTCTCTTTCCTTATGTCATTAAAATTTTCTTTTATTATGTAAATAGCCTATTTTCCCAAATGAAGGGTGAGCTTCTCAAGCTCAGGTCCACGTATATGTCCTTAGTATCCTCCACATAGCACAGCCGATGTTCAGTAACTACTGAGCTATTCCCCAGGGACGTCAGTACGTTTGTAACTTTCAGGATGCTCAGACTGCCTTCAGAGTGGCCAAGGAGACATTTGAAGCAGACAGAGCCTGCTGTCTGTCAGAGCCTCCAGAGTGAAGCAATGTCCCTCATGGCCCAGTGCTCTAACGTTTTCCTCAAAAGAAAAAAATAAAGGAACAAAAAATAAGGGCTAGATTAACTTTGCCAAAAAGGAAGAAAAGCAATATTTCTTTTCTTATGATAAGCAATTTAGTAAACATGATTTCACAAAAGCTCCTGGTCAAAACACAATTTTTTTAATAAAATGTTTTTCTTATTTACAAAATACTTCAGATGGAAAATAGAGGGTGAAACATCTACGCATTTAAGATCCAGGTTTGGCGCTTCCCTGGTGGCACAGTGGTTAAGAATCTGCCTGCCAATGCAGGGGGCACGGGTTCGAGCCCTGGTCCAGGAAGATCCTGCATGCCGTGGAGCAACTAAGCCCGTGTGCCACAACTACCGAGCCTGCAAGCTACAACTACTGAGCTTGTTGCGGTCCCTTGATTCTTAACCACTGCGCCACCAGGGAAGTCCTTCTTGACTTCAGATATTAAAAAAAAAATAGACAGGTATAGTTAAAGCCCCTTTTTTGTCTTTCCCTGATCTCCCTTCCTCCCTCCATAGAACTAGCTGCTCTCCTCAAGTTGGTATCTTTCTATCCAGACTTTTGGTTCTTAGGAAGTTTCTGTGTAATCATAAAATAGACATTTTTGTTTGATATACTTGGGAGTTTATATAAATGGTATCACACTGCACCTGTCATTTTGCAACTTGATTTTGTCCCTCAGCATTGATCTTCAGATTTATTCATGCAGATACAGGTGGTTCCCATTCATTCATTAAATGACATCATTCTGTTCCACTGTACTAATAAGCCTCATTGTATTTACCTATTCTCTTATTTATAGGTATTGAAATTGTTTCCAATGTTTTGTTATTTCAAAAAACAACCAGCCCAAAGACCCTAGTTTTTGCTTTTCTTGTTTTTGTGTATGTTTGTATGTGTACCTTTGCTTTATTTCTTAAGCACTATTTTTTTTAATGTTCCCCAAAACCCTGAAACAGGCATTTATTGTCTCCATTAAAAAAATCATCGAGGGGGCTTCCCTGGTGGCACAGTGGTTGAGAGTCCGCCTGCTGATGCAGGGGACACAGGTTCGTGCCCCGGTCCAGGAGGATCCCACATGCCGCGGAGCGGCTGGGCCCGTGAGCCATGGCCGCTGAGCCTGCGCGTCCGGAGCCTGTGCTCCGCAACGGGAGAGGCCGCAACAGTGAGAGGCCCGCGTACTGCAAAAAAAAAAAAAAAAAAAAAAAAAAAAAATCATCGAGGAAAATGAGGATGGGGAGGGGAATATCTCTTTGGGGATGAATACACTAACGTGGTGGGTGAAGAGCGTAGTTCTCCACTCAGGACATCAGCCTTCTGGCTTCCCTCCAAGAAAGAGGTCAGCTGGTGGTTGCCAGTGCCCTGTGGTCCAGAGCAGTGGGTCTCAAAATTGTGTGCAGAAGAATCACCTGGAGGGCTTGTCAAAGCACAGATTGCTGCCCCTCCCCCCCATTTTGGATTCAATTGGCCTGAAGTGTGCTGAGGATTTGCATTGAAACAGGTGAGGTTTCCCAAGTAAAGTGCACACTGTTGATGGCGGTCACACTTTGGGAGCCTTGCTCTTGAGAAAAAGGAAGACACTTAAAGTCATAAGAAGACCACAGGTCTCTCCTAAAGTTTGGAAGCGGTGTGTGTGTGTGTGTGTGTGTGTGTGTGTATCTGGGGGGATTGTTGGGGGGTTGAAAGTAAGAGTTTGTATTTTCGGCAGGGAAATATGTATTTCAGCAAATCACAAGGAGCTTCTCATCCCTCGGTCATCAGGATAATTTTGTAAAAGTGCTAAAATATAAAGTTTCTAAATGAGGTGTTTGCATGTTTCCGGGTGGATGTTGGGGAGACATCTGTGTGAAAAGTTTTAAGAATGTTTATGTCCTTTTATTCAGTAATTCTACCCAGAGGACTTTATCTCAAGGAAATCATCAGAGATGCTTGGAAAGATTTTTGTTCAAAGATGTTCATTGCAGCATTTATTTTCATAGCCCCAAACCATAAAAACTAAGTACTTAAAAATATGAGATTGATTAAACATGTTATGATACAGCCATATAAAGAAATTTAAGATATAGCTGTTAAAAATCATTCCTTTAAGAATACTGGAAGATAAGGAGGTAGGTTTATAAATTTATGAAGAAAAAAATAGACTACAAAATAGCATGTAAAGTATCAAATACACTTGCAAGTATTTATTTCTGGAGGCATTTTGTTTAGTGATTAAGAATTTTCCCTACTTTTCAGTTTTTAGAAATTTTAACATTTTCTAAATATCCTTCAAAGAACATTCACTATTTTTATAAACAGGAGATATCCCAATAAATGGTTTGGTCTGAGTATTTTTAAACAACCTGTATAGGAGTGAACTTGAATTTTTCAGGAGCAGAAATGTTATAATGGAGAGGTATATTGTAGTAGTTAATATTTCTTGAATACAACTACAGGTTGGGGTAATATATATTATCTCACAATTCTCTATTTATAATAATATATAGTATGTCACATATTATATATAATAATGTTATGCTGCAATACTGTATCTAATGTGTGTTTGTGTGGAATATACATATGTGTATAATAAAACCTGTTTTCCCTCTCTATCCAGTAGCACTGAAGGTATATAAGCCTTCAGGGAAGATTACACTCAAGGGACAATCTGTTGATTGCGTTGTAACTTCAAGGAGCATAAAAAATATATATACGATTTTGCTGTGTCTTTGACGACTATCTTTTCATACCACTTCTGTTGGATAAACTTGCTACCAAAGGGTTTAGTCCACGCTACTTCTCCATACACTCCTTCCCTTATTGCCCTCAGCAGCTACCTGCCCCCTACACAACTAAACAGCTTTTTCTTTTTCAGTCTCTTGCTATTGCACTGGTTTTCTGGTTCTCTTCACACCTAGACCTCTTTGCTCCCTGTCTGCCCCATGCTGGGTCACTGGCATGGATCTCCTCTTTGTGGCTGCTGGCCAGTTTCCTCTTTCAATCTCTGTGCATTTGACAAGGCTTAGACTGGAGAGCTTCATCAGCGTATCAGGCATTCTCACCATGTTTAAAGGCTTCCTGAAATCCGAACCTCTTCATGAATCAGAGCACCTGGCATATAGCAGGCATTCATTCATTCCTAAACAACATTGATTCCCTCCATGCTGGAAATACAGCAGTGAAATTCTGCCCTCTGAGATTCCAGCATACTCCCAACACACACACAAAGCATGCCCAACAAATCTTGTATAGACCATTGTCATTCTAGATTTTTTCTAAAATCTTTGACCGAGACTACACTAATCTAAGAACTAACTTTAAAACTCCTTTTTAAAAAAGGATCTGTTTACAAACACCCCTTAATGAGGATGGTGGTTAAAACAAGTTTCCAAATTATTTGACACCCTTTCCATTGAGAGCTGGGACTGTGTTCCTGCCCGCTGAATCTGGGTTCTGTGATTGTTTGTCAAATAGAGTATGCTAAAAATGATGCTGTGTCACTTCCTGAACTAGGTCATGAAAAATGGGCAGCATCTGCTCCTGTCTCTTGGATACTCATTGTTGGAACCCAGCCACCATGTTTTGAGGAAGCCCAAGCAGCCCAAGGAGAGGCCCAGCTGAAGAGGAACTGAGGCCCTTGGCTGGCTCCAACTGCACTCTCAGCTGATAGCTATCATCAGCTCTCTAGTCATGTGAGTTGATTCCCCCTGGAAGTCACGCTGCTGTCTGAAGCAGAGGCAAAACTTCCATGCCGAGCTCTGCCCAATTTGCAGACTCACAACTTAAACAAATGATTTTTGTGGTTTTTTGTTTTGTTTTTGTTTTTTTTTTTGCAGTACGCGGGTCTCTCACTGTTGTGGCCTCTCCCGTTGCGGAGCACAGGCTCCGGACACGCAGGCTCAGCGGCCATGGCTCATGGGCCCTGCTGCTCCATGGCATGTGGGATCCTCCCGGACCGGGTGGACTCTCAACCACTGCGCCACCAAGGAAGCCCGATTTTTGTGTTTTTTAAGCCATTAAATTTGGGGGTGGATTGTTACTCAGCAATACATAACTAGAACAATGGTTCTGGACATAGTGCAGTGGATCTGCTTTAGTAGGGCTTTGTTAGGTGGTTAAATTGCTCTATATAAGAAATACTAGGAAATTAGAGGATTCTGAGCCGGTAAGCTAAGGAGCAGAGGAAGCAGAGGGTGAAGAGAGGGAGAGGGCTCTGGCCATAGGCAGCATGGCTAAAGCACAAATGAACTCAACAACCAGCAAGATTACCTAGTGCCAGAGATGGCAGGGACTGTATAAGAACAGGGATGCCAGTGCTCAGGTTTGAGGTGTTTGCTAATGCAGCTGGCTGCCGTGGGGTGGAGCACCTGCAAATCTCCATCCCATGTACCTAAGCCTTCGGGAAAACCCTGCCCCACATATACAGTCTCAAGTCTGGAATACTCAGGACGGGATGGGTGTCCTGCAATGAAGCCTGGTTGGGTAATGCAATGCAGAGTAAAGGAATGCACACTTGAGGCAAAATGGAATTTGAGAATTCACTGGAAACAAGAGCTGGAAGCCAGAGGTGAGTCAGGAAAATACAAGGCCTAGAACAGCCCTCAACTTAATTTCTTGCCCTACAACCCCCAAACCCTGGACATATGTAAGGGATTCTGGATGTATGTTCTTGTGGAATGTGGTTTCAAATCTTTTGGGGGCTTCAATCTTAAAGTTTATAGTGACTTCCACTAGTGCTTGACATTTTACAGTACAGACCCTCCCTGGGCAGTGGGTCTCCAAATGTGTGCTTCAGATATTTAGGTTTTGAAGGGGACAGACCACAGTTACTCCTCTGGGTCTCAGTGTGGACCCTCAGGGACGCTCGTTGTCTGGGTTACTCTTTGGTGTCAGTGGAGCATCTCTCAACTTGGTAGGTGCCCCTCACAATGCTACTTAAAAATGTAAGCAGTTAGATGCCTTCGGTTGATCAGGTGAAATACTCCGGGTTACAGGGAAAGACCATACCAGACTCTGATCTCCAGAACTGTAAAATAATAAATTTGTGTTGTCTTAAGCCACTAAGTTTGTGGTTCCCACAGCAAGAGAAACTAATACAACCTGGATGTGAAACATTATAATAGAGTATTTTAGTTAAAGGAAGGATTTGTTAGAAGACAGAGAGAAAATGAAAATGTCCAAAGCTTTTTCTTGAGTTAAAATAAAGAGAAAGAATGCATGTTTTCTTTGCATTTTCTTTTACTGGAAAAAAAAAAAAGCCAACAACACATTTTTTTTTTCAAAAAGAGTCAAAATAAAGGACCATTACACAAGATCGCACAATCACAAATGCTGGCAATTAAAGGTAAGTAAGCTAGTCAGTCTCACAGAGTCCTTGTCTAAGTAGTTTTCTCCATATGCAATCCACTGACAAAGTAATTCTCAGAGCTTTTGGGCTGGATTCACCGTCCCAGTGGCCATGCTCACTGCATTCCATAATTGAATCACATCAGACCTCAAGTAGGAACTCTTCCACGAAGACTTCTATCCTGAGAGCAGTTTAAATGTTCATGTTCTTTCCATTTCCCACTGGCTTTTTTCATAGTCAGGGGTATAATTCAGCGTTATCCAATGTCTTTCTCCATTTACCACACAATTTACTCTCCTCTGTTTGGGACCTAACTTCCTCAGTCTTCACATTCTTTTCAACCATCACTGTCTTTACTGTACAATAAGATGACGTCAATGTAAATATAGAAACCTACATCTTCAAAGGGGGAGAAAAAGAAAGGACCACCTTCTAGAAAAAGATACAGGGATGACAAGTAATTTCAGGGAGCCCTGGATAGCACTTCTGCCATTAATACCAGCTTATAAAAAGCAAGTAGGAAACTTTAAAAAAGAAATCAAATTCGATGTATTTTGTGTGTGTGTGTGTGTTTTATTCTGCACCATTATGAATCAAATAGGAAAATAACTAATAATATGCTCTAGCTGCAACATAAAACAAGAATGTTAACAGCTTAACAATGTTACTGTGAACATTTAGTTCTCTTCTGAGACAAGGGGCATACAAATGAGTCCAATTTTCAGAATCCTCCCCTGGGCCTTGTAATGACACGTGACACAGATGGACACTCCCCCCCACCCCCAAGGACCAGAGTCTGCAATTCCAATTAGATTCAAGCTCAAGGTACAATTTAGCAAATGCTACATGCTTTATTAATGATTTTATGCACCTGTGAGGTCTACTTAGGCCCCAGAAGTTAGTTAAGAATATAGAAAGAGTCTCTTGAAAATATGTATCATATCTATATGTATACTTCCTTAGGAATTATGTAAAAGCCTAACATAATTTGTGAAGTTGATTTTCATAAGTAGTTTTGTAAAACAAACCTACACATAATTTTTCCCCTCAACAGTACTGATAAAATACAGGGCACCTTTTTCTTTCAAGTATTTGGGTAAAACAGCATACCCTGAGAATTTGGGGTGCAAACCTACACCTTGTAAACTGTAGAACGAAACTCCTCAAGCACCACATTGGAAAATGTATACCGTGATAGTTTTTAAACAGAGGCTATTACTGAATGTGTTTTCTCATGCACATATAATATATACTTATCATGAGATTATAGTCAATCTACTTAAGAATCAACACTGTCCTGCACTCCAAAGTATTATTTCAGGTAGCATGAGCATTCAGTTTGCAGCAAACACTGACTTCCATTTCTATGAAATATGAAAATAATTAAAATGCATTAAATCTCTTTAAGAGGCTAGAATGATGAAGTCAAATCTGAAAGTAAGAAATTTATATCTCTAGATATTTCCTAGTGATATAAGGATGGGTTTGAAATGTGTGTTAACATTTAAGATTTATCATACAGATGTCAAAGTGTAATTTGTTTTAGCTTATTTATTCAGTAATATCCAGAGAGCCATACACATACAGACATACGGAGACAGAGGCAGACATACAGAGAGCCTATATGTTAAGTTACTAACTGCATATCTGGGCTTCATTTCATCCTGAGGGCAATTTCAGTGAGTGCTTTTTAAGAAAAATACATTCTGGCGACTTAAATTTTCGTACGGGTCACAAATTTGTTCAGTTTTCCAAAAACAATTCAAATGGAGCATATCTCAACCTTACCATTTAACCAACAGGGAAAAACAGGAAATGGGTCAAGATTTCTATACACAATGCCCTGTGATTCATATGGAAAACGGAGTCACACATGTAACCCTGAGAGGAAACGGCAAAAGCCAGACTGAAATGCTAATTAGATTCAAGCTCCAGGCACTATATGGGAAATGCTACATGCTTTAGTAATGGTTTTGTGTACATGAGCCATAAAAGAGTAGTTCTGTAGCTAAAAGGACACTGGTAGGGTAATGGTTTTATGGGTCGGAAGACTTCATAGACTCCTGGTTTTTTTCTATTTAACTTTGGTTGAAAAAGGAAGGGCACAACTGTTTTATTCAAATCTCAATTCAACCTCAAGCAATAAATAAAACAATGAAAATGGGGATTTAGATTTACCTCATGTTTTTAAAAATGTTCCTCCCTATCACTCGAGGTAGTAAATGGCCCGGCAGGTTTGATTTGGTTTTTTATGGCTTGATGAAATGGAAAGCCATCAAATTAACAGTAGATGATATGGCGTTCATAGAATACTATTTTAAAGTCACATTTTAACCACTTGGACATTTACTACATCCACAGCAGCTTCTCAGAGGACACGGCCTCTCTGATAGAACCGACAAATGAAAATTTCTCCTTTCTTTCCAAGTTTCTGTCCTAGTTTACCTCAATGTGGGAATTTAAGGCTCAGATCTGCTGGTGATAAATAATGATAAATAGTGATAAATAGCTTATGGGCCTCCCAGACCCTTGGTAGGTAAGAACTCTACCACGTGTTCTAGGAAAGGAGATGTCTCTCATTTTGAAGACCTGGTAAGCCGTTGACTACTTGACACGAGCACTGGGTTTTCCTAAGTCACATGTCATTTTAAAACAGTCTTATCAATTCTGGTTCTACCTACCAAATCCTATCTGAGTTTCACAAGATGTGTTCAAATACTTGAGACTTCACGGTGCTGCTTTAAGTATTATAAGTTTAAGATCTTTGATTGAGTCTACTTTCTTGTTTCAATATTAGGTGACCTCTTGCCCAGCACATCTCTACTGAAAATGAGGAAGGGCTGATGCTGTAAGAGAAATTTCCCAGTGGTGAAAAATTAAGCAAGTTCTGGGGTGAATCTGTTGATGTACTTGGGTAAGAAGACCTCTATGACAAAGGAATAATGCTTTCCCAAATATGGCACAAGGGCATCTTTTCCAAACACAGAGACTGTTTCATATTTCATGTTCCATGTCTCAGAGAGGCTATTGCTTCATGTCATAGCTCATCAGCTCAATGATTGATTGAATTGTGACCAGAACTGACTATTCCTGCCTCAAACCCTTCCTTTTACCCAACAGAACTTCTTTTCAGAGTAAGATCCCTTTAAGGAAGTTCCTGAATGTGAAATTGAGTTTTTTTTTTTTTAAAGAGTCCAACGGAGATGGAAAGCATAAATACAAAGTAATGAGATTACGTAAATCATACAAAAATCAGTCTCTTAATTTTTCTACTCACACCTTCAGTTATGAGCAGTATAAAATTCTGTGGTTTCAAGAAGCTGTTTTAAGCAGAAACCAATATTGATGATCATTAAAATCAAAATAAAGCTTTAAAAAATGACCAGAATGCTTTATCTTTGAACAAATAAGTAAATAAGAGGAGATTCTTTTTTAAAAAAAAAAAAAAAGCCTGGGAGAACCTTCAAGTTATTGTTTTAAAAAGTAAAGAAATATTACAATGTAACACTTGTTGAATATATATTGACTCATTATTATGACGAGCTAAATATTTATCTGTTCAATCAACTTCAAAACTCACCATGAACACTCACTAAAATAACCTTCAGAATTGGGCTACAACTGAGGCAGTATTGAATGTCAATGAAAGATTCTGTGATTTGGATTCTCGACATCTCTTAAAACCATAAAGAGCAAGTGATATAAACCTAGGTCACTGCCGTGGGTATGGCTGGGGCTGGAGATAATCAGAGCCACCAAATCAGAGTTTACTTTCTACTCCACTGCCCCAAACAGGTCACTCTTCAGACTCCAAATAATCCGTGAGAGACAGGAGTGTGCAACTAAGGAGGGATCATTGAAGAAGAAAAAGAATCCTCTACACTCATAGCAGAGGTTGGATTCTGAGAGAAGTAGATATTTTATACCTTTCTGAAACTAAGAACTTAACTTTAAATGCAACCACTGGCTCTCTAGTCTTTCAAGCCATTCTATTTTAAGGCAACAAATAGTGTCATGGCATTGTACCAATGGGAAAGTTAAAACAAGGCACAAAAGTTAAAACCACTTTTTCACAATCACATTTGAAATCATGCTAAACCCAATAAAAGAACATGTAAAACATAACCAAGAGAATGACTAGGCATGATCCAAAATGCAGACCCATCATATTTAAATCCAAACAAGTGCTACAACTCTGCCAGCCAGCCCTGATACAGTCCAAGAATCTGCAGCGAGATTTGTGATCCAAATGACTGATTTTTTTGCTCATTTGGTTTACAACAGAACCAATCCTACTCTGTTGTATGTTTTGACTGAACTATGAGAACATGTACGAGATTGTTTGCCTAGTCACAAATGCAGGAGGGAAAGATGAAGGGAAAGCTTATATTCTGTATTAAAGTATAAAAAGAAATCGTTTTACACAGGAAAAATGCAACCATTCATCAGCTTCGTAAAACTAAAATAACACAAGCTGTCTTAACAGGGTTATTCAGAAAAATATAGGAACTTACACACTTGGTTTATAGAAGCAAAAACTAAGAATAGCATATGTAGAGGAAGGTTTCCAGATAAATTCTTAGTGCTGTTACAAGGCAGCCTTCTGATTCAAGAAGATTCGTCCATCTTTCTGTCTTGCTCCTATAAACAAACATAATCAAGGAAAAGATTGTTAGTAAATCTCTCTCTTAAAGAAGGAAGAAAAATGACAAAATACATTTTATTTAAATATTTGGCTAATTTCAGTGTGAATAATGATGAAGTTCACATTTTTTTTTTTACACAATTTTTTTTTTATTAGTTTCTGCTTTATAACAAAGTGAATCAGTCATACACATACATCTGTTCCCACATCCCTTCCCTCATGCATCTCCCTCCCTCCCACCCTCCCCATCCCACCCCTCCAGGCGGTCACAAAGCACCGAGCTGATCTCCCTGTGCCATGCGGCCGCTTCCCACCATCTATCTACCCCACGTTTGGTAGTGTATATATGTCCATGCCTCTCTTTCGCTTTGTCACAGCTTACCCTTCCCCCTCCCCATATCCTCAAGTCCATTCTCAAGTAGGTCTGTGTCTTTATTCCCGTTTTACCCCTAGGTTCTTCATGCCATTTTTTTTTTTTTTAATTCCGTATATGTGTGTTAGCATACGGTATTTGTCTTTCTCTTTCTGACTTACTTCACTCTGTATGACAGACTCTAGGTCTATCCACCTCATCACAAATAGCTCAGTTTCGTTTCTTTTTATGGCTGAGTAATATTCCATTGTATATATGTGCCACATCTTCTTTATCCATTCATCCGATGATGGACACTTAGGTTGTTTCCAGCTCCGGGCTATTGTGAATAGAGCTGCAATGAACATTTTGGTACATGTCTCTTTTTGAATTATGGTTTCCTCAGGGTATATGCCTAGTAGTGGGATTGCTGCAAAAAAACAAACAACCCAATCCAAAAATGGGCAGAAGACTTAAATAGGCATTTCTCCAAAGAAGATATACAGACTGCCAACAAACACATGAAAGAATGCTCAACATCATTAATCATCAGAGAAATGCAAGTCAAAACTACAATGAGATATCATCTCACACCAGTCAGAATGGCCATCATCAAGAAATCTAGAAACAATAAATGCTGGAGAGGGTGTGGAGAAAAGGGAACACTCTTGCACTGCTGGTGGGAATGTGAATTGGTACAGCCACTATGGAGAACAGTATGGAGGTTCCTTAAAAAACTAGAAATAGAACTACCATATGACCCAGCAATCCCACTACTAGGCATATACCCTGAGGAAGTTCACATTTTAAAATGTGTTTGGTGAGTGTGTTTCTGAACCTACTAGACACATCCTACTGACTTTAAGAAATTGCCTCAAATGGAACCCTCTCTTTGAAACTTGAATTAAATACAGTCAACCATTCAAAAATGATTTTAGAATTAAATATTTAGTTTTGTTGAAACCATCCATAACAGAGATAAAATAGTATAACAGATATGTTCCTAAAATATACAAAAATGATATTTAAACTAAATTGAAACATTTGAAATTTACCATGAGTTAGTAATCTAGTTAAATGAATAAACTCTATACTCTAAAGTGAATGGTCACTACCTAAATTATGTGGAACTTCATATTGCGCATTTTGTTTAAAATGAGATTATACTGGTTAGAGCCTATAACTTAGTTAAATCCATTCTAAGACAAGCATTGACATGTTCAAAAGCTTACTGAAAATTAGCCCTTTCTTTCTGTTAATCTCTTTCTCTCTATATATCTATTAGAACTTTGCCTAAAGAACATTTTTAAATTAACCTTTGGGAGTTGATATTTGAACGTAATATTATGAAGACAGAAATAGAGTGGCCTACAGGTAGTATTTGTTAGGGATTAGAAGACTCCATCATGTGAAAAGTGACTTCTAAGAAGTATCAAATAACAGCTATCTAATCAATTATATGCAGAGTAGTGTGGCAAAGGATATTTTAATCCTGCCATCTAGTAACTGACCTGTGTTAAGTATATACTTAAGGAAAGAGAAGTCTATAAGAATAATTATGGGTTTAGAGAATAGCTCATGTGTATATATTTCGAGTCTGTTGATTTTACTCTTTTGTGTTTTATATCAAGAAATGACTTTCAAGAGGAAAAGGACAGTTGTGGGTTTGGAAACTTCTCATTTGCTAAAAAAGTTTAAAAGTTTTTTTTACCTTAGGACACATGGAGTAGCAACAGGAAAATATATATATAATTACAAGGGGGAGGAGAAGAAAATAGAAGACTAAGAAGAAAAATTTTAATGTGGATCCAAGGATCTAGTGACAACTCAAGCTGAATCCCATAGTGAAGCAAGGTTTGCAAGGACTCTCTGAGCAGAAGGGGAACTGAGAGAGAGAGAGAGAGAGAGAAACAGTGAGAGAGAGAGAGAGAGGGAGAGAGAGAAAACAGTGCAGGATGGGGAGAGCAGACTGAGGAATGGAGGAGAAATCTGTTTCTACCAGCTGCTGGGATCATTTTTGGGGATCCATAGTCCAGATACGGCCTTTTCATTCTTTTGCAGGATACTGCTTCCACTTATATTAACTTTCGAGGAATTTCGTTTGAAACTTTGAAAGTAATAAAATGCTCCAATTCCTATTAAGGATGAAAGAATAAAAATTGCCGGTTCAACCTAGCAGAGGGTCATGAAGAGGTCAGTAAAGGGAGAGGAGTGATTGCACTGTGTCACCGGGCAGTTTGGCCTGGATGACTTCCCATGATTTAGGACCGGAACACATGACAGAGTTCAGCAGGGACGTTGGGTCAGATTTTCCCTTGCTCCACAGAGGTCTGTGCCAGCCTGAGAGGAAAATCACCACATGCAGCTGGCCAACTATGCCCAGAGTTGTGTAACATGCTGGAAAGCCGTGGGGCATACTAGAGGACCCCGACCACAGCCAACTGGCCTGACCCAGGGGATCAGGCAGCCCAAAGGGGACTGCAGAGCTGTGGGCATGACCTCTGGTTTGGGGAAATATCAAGCAATCCTGGGTACGGGTCCCTGGTGCTGTCCTGAGAGTCTACAGGAATAAGGGCTGACTTTCTGCCTTGGTGGAGGGCCCTGAGAGATGAGGGGCTTCTGAGGCATTGATGAGCTTCTAGTCTCCAAGGGAGATAGAACTCTTACTACATGCCATGGACTGTGTGCCACATCCTTTGCAGTGATTTTACGATTCAGTCTTCTCGACGCTCCTGAGAGGTATCCCCATTTTACAGTTGAGGAAACTGAGGTCCAGAGAGGGCAAGTCACTTATCCAGAGGAGGAAGATTTTGGGCCAGGGCTGCCTGACTTCATGGTGCAGATACCTGGGTTTTAGTCAAAGCCACACAGTTTCTCTTAGACTGAAAGGCATGAGCCCATCAGTATCCAGTGGGATCCCACGCTCAGGTGACAGACCACACTCGCCCGTCCCCACATACACACAAAATTATCCCCTCCTCCGCACACACACTGGGAGCCACAGCCCCTAGAAGTGCTGGAACTGTTTCTCTTGGGACATAGGATAGCTAAATTTTAATCAAAAGAAAAACACATATGGAGGCTTAGTATACGCTAGACATGGCCAGATTCAGGGTCAATTTCTTACCTTATTTCCTCCCTTTTTTTCCCAAATAAGGGAAGAAGGACAATTCAGAACAAGGCACTGAGACGGGGAGGGCAGAGAGGGAGAAAGTGGGCAAACTAGGGGTCACCAATAAGAGCATGGGCCCCCAAGCTTGAAGAGCCTGGATTTCAGCTGATCTCTTAATCTGGGACAAGCTATTTTTTCATTTGTCAAATAGGGATAAGAATAGTACCCACTCGTTTAAAGAATCAAGTAGCACCATGTTAAATCTTAGTATATAATAAATGATTAATACACATTACTTTTCATTTTTTATTAATTTTGTAGAGAGTTGAGAAGAAAATATAAGGCAATAAAATTGTAGAGAAAGGCACAAAATAATAAGAATGGGGAAAGCTACAGTCCAACAACAGACTCCAAACAGAAAAGGGAGGAGAAGGGAAAAAGCAAGGTGAGGCTTTAAACTAAATCAACTTCAAGTGAATGGGAAAGGAGAAACCACAATAAGGTATTAAAAAAAAATAGCAAAGAACAGAAAGTAAATTCTCAAATAAAAGGCAAGGGAAGAAAAGAGGGGAAGTAAACTGTGGGCCCGACCCCAAGATGGAGGACCAGAAAGAAGAGTGGCCCTGGGGAGAAAAGAGAAGGGTCCTGGGAAGCAGTAAGAAAGAAGCAAATGGAAACTAGACTCTGGTCTGGGATGATTTAGGTTTTGAGTCCCAACTCTGCCCCAGAGGGACACTGTGACTTAAGAAGGGTCACTAAGCCTCTCTGAGCCTCAATTTCCTCCTGCAATTTTAACATAAGGGGATGGCGTTCAAGGATCTAAGTACCCTGTGGGCCCCTTTAGAAGACTCTCCGAAAAGAGCTCCCTCTGAAGCCCCCTTTCTCTTTCCACTTCAGTTGCTGATGTTTGGGGCTCTGCTCAGGGGGTAGAAATAACTCTGAGGGGGTGAGAAGAAAAGAAAGACCAATGATGTAGGAACAACATAAAGCACACTCAAAAATGAAGAAACAAATGGGTAAAGTTTTACAGAAAAAAGAATAGACATTCAAAGGAAACAAAATAACTGTGATACCCACTGGGTAGCAGGCATGGTGCCAATTAAAGTTTTCTGTTGTTATTATTACACATTTATCTTTACGCCCTTGTAAACGGTATTTAGCATCAAGTCTCAGATTTTAAAACAAAAATATGGTATCTAAGTGGCTGGGCAGGAGAAAGCATGAAAGTGAATATGTTAGGGAAGGAAAAATATAGTTACATGCCTCAAATGACAGAAAACAAAAATAATCGCATCAGAAAAGGCATCAAAGGTCCTGTGGAGAAGGAACTTTCAAAACTAAAATGAACAAACAACAAAGGCCTAAAAAACAGAAAAGACCTAACAAAAACGGAGAGAGTTGTGAAGTTTTGAACTGTCGTGCTCAGCATACTGGTGTGTTACCAATGGGTTCCTGTTGTGACTCTCCGGCCACTGGGCCACTGGCTGGGAACAGCCTGGTCCATTTATCACAATGTGTGATGTCATTACTAAATACAAATAAAATACGTAATATTACTACTTATCTTCTGAGACGGGTTGTGATCTGGCAAAGTTTGAGGAACACTGCAATTTTCACCACAGGAGGAAGAGAAGCAGGAAAGACCCTACCTATGAAAGCAAAACTAGAGGAAAATTCATAACAGAATCATCCAAGGGTAGCAGCAGCTGGCTATGCTCAAATCTATACAGGGGAGAAAGAAAGGCTCCCTGTTACAACGTGCAGCTAAAAATAGATGATGAAATACTTATTATTTGAGCTGGAAGGAATCTTAAAGGTTAAGACAGGACTTGAACACTGGTTTTGCAGTTCTGCATGTACGGTCTGTGTTCTCCAGCTGGCTCCTGGACTGTGGGATGGTACCAGGTCACGTGTGGCTTTATAGCCTCACTGCGGAGTACACCGTGCCTGGCGGAGTGTAAACACGTAATTCACGTTTGTTGAATGAATGATGGAATTAGTGCTTTTCGTTCAAACATTCATTTCACAAACGCCTGGAGAGGCAGAGTGGATCCAAGGTGTCCTGGCTGCCAGTTCGGGGCTCACTGCACTTCTCTGCCATCTTTTTTGCGTTTCATGCCTCCTACCAGCAAACAAACAGTGCATGGTGTAGTCCAGGAGCTGGGAGCCAGGCCCATCCTGGCTCTCTCACGCTCTGGGGACCTCAGCAAAACCGTTTCTTTCTAAGCCCCAGTTTTCTTCTCTGTGAAATGCTGTGGTTGGATCAAACCATTTATGTGACTTCTAGTTGAAAGGGGCACATAAAACCCTACCCTACGGCAAGGAAAAACTCTGGAGTAAGTCTGGTTTTCAAAGGAAATCTTAAACTGAAAACAGCTTCCAAGCCTTCTCACACTGACCATCCGTATGAACACCAACTGATGGATGGGGGTGTACTATGTAATTTTTTTTTTTTTTTTTTGCGGTACGCGGGCCTCTCACTGTTGCGGCCTCTCCCGTTGCGGAGCACAGGCTCCAGACGCGCAGGCTCAGCGGCCACGGCTCACGGGCCCAGCCGCTCCGCGGCATGTGGGATCTTCCCGGACCGGGGCACGAACCCGTATCCCCTGCATCGGCAGGCGGACTCCCAACCACTGCACCACCAGGGAAGCCCTGTATTTTTGATATATCTGAACCATGTTTAAATTTTTTTCACACAAGGAAAAGAACTATACACTTCTTTTTTATGTATCTGACTTTTCTTTGGAAAGTGGCATAGAACTTTCAGGATGGTGAGTTTTGAAGGATTTTTATAAGGATTTCAGTCATTATCTGAATTTGGGTAATTAGATTTTTGCCGGTACACAAAAAGCTAATAATAGCTCCTGACTAGTCTTTCGCTTTTTATCTTTAGGGCTGTGGACTAAAATAAAGGTTAAAGAAGGGAAAGCTTTCAAAGAAATCACTGTTCAAATCTCCAGTACAGAAAACTCTGATTTGTATTTGTGTCTGATGGAAACAACTCCAGGCCTAATCTCTCCAGACTCAGCAGACAGGAGAAAGGCCAAAGGCAGCTGCTACAGGGACATGATTCGAGCGTGTGCCCGGTCCCTCCCTCCTCTGGGCCCTGTCCTCCCTTCCCCTTGCTCTGCACCTGCACAGCTCACACAAAGGCCTCGCAGGATTAGCTGCTCCCAGAGAGCCATAGGTAAACATCCCACCTGTCCAGAAGATGAAAATGCTTTTATCTAGAGGCTGCTCTTTTCCTTCTACAAAATGAATTCTCTAAATCTGTGCCTCTTCCACATGCGTATTTCTTTATTTTCTACACTGAACAATAGATACATTATTTATCTTTAATCTTCCCTCCCCTCTGTATTTGTGGTCATTACATAGGGCCCGCTGCAAATTCTTGGAAAGGAAATCATCTGTTTCTAGACTGCAAGTAAAATGAGGCTTGTGCTTTCACCTGAATTCTTACAGAAAGACCCAAGGATTTTTGAACAGTGGCCTAATGTTGTCTTGCAGTCCAAGGAGTGTACTGCATAGTAACAATCCCTTAATTTGGAAAGGTTTTATATTTTGCAATACACTGTTGTATCACCTGACATTCAGATACGTTTTGAGTAGAAATTATTGACACATGAGTGTCATGTGTGCTAGAGAGTTTGCATGTCTAAGAACATACAGCCAGTGAGAAGACACTGGGACGCTGATCTAATGATCCTACTTCCTAATTTAAGGCTCTTTCCTTGAAGAAAGAAACAATGTTCCTGTTTCGTTTGAGTACAGAAGAGAGAGGAATGGCTTATTTCTTTCATATAAGCATAGAAAGGGTTCCTCTACTTTCTTGGTTCAGTATGATCTTACCAAGGAGTGAAACTCCTTGGAAGCATTTATGATGTCAACCCTTCCTCATGTGAAGAGGACAGGAGAATGAGAGGGCAAATTTCTCCCCACAGTGCTGGCAGCTTCGTGCTGTATCTGAAGGTTGCCCCTGTCTTACGTTTTTGACCTGAAGTGTCCTGGTTCAGAAAACCCGAGCTCACCTTTCCTATCAAGTTCCACGGACTGTAGTTACAGCCAGGATTCCTGCCTGTGAATCTGAATTAACTTGGGTGTCAGGATCTACATCTACTTCATCTGATTTCCTTTAGAGGGGGAGTTGATTCTTTTCTGAAGGGAGAGAATGCAGATAGGAAAATGAGTGCCTTGTAGGCGTCAGCAGCAGAGCATAGTGGATTCAGTCTGAACGAACTGGATCAAACACAGCAGCTCCATTTCAGGAGTCACTGCAGGCTCCGAATCTCCTCCTCTCCTGGAGGTCAAGCCAAGTGTGTGTGTGTGTGTGTGTGTGTATGTAAAATACCTTAAAGACTGGACTCACCTAAGAAAAAGTATTCTGATTGTCTGAAAACAGGAAAACAAGAGCTTAAAAATACAGCCTTTTTGTATACGAAACTCCAAGAGGAAGATGTGGTGGAGGGAGAGAAGCCTTTCTCTAGATTTTAGAAAACCTCCTAACAAGAAAATGTCAGTCGCTGACTTTCTTTACTCTGAGCAGTAACCAGAGTAACGGTGTCCCCGAGGATTTTCGTGCCTGTCACTGGGGCTGCTAAGAATAGAGTGAAGCTCACTCGCTCCACAAAATCCAGACCGGGTTTTTATTTCTTCCCCCTGCCGATCTTCACCCAAGGCTAACCTGATAGATCCAGGGTTCACTTCCCTCCCACTCACTGTGGGAAAAACACTCAGGCAATTGGAAAAGGTCAAAGGGGAAAGGCCAGCTGTGGGACTGAGGAGTGGGGAGAGAAGGAAGCTTGGCAAGAAGATTAGCTCTGTTCTTCCGAAATGCCCATGTCTAGAGACAGCCTCCACTGCTCTAAGTCCGCCCCTTCACACACAGAGAAATAGGACTGCTGTTAAGCCCTTAAACCTGATTATCGAAGTGATGTCCACTCACCAGCAGCTGCGCCCTTCTGCTTTCTGGTGACCGCTCATCATCTGTGTTCCACCACGAAGCTCATGGTGGTGCCGTCAAAGGAGGGGGGTGCGATGATCCGCGGCCCCAGGGGCTGCGAAGTGATGCTGATGACAGGCTTGCCATGCAGCTGGGCAAAGCCCTTGGCCCCCACGAGCTGGGATGTGGCCGCTGGGGCAGAGGAGGAGGAGGAGGTGGGAGACTGACCGGAGGCCATGAAGTAAGGGGCCTCGGTGAAAGATGCAGCTGCCTCTTTGCTGGGGGGCTCTGCTGCCACGGGGGAGAGCTCGGCGCCTCTTGGAGTGTGAGCAATTGGCGTGGGCTGCAGGGCGTTGGCGGGCAGCACCGTGGGCAGAAACCCGGGGTAGATCATGTAGGCGGGGCCGTAGGCCCCGGGACTCAGGGCCAAGGGAGGCCCGGGGAGGGACATGGAAGCCACAGCCTGCTGCTGGGAGGTCATGGGCACGTCCACATACTGCCCGGTCTCGGGGTCAAACAGTCTCCGGGTCATGGGCTGTACTGGTGTGTCCACCAGATAGTACTGGCCGGTTGTCACATCCAGGAGCATCTTGCGCTGGGTCTGCGGAGGCTGCGGCTGCTGGAAGGGGTCTGTGGGGACCGGAGCTGGGCCCACAGGTGCCGGGGCAGGCATGCCTGGCGGGGAGAAGCAGAGGACCTGGGGCTGGGCCCCCTGGAGGGTGAACGGCAGCAGCTGCTGGTGGTAGATCGCGGTGGGGGGATGCTCGGGGCTCTGTGGCCCTGCGGGGGCAGCTACCGTCCCCCGGGGGTCGTCAGGCTTGGTGCGCCAAGCTGGCCGGCTGGTTCCACTGACCTGAGAGCCTTTGGGGCTACTGGGGACCTGACTGCGGGCACTCAGCGGGGGCAAGCTGCAGAGAGTGGTGGCTGAGGAGGCTGGGGGCCCCTCCCCCTCCCTCCCCGCCCCCGGCCTGCCTGCAAGCTCCCCAGCTGCAGAGCTCCCTTTAAGGGGGATGGTCAGGTAATTCTCACAGTCGCTATGGCTCTTTTCCAGATGGCCGCCATTTTTCCTGTTGGTCACCTCTTCGAGAGATGCCCGAGTGGCCGGAGAGATCTTGAGAGACCGGAGTCCCTGCGATTTGATGCCCTTTGCCCCCGAAGGGCTCTCTGGAGCGGGGCCTTGTGGGAACTTGCCAGCGACACCCCCAGTTTTCTGGGTGCTGCTGGCGCTCACTGTGACCACGTTCCGGTGGCTGGGGAGCGGGGGCAGGGGCTGGGTTCTGTCCACATCCTTGTGCACCGGGGGGATATAGAGGGACCGGGGCCTCTCCCTGGCCAGGTTCTCAAAGGCGGCCGCGCGGGCGGACACACTCTCGGCGCTCGGGTTGGAGTTTCTCCGCTGCAGACGCTCTATGGGGCCCCCTCGCAGGACCACCCCTGCGCCTTTGTGCCCGGCGCCCCGCTCTTCCGCCCCACCCAGCCGTTTGGCCAACTTGTCGGGGTCCCGCTCAGCACCCCCGGCGCCTTCTTTCTCCTCACGGGCGATGAGCGACAGGACGTGGCTGTCGGTCATCAGGGGCAAGGGGTCGCTTTTCCGCTTCCACTCGTTCCTGTTGAAGCTGTACAGCTCTTCCATGGACCTCACGGCCGCCGTCAGCTTCTCCAGAGCATTGTGGGATGTCTTGGGGCCTTTTCCTTCCTCCTTGACCTCCTCCTCCTTGACCTTCTCTGGGGTCTTCTGAGCCTTGGAGACGATCTTGAGCACGGGCAGGTACGAGCCCTGCTCAGGCTTATTGGGGGCGATGGTGGCCACGGGCAGCCTGCCAGATGCCCTGTGAACCAAGACTGTCCCTTCTGGAGAGGAGGAGTTCAAGGCCCTGCTGCTTCCGTCCTTGCCCACGTTCTCCCTGGGCTCTCCGTCTGTGCTGTCTTCCCTCTGGTTCACCACGGCCTGGCACGTAATCACCATGGGGGACAGGGATCCCGATCCACCAGCTGCAGGAGCCAGCTGCCTGGGTTTGGGCCCGGTCAGCCCCTGCTCTGGGGTAACGCTGCCCTTGTCACTGCTCTCTCCTGACGCTTTGAGTAGTTTCCGGACATCTCTCACCTGGTGGAGGGGGCCTTGGGCCTTGGACTTGTCCCTGACATCTCTCACCTGGAACTGGGGCACTTTTTCCAGGCTGTCCCCCCGGAAGAGTTTCTGCTGTGCCCTGCTGTTGTCCTCAGTGGTCCTGAGGAGGTTCGAGGCGCTGCCACTGGCCAGTTTGGGTGTGAGCAACTTGGCAATGTTGAAGTCAGAGCTTGGCTGTTGCACGCTCCCCAGCCGGATCTTGATTTCGGGAGCCTTGGGCCTGATGGCTGCTGTGGAGGTGGCCTGGGCAGCAGGGTGCTTGGTGGCCTGCTTCCCCGGCTGCTTGTCCTTGGGTGTCTGCTGGATGTTGGGGACAAAGAGGCGAGACATGATGGTGGACTTACTGGCAGAGATCTCCCCGAGATCAGCCCTCCAGTCGCCCCCTTTGGGGAGTTTCAGCTTCCCAATGGGGGCCTTTTCTTCCCGCTTCTCAGCCTCTTTCTCCTTCCATGACCGGAAGGCACTGTTCTGACTGCGGAGGAAGATGCTCTTGACAGTGTCGGACGCACTCTTTTTAATTTCACACACCTCTACTGGGTGTCCATCAGCGAGATTATGGCCGGAGCCTGCATGGCTCTCCCGAGGGGCACTGGCTTTGAACACTGGGGATTTAGACCCAGCTACGGACCCCTCCCCACCTGCATCCGACACGCTGACCACCGTGTACTCAGAGCCGGCCTCCGAGTGGCGAGAACTCTGCCTCTGCAGGTCCCTCTCCCGCTGCTTCTCAGCCCCGGGGGGAGGGCCCTCCGTCTCCTTGGAGGTGCTGGAGAGGTTAGGGTGGGATGTGTCACTGACTTCTCCCCTCTCCATTTTGAACTCGTGTTCCCGCTGCATCTTCTTGGAGATGACGTTTTTGAGCAGACTGGAGGCAAACTTGGACTTCTTCTGGGGGCCGTCCGCTCGGGAGGCAAGCCTGCTGCCCTCGGAGGTCTCTGAGCCTTCATCCGTGTACACAGACCCGGGGCCCTTGCTGGGGCCCTTGGGGGCCCTGCAGGGCCCCGCGGCGGAGCTGGCTTTGCTCTCACTACGTACATTCAGAGGCTCGAGAAGGGTGACCACGCGGGAGCCCGACGGGCCCTGCTTCTGGAAGCACAGAGGTGTCTCCACGTGTTTGATCTCCCCCTCGACTTTGCTGACGACGAACTCCAAGGCCTTGGTCTGGGACTTCTTGGACTGGATGTAGAGCTGGTCTGCGGTCGTCCTGGCCCCGTAGCCCTTCCTCAGACCCGCAGCCATAGAGGCGGCGCTGCTCCTGAGGAGACCCTGTTCCACCCTGGCTCCGACGCCTGCGCATTTCAAGTCCAGGAAGGCCGACCAGCGCCCAAAGCCCACTTCGGAGAGCGAGGAGGACTCCCGGGAACTGATGTTCAGAGCCTCAAAGTAGGGGTAAGCGAGGCTCCGGAAGGCCCGGGAGGTCAGGTTACGCACCTCTTTGTCGGCGTCGTCCAGTTCGCTCACGGCACTGGAGGCCCCGCTGGAGGAGTCCACCAGCTCCTTCGCCCGGACGGCCCCGCACCGCGTCTGCAGGCGAGCAGGGACGGCGATGAATTTCTTTGCATGGTCCTGAGCCACGGCTGCAGCCGGGTCCTGCTTCAGTGAACTGGAATTGTGTTCAGCAGCTGTAGAGACGCGGAGGCTCATGTCGCCTTCATGCTTGGCAGCGTAAATAATGTTTTGCTTTGCACACACGTTGCTAGGCTCATTTATAGCCCGGGAAGTCGGTTTGATTGATAGGAGGATCTGGCCTGCTTCACTCCCGCAGCTGCTTGCGGCGGCTGAGGCTGCCTCCAGCGGCTGCGGCAAGGGCTCACACGGGGTGGCAGTGCCAGGCCCCGTGGCTGGGGGAGTGGGGTCGCCGCTGCCCACTTCCGTGCTGCTGGTGTCGCCACCGCTGCTGCCCGCGCTGGGGCGGGCGGGGTCACTGCCGGTGGGGCTGGGTGTCCGGGTGGCGCTGGTGCTGGGAGCGGTGCTGAGGTAGCAGCTGTTGTCATCGTCGTCTTCGCTCGGCGTGGTGACGTCCTCTGGGGTCTCGTCGCTGCCACCAAAGGAAGCATAGTCCACGAATGAGTAGATCACGTTGTTGTCCTCGAAATCCCAGCGGGAGGCCAGGCCCACGTCGAAATCCGTGTCCTGCTCGACCTCGCTCAGCTGGATCTCGTGGGTGGTGATGTAGTGAGCCTCCTGATTCTGGGGGGGGTCCCTGGGGCCCTGAGACTTGGCAATCATGTCTCTGCACTCGGTGCCATCTCCTCCTCCTGGTCTCTCCCCTTCGTCTCCTCCCTTGGGCTGGCGGCTCACTGCGTCCTCACCACTGTCGCTCTCAAAGTCTAAAGATGTGGAAGAGGTGGCCAGAGCCCCTGTGGATGTGGTGGTATCACCCGTCTTGGAAAGGCCCCCTTCTTCTGCTTTGTCCACCAGGGAGGAGGAGGAGGAGGAAGACGAGAGGTTGCTGCCCTCATCAGCGCCGGAGAGCTGGGATACGGAGTCTTCCAAGGAGGCAGGGTCCTTCTGGGGGGCTGGAGCCTCGCACTCTTGGCTGCCGGGTTCGTCTTGGGCTTTCTCCTCGGGGCTTCTAGAGCCCCTCTGATCCCCCGGGCGCTGCTCCAGAGTAAGTCTCATGGTCCGGGGACTGTCCCTCTGGACTCCAGCTGAAGTGCGCATCTCCACATATTTCCCTTCTCCCTGCGTGGAGGCCGATGGCTTGAGAAGTGGCCGCAGCTGCTGCTTGAGCTCCTGGCGATCTTGAGCTCCGCTCACCCCCTCCCTGACCTCCTTCGGTCTGGCCTGCAGATTCAGCTCAGGAGGGGCGCCTTCCATTCTGAGCCCTCGCCTAGGTTTCAGCAACAGGAGAAGACAGTGGGGAGCACCGGGGCGGTCCCGGGCCCCTCCCTGGCCCTGGAGGGGCTGCAGAGTAGCCCGAAGCAGGGTCCCACGTGCCTGGATTGGCCCCAAGGCTGTAGTCACCACGGCCGCGGCTGCCACCACCTCCCGGTTCTTCAGCCCCTGTGGCGGGGCCCGGGCGAGGCGGAGGGAGGAAGGAAGGCTCCTGGATGGGGTGGCAGAGGTGGTCTGTGGCCAGGGGGCTGCGGCTCCGGCCGAGACCGTGGCCAGCTTCCCGTAGCTGAGCTGTTCTGTCCAGTTGTTTGCCTGGCACCATCGGCAGCTAGGAGTCTGAATGCCATCGGCCACGGAGGGAGCAGCATCTGTAGGCCGACCTCGGGACTCCCAGAAATGAAAGGGAAGCATGTGCTGTTTCTTGTGAAGCCTTGTTCCTTTCCTGGATGGGGTAAGAGTGGGTCACGTCATTCCAGAAATATTTTTAGTGTCTATTCCCTAGTCATACGGAAACCACACTTGAGGGTAGAGAGAAGAGGCTCTAAGATGAAGAGAGCGTGTTGGGGGTGGAGGAGGCATGTGGGTTCTAATTGAAATCAACCAAATGTCCCATGTAATCTGTTACAGGGATGTCTAGCCGGTAGGAAACTGTTCTTTACTGACTGTCATCTTTCACTCCCAAGTCTGACTAGATGGTTTTTTTCCCCCTTGTTCTTAAATAAAACCCAAATTCAGCATTGCATTTCAAATCAATTAAGGACAGCTCTGAAAGACTTCAAAATCTCCCTTGAACATATGGTAGCTTTACGTTTGTCTCAACATCTATGCATTTCCTTTCTCTTTCATCTCAAATCAATCAAGTTCTGGTAATAAAACGTTTCACAGGAATAAAACACTCTGTCCTTCCTTCCCCAAAGTCCTACTTGATGAAACAGAATCTGTTTGTTTAAAAATAGGAAGAAACCCTTCTAGCATCTTTACTGTGCACTCGAAGGGTACAGGGGCCATTTTTAAAGACTTAGAACTGAACACTTCAAATAAACTTTTAATTATAGTCACTAAAAAGGAGCACACTGGTTAAAAGGGACACGACTTCCAATCCCTACCACCTCAAACGAGTTCCTTAAACTTCTAAAACCGTGGCAAGACAATAAACCTCCACTTAAATATAGCCCGGGCTGCAGCCTAACGGGTCAGTTACACTGGCTGAATTCCAGACCTGCAGGGCACCAAGTCAAAAAGGCACAGAAGAACAACGAATACACTTACCCTTCATGAGTACAGTGCGGCTTGGAGGGAGTTTCAGAGAGGAAATGTGACCCACTGGCATGCCCCGTGGCAACGAAGCCCAAATCCCAGTTCACTGGCTCTGAGGTGCTTCCATTTCAAACAGTTCAGTAGTTGTGTAAGTGAATTTGCCAGGCAACCCAAATGGGGGTTCTGTACTGGCCATCCTCAGAGAAGATCCCTTGGGTGCTACCCGTGGAGAACCACGACTCTTGGTTTGGTGAGATCTGGCCCTCATCGTCTGCCAGGCCCAATTCCACCACTATACATAGTCTATGTGTCACTTATGCCGATTGAATAAAGCACTATTTTAGACATTCACATTTGTGGGGACCAAAAATAACACCATCAACCATCCCCTTCCAACATGAAGGCAACCCTCACACAGAAAAATGTTCCTTCCTTGGCATGGACGTGGGAGGAGGCATGGAGCGGGGGCCCCTAGCAACTGAAGCATCACCTTCTCATCCTTGGGATGTGGACGGCACAGCCCTGCCATTCCCCCCAGGACAACTCCCTTCTGCCCACATCACTGCCATTAAAAACATGACATAGGGAAGGCTGGCAAGATCAAGTATCACAATGTGGATATAAAGCCAGAGCGCTAGATGAAGAGAGTAAAAGAGAAAAGGAAACAGAAAGAAACAGAGAGGGGGAGAGAGGAAGGGAACGAAAGAACAAGAAGGAGAGAGAGAGAGAGGATTTGCTAAATTTGCAATCAACTGTTTTGATGATGGAGAACTGTGTGTAATGGCACAAAATTCTGGATTCTTAATGATAATAAAAATTTTAAATCATAATAATTACAATATGAGTTACAAAGTATTTACTATGAGTGAGAAGCCTTCTGAAGCACTTTTAAATGTGTCTGTATTCATTTATTTAATTCTCATTACAATTTGGCGAGTTAGGTACAATTATTGTAGTGATTTTACAGATGGGAAAGCTGAAACACAGAGTTGTTAAGAAATTGTGGAGCAGAATTCAAACCCGGGCTGTCTAGTTCCAGAGTTTGACCCTCAACCGTGATGCTGCAGAGCCTTGCTGACTTCTACGCTCAAATACTCTCTAGGGCACCCAGATGCTCAATTAGACGGGAGCAATGCATCCAAGGCAATTGCACCTGCATGACCACAAATCAACCACATAACCGTTTCTCGTTTTGTTGTGTTTTGTTTTGTTTTGTTTTGTTTATATCATCAACCTGTGTACACATTATGTATTCAGGGATTAAGGAACATGAGCGTATACATAAAATGAAATAAAATATAATCGGCTCCTGCAGGCAAGTAGAATGTTCTCAATGCCCCATTTTAATTTTGATTTGAAGCCTTGGACGAGAAACCCTGAACACTTTCTCAAGCGCTGTGGGCCATGCACACTCCACAGCTGAATAGAAGATGGAGTTTCTGCCCATCAAGGCAATTATAGTCTAAGAAGAAATTTTTCCAGCACTTTCCATATGGCCCTGTCTGTCATGACAACTCAGCAGATTTTAGCAGTTTTGCCTTGCAGTTGGCAAAGTACAAAATTGGAAGGTCAGATGCCCTGGATGTAGGTTAAAGCATAATTGTTTAATGCCCTGAGTTCTGGAAACTTACTTCCAGAGTTTTGCTTCCTCCAGAGAGTGCACCCCTAGCCAAAGCCCCCCAGCAAAGAGAGAGGGTTATCCTAAAAGAGGTACTTACCTCCAAAATATCCGTGTGGCTCCTTTTCTCTTTTTTGTCTAAGTGAATGCCAGTGTAGGAAAAAATCTGTAGAAAAACCTTTTTTAGATAAGGTCAATTTCCAAAAAGTGGGGTTTAATTCAAACCACAAATTCTATTTAAAAATCAAAAAAGCAGAGAATTTGGAGTAAGACAGATTCTATTAAAGATTTTAAAAAAAGAAACTCATACATGGAAAAACAAAGACCAGTTGTAGGGTAAAGTAAAACAATTAAGAACACCAAACTTCTGCCCTCTGGCATTTTCAGAGCTCTGGATCAGTATATGTTACTATGCAATACTCTCAATTCTTTTGAAAAATATTTTTGTCATTCATTAGCCATAGAGCCTTTTATTTCCTAACATGACTACAGTCATCTATTTTTTTTTGCAGATGAACTCAGTGGTTGCCTACCTGATCTCAGCTCTTGAGCAATTAACAGTGACTAATGCCACCAGCATTACCCCATGTTAAGCAAGCATACTTGCTAGACCAGGCAAGGTATACTCGGCAGACAGCTTTATATGGGAATTCCAAGAGCAACAAAAAGGAAATGACTCGTGTCATTATTTTTATCTCTGCAGAGTTTCTTAGCATTCCCTGAAAGTCTTGTGAAATGTATCATAGTAGGGAAAACTTTAACATGATTAAAGAAATGAAGAATGAAGGCCAGGTTATCCACCAACTGGTAAAAGGGTAGGGTTATGTTTCAGGTCTCTGACGTGGCATAGTATGATAGATAAACATCTCATTTGAAAGGAAGAACAGTTTATCAGAGGTAGACTGGAAGAGCAGAAATGAAGAGGTAGGTTTAAACTGTGGCTTAAACTAGGAGTTGGACAAAAGATTTTCCAAACAGAAACATTCTCAGGATTCTCTGGGGTGCAACAGGAGAGAGAAAGGGAGAGAGAGAGAGAGAGAGAGAGAGAGAGAGAGACTGATTACTTTAAATTTTGTGTAAGGCTTTCCATAAACACCTGCACGCCTATCCACGCACACTGATGTGAAGGAGGCTTTTCTTCAGGCCACTGCTTAATGCCCAGAGTGTAGCCAGCTGTTTCTCTTCCTGGCCCAGGTTGACACCTGTAAGAATTACATCTGAAGGAACGGCACCATTTTCGTTTGTTTGTTTGCTTGGTTTTTTGGCTGGTTGTGCCAGAGTGTCTATTACTTAGTTACTGATATAAATGTTTTACACACTTTAACTCTTTAAATCTTCTCAAAAACACCATGCAAGGGCAATTATTATTCCCATTTTATGGATAAAAAATTGAGGGAAGACATGTAACCTGGATGACTTTTCACAGCTAGTAAGTGCTGGGACCCTCACTACCTGGCTCGGAGTGATTCAAGCCCACACTCAGTTGATGGTTGAGCTTTCAGTCCATGAGGTGGAGGTCACAGACTCTTTCCCAGTGCTGGCCAGTTAGCTGTTCCGCAGCCTCCACCAGCTGCCTGCACATGGGAGAGCTGGTCGCCATGGAGACCAAGGAAACGGAGTGGCAGGATTAGTGTAAAACTATCCCTGTGAACAGAAAACAGCATGTCCCGTGAGGATGAATAAGTAGCACTATCTTCTTGTGCAAAGAAGAGCACGTTATCATAGAAGCGTGCCATGCACATTGGAGATGCAACCTCTTAGCTATGCCCTGAAAACTTGGAAGGGCAAGAAGGAACAGTTCACCACCAGAAATAAAATGTTCGCAGACACAGGGCACGCAGAGGGCAGAGGAGGTGCGAGAAGTCCTTTACTTTTCCCCTTGAGTCAGGATGTGTATTGGGTGCTGCTCCTCTCTGGTCCTTCCCAGCCCACCACCTGTCTCAGTGGTCTCCTGCACATTTGCCCTCCCTTTCCCCAGACCCATGCCCCTTTTTCTTCCTCTTGGCCCCTGACAATACTTTCCATCTCGTTCTCTCTTGAGGGAGTAGTGGAGTTTCGGGTGTTTCAGATTTTACTGGATAAAGAAAAATTATCCCTTCCAACCTCAAAGTGAAACTTGGACAGGACAAATAAGTCTTCTTCTATGGAATACAGACCACTTTGAAGAGCCTAACTCTAAATGTTTGTCCATCTCACCCAAGGCTGTCTGTTATCTTAGCCTGTAGGAGGCGGGAGCCTAAGAGGGCTGTTGCTAAGGTTGCCTCCTTGGTCTGGGAGAGCAGGTCAGGGAAGGTGCCTTCTTAGGGTTTCACAAGTTACTGTAAATTTTTTCTGGTTGGTGTTGAAACAGAATTTAAAGCATCAATCAACTCAGCTGTCTGTCTACGGGGTAACATCAATGGCTTATTTCTGAGACTTTAGAAAGGAATTTTTTTTTTGCCTTTTAATTCTTGATATTGCATTTTGGGGGCTAAAATCATGTTTCTGTTTTGTGTTACTCTGGAAAATATTTCTTCTCCCCACATTTCTGATTTCAGACTGCAGCAGTTTCAAACCGGAGCCTTTAAAGATATACTCAGTATTTTATTTTTCAGCTTTCTATTTTCTATGAATATTTGGAATCATTATGAAAATTAATAGCTCATTTCTTCCCTTGCTTCAAATCTCACATTTAAATCTGCTCAAAATTCAAGTACTGAGATGCAAATTAAGCAACTTTTTAGAAAACAATCTGACAGTTCTATCTATCATACATAATAAGACCATTAGGGTTTAATGACATATGTACAGGAGTGTTTATTGCAATGTGTTGTGATAGCAAAAATAAATTGGAAACCATGAGACTATCAACCAGTAGAGGACGGTTGATTGATTTCAGAGCATGCACGCTATAGCTCATTGTGCAGACGTCCATTCTTCAGACACTAAATGAAGAGAAACATATGTTCCAATCTTGGGAGAATTTCCATGAAAAGAAAATTACAGAATAAAAATGTATTAGTATGATTCTACTTCAAAAACAATAATAACACTTAGTGAACATTAGTGAACTTAGTGAAAAACAGTGAAAAACACCAAACTGACACTGTTTTTATATATGTAGGAAGGTAAGATTGAACAATTATTATTAAATTTTCGTTTATGCAGCTCAGTGTTGTTTGAACTGTTACAACAAACAAGTTTTTCTTTTATAATAAAAAAAATTTATTTTGGAAAAATTTCACTTCTCTGTAAACTTTCCTTAAGTTAAGCCAATGCAGCTTAGAGTGGAAACAAAGACAACTCACTGCAGAAGACCAAAGAGACTTTTTAAGTTTACTTTCTTATTTCATTAACGTAGGAAATGAAGCTCAGAGACTGTAAGTGACTTGCCCAAGGTCACACAGCGGCAATGAATAGTAGAGGAGGAATAGAATCCATTTCTCCTGACTCCAAATTCAGTGCTTGTTCCTGTGTTGCTCAAACTTAGTTATCGAAGTGACCAAAGGGAATAGGAGATCAAATTGCATTCTCAAAAAATTGGGGTATGATCCCTAAAAAAGCAAATAATTTTATTGTGGAGTTATGTTTTACCTTAAAAACTAATGTCAATTATATAAACAAACTATTGCCACATGCGGCAATATAAATGAATCTCATAAATGTAATGTTAGGAAGAAGCCAGCTGCAAAGAGAACATACTAAATGATTCTATTTATATAAAAGTCTGAAACAGGACAAACAAATCACTGGTGTTGGAAGTCTATCAATATGGTGGTGACCTTTGGGGGTTAGGGTCAGAGAAGGGCCAGCGGAGCCTCTGGAGTGCTGTAAGTTGTATTTCTCCATCTGGCGCTGGTTACATGGATGTGTTTACTTTGTGAAAGTATATTGAGCGATATGCTTATGATTGTTCACTTTTCTGTACACACGTTACACAACATGTCCATTAAAATATTAATGTGATGTTTACAACCGTAATATACCCATATCTAATTTCATATATTTTTTTCAAATCTTGAAATAAAGTTGATAGTTTGTTAAAATGTGCAGTATTTGTCACTTCACATTCCCCTTGGCAAACTCCAGGGTGTCTCCAGATGCACCAGCACCCCTGGTATTGATGAGAAGCAAGGACTCATGGCCACCCTTGGCTGCAGCAGAAGTCAGGATATTTGGGGCCGATCAACAGTGTTCCAGAGCTTGGGCACTGGAGTTACACTGCCTGAGTCTGAATAATGACTCCACCTATCCTCGCCGTACAACTGAGAACAAGTAATTTAACTTCCCTTTACCCCAATAGGGTACATGTCAATAGAGCTGTGAGGATTAAAACTGGATAATCCACTTAAAGCACTTAGCACAGGGCCTGGCCCATAGTAGGCATGGAATAAATGTTAATTATTGCTAACTCTTGTTATGCTGTGTGGAAATTTTAACCCTTCTCTACCTACATGTGTATCTCCCATCTCCACCTCCCAACCAGAATACCACATGTTGCTTTATACGTATCAAATGTTCAATATTTTTTAATTGAATTGAATCCAATGCTTCCCCATGGTCTATAGGAGAAAGTCCAGTCTCCTAAGTTTTCATTTAAGGTTGTCCCTCATTTCATCCCCATCTATTTTCCAGCTTCAGTTTCTTCACTCTTCCACATTAATCCCATGTCCCAATCATGCAAGTCTAAAACAATTGCCAGGCATGCCTTGCACTTTTGTATCTCAGAATGTTTCATTGCTTATGTCTTGCACTGTCCCCACTTCCCATAACATCCTTCCTCCTTCTCTGTACCTTCTTTAGTTTAACCAGTCTTTTAAAACCGAGATTAAATTGATCTCCTATAGCAATGCTTCTAATCTTTTTTGACTTACAAAAACCCTTTGAGAATTTGACATTGCAATTTGTCAAAGACAATTCTCTTTCTTAGAAAAAATATGTACACACATACAAACCACCCGGTTCTGGAGGTTTCACAATCCCTCTGAGCCCTGGTCCAGTCCCCCACCTGTGGTCCTTAGACTACTAGCACCATTATAAAGTGACTCTTATTCTCAATGCCCGTAGTAGTCCCTCTCTGAACTAATACATTGTCCCTTCTTTTGACATTTATTTTCATTTTTTGGTGTTTTTTCTCATACCCAGAATGTCATTTTCTTGAGGATAAAGGATTTGTCTCACACATCTGTTTGCCCACAATGACTAGGCAGTATGCCTTGAACATAGCGGGTCCGGAGTAAAAATGTGTTGACTAACCGTTCACTTATCATCTGTCTTCTCTCCTCAGGTGATCTCATCCTGGCCCATGGTTTTAAATGCTTTACGTTTGCTGCTGCCTGCCAATATTATGCCTTCAGCCTAGCCGTTGTTCCTCAATTCCAGATTCTTATACCCCGTAGGCTACTTGACGTTTTCATGTGAATGTCCAATAGGCATCGCAGATATAACATGTCAAGAAGGGAACTCGTGGTTGTTCGCACCACCCTTCCCCTTCCCCAGACAATCTTATTTCTATCCCAGGCTTTTCCATCTCAACAGTGGTACTTCCATCAGTAGAGAAGCTGGTCCTCCCTTTTCCTCTGCTCATCCCCATCCCATTCTGTGGTAAAGTCGTCTTAAATCAATCTCCAAAATATATGCCAAAGCCATTCCCTAGCCTCCATCTCCAGAGCTGCCACCATGGCCCAAGCCCTCACAGTTCTCACATGGCCTCCAAACTGCTCTCCCTCTTTTCCCCTCAAATTCATTCTTCAGCTGCTAAAATGATTTTTTACAAATACAAAGGAGTGCTGCCACTCGCTCTCTTAAAACCCTTTCCATCGCTCTTAGAATAAAGTCCAAACCGCGCACAACCTGGCTCCCACCTGTGTTTCCAGGGTGGGCTCCCTCAGTGGTCCTCCAGAAGCCAACCCTTCCCTGCCTTGGGCTATCAATCTGTCTGAAAAACCCTTCTTCTTTCCCCCTGGCTCTTGAATACCTGGCTTCTCCTTATCCTTCATATTTTGGCTTAATCTTCATTTCCTCATGAGATCTTCCCTGACCATCCTATTTAAAGTGGGTCTCAGAATGACCGTGTATCTCATCACTCTGTATATTCCATTCCATTCCATTCCAATCCAATTACCTTAATAAAATGTAGGTCTTTATTTACTGCCCATCTTTTCCAGCAGAATTTAAACTCTCTGTAGGCAGGGGACATGTCTGACTTGTATATTAATTACTTCAATCCCAACATCTAGGAAAATATAAGCTCCTCAGGGAAGAGAATTTCTTTTTCTTTTCTTTTCTTTTCTTTTCTTTTTCTTTCTTTCTCCCGTCCCTTCCTCCCTTCCTCCATCTCTCCCTCCCTCCCTTCTTTCCTTTCTTTTCCTTTTCTTTTCTTTTTTGCTTCTTTTGTTCTCTGATATTGTCCCCAGTACCTAAAAAGTGTCGTGCCACTAGTAGGCACACAACGAACTTTTGTTGCCTGCGGAATGAAGAGTAAGGACTCAGTAAATGCTATTTTGTCTACTTTATTGAATCAATCGGTCCATCAATAGTTTAATTATTACTTTTGGATAACTGGAGAAAAGCTAACAACATTATTTAGGGAAAATCCTCCTTAAATAACTAGCTACAAATGATTTCTAACTAACATATCAGAGCACTGTGATCTCTGGGAATTATTAACACATTGTTTATAAACGGTTTCATCCAAAGTCCTTAGAAACACTTAGTACTCAAAAGTTAGCAAACGATTCCCTCATTATCTTGTTTACCTTAAAAATTTGCTTAGTAAAAAACTGTTTTAAATAAAGCAAACATAAACTTCTAAATACACTGCTATCAAACAATACATATTCAGAATGAATAAATCCGAAAATAATGAGTTTTGTATATAATTCAGCTCAACAGTTGGTGAGGTAAGTTCAGAAGAGGGCTCTTTGGAGCATGCTGTGGCACTTTATCAAACCAGTCACTGCGTCCAACAAAATTCTCTGCTGTCTGTACATCGGCCAATTATATCAAGTAGGAGCTTCCTGGGTCAAAAGAGATCTCTGAATACATAGTCTTTAAAAGGTCAGGGGTCATTCATCAAGAACGACTGTTTCCTTTAAGCTCCAAAAGCTGACCATTTTCTGCCAGCAGCCACGGGTGATGAAGGATGCAAGGAGATCTAACTTTCACTGCTGAGCATCTAGGCTTAGTGGGATTACAAAGGAAGGAGAAATCAGCCAGATACATTTCAGGCCCACAGACCCTTCTTATATTTATAACAACATGTTTTCCTAGTAACAGTTTATTTTGCTGAAAACATTTAATAAAAATGTTCAGAGCCTCTTAGGAGAAGATGGCTTCACATTCCCTAGTCAAGCACCTGCCTGACTTTAATGTGGTGCTATTTTAGTCCCTGGAAACATATACCACCTTCCGTAAGACTCAAGTTGGTCTCTGTATAATCACCAAGCTCACAGCCCCTAAGAATAGAAATAGGTGCGGAGGATTTTTCTGGCTAACTCTGGTGAACTGTGCTCTCTTAAGCCCTTAGCAGCCAGGGAAGCAAACTCATAGGAAAGAATACCATTTCTAACTCAACACAACACACTTTAAAAAATATATATTTTATTGAAGTATAGTTGCTTTACAGTGTTGTGTTCATTTCTGCTGTACAGCAAAGTGATTTGGATATATAAATATATATATATTCTTTTTCGTATTCTTTTCCATTATGGTTTATCACAGGATGTTGAATATAGTTCCCTGTGCTATAGGGTAGGACCTTGTTTATCCATTCTCTATATAACAGTTTGCATCTGTTAATCCCAAACTCCCAATCCATCCCTCCCCAACCCTACCTTGGCAACCACAAGTCTGTTCTCTGTATCTGTGAGTCTGTTTCTGTTTAGTAGATAAGTTCATGTGTCAACACAGCACACTTTTAATATGAGAGCTCACAAAACATTTTTTCACTGACGTTGACACATGTTCTCCTAGTTTTGAAAGTTCTTCTCACCTGAGTTTTCTCCCAACTGTCTTAGTGTAACTAAAGCAACCTCTATACAATTCTGGTTAAGACTTCACAGACTGATCAAAAACAGAAAGAGAGATTTGGACTGGTACTTGGGACCAGGAGACATCCTTCCCTTGGGACTTTTCACTCACTAAATGGCAATTTTAATTCACAGTGGAGTCACAGGCTGGTTGGGGCCTATGGGTTTCTAAGACTGTGCTTAAGGTAAAAAGACAGGTAAGGTCAAACTCACCCTTGGAAATCCCTTAAACTGCCCATAAATTCTGATTTCAGGGTTTTTTTGGGGTTTTTTTTTACATCTTTATTGGAGTATAATTGCTTTACAATGGTGTGTTAGTTTCTGCTTTATAACAAAGTGAATCAGTTATACATATACATATGTTCCCATATCTCTTCCCTCTTGCGTCTCCCTCCAACCCTCCCTATCCCACCCCTCCAGGCGGTCACAAAGCACCGAGCTGATCTCCCTATTTCAGAGTTTTGAGTGTACAACCCTGTATAACATAATTTGAGAATCTGTGTGATTATGTACAATAGATAATTTATAAGTGCACATGTTTATTCAGTATATAATAAAAAACATATATGCAGAAGAACACTTGATAACATTTTATTTCCAGCCTTCCAGCCCCCCACAAACAGAGTGGCTGAATTTGCATAAATCAAATTTACTTGAATTGAAGATGACTCGCTACTTCAGCAATCAGAGATACCATTTGGGCTCTGAGTTCTATCATGAAGCTTTGATTTCCGTTCTATGCTTGAAACAAGCCCATTAGGAACCAGTTGTGTACCTTAGATATTATTCCCATGGAAAAACTTTAATAAATATCAACAACCTTACTTAGACAAACAAAACAGTCACAAGAAACTCATACTTGGGTCATCTGATTACCTAGAAACACAGGTAGTTTTTCTTTCTAAGCCAGAGCCCTGATCTTTTCAAATTCCTATCTGTTATTTGCTGCCTTTCTTCCATAAAATGATTCATTTTATTCATTCATCAAGTGATTCATTCACTTGATGGACTTTTGATGGTGTACTTGAGTTTTTAAAAAGCCATTAAATTGAAAACATGTTCCATTTCTCATATTGTAGTGTGTAATCGAATCTGAATTATTTGAAATGGCTGAAGTGAATGCTTTGTGGATGTGTATATTTGTGTGTGTGTGTGTGTGTGTGTGCGTGTGGAAGTGGAGGGTGAGGAGGACTGCATTTCACAACCTCTAAGCACAGTTATACCTCTCAGAATGGATTCTAGAGCACATGTTTACCTGTTTGCTGTGAATGGATGAGTTTTACTCAGTTCTTGCTTTGCGGAGCTGCACTTTTTAAAGTTCAGCTATCATTGCTACTAGCATAAAGAAGACCATGCTGAGGACTCCACAGAAGAAATAAGAATGCTTTCCTCTCTCCGGTGTCTGATGAGTGTAGAATGTAGAATACTCTCAATGAGAAACCAGACAACTCTGAAAACTGGCATAACCATAGGTAACATGTTGAGGGTGAGGATTAAAGTAGGTAAAGCATGAATGTGTGAAGTACTTAAAATATTGCCCAGCATACAAGGAGTCCTCCATTGCTGTTGGTATTGCTTCTATTGCTGCTCTCATGATAACAGGCGTCCTGGGAATGAGCTCAGATTTTTTTGAACCATCTAGTGAAGGTTTTATAGCTCAATGACCCAAGATACCACAAAGATATATAAAAGGCTGCTAGAGTTCACTTTTAATACTAGATATTCATTTGAAACAAAGACTCAGGCAAGCCTTTCATCTTTTATAGCCTTTGTGGAGGGAAAAAAGTAGTCTGTGATTTCTCTGTTGGAGAATGAGTAGAAATCTGGAGGAAGAGTGACTCTGTAGGTTATTTAGTTCAACCTAGTTAGTGTGAAGCTGATAAAATTGAGAATAAGACAGGCACCAAGGCAACAGACACTTGTCACTACCAGTGTCTACACTACAAGTAGGTCTTCTTTCCGCATTTGTCCAATTCTATGGGGAAAGGAAAACCAAAATCACATTTAACCATGAGATTGAAACACAGCCCAATCTTCTTTAAAGGACATGAACTCTAATGTGTCTTTTTAAATTAGTCCTACTATGAAGATTTAACTAAACCCACAAAATTTTCAGACACTTGACCAAAGCTATAGTTATAAATCTCTATGAAGAGTTGAATAGTCGAACAATTTATGCATTTTCATTGTCTACAATAGGTAAACTACCTGTAAAAAGAGTAATCAATCACAATATAAATAAACACCAAAATTAGATTTATTGTTATAATTTTGCCTTGGTTCAGTAATACGTGCTTCCATCATGAGAATACCTGCAACATACTTGCTATATTGTGAGTTATAGAAAGGAGTGAAGAAACTAGAAAAATAAGTATGTTGTAAAATAAAATAATGATTATTATAGATGTGATTACATGTGTGCAATAAATACAGGGTAATAACTGAGACTGCTACAATATAGAAATGAAAATTTTTTATCTTTTACTTTGTAATGAGTTTACCTGCAAGTTGAAAACAAGGAGATTTTTGCCTTCTCCATAATCCTCATCATCACTTTGTCATCAATATCATCAACACCTTTTAATGAGTAGTTTTTATGAGCCAGCAATATGCTAAGTGTTTTACATATATTATCTAAGTAATCCTTACGTCAGTCTTCTGGGTTAGGTTCTTTTTATAATCATAAAGCTGACAGGACAACTGAGGCACATCTTTCCTAAGGTCATAGTGCTAGCAAGTGGTGACAGAGCAGTGATTTAACTATTTCCAAAGCCTAACTTCTGAATCACTAAGCTTTATTGCTAAAATTTGGTAAGTCTCAATGAAAGGGGTAAAAAGTCCAAAACTCTGAAAACATTTTCAAATGGAAATTAAACTGTACATGAGAGACCAGATAAAGTTGACGATTTATTAGCGCTCTAGGATTTGAGGGAGGATCATACCTTCAAGTTCTATGTGACGCTGTATTCATTATCATTTGCTGACCAACATATTCTGCCACAACTTAAGGGCTTACACCAATATGTGGTTATTATTTCACACAATTTCTGTGGGTCAGGAATTGGGGAGTTGCTCAGCTGAAGTGTTCTGGCTCAGGATCTCTCGTGAGGTTGCAGTGAAGATGTCAGAGAGGGCTGAAGATGCATGAAGGCTTAGCTGAGGCTGGAGCATCCACTTCCAAGATGGCTTACTCACACATCGGCAAGGAAATCCAGTTCCTCACCAGCAGTTGGTAGGAGGCCTTAGTTCCTGACCATATGGGCCTCTCCATAGGGCTGCTTGAGCGTCTTCCTAACACAACATCGGGCTACCCCAGAGTGAGTGATCCAAGAGTGAGAGGACAGGACAGAATACAGGATGCCTTTTATGATCTAGCTTTGGAAGTCACATACCATCACTTCTGCCTCATTCTCTTGATCATGATGTGGGAGGGGACTACACAAGAGTGTGAATTCTAGAAGGGAGGGATCACTGGGGACCATCTTGGAAGCAGGCTACCACAGACACCTTCCAAAACTCCCCATCATTGTCACCTGAAGTAAATGGTGATTTTTACACACAGTTTCTATTAGGATGTCTAACCTAATCACCATGGCCATTCTCAGGTATTATTGTGTTCACTTTCAGGAAGTTTTCATAAAATATTTGGACTTAAGAACACAGAGAAAGAGAATTAATTTGAATGCCCTCTCTGGATGGTATCCTTTAGCAGTCATTATTCAACCATCTTCCATTATTATCCCATCATTCCTTTATTTTTCAAGGATATTTAGATCCTGGGATTACCACCATCATCATCATTATGGTCTTTCTTGGTAATGAATGGAGCCATAACAAACATAAGGGCCAACATAAGACCCTGAGAAATGCTCCTTATGTTTTTTTGGATGACAAGTATATCTGAGGAATCCTCTTGACCTTCTTCTCATTTCTGTGTCCCTGGTATTACAGCATAGTCTGGCATATAGTGATGCAAATAAGATGAATATTAAAGCTATTGTTGGTGACAAGAACTTAGTGAACATTCTTATATGGGATCATCTTTGAAAGAGAAAGTTCTAAAATAGCTTCGAAGAAATTCAGAGGAAGATAGGCTACTAAGGATATAGAACTCTCCATGGGAGCCAAATGGCCATGAAGAGAAGCTAGGCCTTGTGGACAGCTCAAGTCATGGAGGGTCTCAGCTTCGTGGAAAGGTAGAGCCAACTATGACATCCAGGTTGGTGAGTCTGCCTCAGGAAAAAATGAAACTGACTGGGTTGAAGGGAAGAAAGGAACTTGGTAGGATCATGCACCAGGAAAGCTTTGCCAACAGCCCAGCCTATGGTAAGCACTTTGACACTTGTATCTTGTCCCCTCTAAAGCCAGGACAAATCCAGTAGTAATAAACCATGAGGATAATGTCAGAGTAGAAAGGGTCAGGGTTGGAGAGTTGGGAGAGATTTGTATGTGAGGCATCTAGACACACATACCCCAAACAGACACTTTATGAGCTGAACCCTCCCCCCATTTTTCTGATGTCATCCTTACTTCTCTCCCCCCTTACTCTCCGGTCCAGCCATAATTTTCTCTTTACTGTTTTTAAAAACATGAGGTACTTTTCACTTTTGTGGTTTACATTGGCTGTTCTCTCTGCCTGTAATACTCTTCCCCAATCATCCTCGTGGCTAGCTCCCTCCCCTTTTTAAGTTTTTGCTCAAATGTCAATTTCTCAACGAGGTCTACCCTGGCCGCCCTATTTAAAATGTAAACCTCCTCCCAACTCCTCCACTCCTGATGTACTTTCACTGCTCAGATTATTAAATAGTACCTACTATTTTCTAATATACTATAAAATTTACTTATTTATACTTATTGATGATGTTTTTCATTGTCTGACTCTCTCCACTGCTAGAAATAAGTTCCATGAGAGCAGGGGTTCCTGTCTGTTTTGTTTACTCACACTTCCAAGCATCTCGCGGAGCACCTGATGTGAAGTAGGCGCACTATAAATACGTGTTAAGGAAATAAACGATTTACATATTAAAGGGATGAATCTTGATGCACTGTGGAGAGAAGACTTCTGGAGGAGAGTGAGAGGTGAAGCAAGAAGACCAAGTAGGAGCCTAGCATTGTAGTTCAGGTGAGAGGCAACAGCAGCTGAGTAATCCTGTTTCTGACCCAGTTGCCTTGTCTGAACAGAGCTGGCCTTCCTGTGAGTGATTGCTGTACAATGTGTCCCCATTTGGTCCTGGCCTTACTCTTAAATCTTGTTGGATAGTATCTCTTTAAAGCCCGGCTTAAATGTTAATATCCATGTGAAGCCACAGTGAACTTCTGCCCATCCCAGGCCAACTTCATTACTACCTGGTCTTGTTTTCACAGCATCTTGCCCATCCCTTTATATATAACACTCGTTGCACCGTATGAAAATTAGAAGACATATCTTTACATAGTCATGAACGCGTGCTTCCCCTGCCAGATCGTGAGGCCCCTGAGAAGAGTGAATATGTTTTATTGGTTTTTATCTTTGTAACTAAAACAAGATTAATGCCTGCCCATGGTAAATGGTCAGGAAATAAATAACAATTAGTTTAGATCCAGCTCGATTAATTTCATTTTAAAGAGGGATATCGTTTTGTCTTAAACAGTATTAATTTAATCATGTGGTAACAATTGATGCAAAATGATTCTTTTTGAAAGAAGTCATGCATTTTTACAATTTTTAAAGTCATTTTTTTAAGTGAACGAGAGGAGCTACAATTTCTGCAGTTGAATTTTTTAAAATGTAGAATAGTTCAAACATAATAGTTTACATTTTGGTTTTTGGTTTTGTTTTTTTACCAGAAAAAGAAAATCAGAATCTCAGGCGATCGCTCATTAGGTCCCAAGTTTCTGGTCTGGAAGGTTAAGCATGTCTTCAGCTCCAAAGGAGCAGATTAAACCAGTTGTGCTGTCAGCTTGAGGCATTTGGAAGCTGGCCAGAACTGCCTAAGAATTTTTTTTTTCCTTCTTATTCTCTTCCTTTCTGCCAGGCTTGCTCAGTGAGTCCATTAGCAGAATCAAATGAAAATCAATCCCTTTTATGCAAACCTTCCTGAAGCAGCAGGGCTATGTTTGGGCACAAGAGCAGAGGTTCGTGCAGTGAAAGCCCTTGTGGTGATTTCTCTCCACCCAGGGCTCGCCAAGATCCACTCCACCATGCAGTGATGGAGGATCAAACAGCTCTCTCAAAGCTCAGCTCCGTCAGACTGCCCTTTTCTAAATATAGCGCACTTCAGTAAACACCACTGTGAGTGTGCAGTGTGCTTGCTGGGGAATACATTGCCACCACCCTCAAAATTTTATGCTCGCATGTACATATCTAGATCTTATTGGACGCTCTTTCATCGACTAAAATACTAAGCAAATTCTCTTTTTATCTTAAACTTTGACTTTCCATCAGTTTCAGCTCAGTGTTTTAGATAAATTCACTTGAGAGAAAGGGCTCTGAAAGACGGATGGTTGAATGAATGAAGTTTAACCACAGACAAGGTTGAGTTCTCTGAAATTCTTGAAAATATTACTGTAGGCCAGGTTACTGAGGTCCACTGCCTTGTGTCCAGGATATGACACTTTGCCAGTCAAATAAGGACTGGGTCCATCAAATTAAGACATTTCATTGCTTTAGACAGATTCTCCTGAGCAGTGTTTCTGATATAATTATAAAAATGTGTTCTGTTTTATTATCTGAAGTCCCCAGTGGTGAAGGTGCTGTCCTTATTTTTGGTTTACATTCACCTTTGATCCTGATGGAAATTACACATCTTTGTTCTGGAGCCAGCACCTGGTCCTTAGGCTTCGGTTCACCCTCACCTAAAAAAAGATCAGGTGAGAAAGCATACCAAGTGTGCAGACCTCAACAATGGTTTAGGACATGCACCAAGAACGTGATCTCCAATGGGAGCCTTAGGGATCACCATCAGAGGATGTGAAGGTTCAAACTGGCTTTGACCCACGAAGCGCCCAGGCGGGTGGGAGAGACATGGAAATCTAGAGGTGACACTTTCTGAGATCAGCTTCCCTCACCACTGGGCTCAACCACTTTAGTTTTTACATGGAAGAAAGTTTGGAACCTCAGTGATTCATGTCTCCCTCCACGTATGTTTTTTAATACCTGTGATTTGGGGACTGGTGAGGTTTTTCATTACTCTACACACCAATTTCTACTTCATTCATCTATCAAGTCAACCCAACACGTTAGGATCCCAGTTTTAGAAAACAAATCTTTCAGTCTTGAATCAGACAGAGAAAGAAATAAAACATAAGGTAATGCTAGCCAAATGTCAGAGATGTAGATTCTAATAGACAGGACCAAAAAGGGAAAGTTAAGATCCCCCCCAAAAAACTTACAAAATATACATTAAGGGTGGTTTTCTTCTTTACAAAAGGATCCCTCAGTAGGTTCCTTTAAATCAGAATTATGGAGACCAAAGCTGTCAAGTGGTGGAAAGAGTCAAAAAGTCTTAATTAATGTCCCAGCTACACCATTCATTAGCTATGTGACCTTGAGCACTTGTCAGTTAACCTTTTTGAGCTTCTGATTTCTCTTCTATAAATGGAGATAACAACACCTACTTCACAGACTTGTTAGGATCAAATGAGATAATTTGTGTAGAAGCACTTGGTTAACATAGCTCATTTATCTGTGAGTTCAGTGAACGTTCAGGGAGCGTGTACTACGTGCCAGGCACCATTAGGCACTGATATTATGATCTACACAGCATGTGACACTTTCATTTGCAATTTTCATCCCTTAGAAACTTCCAACTTGGTTTGTATGTAGTATAATCCCAACTTCTCAGAAATATATCAACTGGCGGGAATTTCCTGGTGGTCCAGTAGTTAGGACTCAGAGCTTACACTGCCGACAGGGTTCAATCCCTGGTCAGGGAACTAAGATCCCGCAAGCCGTGCAGCATGGCCAAAAAAAGAAAAAAAGAAAAGAAAAGAAAAAAAAGAAATATATCAGCTGGGTAAAGTGAAAGACAATAACACACATTTATTTACCTTTTGTATATTTCATATGCACCATGAATTATGAACAAAGGGTCTACTTCTAGAAGACTTACCATCCTTATTGAAATGAGAAGTTTGGGGACTCTCAGCCTTTCCCAAACACAGAATGGAAACGAAACACCTCTTGGTGTGTGGGTGCAGATGTTACTGAGGTGTTGGTCATTCTGAAGACTCTTCCATGTTCCTCTGCAGTCTGTACCTTGGGCACATAGCAGGGCATCCTTGTTAGGGCTGGTTTCTATATTCCAGAGCCAGGCTGTATTGATAGAAGTTCTGCTTCAGTCTGTTGTCTGTATTGATGGAAGTTCTGCTTCAGTCTGTTGTCTGTATTGATGGAAGTTCTGCTTCAGTCTGTTGTCTGTATTGATGGAAGTTCTGCTTCAGTCTGTTGTCTGTATTGATGGAAGTTCTGCTTCAGTCTGTTCTCTGTATTGATGGAAGTTCTGCTTCAGTCTGTTCTGATGCCAAGTGCCTTGTACGACCTCCCTGTGTCCTTCCTCTTCTGCTGAGAGCCCACTGCCACCTGCCCTCCTCTCCTCTCTCAGCCCTTGTGTGAAGCAAGGATGGTTTCAGTCTTGCATTAGATCCTGAAAGCGACCATCAGTAATCTTGCCTTACCCTCACCTCTTCTATTTAGTAGGACTTATATGCCGCACATAACATGTCTCAAGCAGCTTTGCAGACTACCTCTAGAAACTTCTACTTGCACAGCCATAGGGAGCGGGGTAGCATTGCATGACTTCAAGAGATTTTAAAAACATTGCGGTCTATGTCAGCGGCATCTCCCAGAGCTGTTCAGTGCACAGCCTGGCAGCCACACCGGGCAGTCTTGATAGGAAAACTAGAAGCTTGGGAAGATTTCCTGAAATTGAATCTGAAGCTTGATCACATGTGAAATCCACACTCTGTCTGTCCCCCAAAATTGTGTTGACCACTTTAGTCTAGCTTTCTGGTCAGCAGTGGGAAGAGTCCTGTCTAAGTACGGCCATGCTAAATGCCTTGCAATCTCTCTCCTCGCCTCTATCCAAATAGTCAGGTAGTCACCACCTTAGTGCAGGTCTCTGTCATCTCTCCCCTGAGTTCCTGTAGCCACCTCCTATCTGGTCTCCCTGCTTTCTGTCCCGCCTCCCATCACCATCCACTTGCTAGTGTTGACAGGGTGACCCATCTCAATCACAAATCCGCTCATGTCATGCCCCTGCTTGCAATCCTTTAATACCTTTCCATCGCCTTCAGGATAAAATCCAGACTCCTTAGCATGGATATAGGACCCTTCGTGATTCTGGCTCGTGCTCTGGCCTTCTGCTTCTGAAACACCGTACTGGCCCAAGTCAAGCCCAGGCCTTTGGGTCTAACATTTGCTTTGCCTAGAATGCCCTTTCACCCCCTTCCCCGTCCCCTCCTCCTGACCAAACCCAGCTCAGATGTTGAAGACAAAAGCAGGGACCAGGCAGTCAGCAATGAAACTATCTCTTCAGCCCACGAAGTGTGGAATCTTGAAGAAAGGTCAGGAAGAAGGTCATAGCTGGCCCTGCACACGCTGGTTCACAGGGGCTAGATGCTGGTGGCAAGAAGTTCAGAGAGCTCTGCGGAGAGCAAGGCCGTGCTGAGCCTATTTCACTGCTTTCCCTCCTGGCCACTGGGCCGCCACACAGAGATAACCAGATGGCAGAAAGACCCCATGAGGTGCAGCCTCAAGTTGCCTGGAAAATAAAAGTCAGAAAATGTAGCAGAAAAATTTAAGTTCAGGAACGAGAAAAACTGAGTTCTGGTCACAGTATCTTTATTTTATTTTATTTTATTTTATTTTCACGGTACGCGGGCCTCTCACTGTTGTGGCCTCTCCCGTTGCGGAGCACAGGCTCCGGACGCGCAGGCTCAGCGGCCATGGCTCACGGGCCCAGCTGCTCTGCGGCATGTGGGATCTTCCCGGACCGGGGCACGAACCCGTGTCCCCTGCATCGGCAGGCAGACTCTCGACCACTGCGCCACCAGGGAAGCCCTGGTCACAGTATCTTTAGATCTCAGCTTATCATTTTATCGTGAAAGGACTGACTCAGTGGGAGATTTTCATATTGTGCTTCATACAACCCTCGGGGTTTCCAGATGTTTTTCAAGGGCCACATCAGGGGAAGAGATGTCGAGGGGATGGATGCAAGTCCCCCAGAGCATCCCCACTCTTGTCCGATATTCCATTCCTCCGTGTAATATCGCATCTGATGAAAGGGTTATGTTGCTTAAAATGCATTGGAAAACCCGAAAAGAGATGAATACACAGCAGACATTTCATGAACCGACATACGCTTCGTCTTCTCCCAGGGTTAAGGAGGACTTGTTGACCGATGTGGTCAGTGGGAACTGGGCACTGCTTGTGGCTGTTCCCTCAGCAGCTTACCTACTCTGTTCCCTCCAGCTGGGCTGCATACCATCCAAGGATCAGTTGGACTTTGTCCCCAAACCTGTCAGTGCCAGTTGTGCTTATGATTTTGATTGTATTCTTTTAATTACATATTATATACGCCAGTGTAATACAGTGAAATGAGTTTCACGAGTATTTCTATGAATGCTAAGGAGAACGCTTTGGAAAGACAATAAAAACAAGTCACTAAAACTATTGCTATGGAATTACGTGTGAGCAAGTTGATTCTTTGGGGAAAGACTGTAACCACCTAGATGGAATCTACTCTCAGATTGTTTCACAAGTATCTTGGAGTTCTAATTCCACTTTAAAGAAACCCAGCTGGGGAATTGTGCATGGTGCATCAGAAAGTGGGGTTCACCTGTAAGAGGCAACAACTCAACTCCAAACAGTGTGTCCACACTCAAAAGAAGACCTGGCCCTAAATTAGACACTGGAAAATAAATAGACATCTATGTTTTAAGATAACATAAAATATTTAAATATATATGCATATTATTTTTATCATCTTCCACTTCGATTTTTTCAATTATCTGATAGTCCAACCACCAGTGTGTGTATGTCTGTGTATATATCCAGAGACAGACTGGAAAATATTCTTTCTGTAAAAACAAACAAACACAAAAATAAACCCAGAGCAACAGCCCAGGATCTGAGGTTCTGTTGGCATTTTTCCTCCAAACAGAGAAGACACTTCTATCGAAGTGGACCTTGAGTGGCCTTGCATTTGTGCAGCTGTCAGGCTCAGCGGCCACTATAACACAGACAACACGGACGTTTCCAACTTCAACAGGTGTCCCTGATTTTTAGTCTTTCTTAAATTTCAGCAGAGACTGCAGTATGATCATGGAAAAAAAAATTTGGACTAGAAGAAGAAAGATAGTCGAGGGTGCAGAATGAACGGTGTGCCCTGGGGGCCCCTCTAACTGGTCGGTACATTTGTGGTGCCAGAGGGCTCTTCTTAGCAAGCCCAGTATTAGGAATATTTACTGATTCTGCTTTCAACTGTGATCAGTCACTGAATGACTTAGCTCGTTTTCGTCAGGTAGTGACAGCACATCTCCCATACAAATCCATCTTTGCCCAGTGATAGTTGTAACTGTTTACAGCAAAATCAGCATTACTAGAGGTCAACAGAAATGTGCCAACTGGGTGGGCATTGGCCTAAAAAGAGTAATACATTAGTGAAAGGGAGATGCCCTATCTCAGTTGGTGGAGGTATAGCCATTGTGCAATCTGAGTGTGGATCCGTGGTATGCAAAGCAGTTTTGTGAAAGAATGATAATTTATTTTATTAGGAGTTTCTATGACCTGTAATTAAATTACAACCTTTAATAAACAAATCAAGAGCTTAGTGCCTTAAATTATAGATAAGACATGAGATCCCAGAGTGGCATCTTGGCCCATGTAGAATTCCACCTGGGAAAGTGGACTAGGTCTCAAAAAACCTCCAAAAAGTAAATATCTCTGACATCCAACCACTCCCTGACCTCTGCAGCCCCTCTTCTTTATGATAGCCATTGTCTCAGTTTGACAGATTTTATGTATATTAAAATATATTTTATAACACAGTTGAAATCACATTTTCTATACGTTCTGCAACTTGCTTTATGCGTCTTATTTTTTAAGGTATACTTGGTGCAGAGTTCTCTTAATAACCAAAGATTATTTAGCTAGCTAGCTCATGTCATACTTTAATAAGGGAATGTGGGCATAGTGGGGAAAAAAAGCATGAAAACAGTACAGAAGGATACAACTTTTTCAAAAACTGCTGACAACATGGGAGATACAAGAGATTGTGTGAGGGGTGGGGAAGGGGCTGACATCTGACAGGTAGACATGTTTTTTTTTTTTTAACATCTTTATTGGAGTATAATTGCTTTACAGTGGTGTGTTAGTTTCTGCTGTATAACAAAGTGACTCAGTTATATGTATACATATGTTCCCATATCTCTTCCCTCTTGTGTCTCCCTTCCTCCCACCCTCCCTATCCCACCCCTCTAGGTGGTCACAAAGCACCGAGCTGATCTCCCTGTGCTATGTGGCTGCTTCCCACTAGCTATCTACCTTACATTTGGTAGTGTATATATGTCCATGCCACTCTCTCACTTTGTCACAGCTTACCCTTTCCCCTCCCCATGTCCTCAAGTTCATTCTCTAGTAGGTCTGTGTCTTTATTCCTGTCTTACCCCTATGTTCTTCATGACATTTTTTTTATTAAATTCCATATATATATGTGTTAGCATATGGTATTTGTCTTTCTCTTTCTGACTTACTTCACTCTGTATGACAGACTCTAGGTCCATCCACCTCAAATAACTCAATTTCATTCTTTTTATGGCTGAGTAATATTCCATTGTATATATGTGCCACATCTTCTTTATCCATTCATCTGATGATGGACACTTAGGTTGCTTCCATATCCTGGCTATTGTAAATAGTACTGCAATGAACATTGTGGTATATGGCTCTTTTTGAATTATGGTTTTCTCAGGGTATATGCCCAGTAGTGGGATTGCTGGGTAGACATATCTTTTAAGAGCAGGGATAGGCCTGCTGTGATGAGCCTTACCATCTTCTGTGAAATGCAGGGCTAACCTCAGTCTCAACGAGGTTTCATTTTCCAGGGAGCGACCTGTAGAACAGAAGTTGAGTAATATCAGGAAATGTCTTCCAGCATTGACATTATCCCCAGCTTATCTCTGCTAGTTTATAGCACCTCAAGTAAGGTACTAATTAAGTAAGAGTCAGAGTTTTTGAATGCCAGGCTTTCTGGTGGAGTGGAAGTCAAGCTATTATGAGGGCTCTTTATTCCCTTGGTTAATATTTTTCCTTTCCTTCAGGACTGTGCTTACTCTTTGTGGGGAAGCTGAGTGAGTTTAATGGGGTCCTCTCTATTAACAGGGCCAACTGGAGCACAGTTCTTAAGGAGATGAAGAGTCTTGGGGGTCTTTAGCTTCCATCAGCAGGGATGGAGTTGTTGGATTCTACCAAAAGGACATTGGCTTTAGGGTCAGACCACGGGCTTCGGTTCAAATCCAGGGTCTACTACATACTAGCCACGCGACCAAGGCATGACTTAATCCTTCAAGCCTCTATTTACTCATATGTAAGATGAGGGATATTAATCCCTCCATTATAGGGCTATTGGTAGAAGTCACTCAGATAACATATGTTCTCATGGGCCAGGTCCCTAAACACACTGGGTCAGGCACTGTGCTAGATTTCCAGAGACTGGACACATGTTAAACACATGGTGGTCAGTCACTAGAGACTTGTTGAGCTGACACGATCTCATAAAGTAATAGGGAGACTCAAAAAAAAAAAAAAACAAGTAAATAAACACTATCGTTGAAAGGGCTTTGGAACTGTGCTATGAGACAGTAGATTAAATACCTCTTTCCACATAAGTTCCACAGGGCTTCTTCCCCAGAAACAGAATAGAGAGAAGTAGGGAGAAGAAAAATAAGATACTTCTTGAGACTAAAAAAAGATTCATAGAAATAATGTATGTAATACATCTACTGCAGCATAATTATTAATGAAAAATTCCATTGTGAAGGGTCACAGCTTAAACCCTGGTCCTGTTCTCTTTGGATGCAGATAATGAGGACAGTATTTCTCAACCTCAGCACTATCGACATTTTGGGATAGATATTGCTTTGTTGTTGGGGGCTGCCCCATGCTTCTTAATGTGTTTAGCAGCTTTCCTGGCCTCTACCCACTAAATGCCAGTAGCACCCTCCTCCAAGTTGTGACAGCCAGACATTGCCAGATATCCCACGGGGGATAAAATTGCTCCCAGCTGAGAACCAGTGCTCTAGGGTCTATTTGACCAAAGAACTTAAGAAAAAATATATACCCAAGGAAGAGACTCAGTACCCAGGCTTAGCCCAATATCAGCACCTCAGTTGCTGGGACACTTCTGAGTGGAGGTGTTTTTGCCACCCAGATCTGACCTCCAGTCCAGCTGCATATTTGTGCCCAAAGGGGAAAAGGACTACAAAACTTGAAAAGATCTGCCTTCACTGAAGTCTCTCTGAGACATTGAGAAATATCCCTCCTTGCGATTGCTCCCTCTTGCTAACTTTCCTCTAGCCTCTCCGCCCCTTTGATATTGCTCAAACATACTGTATTAATTGTGTCTTTTATTCTGTACTTTGGATGCTTTGGCATCTTGGGGCTTGCTGACCCTGGTGGGACTCCCATCCAAGGGCTAGGCAATTTCTAGAGATAGCAAACACCTTGACTGTGGGTGTGCTTTCATATGCAAACCAACCGACCCAGAGCCCATACCACCAACTGCCCCCTTGCACACTCAGGGCAACTATCATATTTCCCTGCTCTAACCACCTCAAGACAAGATACCAGACAAGTAGAGACAGTCCCTCTTGCCCAGAGCCCGCTGTAACTATTCAAACTAGCCAATTCTAAGCTGCATACCCTCCTTATCCGTTCCTTCCCACAGAAACCACGATAAAGGCTCTTCCACACGTTTCTCCGTTGCTCCCTCAACCTCCAACCCTTGTGCTTCTCCGTGTGTCCCTTCCTCATGGGATCTGTGAGTATAAGAAATTATCTTTTCAATGGCAATTGTCTCCTGTTCCATTGGCCTCTCCATACCTGGAAAGTAATGGAACCTACTTTTTAAAACACCATGGTGTAGACGCTCACAGCTCCAGGGCTTTCTCCAGTTCTTCAAGCACACCACGCCGCTCCTACCATGGAGCGTTTGCCCTTGCTATTCCTTCGGCCCGAGATGACCCTCTTTCTTCAGAACCCCTCCCCCCAGACCTAGCGAGCTTCTCCATACCCACATCTCATCTCAACAGCACCTTCCTCACAGAACTTCCCTGAGACCCAGCCTGGGTCAAGTCCCTTTCACATTGTTCTCAGGGCATGCTACTTTTTCTTTGTGGCACTTAACATAGCTTGTGTTTGATTCCCTGGGCAATTGTATGATTCAGGTTTGGTTTCCTCCATAAGACTGGAAACACCAAGAGAGAAGCAGCTCTGCCTATTTTTCCTCACTTTTGCATTCTCAGTGCACTGCCTGGTACATGCTATGTGTTCAATATTTGTTGATTGAATGAATGGATGAATCCCTTGGGGACTCCTAGAAATAAGAGGTGGAGCCTTTGAAGAGAACCTGAAGTCCAGAAAAAGCAAGTTGGAAGAGAGTCAGAGAAACATATTTTATTACTGTTAACATGGCTTCATTTTCCCCAGGCAGCTGGATCGTAACAGACAACATAAAGTTGACAACATAAGGTGTTAAATAAATTGTGGTATATACACATGATGGAATATCATACAACCATTAGAAATCATCTTTGCAATCTAAGTGTCTCATACATATGTCATAGTCATAAAGAAGCACTATGTAGTTATTCAAGTTATATTGCAAATTTAATTTTTTTTTTGTGTGTGTGTGGTACACAGGCCTCTCGCTGTTGTGGCCTCTCCCGTTGCGGAGCACAGGCTCCAGACGCACAGGCTCAGCGGCCATGGCCACAGGCCCAGATGCTCCATGGCATGTGGGATCTTCCTGGACCGGGGCACGAACCCGTGTCCCCTGCATCGGCAGGCGGACTCTCAACCACTGTGCCACTGGGGAAGCCCGCAAATTTAATTTTGTTAACATGTGAAAATGATCCTGACATATTATTCAGTTTAAAAAAAAAAAACACGTTTTAGAACAATTTGTAGAGGTTGATGCTGCCTTGTTTAAAATTAGTATGAAATTATAAATATGTGCTTATGATATGCCAGGCACTGTGAAAAACATTTTCCCTTTATATGAAGTATCTTATACTTATATAAGAATCCTTACAAGGAAGAGAATATTATTAGTAGAGATTTTAAAGATAAGAAAAGGAGGCTTTTAGAGGTAGAACCCTTGTCTATGGCTCAGAGATAACTGTTATTAGTGATCTTCTCCGGTTAGTTGGGACTATTTACGTTCTCTATTTGCTAAATTTTCTTCAAATAAACATGGGTTAATTTAATTTTGCAATAAAACATAATAAATTTTAAAATACATTTAAATGTTTTTAATGGCAAAAATGTTCTTTATGCAGTGTTTATTGTCAGATAAGACAGTAAGATAAATTTTATATACAGGAGACTTTCAATTATGCTTTCTAAAATGCTGAGAGAACGTACTGGAAGGAAATGGGTACAAATGTTATAAATGAGTCTTTTTTTCTCTCTTTATTTAGGCATGTTTATTTCCCAGATTTCTTACAATGACCTTGTATTTGCCTTCACTATTAAGCAATTTGCCAAAGTTGCCTACTGTGGAGCAGTTAGCCCTGAGATGCTTTAACTTCAGGCCCATTCCCCAAAAAGTATCTGAGTCAATTTCAGCTCTCCTCCCACAGTGTCAGGTGTGCAAGAAAGAGATTTAAAATGTTTTCCTATAGCAGTATTAATTTTTATTTCAAATCTTCACTTTCCAAGAATGGAAAATCTTGGTCTCAATACATTTCACTCTCCTTCATTTCCAGCCCAGCCCTTCCTTCACCTCTGTCTGCACCCCCATCCTAGGGATTAACTGCGACGTTTTAGCGCATCTCAAATAGCAGGGAAAGAGTAACATATGTTAGTATTTCAGAAATATTATCCTGCCTCACATCAGTGGTGCTGAAACACTGAAACAAGCAATCTGATCCCAAACCAGACCAACCTGGATTTACCCATCTGAGTGATTGGCCTTTGCAGGGCGGGACTAAATGATAAAATCCACCCTCCTGTGACTTAGTCAGCCAGGCTGACAAGAGCTCTCTTCCCTCAGGTTGAGAGTTTATTGTCAAATGGAGATAGAATCCTCTTTACCTAGAAAGGGTGGTCACATCAGGTCATCCTGGAGGGAACTAAAAGAGTACATTGAAGCCTAAGCTGGCAGCTGCTTTTGCCTATTACGTAGTCTTTCTACCGTAGAGCAGATGGTTTTGGCAGTGCCACACAAGTCACTCTGGAAAGACACAAACACATTTAAAAGTTGGCTTTGACTTTCCACGTTGAATATCCTTTGAGTTTATACCTACATTTAGAAAATAAATCTTTTTGAGTTCACATATATATATTGTATATATATCTTTGATATATACATGATACTGTTATGCCCATATCACTAGCATTTATGTGATGTTTACTTGGCAGACTGGTCTGTCGGTGAATTTTCAATGCCTATCTAATCCAGCGCTTGGCACACACTGGGCGCTCAATATCTCTCTGTTGTATCGATGATAAATAGAATCCACCCTTTCATAAAAGGTGAATGTCCACAGATAATATGCACATAGCTATGACACAATTCAAAAGTATTTTGTCTATAAAATGAGCCCTGGGGAGTCTTAGGGAAAAGAGTGTAACTAGCTGCTTTTCCCAGAGCTCCAGAGTTGAAGCAGAGTTATCTGGCTGCAGGAGTCCATCTGGAGTAGAAAATACTTAGAGTTGTGCCATGCTGAGTGTGGGGAGGAGGGAGTTCCTCGCTTCGTCCTCAGGTATACCAGGTTCAGACCAGAGTGGAGGCATGCCAGGGGACCTGCAGAGAGTCAGCTTCAAGAGCAGCTTATCTCACAACTCAGCAAAGCCTCAGGTAGAAGAGCATCCCTAGATATCCTAGGACCAGCCAGAAGTACACAGGTGGTGACTCCTCATAATGGCTGTGAAGTAGGAGATAGATGGGCCCCTGGGCTGGCAGCTGGGGTTTGTCAGGTGGAGTAAAATGGAAGCTTTGTTCTCCCCCAGATGCTCCAAGGACAAAGCTAGTGGCAGAAGCTGAGCTCTGCTGAAGTAAAGAGATAAGATGACCACTCCTGAGGTCGAGGAAAACTTCCCTGTCTGCACATGTGCAGGAAGGCTCCTTGGGCGGGTCAAAAAGGGAGAGGCCACCACCCCATAATATGTGTGGACATGCACCCACAGGCCTCTGCGGTGTGATCCAACTTAGCTAAAAGTTGCGTACGCGTGTCGGGGAGGGTCCTGGGACCAGTCAGGTGAAAAAAGAAACAAGATAATTGGCCAAATGTAAACAAAGACCCAGAAGGACTGTCCCATATAAGGGATTTTAATCTCCTCTTTACTGCGCCCCTCATTCAGGACTCCTGCACTCCTCTCCGGGTGTGTATTTCTGCCTAGCTAGCTTCTGACTTAAATAAGTAAACTGTTTCTCTGTGTGCTCTCCCATACGTTGTGCTGTGTCTCTAATAATAAACTTTGTACCTGTTTTTATAGTTTTTGCCTCCTTGAAACATTCTTGTTTTCAAAGGGGGGAAAGAGCTAGGGCCCCTTTGCTTCTAGCCTCTAGCCCCTGGCGGTCTGATGGCTAGGAGTCCCGGTTTTCATCCAGGCTACCCAGGTTCAATTCCTGGGCAGGGAACTAAGATCTCTCTTCAGGACCGCTCACTGCTGTCTCTCCGAGATCAGCTGTAGAGTGTTAACCTGTACTCTTCAGAACCTGGTATTAGAATCAGCCAAAATCCAAGCTCAATTATAGATCTCATAAAGAGTTTAGGTATTTGGAACTTGGTGCCTGTGGACACCCTCTGTTTTCATTATCATCGTCATGATCATTAACTTTGCAATTACATTTATTTGAACACCTACACACCACGCATAGTGCCAAGTACTTTGTTTCTAATCATTGCAACCTCTCTGGAAGTTTTCATTATCGCCACATTACAAAAGAGAACATGTGCCCCAGAGAGGGCTTACATCTAGGAATGGGCTTGCCTTCTCAGCTCAAAAATCCATTACTGGAATCTAAAAAAAAAAAAAAAAAAAGTTCTGAAGAACCTAGGGGCAGGACAGGAGTAAAGACGCAGACATAGAGAATGGACTTGAGGACACGGGGAGGGGAAGGGTAAGCTGGGACGAAGTGAGAGAGTGGCATGGACATATATACACTACCAAATGTAAAACAGCTAGCTAGTGGGAAGCAGCCGCATAGCACAGGGAGATCAGCTTGGTGCCTTGTGACCACCTAGAGGGGTGGGATAGGGAGGGTGGGAGGGAGACGCAAAAGGGAGGGGATATGGGGATATATGTATGCGTATAGCTGATTCACTTTGTTATAAAGCAGAAACTAACACACCATTGTAAAGCAATTATACTCCAATAAAGATGCTAAAAATTAAATTAAAAAAGAATCCATTGCTGACTCCCCATTACCTAAAGTTCCCATTTGTATCTATATTTCAAAGAACCCTCGATGGAGCCACGGAGGTACCTCAGGAGTCATCTCAAGGCAAGTCACAGAGTTCCTCCCTGAAGCACACATTTGATGAAGCTTCCCTGATTTCATCTATTTCCAATAATAAGCAGTCATGTAAGATTTAATTTCATTTCTTCAGGGCTCTGCTCTGATATTTGATAAAAATAACAGAAAGAAACAAAGGAAGAGATTGAAGTAGGAAGGGTGGGAGGGAAAGATGACAAATGACTGGCCTAAAGAAGAAAACCTAAACTTCTTAATTTTGGCATTTCCAGACCTTCAGAAACTTTCCCCAGGATATCATCCCTTAAGGAACCACAATCTCTATTCTTGAACACTTTTACTCCTGCTTTTAAAATTGTAAAGCAAAAGTAACTTAGTTTGAAGAAGAGCAGGGGAAGAGAGAGAATTTAAATTCTGTGTCCTGTCTGAACTTCAACAGATCACGTGCCTTCATCTTCAGCTGCAATCAGTTTGATTCACTCCATAATGTTTCCTGAGAAGAAAATCCAAATGTTAAACCAAGGTAGGCAGTTATATTTCCAGTAAAACTAAAGGAATATTCTGATGGTATTGCCAAGAAGCTATTATCTGCTGAAGCAGATATAAGAGCACTACTCATATAATTTACCTTTAGAAGGCATCCTTTAACCATTTGCATGCCACACATTTCCTTTGATTACCACCGTGCTGCACACATGCTCAGGGCTGCCCTTTGACATGAATACTCGTCACAGCTGACACTGCTGGACACAAAATCATTTCTGACTGGCCAACTGGCTATGTTGACTCATCAGAATATGGATCTCTAATCTTTCTTAAGACAATAATGTGGCAACACAGAATGTTCTTTGATTAAGACAATTGCAAAAATATAAGCGACCATAGAAATAAATTTTCCAATAGAAAATAAATCTTAGAATTATAGAACATGCTTATGGGTGAATCAAAAACCCTGTACGTTTAATCAATGCAATGTCTAAATGATGCCAACACGGCGTGCCAGAGATCGAATCTATTCTAAAATAACATCTTACTTTTCCTGAATCATTCCTTTTGCTGTTGTATAACAGTGAGGGTTACAGGAATTTAGAAACCGACATCTCAGAGTTTCCTCGTTGGTGAGTCACTTAGCAGAACCCGGGGCCATGTGTAGAGCAGTTTACATGAGTTTGGTTACTCATTGATAGCCTCTCTCATCTGATGAGCTAAGATCTAAAGGTTTCTTTTAGAGAGGAAATAGGTGAGGAAGCTAAGCTTATTTTGAGGTTGAAATGAACCTTAGCATCTCACTATCTAGTGAACGTGTGCCAAGTAAATCATACAAGTTGTACAGAGTGGATGAGGGCTTAAGGCGGAACATCTAGGGGCCCAATGTCACAGAGTCCTCCATGAATGGAGTTAATGATGATGGCTCAAGATAGAAAGCTTGAGGTCCCACAGACACACTGAGAAATATCTTCCTCCCCAGGGGCCAGTGAGGAGGCAGAGCTGAGGACACAGTGACTGAGTGGCCCAGGATCCCCCCGACCTGCAGACGCTATTTGGAATCAACGTTGGGAGAGACCATTACCATATTTTTAACTGTGCTCACCCAAATGTGTTTAGGTTACTGTAGCAAACTCAGAGTGGGATTAATGACCAAAAAACACCAAGGTGCGGTACCTAGCTAAGAAGCATGGGATTAGGTTTAGTCAGATTAAGGGAAGAAATCTATGCTTTCTGTGTCAGCCAATTCTATGCTAGAGTCAAAGACGAACGCTGCCTCAGATGAGCTAAAAGATGAAGTCATTTTTCTGACTTGGTGACAGTGAGGACGAAGGGAGCAGTGTAACGTGTGCTGAGGATGCTGTGGGCAGATGACAGGGACCATCCTAGCCAGGAGGCTGGAAAGAGACAGCGGTACAGCAACGGGAAGGGTAAAATACAGGAGGGAAAGAATCAGGACAGCTTAAGGATGTTTAACCTCGTCCAATCTGGAACTTGCCCTGTAGGCATGTTGCTCTATTTGATATGGTCATTCAGTAGCTGGTGGGAAGTTTTAAAGCCCCCAGAGGTGACCAGTGGTTACTTCTAACGATGAAAAGAGAATTTATACAAGCAACAGCTTTGTGAACACAGCAGTGGCCCACAGTAATACTCTTCTTAACCCAACAGCAAGACTCAGAAAAGATTTATGATAGAAATCTTGAAATAGGACAATGTCTTGTGCAGAGTGGTGAGTGATATAGAAAGGCCTTCTTAGCTGCCCCAGGCACACTAGGGCCTCTTTCCTGGGATAGTTTTCTAAACCCAATCTCTGGATTTTGACTTTTCAGTAAGGATCAAATATCATTTTCAGATATAACCCTTGTTAAGGTTATTGCTATTGGCCAGTTTTAGAAATGTACACCTTAAGTGGAGCCAAAAGCACAGACACTTTTGAATGAAATAATCCTTTATGCATAAGTTACCAAACTTTGTATCACATGATGGTGTTACCATGAGTACAGCTAATTGGCCAAGGGCAGACAGGCCTTTGAGCCAAAGGCAGTCATCTATAGCTTGGCCAGTAGCTTATGAGCTGGGGAGCCATAATGATGCATAATAAAGACGCTCCCTAGGCACTTCATGCTTACTGCAGTCAGATGCTCTCTCTCTCTCTCAGGCAGTTTAACTCAGGGAGATGGAAAAGAAAAGAACCTGAAAGATGCAGAAATAAGGCAGTAAACAGAAGCCTGAGACCGCAAGGTAATAGAGACTGTTTTCAGTGGCAATAGAGAGGTAAGAGCAGTAGAGGCAAAATGTTGAGTCACCAAAATGGTGGAATGCTGGCATAGACAGTGAAAGATGTGTACTGTTGATGGAATGGGGACATAACCAAAGGCCAACCAAATGAGAACAAGAAAAGGCTATTGCTTGTTCTGAGCTTGCTATAGCAAGGGAGTTTGCTACTGTTACCTGAATTTAGGCAGAGGCTCAAAGGCAGGTAGAGGAGTGCGAAAGCTTTGTAGTGGACAAAAGGGAAGGCTTCAGCTGTGCCCTGATTGGAGGCTGTTGGCATGGGGAAGCCATAGGCAGATTAACTAGAAGTAGGCCATCCTGTGGGGTTGGTTAGGGGTGGGTACTTCTCTTTCTCTAACTGGTTCTAAGTTGGAAGCAGGAACAAAAATTAAGGAAGTTGTCAGTTATTAAGCAGGTCCCGGCCACGTTGGGCTGATTATTACAGAAGTGATTGTTTAGCTTCTTAAACTGTGCTAAAGATAGCAATCTGGCTTCCTGCAAGTGTGACTTAGAGCAGGTGGGCTTCCTGGGTTGTTTATTGCAGACAAGGGGTTGGTTTCCTGGGCAAGTTGCTGCAGGTTGTGGGTCAAAGTTCTGTTTTTATACAGGATCTGGCCATTGTCCATTTGTATATTCGATCTCTCAGGAATCTTTAGCATTTGAGTCTGAACTGATAATCCAGTTTTCCATATGACCTGACACTACAGTGGTTGAGACAGTTCCCCTATATTTTCTGCTTCTGAAATGTTTTCTGTTTCCAAAACTGGGACTGTTTTAGGTTTAACACAAAACCTCCTATATCCTGGGAAAGCCCTCAGTTCCAGGCAAATCGGGATGGTAGGTCATCCTACTTGTATACATTCTTTCAGTAGCCCTAATTAACTGAGTTAATAAGCAAAGCATTGATGGTTTTTAAAATCTCATGATGCTCAATATTCTCTATCCCTTGAAAAATAAAACAGCCTAACTAATGCAGGGCAACATGATATCCTCGTTTTGTATAATCAGAGTAGTGAAAAGTACATTTGTCTAATATCATTTGCATATGAGTGCGATAGAATGCTGCCCTGGCAATTAGGAGGCCTGCGTTTGCTGCCAACCAGCTCTGTGACCTTGGATACATTGCAAAAGAGCATAATGGTCACCTGTGCACGTTGTGGACACAGTGTACAGGCTTGGTTTTGACAGTTCCTTCTCTAAAACTTTGGAAAACTTATTTAATTTTTGAGCCCAAATTTCCTCATTTGTAAAAATAGAGATTCTAATAATCTAGATTTTAAGATCATTGTAAGAAGCATATGAAATAATAATGTATGTAAAACAGTTATCCCATTGCCTGGTATGTAATATGCTTCAATACATTTATGCATGTTGCAAATATATTTTCTTGCTAATACCTCCTGTTATGGACTGAGTTGTGCCACTCACGCACCCCCCCCAAAAAAAATTCATATGTTGAAGTCCTGATCCCCAGTAACTCAGAATGAGAGTATTTCAAGATACGGCATTTATAGAGGTGATTAAATTAAAATGAGGTCTTAAGGGTGACGCTTCATCCAATATGATTGGTGTCCTTATAGGAAGAGGAAATTAGGACCCACGCAAGTACATAGGGAAGATGATGTGAAGCCACAGGGAGACGACGGCCATCTACAAGTCAAGGAGAGAGGAAATCAACTCTGCTGACACTTTGATCTCATAGTTATAGCCTTCAGAATCATGGGAAAATTTGCTGTTTAAGCCACCTAGTCCATGATACTTTGTTATGGCAATCATAGCAATCTAATGTACCACCTAAAGATGATACCATCCTAATTTAAATAAACAAGTTGAAATAGAGTAGCAATATATTCAATACTATAATCTGCTATTTGGTTGGTTATTATTTGATTTGATCTATATCTGATTCTCATACATAAACAAGAAAATATCATGCAAAATGTTTCTATTCAAGAGATCTCTATAGTAAGCAAATGTTTGAATGTCTCAGAATCAGTGGGTTTCTAATGATGTCTACTGAAATTACATTACTTTTGTGCTATATAAATCTTAAAATCATCTATTGGAAAGCAGATTTCAATTTTTTCATAAACACCTGATTCCTAATCTCAACAAATGAGAAAATCTGTGTTTCAAAGAGCAGTCTACACACTCCACGACAAAATGGAGTGTTCTCATTGCCAGACAGGCAGGAAGATGCCTCTTAGAAGAAATGGCTGTTGTCAGGAAGGATTCCCTCTTCCCCATCTGTCAGGCTCAGTTGCCAGGACTACAACCTGGCCTCAGGGTACAGTTGTGAATCTTCAGGTGCTGATGAGCTCTAGTGCATTAACCACCACACAGCAGGGTCCTCCATCCAGGGAACTGCTGGAGAGAGCCAGGGGTGGTCCTTGTCCTGAATCTGTCATCCCTGTGATAGATTAGCTTTTGATAAAGCACCCAGTTAAGGGAGGGAAGAATATTTCAGTGATTCCAGTTAAAAGGTCAAGGCTGCAACTTCAACGCATTAGACTTTTCAACCCAAAAGACTTCAATCCTTTTCTCTTAATTGTCTGATAACAGACGCAGGTTATCTGCAAATGCCTGACTGGTTTTCAGAGAGACTAGGGTTGCTCCATTTTCTACATTCCCAGAGGAGAGTGTGAGCTACTCTCACTGAAGAAACAACTATCAGCCTGGCTTGGGTGTCAATTTCCTCCAAAAAGACAGGAGCAGTGCAAGAGAATAAAATAAAATTGAATTAAAAATAAAATAAAAAATAGGCAATCTTGCCATGCTAAGTTGCAACCACAACTAAAACAAAGTAACACCACAGCAACTATGCTGTAAAGCACAGTAAACATACCCTTTCAAGAAAAAGACATGATAATTTGGTGCCTTTCATTTGGAACACACACCGGAGCTTTGAAAAACAAAAATAACTTGAGACAGCCAAGCTCATGGAGGTTTAAAAAGGCCAGCAACATGGAGTATCTAGGAAGGAAGAAAATATCAAACTAGTATATGCAGAGTACCAAAGCACCACTTCAGTTTGAAGCCCCAGTTTAGTCGGTCAGCTACAACTATACCGCATGCTTTGACGGCAGTTTGGGATATTTGGGTCTCTTGTAACATCAGCCTCCACATGCTTCTGAGCCCGATTCTCTTCTGCTCCCCTAGTTGGGGGAAAGGGATGAGGGTCAAGGTTGGAGGGGGGCATGAATTGCTTCTCAGGCTGTCAGAGAAACAGCTGTTCCCTCCTATCAGGGACTGGATTTCAATCTGAAAATTTTTGTCATAGTGCTCTTTAGCTCTTTTCCAGCTTTCCAAATTTAAATTCTATAAACATTTGGGTATTTTTTATTACTACAGAAAATAGCTACACTGATTTACTTTTTAAATAGCCTTTCAAATATTTTGAAATCATTTAGCACTATAATTTGAGAGTCCTTAGTTTGGGCAATGTTTTGTTCTCCAAGGAGACAAATGGCAGTTCCCAACCCCCAATTACAAAGTTAAGGGAATGTTGCCTGTGACTCTGAACTCCCAACTTTGTTTTTCCAGCCAAATGAAAAGGAAGGTTAGGGGAAAAGAGGGTTTAAGTCTTTAGTCTTTGGAAAATTTTCTCAGTCTACAAAATCCCTACCAGTCTTTCATCTTTTCCAGGGACTGTGGCAGTGAAGTGCCTGATGACTATAACTTAAAACAGTTTTAATAACCTTCTCCAAAGGTATGATTTTAATTCAAATTTATACTTCTGTTCTCTCAAAAGCTGACTTCTTTCATGCTTGCTTAATTTCTTTCTTGCCTTGTGCTACTGTAATTATTTTAATATGAATCAAATGCAAAAGGATAGAATTTTCAACCACATCCCTTTACTTCGTAAAGTCCTCCTTTACACCACGGCCCAACTCAGAGCCTTCTAACAACCTTGAAGAATCTTCTCCAAATGGATCTAGTTCCATCCTCCTGATTATCCTACAGCGTCATGTTTGTCCACCTATAATAGCACTCAACACATCAGAAATGTCTCTCAACACTGGATTATAAACTCCTTGAGGAGAGAAATAGTACATGATTCTTCTCTGCATTATCAGGGTCCAGCACAGTCCCTGGAATACAGGTAAAGTAAATCCTTATTGAATTGAGTTTTCAAGGCTCTGTTGAAGTCAAAGACATCTTTGGACACCTCTGTTTTATGAAAACTCATCCATGATCCAGGTGCTAAAAAATACAGTCCCAAGACAATGTTTATACATGATATTCTATCTCTGTGATGATTTTCTATAAAGTTACAGAAACAGTCTCAGACCTGTAACATGATGCTTATCAGAGCCATTGTCCCCGGGATTCATAAAAATTATTGAGGGAAGAGCTGATGTCCAGATCCTTGCAACTCTGCAGGCCAGAAAAAAGTAGCACAACATATTTAAAGATCCATGCAGCTCTGAGAGCTACAGTTATTAAAAGGGTGGCTAGAGCATGTTAAGGACCTTTTGAGTTCTCTCTCTTTCTATTTCATCAGGAAGGGCAAGAATCAAAAAGAATCAAATCAATCTTTGCCTTGCATGCTTGTCTCCATGACCATTACATTTTCTCAGTCACATATACTAGTGACACCTGAAAAGGGCTTGTGATTTCAGAATGTGACCATGCCTTTTCTTAACATACTAAGGCCTCATTCAATAAAAATGTATAATTTACTATTTGCTGGCACAATGTTAGATGCTGGGACTGTGGCATTCACTAATGTTTTCCTACTCAGAATACAATTGTCTTGCCCCTTACTTCCTTATTAATTTTGTTCAAGCTAACAATGTGCTGAGCTGAAAGTCTCAGCTTCCCGGAGTCTCTCAGAATTGGGGACGGCAAAGCAACACCGTCATGGACAATAAAATATAAACTAAAGGCTTCTGGGAGATCATCCTTATGCATTTAAGCCATTTTGGGGACAGGTCTCTGATACTTGCAGCTGAGTGAATTTCCGACAAGACAGCAGGGCAAACCCAAATTGGAGTGTGGCAGTTATCTGCCTGAGGAATGACAGGGCTTAAATGTTGACATCTCATATCCTGAGCCTTTTATCTCTCTACCGACCTGAAATCTTCTCCGTGGGTGGATGAATGAAAAGAATTGAGGAAATACACCTTCTCCTGTTTTAGGGAAGGAAGAGGATTATGGGCCCATATGATTCCCATTAGGCCTAAGACACGGCGTGGGTGTTTGCTGTAAGGCAGCATGCGTGTGAATGAATCCATTTGGGAGTGCGGTCCCGGTGGGTAAAGAAGTGAAGTTCGAAGTGAAGTTCAAAGTGAAGGTCATTTCCCAAAGTGCTATGAAACTCCTCCAGGGCAGCAATCTGGCCCTTCCCAGGGAGGAAACTCGATCATTACAGGACACAGAAGGCATTTATTTCCTATTTCTCTAAATCCAGATTTCTTTACAGACGCTGCCACTGATGCCCTTAAAGAGAAGGTGGTCCAGGACGAGAATTTCCTTATTAGCAAACAAATTATGGCTGAAAGCCAAAACCACTGGTAGAGGAGTATTGGGTTTGGGGAGGAGGGGCGATGCTAAATGCAGTGAAATGGAGCTACATGACTGCATTTCCTGCCTCTTTTTTGAAGTCACCACAGTCCTGAGATCATCTTTGTAACCCTCATTCGCTTTTGACTGGAGAAGCAAAGTCTCTCCCACTGTCACGGGTAAAGATAGTAAGAAACTGGAAATGCAAGCCTTTGAGGAACCAGGATCCTCTACAGGGAGCAACCTCATCTCGCTAACAAAGAGATAATAAAGTGACTCCAGCTGGCCTGATGGGTGTTCTGGAACTCAAACAGCTGCTTCCGGATGGAGCATTCCCACTTTTCACAGCCTTTTGGCAGAAAGAGTTATTGGCTCACTCATGGGATAGAAAATCTTTCCAATTAAGCAAGTTGTTGTAAAGGCACAAGAAGGGAGCTGGCAAAGTTTCCTGGATGAGCCCACCTCGCATGGCAGCCTGACTCTACACTGAGGGCAAGGGTGCTCTGTGCGCATCAGATGCTTTAGTCACAGGCAGGGGACCCGGGTGCCTAGGATAGGGTCCTGCCCATTTTTTCTGTATTGGAGTCTTTAATTTTTTCAATCATAACCGTAAATCCTTTCTGGGCAGCTGTGTGTGTGTGTGTGTGTGTGTGTGTGTGCGCGCGCGCGCGCGCATATGCCTGTATGTTTGGAGAGAAAGGAAAGTGGGAGGAAAGAAAAAGCCTCCTACTCCCTGGAGAGTGATATATTTGCAGTCATGAGAGATGTTTATAAATAAATATATTTAAAGTACTTTCTGAAGGGCTCGAATATGAGAAACATAAAAAAGAAAGGATTGGACTAAAATAAAAAGTGAGTCTTAGGAAAGGGTCTTGCTGTTTAGTTTAAAGAGTAGGTTTTTTTCCCTCTCCATCACCTGCCTATCTGGTCTGGGCTAATTCATCTCGCCAAGGCCAGTGACTCAGCAGAGCGTACATCCAGCAGCTACTGAATGACACCCCGGGAGCTGCAACTGTTGGTCTCTCCTCTTCTGAGCGGCAGAGTGACCTACAAGGCGTTGTGTCTTTGTTCTCCGCCGTTCCTGTCTTGACATACATGCGCATGGCTGTGCGCATTTTCTGCGCGTTTCCGTGTTGCCTCCTTATCATAAAGTAACCCAGTAAAGGGCTGCTAGATAGGCCTCCTGAAGTCTTCTGTCTCAAGCCTGCAACTTTCTTATCTGACTTGGCATTTAGAACAGATAGATGGCTCCAACCCCTGGCAAATGTTGCTTGGAGCTGTGTACCGGGGGTGTGTTGCTTTGTGATATGATAAAGTAAAAGCATACGCTTTCTCTTTTGTTGACTTTCTCTGTGCTCAGAACTGCAATCAACCCAATCAGTAAAATCCTGATGCAGCAGATGAGAAACCCCAAGCCTTCCTACTGTTACCAAGAAAAGCCCATACTCAGCTCCCTTGATCCCCTCAGGGGAGTTTACCCTTTACCTGGAGACCAGTAATTTCCCTCCATGTTGAAAAGCACGGAATTGCCATTAGATGGAGCTCAATGAAAGAAAGAATAGAGGATTGGCTATTTCTGGGTGAGAAAGAAGTTTTTTCTGGTAAGTCTATTGGAAGTGTTAAGGGGGCAGGTTTCACCCCGGTATGTGATTTTACAGAGGAAACCTCCATGTAAATTCAGTAGACATCTCTTGGACATTAATGTTATCAGTGCAAACTCATAAGCATGAATATCAGTGAGGAAACTGGTAAGTGTGGAATATAAGGCTCTAGGAAATGATCTCAAAATCAAATAGAATAATCTAGTTGGTATGACAGAGTGTAGAGCATACGAGCAAAGCCAGAATCCTCGTAATGTGTAAAATGAGATCTCTAGCTTGTTCCCATTTCCTTGCTCCTCGGTCACCCACACCACCATCTCACAAATGGAGAAGACTAGAGTCAAAGAGACGTGTAGCCTGAAAAGAGAAAGGTTTACGGTTAGAAGGCAGTTTCCAGTCTCGCTCTGTGTGATGGTGGCACGATGGCCGAGCCAACTGCCCAGCCAGGCAAGATGGTTCTCTTTTGCTTTATGGATTGGGCCAAATCAGGTTGTACATGATCCTATGTGATAGGGAAAAATGTATGTGTCATGGGAAAAGTACAACCCTTCTGAGTGACACAGGGGGAAAAACCCCTGAAGATTTTTGGTAACACCAAGCCAGTAATATAATTTAATTGTATCATAACCATTTATATTCCTTTGAGGGACACTGGGAATTTGCGAAGGACATTTCATTTAAACACTTCCGTGTGGTGAGGTTTTCTACTGTAGAGCTCAAAACACCAGGGGAAAGAAAATAAAAATACATCATTTCACTGCATTTATTTGTACCCATACTAAACCACAGTATGGGATTTCTGTGCTATAAGCATTTAAAAGGTGAATTTGGTTCTATGAACTGATCTGTACTGATCAGTTTTTGAAAGAAGTCATTTTTCTGCTCATTTTTCTGCTCTTTTCTAATACACACATATACAGTTCTTCCCTTAATGCAGGGATTGGCCATTTGTCCTTTCCTTTTCCCCTGTATACGTCACTTGACACATCAGAACAGATGTGCCTTTAACACATTTGTTTGTAAATCAAAATATGTTTTAACTGCAGTGGGGCGGTCTTTATTACACTGTTAGGAATAATTTCAGAGGAAAAAAAAAACATATTTTAGGGCTTCCCTGGTGGTGCAGTGGCTGGGAGTCCGCCTGCCGATGCAGGGGACACAGGTTCGTGCCCCGGTCCGGGAAGATCCCACATGCCACGGAGCGGCTGGGCCCGTGAGCCATGGCCACTGAGCCTGCGCGTCCGGAGCCTGTGCTCTGCAACGGGAGAGGCCACAACAGTGAGAGCCCCGCGTACCACAAAAAAAAAAAAAAAAAAGAAACAAAAATCTTTTAGGAGGTGAATAATTAAACTGTTGTAAATCTTGTCACATAAATAGAAGTTCATACGCTAAGTGTGCATAGTATTAAATATCCCACAAAATGTAGTAAATTGTGGCATGCTCTACACATATGGCAGGTGTTCCCAGTTTGGCCAACTAGCCCTTGCTTTCCAGAAAGACGTCCCAGAAGTCCTCAAAGATTCCAAAGATCTGAGCTCCTCCACCAGGATTCAGGTGACAGCCCCACGTGCCTTTGCTGACATCCTGATTTCCACTCTGAAAATGACCTGGTCCTGAGTCTAGTTACATCGAAAAACAGAGGTGGGAAGGTATCAGGAAACAATAAACTTGTTCTTGAGTCTCCAGGAAGATACTTCCTCCCAAAGAATCAGGGAAGAAATCTTGAGTGGCAGGAAGGCAAGATGCCAGAAGAGGAAAAGGACAACAAAGCATAATTAAAGTGTCGTGACCTTAGCCTGTGGTTAGACATTAGACTTATCAGTGAGTGCCTGGAAGGAATATTAATTTGGATTTCTATTCCTGCATTTACCTCCTTTAAAAAAGAAAAAAAAATGTAGGACTTAGTGACTGACTGGGGAGTGAGAGGGAAAAGAAAATCAGGAGGATATAGGGTTCCTGATGTGGATGACCAGTGGGTGATGGGCTCTTCGCTGTGCTCAGGGTGGACACTTCTATAAATTCAGTGCTGGGATAAATGCAGAACGTGTCTGTCTGCACGGGTAAAAGTGTTATAAAGAACGGCAGTACTATGGCTTTATATTTATATAATGCTTTGTAGTTCTCCAAGTATTTTCAAAAACACTATCTCTTCTGATACTCAGAGCAACCCAATAAAATATGTAGGTTAGTTATCAATAGCCTTGTTTTAGAGATAAGAAAACTGAGGCTGCAAAAGCGTAAATGATTTTCCAAAGGTCAAGGGGGAAATAGGTGGCAGGGTGGAGCTTGAACTTTAGTTGGCTGACTCTAAATCTTTAGGCCACTGAATTTAGTATTTATTATTTTTCATAACTTTATGAGTGTTAGTTAGTTGCTGGTTTGAAATTAGAGTATAAAGTCTCTGAAGCAGAGGAATCATAGCATATATTTAGTTCTGGAGTTTCTTGATCTTAGCACTATTGATCTTTTGAGCCGGAAGTTGTCCTATGCATTGTAGGGTGTTTAGTAGCATCCCTGGCCTCTATCCACTAGACCGCTAAAGGCCAAGTAGCCTTCTCCAAGTGGTGACAGGTAAATAGGCAATCAGTCATTGCCAAATATTCCCTGAAGGGCAAATCACCTCTGGTTGAAAATCAGTGATTTAGTCATTTCACAATCCTGGGCACTAAAGAGAAGCCCAGTAAATTCCTGGTGATTGATTGAAAGTTAATGTGCATTCTGAAATGTTTTTAATAGACAACAATCAAACAGGGAAGTTAAAATGGAGAGTAAAGTCAAGGCCATTGCCTTTTTAGAGTTTGGAATGGTGCCTAACAAATCAGGAAGGCTGTGATGGTGACTGTCGTTGTGCCGATTAGCAGACTTAGTTTTATAAGGATCAGTTTGGGAACAGAAGAGGGACAGTGTTTCTCTCAAAGGTAGGCATGTGCACAGCCCTGCATCTCCCTGCACACAGCCACAGTGACTCTTGAGTAGAGGACGCACTCATGTGTATTTCATTTGTTTAGAAATCCCAGCCACCATGGAAGAGCTCATTAATGGGCTGTGAGTAGAAGGAACCCAGGACTTGAGCACCTTGGGAGTGGAGTCTATTTCTAACCCCACTACTGATCGAGTAGTAAGACCTTTGGCAGGTCAATGCCCGGCTCTGAACTCAGAGTCCTCATTCATAAAACGAGGAGGTTGGAATGTATTATCTTGCAGGTACCTTCCAACTTGAACATTTATTTATGATTCTATGATGCAGGTCCTCAGTCCTCTATTTGCAAGCGTAGATATTGCATGTGTTCCTGAATTCAAATTCTTCCCATTCTTTCAAAAATAGTAAAGTGCATAAGCTAGTTTTTATAATGCTTCCAGTGAGGGCTGAGGCAACACTACCAAATTAAACACATTAGTGTTTCTCCAGGAAAATGTATGGCTGTTCACACTCAGTGAAATCAATTAAGGTAATTAACAGCCTTTCATCAGTTCAGGGAAGATTTTGTTGCCAAACGAGTTTGCCACAAACACAAACAAACAAAAACCCTTTTGGTATTCAGACCACTTTAAACTTCAGAATTGTGGATATGCTATCGTGTAAGTGTACTCAATTCTGATTATTGATATTTCACTAATAAATCATGCTATAGGTAAGTAAAGTCTGCTAAATAAGTCTAGGTATACTTTTTTTTAACCCTTTGAGAGGTATAGTTTCATTAAAAAATAGGTCTTTTCTTAATATTTATTTTTTGGGTTCCCCAATTTCAAAGTTAACACAATAGGCATTTTTTTCAGGCCTCGACTTTTATTCTACTATTTCATTATGATGCAAAAAATTATTATCCCAGGTAATGTGTATGGGAAAAGTACGAATGAAAATGAAAATGAAATGAATTCCTTCTTTAGCTTAATGTAAAAGCATATAATAAATTTCATGAAAATAGTAACTGAATGAAAACTTATCAAAATAAATGTAACAAAATTAACAAATAAAATATTAGTTTGTTTGTTTCATGTTATGTTCATTAGGGTCAAGTTAACCTGCAGTTTGGCAAAATGAAAAGGGAACAAGATTCAGTAAATATCGTTCCCGGGGCAGTAATACCAGAAACCTCGGGTCGTTCCCGGCTGGGACGGACGTCAGGCTCTCAGGTCGGACATGAGTCTCACTCCTACGGGGTCTCCGTTTTCCAAATGACTATTAATAGTGCTGCCAACCATGGCACCTTCCTTCACTCACGCAGCCCTTTCTGTCACATATTAATAATACTCCACAACAGAAAAAAACCTCTGAACTAAATATCTTAAAAAGTCTTTACCGAATAGAACATGGGTGCTCATGGTACTGAAGGGGAGAGTAAGGGAGGTCGTGAGCCAGTCGTGGGACCTTTCCATCAGGAGCCAGGAGCAGCATACCATTGTCTCGCACTTTCTGTGAGCAGCCAAGTGTGAAGCTGAAGCTTTACATATTTCAAGCCGTAGAGAAATGAGAGAGAGAAAGTGCTGGGGAAAGGACAGAGGGAAGGAGGGAAAGAGGGAGGGAAGAGTTTGTGACATGGTGTCGGTTACAGAAAATTTCCGTGAAACATCCACCAGTTCAGTTGCCCATTTCATCTCATTCATGGCTCTGCTGCTGATAAAGGTCAGTCACTGTGCTAGGGGTGGGGACTACAGTGATGAACGAGACACTTGAAACTTAAAGCTTAGTGATATAAACAGGCAGTAAACAGGTTAGGAAAAATATAATTTCAGATAAATGCTGCGCAGGAAAACAATCGTGTAATCAAATGACACGCCACTCGTACGGGAGGCTTCCGATGGGGTTGTCGGTGAAGGTCTTTTCTAGGAGGTGAGAGGTAGACTGAATCCTGAAGGAGGAGAATAAGTCAGCCCCAGGAGGCACTCCCAGTGCCAAAGCCAGAGACAGGAAAGGGCTCGGAAGAGAAAGGAGGCCCGGGGAAGAAGCGGGAGAAGAGGCAGGCTCCAGGGCTGCAGGGCCAGTAAGTCAGGGTGAGGAGGCCGAGATTTAGGCAGGGACAATGAGAAGGTCCTGACGGGCTGCAGCAAAGGAGAGATGGGCTGGTTGATATTTTAAAATGAGCAGGTCAGCTGCTTTGTGGAAAAATGGATTGGAAAGGGGCCAAAGTCAGAGCACTAGTCTGAAGGCTGATGCGGACGAGGATATTGCAATTTGAGAACGTTCTAATACGCTAAGACAAAGGGCTAGTTAATGAGAGAATGAGATATCACCTTTTCATATCATTGTCCTCCAAGCCTATAATTTTTATAAGCTTTATGTGTATCTTTTTATATTGTCAAATTGCAACCTCTGTATGATTAAAATACATATTTACTTCTTGGTGTGGATGCTTTTTTATAATCCAAATATAGACAAGACTTGCACAAAGACCATATTGTTAAAGACCTAAGCATTCACACTGTCATCAGATGAACAATTCCTCTTTAACTTGTTCACCTCCTGTAGGATATTAAAGACTTAAATATTTTTTCATTTCAACCCTTATCTTCCTAGATTGAAAAATATCTGTCTCATATATATGCCCCTTTATTATTGTATCTATTTTCAGTCCTCCTGCCTATCTTTTTTTTCCAAGTTGACTAGTGGATTTTCTTGAGGTGTGGAATTAGCACTGCATCTGAAAAACCGAACATGAATCCTATGATTTATTTTGTTTCTTTCAGAACAAATTTTTACCTTGTTTTGGAATTTGTATTATACTTCACTGGGTCAGCAGTTTGTTTCAGCTCAGAACCATGAAAGGTGAGGAGGACATCTGTTGGTGTGTGTGTGTGTGTGTGTGTGTGCGCTGTCTTTAACGGATCCTATTGTTAAACTTCTTAATCAGGATTTCATATGTTGATGTCAACTTTAGTCATCCTGTTAAGACTCAGCTTTGGGCTCATACTTATAATGACTTGCTGTTGAGTTGTTTTTAGTGACGGCTTTTGTTTGCTACACACCTCATTGGCTTGCTTACCAACACCAGTTAGATGTGGTTCCCTCTTTCATATTCAAACCAGAACACATTTGGGTATTCCTGAGACTTTATAGAGCATGTATTGTTTGTTATATGAACCTAACCTACCTTGTTGTTTTCTCATATTAAGAAATGTAAATCTACTTTGCTTTAGTGGAGCTATTTTGGTAATGTTTAAGCAATTCTGGTTCTGTTTAGGGAGTGAATTCAAGGTTTCCATCACTTGATTTGGGCTTTGCTAATTTGGTACCAGTAAAACAACCATTTTGATTTATCTAAATAAAACATTGCTTCCCCTCCCCTCAACCAAAAGACTGTGCTTTCATGGTTGTCTGAGTAGTCTCAGTGCTCTCACTGGTGAAATGAGGTTAAAGAAGGGATTTAATTAGTTATATGTTGGTGTGTAACAAATTTCCAAACCTAGCAACTTATAACAACAAGAAATATTTACTATCTCACAGTTTCTATAGGTCAGGAATTCAGGAGCAACTTAGCTGGTTGGCTCTGGCTCAGGATGTCTCATGAAGTTCCAATGTCTGCCAGGGCTGCAGTCACCTGAAAGCATGAAGCTAAAAGATCTGCTTCCAAATGTTCACAAATTGAATTTGGCTCTTGGCAGGAGGCCTCAGTTTTTCATAGGGCTGCTTGAGTGTCCTCCTGACATGGTAGCTGGTTTCCCCCAGAGGTAGGAACCCAAAAGAGAATAAGGCAGAAACCAAAATATCTTTTATGACTCAGCCTTGGAAGTCATATTCCATCATTTCTGCAACTTCCTATTGGTTACCTAGGTCAGCTCTATTCAGTGTACACCCAGGCATGAGTACCAGGAGGTGAGAGTCATCGTGGGCCATCTTGGAGACCCCTACCATAGAACATAAACTAGAACAGGGAGAGGCATACAGGGGAGGAGGAGGCCATGGAACCAGACACACGCCATGACAAGGAGACCAACTGTTGTTCTTTTGGGGAAGTCCCACTGGATAGATGCAGAATCTGGAAGGTGTGGCAGCAGATGCCACTTCTAGAATGTAGAGAGCTGCGCAGTGTTACACTTGTGTGGCTCAGGCATCAAAACGTGGCATCGATTCATGTCAGAGCAGGAGGTATTCTGATTCAGATGGGCACTAAGCAGCATCTGGGAAAATATTTATTGTTCACTTATATATTAAATATTTACTGAAGAACTATGGGCACTGGTCACTAAGGATACAATAGAAAGATTGACTCCCTGACATCATGAAGCTTTGAATTCAGGAGGGACTGTGTGTAAGTGAAAAGGTCACCATAATGCGATGAGGTCTGTGATAGGAGAAGCACAGGATGGTGGGGATTTCATAAGAGGAACATTTGACCATAATTTGAAAGGTCAAGAGAGGTGAAAAGAAGAAGTGACATTGGAACCAAAGCTTGAAAAGGAGTTGGAGGTGAAAGACAGGAAAGCAGAGAGTATTCTAGACTATGAGAACAGCACAGGGGGCGGAGAGGACCCTGGAGCAAGAAAGAACAAGTCCCGTAAAGCAGATAAAATGTGTCTGGAGCTATGCATGTAACCCTGAGAAGCAAGAGTGAGAAGGGAGTGGCGATCCAGTGCAGGGTTTCAGATGGGGTGACAGGGCAGAACCACAGCCTTGGGAGGGAGGGAAGCTCAAGGGGAGGGAAAGGAAGGTCCAGCCCTGGAGGCACAGGGATTCTCTGAAGTCTTCCAGACAGGAACTGTGAGGCTGGAACCGACATGGGCGGGAGGTCAAACCAACTCAGGCAGCATCGAAGGTAGGAGATCTCTAAGCATCTAAGCATCTAAGATGGGAGGTCTGATTGTTCATATCAGAAGCCATCACCTCCATGAAAGTGCTGGGATAGGGAGGACCAGGAGAGGCAGGGAGTGACCCTGAGAGGATGAGGCAGTAGATGTGCACAGGCGTCCTCAGGCAATAGTGTCCAGAGGATAATGCAGAAGTGAAGATGAGGCAAATAAGGGTCAGGAGCTAAACCCACAAACTCTGGACAAACATCCCTTCATGCAGAGCCCTAAACTTCTTGCCAGGAGAAGAGTAGCTTCTCAGAAACCCTCCCCAGACTAGACAAGATGAGTAAGGGGAAACTAGTCTGCTTGAAATTAATGTCACAAGAACATAGCAGAAATGTAGCTATCCCTGGAGCCTAACATTAGAGCAGACCTGCCGTAGTCAGACTGGGTCCTGTTGCCTCCATTAAATCAGAGATCTTCAGGATTACATTGGGAGATTGCATGGGCTGAGCTTCCAAAAAGGGCTCCTCAGTGGTCCTGATGGTGGAGAAAATAAGTAGGACCCAACATCCAACGGTTCTTGACCCATGGAAAATGTGAGGCTCTGCATTATTTCATACCGTGGTTCTTAAACTTTAGTCTGCATTAGAATAACGTGAAATTCTTGTGAAAGGCAGATTTCTAGGGACCACCTCCAGGTACTCCAATTCAGCTGATCAGCAGTGGAGTGCAGAAATCTGTGTTTTAAGAAGACTTGCTGGGCAACATTGATGGACCTAGAGATTGTCACACTGAGTGAAGCAAGTCAGTCGCAGAAAGACAAATATCATATGATATCGCTTACATGTGGAATCTAAAAAAAGGGGTACAACTGAACTTATTTACAAAACAGAAATAGAGTCATGGATGTAGGAAAATAAACTTATGGTTGCCAGGTGATAAGAGGGGGAGGGATAAACTGCGAAATTGCAATTGATGTTATACACACTACTATATATAAAATAGACAACAAATAAGAACCTGCTGTACAGCACAGGGAACTCTACTCAATATTCTGTAATGGCCTAGATGGGAAAAGAATCTAAAAATGAGTGGATATATGTATAACTGATTCACTTTTCTGTACACCTGAAAGTAACACAACATTGTAAATCAACTATATTCCAATAAAAATTAAAAAAAGAAAAAAGACTTGCGGATAATTCTAGGCCAAGAAGGTGGCAGGTCACACTTTGAAAACAATTATTTGGAACTTACAATTTAGCCTAGTGGGTAAGAGTGTGGGCTCTGTGTAAATATTAATGCCCAGCTCTGTCACTTCCCACAGTCTCCCAGAAGGTCAATCTATGCCTCGCTTTTCTCAGCTGTAAAAGGAGGTGATGATACTCACCTGACTGTGAGGTGGCAGAGGTTGGACAAGTTAGGAAATGTAAAGTACAGTGCCTGGCACAGTTTGAATACTTAATGTTAGCAATTAACTGCAAACTCATGCAAATAGTGCTTGAAAAAATGTTACATGTGAAATTCCAAGCCTCATGGATTTTTTTCTGGGCTAAAGATTTATGGTAGAAGAAAAAAGAATAAACTTTACATCAAAATTCATTTCTGTCTCAGCTGATCTGCCACATACTTTATTTCTTTCTGCCTATCCTGAAACTCTTAAACTCAGTATAATTATTTGACAATGTTTAAAATGGGAAGAAGTTAGAAACAATATTGGAAACACTGATTAAATGGTATAAAGATGATGATTGTCATTTGTGTGACATGCTTCTTGCCTGTCTGCATTCAAAGGGTGGTGTGCGTGATGAGCTCTGATTGGGCCCCCTCTGTCCACCCTACTACCCATCATGCTGGTCAGTGGGTGATACCAAGCCCTCGCCAAACTCGCTCTGCACTGATACTTAGATAGTCAGACATGATAACTCGGCCCTGACCTCTGATTCGCTACGAGGAAGACAAGATTGATGACAACTCCCACCTCTGTAATTCTCAGCCATTCCCTCTGTAGGGATAGAAGGCAAGTCATATTGTCCCCATTTTTATGAATGAGGAATCTGGAGCCCAAAACGTATATGTGGCTAATAAGAAAGAAAATCAGTATTCAAACCCAGGCCTTCAAATGCAGTCTAGTCTTTAAAATATATATATATATTTAACAAAATATTCTTTATATATATAAGATATATACATATCTTACTATGCTGTTCTTCTATATAATAAAAAGAGTGACCATTAAAAATAACATTCTACCTACCATTGAAAATAACATTCTCGGGCTTCCCTGGTGGCACAGTGGTTGAGAATCTGCCTGCCAATGAAGGGGACACGGGTTCGAGCCCTGGTCTGGGAAGATCCCACATGCCGCGGAGCAACTAGGTCCATGAGCCACAATTACTGAGCCTGGGCGTCGGGAGCCTGTGCTCTGCAACAAGAGAGGCTGCGATAGCGAGAGGCCCGCGCACCGCGATGAAGGGTGGCCCCCACTTGCCGCAACTAGAGAAAGCCCTCACACAGAAACGAAGACCCAACACAGCCATAAATAAATAAATTAAATTAAATTAAAAAAAATAACATTCTCCCTAGGACTCAAAAGAGAGAGAGAGAGAGAAGGAAAGCAATATACTAATCGTGCCCATGAGGAACAGTAAACTAGTGATATCACAGTCTAAATGTGTAGTTACCCTCATTTGAGGGACCTCAAGTATGACACCTTTGTATGACACATGTAAGAACTATACATATAAAACCTGTACATGTAAAATGATTTTGAGCTATACAGATATGCAGACATAAACGTCATGGCAGTTGTTGAAATAAGAGTAATATGATACCAGGGGTGTTATTTGATGGTTGTATGGAGATTCTGATAAAGGGTATTTTCACACCTGCTTTTGAGAATATGTAGCAGAACCATATTCAGTACTATTTATTGCGCACCTACTCTGTACTAGGAATTTTAAAGAGGTGATCTCATGTAGTCTGAAAACAACCAGAAGAGCTGGGAGTTGGCGTCCACATTTAGCAGAAGAGTAGCTGAGACTCAGAGTAGTTCGTCCAGTGGGCTGGGACTTGGAATGATGGAGAGAGTTGCTATTTGAAGTCTGGTCTGTCTGACTCCAGTCCACAGGGTCTTGCTCCTACACCAGCTGCTGCAAATTAACGGAACCTAAAGAATTCTCCTTTCTTTCTCTTCTAATTCCTTGATGCTGAGTCTGCTAAAAACCCATTCTCGTTAATTGACGTTTCTCCCAAATCTGCTTCTCCTCATGTGTTTTCTCTCTGTGACTCCCCCGAAATTCATCCCAATTAGTCAGGCTTGAAGCCTTTCTTTCATTCATCCCCCATCCAATCTGTGGACCAGTTCTGGCAGTTCTAATCCTGTCTTCATTTTCACACCACTCCCCTATCTCTGCCCGGCAGAAACCACCTACTGTAATGCCTCACTACTTCTAGCTTACTAGATGGAAATAACCCCTAAAATGGTCCCTGATGATCCCTGCTTGCTGATATTTACGCTTTTGAGTAAACTCCTCTCCTTGCGTGTGGCCTGGGCTTGGCAACTTGCTTTGTATGAATAGAATAAGGCACCATAAGTAGAATATGGCACATGTGGTGGGAAATCACTTCTGAGACTAGACTACAAAAAGATTGGTTTCCATCTTGCTTGCCCTTTCTTGCTCTCTGCCACACTGACTTTGATGGACGCTGGCTGCCATGCTATGAGCTGCCCCTTGGAAAGGCTCACAGTGGCAAGGAAGTGAGGGAGACCTCTGACCTATGGCATCAAGGAACTGAGGTTCCCAGTCCAAAAGCCTATGAAGAGTTGAATCCTGCCTATAACTAGACCCAGATTTCTGACTTACAGAAACTATAAGAAAATGAATGTTTGCTGTCTTAAGCTGCTGAATTTTGGGATAATTTATCATGCAGCAATAGATAACTAGTATATTTCCTAATGGGTATTCCCAAATCCAGGAACAGCACTGTTCATTTTTCTGCTGCCAAATTAAACTTTTAGAAATACAGTTCTGGTTCCATCATTCCCATGTTCAAAACTTTTCAATGAATCTTCATTTGCCTCTAGAAAATATCTAAGTCTCTCAGCTTGGCAATGATGATGCTTTATCACCAAGTCCCAGAACACCAGTTAATAATTAATTAGGGATTAGTTGAGTGCAATAGTGTATAATTCAGATATCACCTGAGGCTGCTCTGTCCCTTAAAAGCTAAAGAAGATTGACTCAAACCACTGCTACACATTTTTGTGGAAGATCCAACATCCTTCCCAAGATTCCTACCAATTCCTGGTGGGTTTATGTTCTCACACTCACCTCTGGCTTCATTTTGCTTCTGCTGAATTAACTCAGGGTATGGATTACCTCTCCATCCCACACCTGTTACTGTTCCACATCATGTCCACCCAGATGTGGAACTCCATCCCTTCCCTTGACACACACACACACACACACACACACACACACACACCACACATAAGCACTTCATACAACACTGTTGTGTGAAACAGACTTAACCAAATTTCGAGAATTTGCCTCACAGCTCAAATAACTTAAGTTGAATACTAGACATCACTATTAAAATATTTTTGGGAGGAAGGCAGAAGATAAAATATAAATTACTTTTGGTTTGTATTTTCACAAATACTGGAAAGAAGCACTAGAAAGTAAAAAGGCAGTTACCTGGTGGGGATGGTAGGGGTGAGGGGGAGGGTGTCATGGGGTGAATGGGACAGAAGCTGAACCAAGACATTTCACTGTGTCCTCGGTGCTATTTGGATTTATGAATTATGTAAATGGTTTTATTTTTCAGGCAATTAAAATTTAAAAATTAAATTAAGAAATCATTTAGATGCCCTCCACTGGGAATTTCTCAGCAGCTGGACTCTGAATGGCCCTCTCTCCTCCCATTTCTTCTCCTTTCACATGCCCTCCAGGGTTGAGTCCTTTATGGCTCTAATCTAGATTTTTCTCACTCTTAATTCAACCAAACACTCTTTTGTTCCTACTCTCCAGTTCAGCTCCAGGCCCGCTTTTCCACATTAAAAAACTCATAAAAGTGCTCATATGAGCAGAGTACAAAGGGAGACCTAGGGGCGGTACTTTTAAATGCAATTCCTATCCCACCCTTCCATTAGGATACAGAGTAAGTGAGGGGAGTGGGAAGGAGTTATCATTGGGAATCTTGATATCACAGAGAAATTGGAAGGGAGGAAACCCTAATAGATGAGGCTTTTGAAAGGATATCAAGGGCAAATTGTGCTTAGTAAACAACTTTGCTTGGGACCAAGCTGACTGTATTCTCTAGCCTTCTCATGGCATCTTTGTGGGGCATGTGTGTCCTGGATAAGTGAATAAAACTTAAATTGTCTCTGATGAAATAAGTTGTCTAAGTGACTTCCAATTCTATAGTGTAACTTTAAAACATCAGAATTTTTTAAAATTGAGCAAAAAATTGAACTGGCACTTCATGAAAGAGGATATGTAAAGGGCAAATAAACATATGAAAAGGTGCTAAATTTCATTAGTCATCAGGGAAATGCTGATTAAAACCATAACGAGACACTCTACACACTTATCAGAATGGCTAAAATGTAGTGTTGATAACATAAAGTGTTGACAAGGTTGTAGAGACTAGAGACTAGTGGAAGTGTAGATTGTAGAACCACTTTGGAAAACTGGCAGCATCTATTGAAGCTGAACTTCTGCATCACATGACAACCTTCAACCCAGCTATTTCACTCTTAGGTATATTCCAAACAGATATGTGTACATATGTCCCCAAACCTGAAACTTCTCAAAATGTCCATCAGTAGTAGAATAGATACATTGTAGATAATTCATACAATAGAATATTATATGATAACAGGAATGAATAAACATAATATTAAGCACAAGAAGCCATACACAAAGGAGCACATACTCTATGATTCCATTTCCATGAAGTTGAAAAGCAGCAAAGCTAATCTAAGATTTGTGAAATCAAGATAGTGGTTGCTTTATGGTAGTAGATTGTGACTGGGAAGAGGAGTAAAAGGAGACTTCTAGAATCTTTGTTGTGGTAAGTTTCTTGATCTGGGTACAGTTTTCACACTGAAGATTTTATCAAACTGTACCCTTACGATTTATGTATTTTATCCATACATGTGTTAAATAAACAGTAAGTCCTACCCAATAAAGAGTTTTTTAAAGACCTTATGAGCAAGCTTAGTTTTTGTATTATTTATCCATAGTTTTAGAACTACTCATCCCAACTGAAAATTCCACAGAGACAGAGATTTTTGTTTGTTTTGTGCATAAATATTTATTGAATAAATTAATGAAGGAATTAAGCTCAGGTATGGATACCAAGAGATAACCAATGACTGTCTTTAGGTATTAAGAATATATTCCATCTAAAAAATACAACAAATTAGTGAATATAACAACAGCAAAAAGAAGCAGACTCACAGATATAGAGGACAAACTAATAGTTACCAGTGGAGGGGGAGGGGCAGGAGAGGGGTGTGGGAGTGGGAGGCACACACTATTGGGTGAAAGATAAGCTACAAGGATGTATTGTACAACAGGGGGAATATAGTCAGTATTTTGTAACAACTGTAAATGGAGTGTAACCTTTAAAAATTGTATAAAAATTAAAAAAAATTAAGAACTTAAAAAACAGTACATAAATAAAAACAAAACAACTGGTTGTAAATAAAGGCTTTATCATCCTGAAAAAAAAGAAGGATTCTAGTCTAGATATTTGAAATTTTAGGTATTAAGAAATCACCTGGACACAGTGATGAACTTTTCATAATATGTGGAATACCTGGGGAGGCAGAAGAGCTTAACACTGAAAAGCATATGGTTAGGGAGTTAATTCAAATCCCAGTCCTGCCACTCACTAGCTGTGTGACTTGTGAACCTCTCCCAGCCTCAGTGTCTTCATTAGATAAATGGAAATAATAACACTAACCACTCCACAGAGTTAATGGGAAGTGTAAGTCAGAGTATGTTTCTAAAACCAGCACATTGCCTGACCTATATTGGAAGTGTTCCGTAAATCTTTCCTGTTATTGCTTCCAGTCATAGAAAATTTATGTACAATTTCTATGTCATGGTGAAGATATTTAAACATTTTACCTTATGTCAAATTCAACTACATTTTTGTAAACAATTGAAACATTTAAGCCCTCAATTCCACTGATTATTTTTATTCTGCTCCTTAGCCAGCTGTGTGACCTCAGGAGGCCACTCCACCTTTCTGAAGCTCATTTGCCTCAGACATCAAATAAGCAAACAGAAACGAGCAATCCCAGATTAAAGGCCCTGGCAATGTTGACATTCTATGTATACATGTTTGGCTTCTATAACTTCCTAATTGTATCCCACCACATCCCCACACTTCTGCACACATTCCATGTGTTAATCAAAAAAACAGCTCACAGTTCCAAGGTTCTCTCATTCCCTGCCACCTGCATGCCTTTGCTTTTATCTCAACAGGCCCATGCACATTCAAAATGCCTCTTCCTTCAGCAAGCTCTCCTCGATTTCATCCTGTTGGATACCATCACCCTCTCCTCTGACATCTTGGGATACTTAAAGTATATGTCTCCTGTGACAACATCATTCTCTACCTTATATTTTAATTATTTGTTTACATGTTGTCTATTTCAGACTCTGAGTTCTTTTGAGAGAAAGATATTTGCATTGCTTAAATGTACTCTACCCATCAGAGATGTTTATCAAGAATTTGTTGAACTACTTAATTCATTTAAGAATGTTAATACTGTCAAGGCACAACTTATATCACAATATTCTAATATTAGAAATCTAATATTAGAATCTAATATTAAAACATCTGAATCAAGTGATCAAGAAGTCATCATTATTTTATAGTACAATTTGTTTCTGCATCAAGGTTTGTCATAAGACATCTAAATCAGTTGAGTCTGGTAATTACTATCCCATAGGCCTTTAATCTGGAGAGAAGGACCATAAATGTCTGTCTGAGAAAGTGTGTGTTCATTTCTGAGACTGAACGGCACTACCTTCCTAAGTAGGGCAGCAGGGAGACAGCAGAAGAGCTGACTCTGTTTGTCTCCTGTTGGTCTTCTTTCTCTCTCTGGCCTCCTGGGTGTAACTGATGCAAAAGAAAGGCTTTGCACAGTTATAGCTAAGCCAGGAGAACCAACCCCAGGGAGGGTTCAGTTAAGCTTCATTAGTTGCTAAATATCTTTTGCAGGTTGTTTCTAAATTAAGTTCTGTAGATTAGTGGCTTTCAGTCTTTCCATGCATGAAGCCGACTGTTCTTGCTCCTGTGAGTAATCCCTAAGGAAGTCAGAGCCGTGATGATCAATGTGGGCTTGAGAGCTAAACTCAAGACCAGAGGGGTTATCAGGGTAATAGGTATTTTTTTTTTAATGTCAGAATATAACATAATGATGTAGAATGCTAGCAGGTATTAAAACACAGGTATCTTTCAAACAAGAACCTTTACAAAACGATATACAAAGAAAAGACAGGCGTGTCTGTTGCATCTGCAGGGAAATGATGACATCTGGCAATCAAAGACCAGGGGTAATTGAGAACCTCCTTCCCTGTTTCTCTCAGATTTTCCTCTACCTGGAAAGATGTGTCAGACTTCTTGTTCCAGGGAGAGTTTCTATGGTTCACAGCAGAACTGTATCTTGCTTTGAATCATAGTTACATTGTCAAGGAAGAAGAAAGATACATACTCAGACATGTTTTGCTGAATTTGTTAAAAAGCATCTCAATTTTGAGTTCAGCGCTTACTGGAAAGCAATATGAAAATACGTATTCAAAGTTTTAAAATGTGCCTGTACTTTAACCAAGAAATTGCACTTCTGGAAATTTAACCTAAAGAAACAGTTAAAGATTTGCTCCAAATATATACTTCTAAGAATATTTGCATGAGAACTGTTTGTAAGAGTGAAGAGTCAGAAATAACCTCAATGTCCAACAATAGAGGATTGGTTACATCAATTATAGCCCAGCCATATGCTTGAGTATTATGCAACTCTTTAGAGGGATGTTATAGAAAAAGTATCATTGCAATTAAAAGATATTCACTATACATTCTTAACTTAAAAAATAATATGTAAGTTACACACTGTTAAAAAAAAAAACTCAACAGCTAAAATGTGTTCAATATTTACTATGTACTAGCATTTTGGTGCATCTTCATATTTAACTCTAAAACAGTTCTATGATGTAGATATTACTATTACCTTCATTTTACAAATGATGAGTGTTCTCAAGATCTTATGATAGTAAACAGCAGAGCCACAGGAAAGAAGAGTGAGAGAGAGAGAGAAAATTCAAAAGAGAGAGATAGATGAGGATACTACATTGAAAATGATCTGCTGTGAGATGTTAAAAGCTGATCTCTCTGATTGTATGGGATTGTGTGAATTTTGTTGTTTTCTTCTTTTTGTGCATATATTCTGTGATTTTTTTTCTCTAAGGGGCCTGAGCTGATTTCATAATTAGAATTGCTTAGTCTCTCAAGTGTCTTTTCTTCTCCTTGGTCCTTTTCAGGATGGCCTCACATTTACAGGAAGGAGCTCTGGCTCACGTGACCTCATGGTTGGGGGAATGGTGGGTAAGACATGAATCCATAGAGTCCTCTAGATCTTGCCACGCTCTGCTGCAGAGTGACTGGTCTCAGGTACTCCTTGGACCAGTGAACACTGAGGTGCAATGAGTCTTAGCTGACTTTTTGGATAAAGTCTTCCATTGCCAGTGACCACATGGTCTTTGGCCACTGGGATCCTCATTCTCAGTGACCTCTTCTTCCCAACCCCAGGCTCTACAGATCAATGATGTTCTAAGAACAACTGTGCTCCTATAAGTCAGCACCTGGGCACATCTGCACCCCATGAATAATCTGTGTAAACTGAAGTATTACCTCTTTTTTTATTGTGTTGAAAACAGATAACATGAGATCTACCCTCTTAGCAAAATTTTGAGTGTACTTAAACACAATGTTATATGGTAGATTGCTAAAACTTACTCATCTTGCATTACTGAAACTTTATATCCATTTCCCCCTCTCCCTAAGCCCTGGCAACCATCACTCTACTTTCTGCTTCTATAAGTTTGACTATTTTAGATAAGAGGTTTTATCTCTTAAGCTCACTCCTGCTGGTACCCTTCCACCATCTCTCCAAATCTTGTTGGAAGTGGTCCCAAGGTTGGCTTCTCTTAGAGCCTTGTAGTTTTCCTCCAGCACACTCAAGGATGTAGGACTCCTCTGGGTTGTTCTTTCTCTGTCACCCTCTGAAGGCTCCTTTCTTCCCCTTCAGTCCATCCCCATTAGAAGGAGGAAGTCTTTCCTCCCTTCTTCATTCTGTCAGGTCGGGACTTTCCTTAAAGCAATCTTTATGAACAAGTACAGCAAGCCTGGTTCTTGATATGCTAAAGGTGAGTATAAAGGAATTTTATAATTTTCTTTCTCCAAAATGCTTAGCTTTCAAAATTATCATTACAAAATCATATTTTGGATGCCAGAAGAGGCATATTAATTCTTTCTTTCTCTTGATATTCCTGCTGCTACAGAGGTAGCAAATGGATTCCTTTGGAGGATATAGGGGAGCTCGGTTCAGGAAAATTCAAACACATAATATTTGTATTTCCCTAGTACATTGCTATAGAAAAGATTGAAATTTGACATAAAGATTGTGTAATTAGGGAACAGGACAAATTATGAGGACTTTCAAAGTTATAGAAAAAAAATCTAAATTAGTGGAGGCTTAAGAAAAATGATCAGATATTTTGTCTCCCTATAAAGCTCTGGGGAAAATATTCTGAGAACATTCTCTGAGAATGCTAGGTAGTGGTGTACTCTGAATATGAGTTAGAACAGAAAGGCATATTTGGAAATGGCCACACAAAAGTACTAGTGAAATAAGTAGGATACTTTGAAACAAAAGTCCATGAAGCCAACTCAGAAGTAAGAGGAACTGAAAGAGATGACAGTGGAGAACCACATGTAACCACCTGTCACGAAAGCTGTCACGAAGAAGGAGTCTGAGCTTTGAGGTCACACAGAACACGAATTAAATGCAGCTTTGCTAGTTACTGATGATATGACAACTGGAAGTGACCAAACTTCTCCCTTACCATCAGTTACCTCATCTGAAAGATGGAGATGGTAATACCTAATTCAATGGGATGTACAGAGAATAAAAATTAGATAATGAGTAAATAAGAGTAAATAATGTATGTAAATTTCTCACAGCTGTGTGTGGCATAGAATAGATGTTCAGTAAACAGTGGCTAAACAAAACACATCATCATCATCACCATCACCATCACCATCATTAGAAAAGGTATCGTATGAAAAACTAGAAAAAGGCTCCCGGTCCAGGCCTAGAGGAAGCTGTTAGAGGTCATGACACAGATGATGAGTGAGAGCCACAAAAGAAAATGGGAGATAAACCAGACACTTAAGGAACTCTGAGGGAAGGTAAAAGGAGAATGGGGGTACATGTGGGATCCTTATGGATATGCAACCAGGCGTGGTAGTAAAATCAGACTCCATGCAGCTGCATTTAGAAAGGTCATCTTGCTTCCTCTGCTTTGAGCCACACAACTCTGAAGGAAGAGGGAAGACGCTGGGAGGAAGAAGAAGAGAAAAAATAGCATCCGCTATACTTAGATTTTCCCGCTTGCGGTAAGAGCCATGAATCCTATAAGCATCCTCCACAAAGGTAGCTTCAATATCCAGGCATAAAGCCCCTTCTGAGCACAGGATATGTTGCAGCCTGGGTGTTCTCATGCTGCTTCTGCACAGGGCCTGCTTTTCCCCTTCGTCATCTTCATTTCCTCATCTTCCTGCGCAAAGCAGTTTTAACTATTGAAAAGTCTTTACTAATTGCTATGGCTGGTGCTGTGCTGGGGACAAGGCTCCTGACACACGTGGGTGGGCACAATGGCTTACCAGTCGGGATGGGTGTTTCAAGGAAAGGAGAGATGCCACAGTGAGGCTTCCTCTGGGAAAGCCTTCCGTGTGGCACAGGATCTAGGCGAGGTGTTCAATACTTGCCCCCTATTTAAGCCTGTTACTTGTTGTTGTTTCACTGCGGTTCTCCGAGTCTGTGGAGCCTGTTTCTAGCCTACAGTGTGGCAGGCCCGGCCCCCGTGATGAGTGTGTGGGTGAATGGCTGCCTTCCTCTTTGTCTCTCTGTGCTCTCCTCTCCAGGAGCCCTACACAACTACACGACCGAAGAGCAGACGTGTCTGCAGGCTGCTTTGTTGTCTACTTCTGGGCAAGGCAGGACAGCTCTATGTGGGAACATTCTATCCTTGCGTGAGTAAAAGCTTGCTTACCTCTCCCAGCAGACCAACATATATGTCTGTTCCCACACCACAAACAGTTTCACAGCTGGGTGGCTCTAATGATAACAGAGACTTATTTTTGATCTACATTAATATTATTCTTTGCCTACAATCTCTTCTTAGAAGGATATTGTTAGGAAAGGGGGGCTGAATTATCTCATCTTCATCTATGCATTTCTGTATGTACAGAGGTTCAGGAAAAAGCAGTTTTGCACATTCAGAGAACTTGGAAATGAATGTCTGCATTATTTATACTATAAAAATGCTTTTCTCCCGTAATACGACTCCAGAAATCCTTTACTCAAATCATTTACTATGATATAAATATTGTGGCTAAAAGTACTAGCCTTTGGCTTATTCTATCCTCCAAGTCTCAAAAGTATCTCTTCATTTAATTAATGCCTCAGTCTCAAATCACATTTTTTAGCATACGAAAATACTGGCCAGGTTCAGATCCCCAAAGTCTTCTGAAGCTCAAACACAGCATTAAAATCCAAAGTCAGCTTAATTGATTAGCAATCGTTATTTGTTAAGGGCCTGCTAGTTTTGTTCCATTCCGCTCAGTTCAACAAATGGAATGTGCCTTGCCAGGCAGAGGGGAGACAAAGATGCCCTCAGACACCTGATGGTCTCCTGGGGACAACTGGAGCACAAACTCATCATTTCAACCCAATGCCTGAGTGATCTGGCTAGTCTTCCCACTGGTTGCTATGGGAACACAGAGAGGGAACAATTTAGCAGTCTGCAGTTTGGAGAGAGCTGGAGGAATTCTCCACCAGACCTAAGATGTGAAAGATGTGTAGAAATTGATCAGGCCAGGGGAGAGGATGGACACCTGCATTCCAGCAAAGGAATTTACCCCCTCATGTGACGTATGAGTGAGGAAATGACAGTAGATGGGATCAGAGAATTTTTAGGTTACCCATAAAACATTGCTAGAGTCAAGCATTTTGACCTACAGAAATGACAATTTCATATGGTTCCACCACCTACCAGAGGGAGGCAGTCACAGACAACTTTGTATTCATTCCAGGTTGAAGAATTTGCACTTTATCTTGCTTGGGGTGGGAAAGTAATGAAGAATTGTAACTAGATGAGTTTCACCCCTCATCTCCAGTTTCTCTCATTTTCTCCCTTCTGGTCACAGCCTAGAGGAGACACAGCAGAAGTCTCGACTAAGACCGAGGTACTAATGTAGAGGATCAATTAGAGCATGTAATCACAAGATGAAATCTGTCAGAGCTGGTGACTGATTTTCAGTGGAGAAGAAGAGAGAGAAGAAAGTCCTAGGTTTCTGCTTTGCTTCACTAGAGGGAATTTGGAGCCATTAACTCATAAAAAAAAAAAAGAGAGAAAGAAAGAGAGAGAGAAAAGGAGCAGGTTTGGGGTGAAAGCAATGAGCTTTGGTTACATTGATTATGAGGTGCTTGAGATAGTTCTCCAGAAGGAAATGGAATATAGGAGTCTAATCCAGGGAGGATTCTGAATTGGAATTGGAGATCTGGGAATCCTCAGATCATGGTGGGGGCAGGAGGTGGGGGTGGGGGGAGGGAGAGATACGGGAAGGCAGGGCATTCAGAGCATGAGAGAAGTTTACACTACAGAGAAGCATGCAGTTTTCAAGGGACTTTAGACATCTTGTGTTTTCTTTACATGTGTTTTGACTGAAGAGCAAAAATAATAGTCTTACTTGGAACTCCAACATATGAAAAAGAGTTGCTTTGGCTGAAATGGGGGTGAGAGCGGCAGAACCCCGCTTGCTCAGGCTCCCTACTCTTTTTTATTCCCTTAAGATGGTCCCAGAAATTTCTGAGGAACACTTGGAAAATGATTGGTCTGGACTAGTGGTCAAAAAACTACCTCCTGTGGGCCAAATCCTCCCACCTCCTGTTTTTATAGATAAAGTTATAACAGAACATAGCTACACATACTTGTTTTCTTATTGTCTGTCTGCATTCATGCTACAGCAGCAGAGTTGAGTTGTTACAGGGATTGTGTAGACTGCAGAGCTGGAAGTATTTACTATCTGGCCCTTTACAGAAGTTTGTCCACCCCTGATCTAGACTAAACCTTTATTTCACAAATGAGAAAGCTGAGGTGCAGAGAATTTAAATAACATCTGAAAAGCTGCCCAGGCTAGAACACAAGCCTTGGGATACAGCCCCTACTGTCCTTTAAAAAAAAAAAAAATTGAATTAGCAATCAACTTGCCAAAGAATGAACTGGATACATTGCCCACCCATAATAATTCTCGTAAGAACAGCAAATAGCTCTGAACTCCCTTTCACTCACTGTTGAACAAAGTATAGTTTTTAGCATTTCGTTGTTGTTATTATCCCTGAAATCAATTCCCTTTGTCCTATATTACTAGTTATTCTTCCTTAATTCAACGACCAACTTTATGTTAAAATGTGAAGTACTGTGTATCCTTTTTTCTACAGTAACATGGGATTAAAAATTAGTTTTCCAAGGTAGAGTCACTATGGTTGGTTCACAGAGGTGTGACACCTGCTGTTCCAGGTCGCATTACATTTATGCACCCTCCGTTCACCCCACTACGTGCCTGGGTCCCACCCGGCCCGCAGCTTTCACCCCTTCCCTCATCTCGATCCTTCCAGGCTCTGCCTATTAGTAGACACCGTGTCAAAACTAGGGCCGGAAACGAGCGAGGGAACAAGGCTGCAGAACCTTCAGAGCTGGAGACGTGAGGAGAGAGGGGCAGGTGAAGGATGCACAGGGACCTGCCATCTCACAGGTGCCGGCGCCGTGGTCCTGCCTCTGCACTCCTTCTCCTTCAGTCCACTCTCCCGCAAACGGCCGGAGGAGAGACCCAAGGCGAGAGGCGCACGCTGCAGAGTCTAAACGTAGTTCAGGCAGCGCCAGCTGGGAATGGAAACGTTTCCCGCAGTCCACCGCAAGGATTTGAACGGAGTCAGTTAGAGAGCTGGAGCTCTTCAAAGAGACCCGAATTTGGTCTTGGTTCATCTGCTGACAAAGCTATGTTGACAAACAGACTTCATTTTCTTCCATCTGTACCCTGAATTTCTAGAGCAATAAAGCGAATATAGAAGCATGAATAGTAACCATTTACTTGTCACGTTTCTTTTAAGGATGACAGGGGGGAAATGACCAGTCACAAGTGAAAAGGAAAGGGTTACTTTCGTAGATAGATAGACGCTAAGCTGTTTAAAAATCTCAGAATAAAATTCCCACTGTGTTTAGTTAAGACTTTGACAGATCACACGAAGTGGGGAAGAGAAATGTGAAGGAGGAGCATAGAATAAAGATTTTATGAGAAAATGAGGCATTTAGCTCTTTTTTTGTAAGTGTACCAACCCACTTAACATACCCAACTCCACTAGTTTTGTAAGTCATGAGTTCCATTTTATATCATTAGCCACGTGGGTTTCAGATATTGAATATAATAAAGAAAAGCACATGTAAAGTTAAATTCAGATCTTGAGGGTGGACATTATAGTACCATACATTTATTTATTAAATATTTATGTAGTTGCTTACTAGGTGCCAGGAACTGTTTTAAGAGCCTCAGAAATACTGACTCTTGAACAGTTACAGAGCTTATCTGAGAAAGAACTGAACACTCATGTATAAAAATTGGCACAGAGAAAAAAGGAAAACATCGCTAGAAGCAAGATTCAGGAAAAAATGGAAACTATGTTGTCAAGTGATACTTTCCTTTACTCTATTTTGTTTCTACAGTGCCCCTTCTCTCCTGAGCAAGCACCTTGTCGCTTCACTTAGAGTATTTCTGTGAGAAAAAGAGTCCCATGCCTAAAGGCTGCTCAGCTGGCAAGGGCACCTCATCTTCCTAAGGGGCACTCACATTAATGATAGGTCTTTCTTGCTGCTTGAAATTAAAAGAAAAAAATTGCAGGGGCTTCCCTGGTGGCGCAGTGGTTGGGAGTCCGCCTGCCGATGCAGGGGACACGGGTTCGTGCCCCGATCCCGGAAGATCCCACATGCCGCGGAGCGGCTGGGCCCGCGAGCCATGGCCGCGGAGCCTGTGTGTCCGGAGCCTGTGCTCCGCAACGGGAGAGGCCACAGCAGTGAGAGGCCCGCGTACAGAAAAAAAAAAAAAAAAAAGAAAAAAATTGCTGACATTTCTATAATGCTTTTTAGGTTATTTTATGTACATCATTACACAGCTTTAAATATGTAACGTGTATTTAAATTTACATTAAATTACATATTTAAATATGTAAATTATAATACCAAAATTTTTTATTTAATTACAATATTTGTACATTTCCCAATTACCAAGAACTTTCCATAGGTGTATAATAACCACTTCCTAAAACTGCAGTATCAAGTTTTCACTATTTTCCTTTCCTTTTTATTTCATCTGGAATGTGTCCTGTCCTTCCAGTTGGCTGTTCTATATCTTTACAAATCTCTGACTTAGGCATTTCCACTAGATCAATAACCTCATTCATGCAACTGTGATTCTGTGTGTTTCTTTTCCTCCTTCAATTTGTTCACACCTGACCAATCTGTATTCAAAGAATTCAGAGACCCTGCATCGTTGTCTTTCCTTCAGCCTTCTCCATCTTTTGGTCGGAGTATGCTGTAGGCCCTGAATGTTCACTGCCTGTAGCCAGCAGAGGGCTATGTGAGTTTTCCATGTATTTCTGCTGTCTGAGCCCCTCTATTTCCTGAGCTCATGCCTCATCCTCAAGTCCACTCCTTTCTAAGGCTCTTCTTTATATAGTATAAAGCAGTTGTTTGGATCTCCTTTTATCCATTCATCTGACAAATACTGTTTGTTGAGCTTATATTATGTGCCAGGCACAGGTGTGTTATCTCTATGTATCCAATGATGAACAATGCTTTCTCTGTTAGCAAAGCTCCTAGATTAACACACCCTTGCCCACACCTTTTTGCAGAACTGGAAATACTTGCTTTCTTTGTTGTCATCTCTTGCCTTAGAAATAAAAGTGTGCTATCCTCTGGTGGCCTACACGTGGGTCCACGAGCCACCAACTGTGCTCTACTATGTGCTCAAAATAAGATCCCCTCCATAGATCTCCCCACCACCCAGACAAACTTGGCCATTGGGAGAGAGATTTGGCACCAGGGACCACGTGACCAATTTCATCCTGTTTTCTGAAAACTTTTCTGATCCAGTCCCAAGATCTTTTTTCCACATTTGGATTTTGATTTCTGCATTTCTTCTGCTGCCTCATCCCCTCTCAATGGCATATCAAGATTCTCTTTAACCATCCTCCACTTGTATAATACATCTTGAATGGCCTGAAGCTCCTTTATTCCCTGGACTCTTAGCTTTGGGAAGCAGACGAGCACAGTGGTTAAGCACACAGTCATGCACCTGAACCCACACTTCACCACTTTCTAGCAGTGAGGCCTTGAGCAAGTTACCAACTTCTAGATTCCATTTTCCTCATATGTAGAGTGAGGACCGGACATCTGTATTAATTTTGTATTACCATGTACCAAATTACTGCAAACTTAGTGGCTTAGAACAGCACCCATTTATTAGCTCACAGTTTCTGTGGGCTAGAAGTCCAGGTACAGCTTAGCCCACTCCTCTGCTTAGGTCCTCACCGGGCTGAAGTCAGGGCATCAGCTGGGCTGTGTTTTCACCTGGAGACTTGACAGGGGAAGAATCTGTTTCCAAACTCCCTTGGTTTGTTGGACGAAGTCATTTCCTTGCAGCAGGAGGGCTGTGGACCCCAGCTTCTTACTGGCTGTTGGCTGAAGGCTGCCCTCAGTTCCAAGAGGTCAGTTCCTTGACTCACGGCTTCTCCAGCAAGGCCACTTACTTCTGTAAGCAGAAGGAGAGTCTCTAGCTCCAGTCTGCCAAACAGGAGTCTTAAATAATGTAACATAATCACGTGACATTCACCACATAATGTAACCTAATCAAAGGGGTGACATCCCATCACCTTTGCCATATTCTATTGTTTGAAGCAAGACACAGATTCAACCTGCACTCTAAAGATAATACTGGGCGTAGCAGAGACCACAGAGGCCATCTTAGAACTCTGCCTACCATCGCATGCCTCATAGGGCTACTTAAAGAGGAATATTAAATGAAACTGTGCATGTAAAACACAACACAGTGCCTGGTAGGTGCTAAACACTCAACAAGTAGCTATTATTACACTGCTTCTTTGTTGTACAGTTTAAAACCTACTGCCAGAAGGATGTCAACTTCTTAAGTTCTAACTGAGCACTGACTGCATCTTCCAATCACCATTTTACCTTCACAAGCTTGTCTCTTAAATATCTTTTCTGAGATCCTTATCTCTTCTTTCTGCACTGGCCACTTGATTGGTTCCCTCATCACCTGAGCACTAGGATGGATGAAGTTCATACCATCAGCATATTCTCAGGCACATCATGTCACGGATGATCTTAAGGAGAGAATTACATTTGTCTGATCAAGTTTTTTCTGTAGTCCTGAACAAAATAAATACCTTCCCATGCCCCTCCTTTGACACATATGTTGTTTCTCTGCTGCTTTCTTGTACCTCTGCATCACCAGTGCTGTGCCCTCTGCTGCTCTTGGCAGCTTTGCAGCAAGTTTACTTCAAAACCTCTTAGAACAGTGTTTAGAATATTAGCAGCTTCCAGTATCTAATTTCCTTTTGTTTAAATAAAATTGACTGTGCCTGTCCTTGTAAATATCATTGAGCTGGTCCTGTCTGTACCCAAAGTTTTCGTCATCCCATGGGATCCTAAGCCCTGTGTAAAAAGGGACCTAAAAGGGCTGGATGGTTGAAAGAGATGTTGTGGTTATTGTCTGAATCTGTTAGAAGCTGGTGTGAAAATGGCATGGGACAAAAATGGAGGGTCAGCTTTAAGGAGAGAAGAAAAAAGAAGAGGCCCTTAGGATGGGCCATAATATGTAGTAGCCAGACCACAATCAGAGATGGAAACCTACAGTCTGGTGCTCATGCTGAGATCAAGTGAACTGAGAGACCCAAAAGGGGATTAAAGCAAAGAAGGGAAGAACTCCAGTGTGCTTAAACATCACTGCACACAGACCCAGAGGTGGAAATGGTGGCTGGTCTGGCAGGTGGGCCAGAGGGAGAAAGTGTCATCACCATAGGAGATAATTTTTGCATGTTTAGCCTCAGCTGTATCTAGCTTGAAAATGACTGTCCTTGCCAGCTAGCACATTGGCATGTGTCACCCAATTTATTAGCAATTAATTCTGGCAAGTTTGATTCTAAAGTTCTGGGTCATCCCAGTGGGCCCTCTTGCCCTGCCTTTTCCTCTGCATTTTCCTCTGTAGACCATGGTTGACTCAGGCCAAATTCACGTGTCAACTATCGTGACACTGGCTGCTTCATTTTTTGGCTAGTAACTGAACCCCAACCTGCACTATTTCCCTCCTCTCTGTACTTTTCCTGCTTCCAAAGCCATCCTTAAATAGCCCCCCTTTCAAAAATCTAGCTATAGAAAAAACGTATGCACACACAAAAATATGAATTAAAATGTTAACATATATTAGTGCTTATCTCTGGGCAGCACATGTAGCAGATTTCTATGGCTGTTGTAATAAGTTACCAAACACAGAGTGGCTTAAAGCAACCCAAATTCGTTATCTTACACTTCTGTTATTCAGTAGTCCAAAATGAGCCTCACTGGACTAAAATCAAGATGTCAGAGGGCTGCATTCTTTTCTGGAGGCTTCAGAGGAGAATTCATTTCCTTGCCTTTTCCAGCAACTAGAGGCCGCCAGTGTCCATTGGCTTATGGCCCCTTCCTCTGTCTTCAAATACAGCACTGTTGGGCCGAGTCCTTCTCCTGCTGCCATCTCCCTGGTTCTGGCTTTTGACATCCTCTTCCAATTTTAAGAAACTTTGTGATTACATTGGGAAGAGTTTTGCTACCTTAAGGCCAGTGGATTAGCCAACTTAATTCCATCTGCAACTTTATTTCCCCTTTGCCATGTAACCTACCGTATTCACAGGTTACAGGATTGGGATGCAGACATCTGTGGGGGGCCATTATTCTGCCTATCATGGTGGGATTATACGTGATTTTGTTGTTGTTATTGTTTATTTTGCCTTACGTGTATTTTAAAATTTCTATGTAATAAGCATGGATTACTCATATAAATTTTAAAAAATCAACTCACAACATAATATAACTCTCTCATCCATAATTTTCTTTTCAATGTCCCTCTTGTAACACCGCCATCACCACTACCACTATTTATCTTAAGGGCAAAATAAGTCACTGCAATTTTCTACACCTGACTACTCTTTCCTGACCATTTGCTTCTTTTAACAGCTCTGTTATGTCCCCAAATTTGTCTTTGACTTGCTCTTCAGATTTTTATTATTTTTTCACTTCTGTGTTTGGAAGTAGGGGAAATATTTGTTTTTAGAATTTGCTCTACCAAAGAGTCACTACTGACTCTTTTACTTGAGAGAATTTTGACATGTTTTAAACTATCAGTCTCTGATATTTTGAAAAAATAATCATAATTCTCTCCATTGACCTTGCCTCTTATAATAATAGTTTATACAGCACTTATGATGTTCCAGGCACTGTTCTAAACACTTTATCTATATTAAGCTAACTCATTTACTGTACACAAAAATTTAATGAGATATCTGCTATCATTATAAACACTTTAAAGATGGAAATGAGGCATGGAGGAAAGGCACAGAGAGATTAAGTGACTTGCCTAAGGCCACATGGCTAATAAGAGATGGAGCTGATATTCAGACTCCAAAATACATCCTCTTAAGTATTTTGTTATGTTGCCTCTCATATTTTTATATCTTCTTGTTCCAACATTTTTCTTAATTTACAATAATTTTTTCCCCTCTCTTATTCCCTTTGTCCAAATTACCACTTTTTGAGAACCTGATTGCTTCTTTTAGCACAGCAGGATCAGAAAAAGAAAGTATAGCATCTCTCATAATCTCTATTCTTCTAAGCACATAAATGCCATGGGTCCTAATTATGATTACTCTTTTTTGGAAGAATATTCTTGTTTACTGCTGTGTTCTTCAATCCTCTATTTATGCAAATTGATCCTAAGTGTTTGATTTCTAGTCACCTTTTTGTTATTTCTGATCTCATTTGATTGCTTTCTGCACACAGTTAAGTCCTATTCTATCATAAACAGGACAAACACTATACTCCAAAGTCAAATTCACTTTTACATTTATTTTAGAGAAGAAGAAAGGAAGTTAAAGTATATCGATTGGCTCTTAGACCAGGAAAGAGGAAGTCCTTTTTCAAATGTCTTATTTAACCTTCACAATGAAGCTGTGAGGTAGATGGGCTCCATCCTTATTTTACAATTGAGGAGTGAGCTCTCAAGAGAATAATTACTCCTACCATAATTACTGATGGCTTGCTTTGATCCACCACTCTGTTTCCATACATTATCTTATTTAATTCTTAGAGCAAACAAACAAGATGGTATTACTTATCTCCATTTATAGATGAGGAAACTAAGGTTTAAGGAGGTAATAAAATCCCTAAGATCATACAGCAAGACTGGTTTATCTGACTTTAAAGACTATTTCCTTTTCTCTTTACCACACTGGGATCTTGGCTCCAACTTCTGTTGGAGAATCTGTTATTATGTTCTTTAATCCTTCTCTTTATGAATTTTTTGAAACTGGGGTAAATTCAAATGCCTACAGAATCAAAGAAGGTAACAAAAGGGAGCGAGACAAGCCATGTGTCAGAAACACAGTGGTTCAAGCTAAATGGAAGTGGCCACTGGTCCTAAACCTCGGAGTCCCAGGAGCGCATGTGCAGTAAAAGTGTGAGGCTGGGCCATGCACAGAATAAAGGTTCAGAAGTGCAGCATTCATGAGTGTTGGAGACTGGACGTCTGGGGGCTCAGGGGCCCATATTTCCGTGTGGGAACATCATCCCATGCTCCAAATCTTCAGATTTTTCAAGGCAAGACAGAAAGTTATACTTTTAAATTACAGTTCCTAATTTTTCAATGATGGCAGTTAATTCAACTTTTTCCTCTTGGGCCTCCAGTTTGGGAAAGTCTGCTCTGAATGATCTCATGCTCCACCTGGTTCACTTTAACTTTACTTTCCTCCCTCTTTGCCCATAATTTCATGGAATTTTTCCCCTTTATTTTCTATATAACTTTTTAAAGAAACATTTCATCTCTAACTTTTCATACTACCTTTATTCTTTCTTTCTTTCTTTCTTTCTTTCTTTCTTTCTTTCTTTCTTTCTTTCTTTCTTTATTTATTTATTTTTGGCTGCGTTGGGTCTTTGTTGCTGGGTGCCGGCTTTCTCTAGTTTCGGCAAGCGGGGGCTACTCTTCGTTGCGGAGCATGGGCTCTAGGTGCATGGGCTTCAGTAGTTGTGGCTTGCGGGCTCTAGAGCACGGGCTTCAGTAGTTGTGGCGCACAGGCTCAGTTGCTCTGGGGCATATGGGATCTTCCCGGACCAGGGCTCGAACCTGAGTCGCCTGCATTGGCAGGTGGATTCCCAGCCACTGCACCACCAGGGAAGCCCCATACTCCCTTTATTACACAAGGAGAAGACAACCATTTGGGAACCAAGGAGAGAGGCTTTGAACAGAAGCCCTCATGGCCTTCAGAAGGAACCAGCCCTGCTGTTACCTTAGTCTCATATTTCTAGCCTCCAGAACTGTGAGAAACACATTTCTGTTGTTTAAGCCGCTGTCTGGGTACTTTTTGTTACAGCCGCCTGAGAAGACTCATACACCATCCTTCACTCTGTTCAGCAGAGTGGCCCTGTGACAGCATGAGTCTGTTGGAGAGGGGATTCCTGCTCTACCCCTCTTGAGTTTTTGTGGTGGAACTAGTAACAAGAGTGTCGCAAGAAAGGTGAACAGGAGAAAAAGAAACAAATTTTAATTCATGAGCACCGAGTTCTCACAGAAATGGGACCTAAGAAGTGGCCAAAGTGGGAAGCTTTTATACCTTTTAGACAAAGAACTAATATATTTGTGAGGAATTGACAGGACCAAGAAATTTAGGTTTGGGGTACCCAGCTATAAAGAATCGAAACAGAGTTTGAGCTTGGGGTAGTAAATTCAAGAAGTAACAAGGCTCGTTTATACTGGCTTCTCGGCCGGAGTTCCCCACCTCTGGTGATAAGTATGTCCTTCTACCTCCGGGTATAGGGAGTGCACCTTTTCCTGGAGAGATTTATTTCCCGCTTTCAGGGACACAGAGGAGGATTAGAGTGTCCCTCTTGCATTGCCATTTCTAAAGTAACTTTAATTCAAAATGATCAATATGCCACTGTGGTGTATTTTGGAGCGGTCTGCCCTGGGCCACAAGAAGTCAAATTACCCTTGTTCTCTGTTAAAACTCCCCAGAGGGGAGGTTCTTTCACAGATCCACAGGGATCCACACTCCGTCCCACCTTCCCTGCATCTTCTCCTGCCATCCTCGCCTCACTCCTGCTCTGTTCCCACCCCCAAGGCAGTCTGCTGTCCATGGCCCCCCTCCCCATACTGCTGGGCCTTCTGCCCTGAGCACTCTTCCCAGGCTTTTCACCTGGCTCGAGTACAAGCTTTCCAGTGAGGTCATTTGGCTTAAATTTACAATCCCTCACGCCCTACTTTCTAACCCCCTTGCCTGCATTCTCATTCTCCGTAGCCCATAGTATTCTCCAACATAGGGCATTTTTCTTTTTCTTTTAATATTGTCTGTCACCCAGCTAGAATAAGTTCTACTGAGGGCAAGGAGTTTTGATTGTTTTAGTCACTCCTTTATCTACCGTGCCTGACCCATAATTGGTGCTCAATAAATAGTTCTTGAATGAATAAATGAATTCACGAATGAAGAAACTCTTTATACGAATTAGAATGCTTCCTTCTTCCTAAATGACATCTTTGGTGATATTATTAACTTCATCCTCCCCTTTCCACAGTTTACAGCACACTGTAATGTAAAACTTTTTCTGATAGTTTTACTGGTGCTCTTGGGTTGGCCAAAAAGTTCATTCGGGGTTTTCCAGATGTTACAGAAAAACCCAAATGAACTTTTTGGCCAATCCAATATTAACTTATCACACCAGATTTAACCACAGCATAATACCATTTAAAACCCCTAATCAGTTCTGAAAGAGGATGAGAAGTTTTTTTTTTCCCTGTCAATGGCTCTTTTTATTATCCCCTTTCCTTGATAAAATAAAGCTAATAAATATAAAACAAATCTAATTTCTTTGCTGTTCCAATGGGTGTGAGTTCCCCTCACACCCATTCACAAGATTTGTTCCAGCAATAAAATTCTATTCTTCCACACATCACTTCTTCCTTCACAGAATTTGAAGTGCTACAACCATTCCCTTGGTTTTTATCTCAATGGAATTAATAATCAAAGTACTCAGTGCTTTGCTGTGGCCAATGTACATTGTCTGCTTTCCTAGTAAATCCAGAGAGTCATGCTTTCTACATAAAAATGAAATTCCAAACAATACTAAAACCATTATACTTTAATAGGATGCTAAGGATAAGTAGTAATAGATTTCTTAATCTCCAAAGGTTGAACCATATTCTAAACTTGATGAGAGACAGTTAGAAATGCTGTATTTTAAAAAATACATCCTGGAAAAATTTCAGAAATGATTTTAAGCATCCAGCCTCTTCTGTTTCAAGATGTCCCCAAAAGCCCCTGATCTCATCCTGCCCCTTTTGAAGGACTTCTCTGACGGCTACTTTCCTCTCCATCATGTGTCTCACAAGAGTAAAAACTGTGCCTTCCTTAAAGTCTCTTCCACTGAGATTCTATGAATGTTACTCATGCTGGGTAAGGAACCGTCCACAAATTATTTAAGCTGTCATTGGTGTGAGAGTTGTTGTTGGAATATTTTTGGTCTTTAAGCAAATATATTTTTAAGCAACAATTCAGTTTTCTTTTTGGTTTCTAAAGGATTTTTAGGAATCAGGGTGATCAAGAGACTGTTCTACCAGTTGAAGCTTCCGACTTGATTTCCATGGCTTCCAAGAAGTATTTGCCAAGTGAGACCATGGTGGGAAACAGAAGAGATACATAACCTCAGCCCTAAAAATGCCTGCCTTCTGGCAGCGAAGATCAAACTAACTAGCATCTTTAAAACAGTGAGAGGTGGGCTTCCCTGGTGGCGCAGTGGTTGGGAATCTGCCTGCCAATGCAGGGGATGAGGGTTTGTGCCCCCGTCCAGGAAGATCCCACATGCTGCAGTGGGCCTGCGCGTCTGGAGCCTGTGCCGCGCAATGGGAGGGGCCACAGCAGCGAGAGGCCCGCGTACCGCAGGAATTAATACCTTTAAGTAATCTTGCCCAGCATCTAGATAATCAACTTGAACAACTTCGGTAATAACATTTGCTTTTACTCCTTCGAAAACACTTGTAAAACACAATTTGAAAAATACATTCTTGAATGACAAACACAGAAATATAAAGCAAATTTGGTACCCAGATGTGGGCATTTTGATATGTTTATTCATAGTTATAATTGAGCCGTGTGTTGATCCAATTGACAATTATGATCATTGTTACCTGTAAAGGAGTATTTACAGCGTAGGATTTCAGAGTAATTGTGTGTGTATATACGTGAGTTTGTGCGTGTTTGAGGTTTGCCTCAACTTACAGAAGAAGACTTGCGTAAATTTGTCTTGTAGGAAACTGTCTTTGTCCAAAAAGAGTTCTTGATTCCTGTACTATATCATTACCTTACAGTTTGAGGACGATGAAAACGTCATCTGAAAGGAAAAATGTGCTTAGGAAATTTGCTACGCCTCTTTTTGATTTTTTAGGTAGTTTCCACAAAGCTGACATGAGGTTTTTTCTTTGTGGCCGTTTCTCTTACAAAAGAAATGAACAAACGTATAACTGAGAAGATGTTTTTAACAAGAGTGAGTTTTACCGCTGTATATGATCCTAAAACCAAACATTCTCAAGACACGAACTTCCCAAGCAAGGGGAAACAAACAATAACATTCTTTGTAAAAATGCCGTCTTGCCACTAATAAGAATGAGTTTTGGTGATTACAGCTAGCCGTGATGCAAATTCCCATGACACAGGGGCAGGGTGGCATTAGGCATGGAAAGTGCAGACCCTTTCTCAGAGCCTTGGACACCCTCTCCGATCAAGTCCTCTCTGCCCCAGGCCTCTTTCTGGCTCAGTCCCAGCCCATGGCCTCTCATGTGGAACCTGGTTTAAATCTGCCAGCTCCACCGGGTCCTACACTCGGTGGAAACTTATCATCTGCACATGCTACTTCCCATCCTCCATGCTGGAAGACGCTGCTGACATGTAATACTCCAGACTTCCAGAGTCACTGCCAGGACTTCACTACTTTTCATGGCAGGCGTCCATGAACCACTCTACTCTATAGATGGTCAGGCTGAGTCCCAAGGAGTGAATGACTTGCCCTTTGAAAACAAAGCAGTGGCAGAGCCAGGTTCAGAAGGTAGGAGGGCCCCCCCACCAAAATGGGTCACCCCACAGGCAAACTCAGGAAGTGAAAATGTGGCCTCAAGCTCTACGGCAGGGGAGAACTTTTAGTGCGGCTAAATATAGGGACCCGAACTGGAGGACAGCCAGTGCTCAGGGTGCCAGCCTCACAGGAGCATTCTAGGATCCTTAATTGCCACAGGTGGGCTGCATAGTTCTGTTAAAGCTCGCCTAAAAATAAACCTTCAATGAGTCTAACTGCAAGGGTTGATTGTATTATCGTTATAAAAATCAGGAGGAAAAGAGGTAGTGGTGAGGAGGAGAAAGAAGAAGTAGGCTATTCTTTGGAAATTGGAGGAGGTACCTTCCACGAGTTGCTGGGGAATGATGTTGAAAATCGATATTTTTTTTCTTCTTCTTTTTAAAAATGTCTTACAGACAACTGTTGTATTTGCTCTTTACAGTATTCTCTTTGTTGTGTAGAAGCCTGAGAAATGTACCTGTCAATCTGTGAGTCCTCACTGCCTGAGGTCTGAGGATGACCTCTGGAGATGTCTGTTTGCAGCCTGGGGCACCAGCCCCAAGCAGGGAAAAGTGAGCCCACCGACAGGCCGGCAAGGTGCCTCCTCCACTCCCTGGGGAGCCCTAACCTTGGGTGCAACAGGAGAACAGGGTGGGAATGAACAAGAGCTTTGGAGCCAGATAGACCCAGAGTTTGAAGCAGGGGCTTCACTCTCACTGCCGTTTCTAGATGCAAGTCTTGGGGTTTTGTTTCTACCTCAGAAATAATAAAATACCCAACCTTCAAACAGAGGCCGCGAGATCAGATGAGGGAATGGTACAGGGTGGCTTTCAAAGGGCCTGACACGTGATACCGCCAGTCCACTTTTAGGGGTCCTTGATTAGCATCTAAATAATCACCTTGAACAATTTAGGTCATCGCAATGACTTTTAGTGCAACTAAAACATTTTGTTAAACAAGGTTTGCTGCTGGGAATAGAGTACTGGAGACAGCATTCGTTTTGCAGTGGAGGTGCTTCCCTGGGATAACTTGCAGGGAATAACTTATTTTATGACTATCAGAAATACAGAGGGAAGACCTCTTCTTCTTTTAAAATTAAAAATTTTTTTTATTTCTCTTTTTTTTGGCCATGGGGTGGCATGCGGGATCTTAGTTTCCCACCAGGGATCAAACCTGTGCCACCTGCAGTGGAAGCAGAGTGGGGTCCTAACCACTGGACCAACAGGGAAGTCCCAAGGCCTCTTCTTAATTGGTATTTCAAATGTCCTCTGATTTTTTTTTTTTTTTCCGGTACGCGGGCCTCTCACTGCTGTGGCCTCTCCGGTTGCGGAGCACAGGCTCTGGACGCGCAGGCTCAGCGTCCATGGCTCACGGGCCCAGCCGCTCCGCGGCACGTGGGATCTTCCCGGACCGGGGCACGAACCCGTGTCCCTGCATCAGCAGGCAGACTCTCAACCACTGCGCCACCAGGGAAGCCCTCCTGTAAATCTTTTTAAAAACGAGGTTTTACTTGGAGACTCTTAGCTTTCCTGAGGCCGGGGTGGTGAATTTCTGTTGGTTGAATTTTGTTGATGTGCTTGAAAAATTCTAATTAGAACCCTCTGGGGAGTTTCTCTGCACACGGCTGTATAAAAGAAGAGCTGGAAGGATGACCTGACACACACCGGCGAGGATTAAACAGACATGTCACTTTGGGGCTGGGCACAGCTGCCGCAGCTCGTGCCCCAGCCAGTAACCCTGGGACAAAGGTTTGCTGTGATACATTGTTATATTTTCCTGGGTGCTTAGAAGGAGACCTCTTCAAGGAAGGATTTTGTAGCACTGTTGATTCAGGTGAAGTTGGCTGCCTCTCCCAGCTGATTTAGGGGCACCAAGGAGTCCCCGGAAATAATCCCCCTACCTTGTTCTCTGAAAATGGTCCAAGCCTTTCATCTTATAATTAAAAGGTCAAGTGTGGAATGTAAACACCCCTGCTAAAGTCACAGTGTGCCACTTTATAAGAGAGTCACCAACTGGTCAGGGAACTGTCACAGGAGACGCCATGACATCTTAGAAGTCCCCTTAGAAGGAAAAGCTTCGGAGAAGGGAATTTATGAATACGTGCTGTCCCTGGGCCAGTCCAATGAGAGAAAATAGATTTTCTCATTAAGGACATCCAATGAGGAGTCTCAGGACAGCCACTGCCCCGACCCCCCGGGTCTCACGGCCCTTGCTTTACCTTAGAGCCTACAATCCACCATGAACGTTTAGCCCTTTGGGCTAAGAATTGTCTTTTTCCCTGAGTGCCTATTTTTGGTTGTTGTTTGCAGATGTAGGGGCTGGGGGTGCCAGCAAGGAGAACACCAGGTTGCTTACGCTTTTGCTTCTCAAAGTTAGGCCCACGGCCCAGCAGCAACATCACCTGGGTTGATGTTGATGAGAAATGAAATATTAATGAATTGGAATTAAAGTCTGTATTTTAACAAGATCCATGGATGACAAATACGCATATTAAAGTTTAGGAAGCCCTGACTCGCAGCTTAATGTATACTTATTTATTTGGGGTTTGCATGTTGGAAAGACAATGGACCATTTCTGGATGTTGAAAGGGGATATGAGGACACAAGAAAGTGGACCTCATTCTATTCCCTGGTAGATTTACTTGAATGTCTCCAAGGCCCATCAGCTTGGCTGTCCTAGATAAAGACCCTTTACCAGTTTGTCCCCGTGCTGGCTTGACCCACACCCTCCACCCGCCAGTGGCCGGGTCCAAGTCACTCCCCATTCTTGTGTCTGTCTTGAGTGTCCTGGAAGGGGAAGGGAGTCTCTCACAAACACTCGGGCCTCTACCTACTGCTCCAGTTGCCGCTCAATTCTTGGGCAGTCTCTGCTTCCAGTCTCTGAAGCTTTAATGCTGCTGCAGACACAGGTCTCCAACCGCACATGGAAAAAGTGGACACGTTCCAGACCTCCAAGCCCAGAGCAGCTGGAGCGCATTGCCATCTGCTTTGTGGTCTCTGATACTCACCTCTTTTTCAGGTAAGAACATCTGCATCCACGTGGCCACCTCTTTTCTGGAGAGGAGGCCAGGGACAGAGAAGGTTGGGAGAAGAAAGGAGCCTCATGCAAGATGGTGGAGAATGTGACCAGACAGCAAAACTGATCCCCAAGTAATGCTCTGGGGAGGTGCTGAAGAAGACATCCAGCAGAGAGAGACTAGCATTCAACGTGAAGATTTTCTCTGAGCTGTGCTAGAGTATGAGCCTCTCTCCATCTCTCCAAGCAAACCTTCAGTAAAGCTTGCTGTCTCCAACTCTTTGGCAGGAGAACTGAGGTTTGAAGGACCATGTGTGGCCAGAGGTCGGGGGTGCAGTGAGAGGAAGCATCACCTGACCTAAGAAGGCAGCCGGCTGGCAAAGTGACCTAGATTTCAGTGGAAGCCAGAATGGAGGAGAACTGTAACTACGAAAGTGTAATCTTGGGGAGATCACTGGATTTGCCACAGGATATGGGATGGGGAAGGCTGGAACAAGTACTTTTTAAATTAAAGGAGTGAAAAAGAACAGATACATGTCCATGTATAACTGAATCACTTTTCTGTGCACCTGAAGCTATCACAACATTGTTAATCAACTACACTCCAATATAAAATAAAAAGTTAAATAAATAAATTAATTAATTGAAGGAATGAATGCCCCCAAAACGGATGTGGATCACCTAGGAAACAGTTACACTACTGAGTATCATCGGGCCCTTTCCTTCCAGGACACGAAGTGCAAGAGGGTGAGAGAGATTAGCTTGAGCTGAGGTCAGGCAAAGCCACTGCTACCTGCCTGCTTCGAGCCCTGAGGACCCCCTTCGTCACTCCCCGAAATCCAGCTTCTGCCCCTGTCTGTCGGGTATGTGTGTGTCTGAACCCTAAGTCTGGATAAAGTTCAAATTCCCTTTCATGAGACTCCAGGGCCCCAAAATTACCAGTGATATTGAATAATCCCTGACCCCTAAGAAGGCTTGGAGCACACAGGGGAGCCACCACATCCTGACGCCTGCAGAGAGCTGAGTCCCAGCTGAGCTGCCGCCGAGAGACACGGGCACAAGAGAACTTGGGATCACTTAGCTGCCACCGTGCAAGCAGGAAGAGATCCTGGCCTTCCCTGTTTTTAGAAGTTCTCCTTTCTCCCCATCCCCAGCCCACAGCCAGCCAGCACACACAGATGTTTCAAGGGAATGACTGAGCCTTCCTTGGTGAAGAATGTTGACAGGTGCAAACGTGGACAGCGGGTTAGGTCACACCAGGCCCAGCTTCCTCGGCTCAGGCTTACAGCATTCATCCTTTTACCCGTAAGCCCCCAAATCTGTCACCATACCATGCTTGGTCTGCAGGCTCTTCCCTAGTCTCCAAGAGTCCTCAGCCTTTGGAGGGTATAAGAATTATGTGGGGCGACGGTCAAGGATGCAGATTCCTGGCCCTGGGCACGGCTAGGGTTTTGAGGCTGTGGACACCCTGGGAGAAGCCCAGCTCCAGTGCTTGGTCTTGGTTATCCAGTGTGCTAACTCCAAGCTCCCCGCCCTCCAGGGCCTTCTGGAGCCATTCATTTTTCCTTCTACATTGCCTTTGGATCCTTAAATTCCCTTTAGCTTCCTCCTTTCTACTTCTGGTATATTATTGTTTTAATAGTCACCTATTTCATCAATTTAGCCAAGGGCCCTCTTTTTTTTTTTTTTTTTTTGTGGTATGCGGGCCTCTCACTGTTGTGGGCTCTCCCGTTGCGGAGCACAGGCTCTGGACGCGCAGGCTCAGCGGCCATGGCTCACAGGCCCAGCCTCTCGCGGCATATGGGATCCTCCCGGACCGGGGCACGAACCCGCGTCCCCTGCATCGGCAGGCGGACTCTCAACCACTGCCACCAGGGAAGCCCGGGCCCTCCTTTTTAGTTTCCCTGGTCCCTTCATGTTTCTTTTCTAAAACCCTCTTCCAGTTCCTCATAATTCTGCCCTTCCTCCTGCTTCCTCACTCCACTTAACCTTCTAGAAAAAAAACACCTTTGTAATCGTCCCCTTAATATAGACCAAAAAGACCAAAATGAAACACAATTACATTTTAAGGGAAACTTCTCTTTGTTATCATTAAAATGTTTAAAGTACCAAAGACCTCACATTTATATAGTTAACCAGAGACCTATAGGCCAGAAAGGAGCAGTGACAAACAATCTACTTCAAAATTGTTGCTGTGGCCAAATCATGTTCTCTGTCAATGAGCGCCACTCTCAATTTGTTGCTGCGTGCGAGCTTCCTCTAGTTGCGGCGAGTGGGGCTTACTCTTCATTGCAGTGCGTGGGCTTCTCATTGCGGTGGCCTCTCTTTGTTGCAGAGCACGGGTTCCAGGCATGCGGGCTTCAGTAGTTGTGGCACGTGGGCTCAGTAGTTGTGGCTCGCCGACTCTAGGGCACAGGTTCAGTAGTTGTGGCACATGGGCTTTAGTTGCTCCGCGGCATGTGGGATCTTCCCGGACCAGGGCTCGAACCTGTGTCCCCTGCAATGGCAGGCGGATTCGTAACCACTGTGCCACTAGGGAAGTCCCTGAAATGAAACTTCATTCAGTGAAAGGATTCTGCTCTAGCCGTTTAATAGTTAACAGTTAATAATAAAAGGTTTCTACTTTAGCAGTTTGATAGTCACCCACATGCTTTATTTTACACGAAAAATGAGGTGCTTTGAAGATTTATATTTACTAACTGGTAGGGGGGCAACTAAGTGCTTAAAATATATTGTAATTTCAGGAACAAAAATCATTTCTAGGTATACAATTGAAGGTTTAGATTCAAATCTCTTTTTACTCATTCAAATCCTTTTGGTAAGGGTCAGAAAGCTTTAAAGGAAAGGAGAGCAGAATAATGAACTGAACCATTTAAAGCCTGATGAGACAGGTAATGAATGATACTTGAATCATTTAATGGTTTGGTTTTTAGTATATCTTCTACAAATGAGGTGTTGGGTAGTAGTGCTTAAATTCGGCTTCTTTAATAAAGAGCTAGGCATACTCTTATAGATAAGAGGAAAAAGCAATGGATCTAATCTCCACTCTGGATAAAGCTGCCGCCGCAGAACCCCCTAACCGGTGCGGTATGACTGCCACCTAGTGGCGGCATATCCTCACCACAGGAGTCCTGCCCAGTGGACGTGAAGCAGAGGCGGGGCCCGAAAGCTCCCCGATGGCAGGGCTGATCTGCAAGCTAAAGCACCCGGTAACTAGAATAAAGTTATATTTTCTATCATGTCAACTCTTACAGCTTCTATCTTAAGGTCTATTTTAAGAAATATACCTTTATTGATTCAGTTTCAAAAAGAGTTATATAAGGACATGAAACCTTTGTTTTCACTTGAGAGTTTATCTTTATTCCATGCAGGCTCCAAATGGACAAATAACATATATCATATGTGTGTGTGTGTGTGTGTGTGTGTTTGCGTATCATATATAAAATATAAATTTGTATGAATTTAATTCCAGCCCAGAAAGCATTTTGTGACTTAAAAAGCACTGAAGTTTGCTGGCTTTTGAATCACTGGAATCAGTAAGGAAAGAACCGTGAGCTAAGTCAGATTCACTCAGCTGCACCACTGACCAGCTGCCGGACCTCAGACAAGTACCTTATTATGTTCCAACCCATTTGCCCAACGTGTTAAACAGGGGAGTTGAAATAGATTCTCTCTAAGATGCTCTCCATGAAAAGTTCTAAGACCTCTCCTGTTGATTAATTTCCACCCTAAGGGGGACCAAACATTTTGAAATTTTAGCTGAGCTACTCCATTCCCTCTGCACTCCCCATTGCCGCTCCCACAGTATTATGGGTGATTTCAAGGCTGACCCATTTTCATAACCTGGTTCTACCCTGGAGCCTCCAGAGAAGCTAGAATATCTCAGAAATATCTCAGCTGGCCAGCTGGTCAAATAATTTTTGCTCTTTGCTATTTGCACCTATTAGTTAGTACAGCAATCTTTTCAAAGGAACTCAGACCAAGGCAAAAAGTATTAAAATAAGGCCCACAAGATCTAAAGGTGTGTAACCTGACATAGTTTCACTTTATTGAGGTAGCGGCTAATTTTTGCAAGCTGGTGTGTCTGAGGTTTCACTTCAGTCTGTGCTTTCACTATTCAGCAATCAGTTCAAAGACAGTTAAGCATGACCTTTCCATACAGACAGTGCCACCCTCCACCAGCTCAAACAGCACCTGTCACATTAACCCTCGAAGGCAGACGTTTGCTTAGTTTTGAGACCTAGTCTCTTAAAGTGGCAGAGAGTGCTGAAGTAAGGACTTTGCAGAAGGGAGCATACTATCACTTAATCTGCTTGCACTAGTTGAGAAAAAAGTCATACTGCAGTTCTAGGAAATTAGGAGACACATAAAACAAAGCACTCTTCTTAAACCACATGTACACCTGCTTTCTTAAAATTATTACAAACACCGCTCTGTTTGAAGGCATATTGATCACAGCGATAAGAGGTGTTTTGTTGAATGCAATGGTTCCCAGCTTCAACACAAAGCATAATGCGTGCTGCTTGTGGGCAGGAGAGCTTCAGCAACCCTGCAGGATTGTTCCAGAAAGTCCGAATATCTCAAAGTTTAAAGGAATCTTAAAAGCGATTTCCTCCAAATACAAGAATCCTTGTATCAGTAGCTACAAAGGCAGGGTAAATGAGGGGGTGAGAGCAGTCTAACCCCAAGAATAGCCAGTAAGAAATGAGAAACAATGATAAACGCCATGAGAAGTCAGCCTGCTTTTGTTATCACCAGACACCAGCAATTCCGAACGACCTCAGTGGTAAGATGCTCCTCTGGGCAGGCGTAGGCCATCCCCACTCCCCAGACCCACTCTACCTCATTCCCTGCTTTCTACCCTATCTGGCCTCTGATTTAATGTTAGGTGACTAAGAGCACGCTCCTTGCTAATTTTTAAAAAAGAGGTTTTCTACTTCATATCTCCTAATTATCAAAGTGATATTTTATATCTTAGAAGATACACAAACAATATTAAGAAGCATTTAAGAAATTGTCCATAATTTCACTATTCACTGCTGTTTCCAGCCTAACTTTTGGCAAATTTCCTGCGTTTCCTTCTATAAAGATTTTCTTTAAGTGATTATGATTATGTGTATATTTATTCTAAAGACCCTTGGAAAACTACATTTTTCAAGCCTACATAAAAATCCACTCTACGGCTGTGCCATACATTTCTTAACTATTGTGTTAATATTAGGCGTTTAGGCTGTATCCAGCCTGTCACTCTTACAAGATGAAGATTACTGTATTATTATTGTATTTGTCTATTTTGGTTATTTTGGTCTAATTGTTTATTATTTGGGTTGAAATTCCTAGAAATGGAAGTCCTGGGTCAAAGATTAAGCACTTCTTGAAAAAACCTTAGAAATTAAAAATAAACTGCTAAGGGGCCAGTTTTCATACCCAGAACCGTGTATGAAAACACTCATACCAGACCTCACTTACATGGAGCATTACTAGGTGGCTGGGTTTCGGGGGCGGGGAGGAGAGAGGGTTATTTGTGTATTTTCATTTTTGCTAAGTTGATAAGCCAAAGGAAAAGAAAAAACAAGTATCCCATTGCTAATCTGATGTATATTTCTTTGATGACCAGTGGGATTTTGCATTTGCATTTTCTCATTTTTGATTCTTTTCTCAGGTCCTTGGCCCACGTAGATAATCACCTCTTATTTTTTACTGAAGACCGCATGAAGAAGCCCTAATGTTTACAAGGCTGCCTGCCTGGGAACTCTCATGCTGGAGAGCCTTCTCCACTGACCAAGTCCTGCCCTCCTGCAACCACACACACCAAGCGGCCTTTCCTTTCCACGGGCCTTCAGACCCTTACACACCACCATCACGGTCCCCTCTGTAGCTTTTCTTCCAGATTTATCAACTGTTCCACCATCCTGGGTGGACACATTTTAGTTCGTTGGAGTCCACTAGAGTGGCGGACAGAAAGTTACGAAAACCAAGCTATGGTCTCACCAGGAGCTTGGGGCAGGGCTGTGATCTCCATTGGTACTGGTGCCATTTGTTTCTGTGCATGTTGCCTGTGTCCTTAATCTTTTTTTCCCCTATACTATCTGACGGACGTCTCACAGTGAGGAAGAAAGCTACCAGCCCCCCAGCTCTTTTTCAGATGACTCTTCTTAAACTGGGTCTCTTATTCTGTGCTTAAAGCATTGGCTTGAAGGCTCTAAAGGCAGATCTTTACCTTCCTGGGAGGTGTGGCAGATACCACCAGCAGTCCAAAATATCTCGTCCTGACACACAGCTGGACACTTCCAGGTTCTATTGCAGTTAGATAGAGCCCCGTGATAAGCTGTCTTTGGTGGGATAAGAGTGCTTATGTGTATTTCTTATTGGCCCAGCCCAAAACACCTCCCTCACCTGCCCCTCCATGCTGACTGGATTTATTAAGCCAGAGCAACTTTGAAATCCATGTGTTAAAGATGCAAGACCACTATCAGCCTGGCTTCTTTTTTTTTTTTTTTCTTTTCAGCCTGGCTTCTAAATGACCGTGAGGTAGAGGGTTGCCCTCTGCGCTGGACAGTTACGTGAACAAGGATTAAACTTCCTCTGTGTGGAAGTATTAAATGTTGGGTCTATCTGAAGTAGCAATTTTGCATACCCTGACCAACACTGGAGAAAATGAGGCATGGTGAAAAGAACCTAGAATGAAAATACTATGTGCCAGTAACTCTTGTTGACCCTCAGCTCCCCTTTTTTACTTTCTCTGCTCTCCTTATATCACAGGGGGCTGGAAGCTTCCAAACTACATTTCACTGATTCCCTTGCCAGCTTTCTTCCAGAAAGAACTTGCCAATTAGGAGACGAGAGAAAGGAAGAAAAAAGAATTTTTTTTTTCTTTCTGCTTTAGGCACTCCACGCAGCAGCAGTGGTGGCAGTTGTCAGAAGCATTAGTGCCAGTTTTCAGCTGCACCAGCAAAGGGGTGTCCTCCCAGGTTCCCCAGACCAGCAGCTGTGATGTCTCCATCAGTGCATCAGCAAGTGTGGACTTGTACGGCCTGGATCAAAGGCCGTGACAGCTTCACGATCTCCCCCTGAGTCCTCTTGTTCTTCCAACACCTGGGTAGCCAATTCCCTGCGTTATATCTGTCTCCGGATGAACTATCTAGAAGGCTTTCTCTTTTCCAATCTGTTCACTGACTGATGCACACAAATTCTCTTCCTGGTACAGCTAATTATTAACAAGTTCCTTGGCTTTTCTGAGCCCCAATGGTCTCATCTGTTGAAAAATAAGGATAATGAAACCTGCTCTGCCTAATTAACATAACATTCGTGATCCAAATAAAAGTGATGATGGAAACTCGTTGTATATAGAGATACATTACTATATCGTTTTATGGATCTTGGTTAAATTTCCTCATGTGGGTCACATCTTACTCTTTCGAGAATTTCAAGAGTCTCTTGAATATTTCGACATCTTGGTGCAGTTAAATATACCAGTTATTTCTTCCTCTGAAAAAGACTAATATAACCAACTGCCAACAGGGAGAGCTGCTCCTTTATAACCAGAGGGTGATTGTGTTATTCGAGCACAAAGCTTTAGTTGTTACAACACTGTTGGTCAATATCACCCACGAACGAATCAGCCTGGCTTCCCGTAACCACGCAGAACTGATTGAACGCCAGGGATGGGCTTGGGCACAGAACACATGGTAGACACGAAGGAAGAGTGATCTCACCATCCTGGGGTAACGTTCCTTGGCTTCTACTCACTCACTCTGGTCCCTCTTAGAAGAGGCGGGACCTCAGCCTTTAACCTTCATACCCTCCACGGTTCTTTCTCAGACTTCTCGGAAACATCAGCTCACATGTGATGGAAACCAAGTCTCCTGATGTTCTCTTGCTCTACGCTTTGCGCCAAGGGTCCTGCCGAGGCCCTTTAGCCCGAGTCCCCTGTGAGGTCGCCCTCTGCAGTGCAGGCTTCCACCCCGTTCCACCCCCATAGGCTCCTATTCCCTTGGTCACTGTGGCTCTTTGGAGGCAATTTAGTAAGGTGGACAGAAGCAGATGAGGAGGGCTGGCTTTTGATTGCATTTCAGCTCTTTTTTTATTTTTTTAATTTTAAATTTTTTTGCGGTAAGCGGGCCTCTCACTGTTGGGGCCTCTCCCGTTGAGGAGCACAGGCTCCGGACGCGCAGGCTCAGCGGCCATGGCTCACGGGCCCAGCCGCTCCGCAGCATGTGGGATCTTCCCGGACCGGGGCACGAACCCATGTCCCCTGCATTGGCAGGCGGACTCTCAACCGCTGCGCCACCAGGGAAGCCCCCCTCAGCCCTTTTTTTAGGTAGGTGACTTTGCATAGCTACCGTCAGTGGATTTATGGTATCATCATTTTTAGGATGCTCTTGGAATGAGAAAAAAAATGTGCTTGCCGTGGACCAGGCTGCCCCTTTTGATTGTTTGGGTGAGACAATGCTTTGTTGTCGGGGGTGTCCTGTGCACTGATGCTCGGAAGCACAATGCACTAGATGCCGGTAGGCTCCCCGGGTGGGGAAACCAAAATGTCTCCAGAGGCTACCAAACGGCCCTGGAGGGCAAAACTGCCCCTAGTTGAGAACCACGGTTTTAAGAACTATGGATACAGTATTAGGATTCTCCAGAGGAACAGACCAATAGCATGCATGTATATAAAGAGGTTTATTACAAGGAATTGGCTCATCGGATTTGGAGGCCGGCAAGTACTCAATCTGCAGAGTGGGCTAGCAGACTGGAGACCCAGGAGAGCCGATGTTCCGCTTTGAGTTCGAAGGCCGTCTGCTGTAGAATCCGTGAGAACGATGTTACAGATGAAGTCTGAAGGCACTTTGCTGGAGAATTGTCTTGCTCGGGGGAGGCTGGTCTTTTTGTTCTGTTCAGGCCTTCAACTGATTAGATGAGACCCACTCAATTCTGAAGAACAATTTGCTGTACTCAAAATCCACCAATTTAAATGTTAATCTCACTAGAAATCTCCCTCCCTGAAACACCCAGAATAATGTTTGACCAAACATCTGAGCGCCTTGTGGCCCAGCCAAGTTGACACATAAAATTAACCATCACAGATACATAGCTGTGAAGACACTTAAAGTCACTGCCTCCGGAAGCTCACATTCTAGGCAGTGACCCAGACAGTAAACAAGTGTTTTAGTTATCTGTCACTGGGTAACAAATCACCCCAAACTCTGTGGCATAAAACAGCAACAATTTTATTATGTGCGTGTATTCCTTAGGTCCCAAATTCCAACAGGGCATAGATGGGATGGCTTGTCTCTGCTCTTCAATGCCTGGGACTTAGTGGGACTCAGTCACTGGGAGTGACTCAGCTGGCTGGAGGCTGGAACATCTGGAGCCTTCTTCAATCGTGTGTCTGGAACCTGGACTGAGATGACTCGAGCTGGGTCTCCTGGGACTGTCAACAGAGCACACACAGGAAGCGCTCCATGTGACTTGGGCTTCTCCCAGCATGACAGCTGGGTTCCACAAGGGAACACTCTGGAAGGAAGGCCTGGAGAATGGGTGTTCAAAGAGACCAGGCTGAAGCTCAAGGCTTCTTACAACGACCTCCCCTCAAAAGTCATGCAGTGTCACCTCTACCACAGGCCTAGCTGACATCACCACTTGGCTGCTTTGTATTTCTCAATGACTAAAATTTATCTTTATGAACTATTTCCTGAGCGTCTGGGAGCGCATACCTTGGGTCTGCTGATATTATTTTCTCAGAATTTTAAATCACCAAGGAAACCATATTTTCGGTAGGAATGCTTAGGAAAGTAAAATCCAACGTGTTTATATCCTTCCTTTCCCCTTCAGAGAAAATCCTTTCATTTGGTTCTGGTTTTCTGCTCTCCTGAGAGAGGAAGGGATTAGAGTGAAGTTTATACCTTGAAGTTGGTGAGTTACAGCTGCATACAGACAGCTTTATCCAATAAAGAAGCTAGGACTGGTTATCTAGATGAGAGAAGAAAATGAAATAGGGTCCCAGTTAATTCAAGACAACCAATTGCCTTGGCCTTTGATACTGTAGTAAGTGATCACATAATTGTGGCAGAGAACACAGAAGTGGCAGCTTGAAATAAAACTTCAACTGACATACTTTTAAAAGCAATATGGCGGCTGTGAGCTTGCCACAGAATTAGGAGGAGAGCTGGAAGTCTTCCCCTTGGAAAGCTGGCCCGCAGCTGAAAAACAGTGGCTAGTTCTTTCTTCCTCAGCTATTCCTCTGTTCCAATTTAATATGAAATGATAATTGCTTCTTTTTCATGGGTGGGGAGAACAGCCAGTGGGAAACAGAGTAAGGGTCCCTCAACCCCAAGCTATGGTAACCTCAGTCCATGGTAATCCCAAGCCATGGTTTGTTTCCCTTTACAGAATGTATCCTTTCTTTCCCACCAACATCAGTGATGGAGAAGAGATCATGCTTATGTAACAGTTAACAGCTAACCAACCAAAGGAGCTAAAGGACCATTCCCTCTGTGCTGGGAAGAGCATGAGTAGAGTTGCCACTGCCAGGTAACCAGGTGGAAAGCAACACTCTGATATTTGAGCTTTCTGTAGAGACAAATAAATTAGGAAAAGATTTAAAAGGGTCTTCAACCCGGAGGAATGGATAAGGAAGATGAGGTACATATATACAGTGGAGTATTAGCCATAAAAAAGAACAAAATAATGCTATTTGCAGCCAGAGTAAGCCAGGGTCTCACACATCACTGACAAACACAGACCATAGGGAAGGACTGTAAGAAAAGCTGGAATAATGCCAGGTGCCGACCACCAGCCTCTCCTCCTGGAACAGCTCTGCTATCTTGGTTTCCTATAAAGCAGTCTCCTCAAACTGTAACTCGCACAGGAGTCAACTTGGGGATCTTGTTTAACTGCAAATACTGTTTCAGAGGTGCTGGGATGAACCCAAATTCTGCATTCTAACAAGCTCCTGGGGACCCTGCTGGTCCTCGGATGCACTGGGAGAAGTGAGTTATAGAGTTCCCAGGTGAACCCTGAGTGAGTCAGGTGTGACAAGAGGGAGAGACAGGGAGAGAACAGGCGAGAGAGAGAAGCACGCTCTCTCCTGCAGGTTACACACACAGAGAACACAGGAAGCAACATATGTTCTTTGTTCATTCATTATGGTACTTGGTCCAATTCCCCAGCATTCAGAGTGATGACAGCTTCCCTTCTGGACTTATTTAGGCAGCTGGCATTCTCTACACATGAGTCTGGACCCAGAGCAATACCAGCTGTGAGTAAGCCCAGGGGAGGAAGTGGAACTCGAAGACTCCAGGAGTTCTAACCTCCCCTGTTAGCTGGGCACCCGGCTGGCCCCCCTGCAGCTTTTCCTACCTTCTTCTCACCCAATCCATCTTCCACGGAGGAACGATAATTGTCTCTGAATCATGCTCAACCTGAACGTCAAGGGTATGCTGGAAAGCTTAGGTGATTGAAGCAGAAATATTGAGAAAGTGCTGAAAACCAGACTTCCTGATGGAAGCTAGTGGTTTGAGTCTGATTTCTTTACCCCTTTGAAAGATGTCCCTGATCCAGAAGCTTCCTCGATGTTCCTTATGTTTGTGTGTGAGACGGAAGGTGTAGGTGATGGAGGGCATCCTGGACAAACCAGAGGCAAATAGCACTAAGGAAAAACTATGGTTTGGCCTCACGAAGAGAGCTGGAATTAAGAGTCACTCTCAGCTGGAGCAGTTTCATCTTTATTTCCTTTGCCAGAAACTGCGTGCGGCATGACGCAGTGTGGGTGTCCTCAGAGGTGCTACCTAGCTTTGCATGTTTCCTGACGGACGCAGCGCTCCTGCCAGCACCTAGGCACCAGGGTGGGGAGTGTCGGTGGGAGGAGTAAGCAGGTTTCACTTCCTTGCTGGTTGGAGACTCAGCTACAGCTGGTTTCTCTCTCAGCGGGGAGGGGAGGGCGTGAGGGGCAATAGAACGTGTCTCTCTCTGCCTCCTACCCAGAGCGCCTCGCAGGGGCTTAGCGGACGCGAGGGGTGCGAATGGGCAGAGAAGAATCTCTAGAAGGGAACATGAGCACCCAGGATCCTTCAGATCTGTGGAGCAGGTCGGACGGAGACGCTGAGCTGCTCCAGGACTTGGGGTAAGAGGGCAGTTCCCTTTTCCAAGCGCTTATTGGGTGAACCTTAACCCCTCAGCCCTACGCAAACGCTCATCTTGATGAATGATGATCTTTAGCACTCTTTCTCTCTGACACCCCAATCTTCTCCCCTTTCCACTTTACTCATCTGTGTCTGTTGGGGCCCAATTCCATGGTGACAGTATGGATTACCTTTCCAGATGTGAAAACAAGTAGGTGGAGAAAATGGGACAAAAAAATCAAATGCTGGACATTCTTTGAGATGAGGGACAGACTTGGGCTGTCGTCGCGGTTGTTGCTGGGTTTCCTTGTTATTGATCTGGTCTATGAATAAATGTGCTATAAAAAGTTCTGAGCTCCAAGCTACTGACAGTAAGAGGGCTGTGCTGCTGGTGAGATAAACAGAAAGCCTAGACCCTACAGTAAGGGAGAGGGACTTTTTCAAAAGAGAAAGAACGAGGAAGTGTCTGCAGCAGTGTCCCATATGTGTTTCTTTCTCCTGACACTGCATTTGTGAGCTCTTGTATGCGTGCATGTCTGTAAGGACAACTTTGAGCCTTTTAAGTACTAACAAGTCAGGAAGAAGATAAACACTCTGCCCCAGACAGGTTACACATTTAGGTAGGAAGAGGCACTGTAGTCCTGTCTTTAAGAAGGGACCAGGTGAAACAAATCATCAGGATACTTAATAAGAAGCAAATGTTACACAAGGGAGGGGTAGGGGATTTCCTACAGAAACTGCTCCTTTCCCCTGAAGCACCAGGAATAGCCTGGTGAGGCTGATTTTGACACCTGTGATTCCCAAGAGGCAAGACCTGCACCTGTTGTCTCACTAAAGAGCTCTAATCTTCACAAACACTCAAGGGCAGAGGAGCTGCAATCATCTCCATCTTACAAAGGAAGAAAACAAGCACCAAAGGGATTGAATAACTTGCCTGTGGTCACACATCAGTTACAAGTCAGGATTCCAATCTGCCAAGTCTATGTCCTTAATCAGAGAAAAACTAAAGTAGGGATGAAATCTCTCTGCATCAAGACTACAGAGGTTGTATTTTGGGGTGTTGTAAGCGTTCTCAATAAGTCCTGTCTTTAGATTTTAAACTTGAGGTCTCAGAATTGAACTTTACCTTCATAAGGTAAATCAAACGTAACAGCTAGACTTTTCAGTAAACTCCCCTTATGGGGAGTCAGAGCTCCAGGACACCTCTAGCCTTCTAGACCAAATCCCCAAACTGCAGAGGTAAAATGTTCCCTGAGCATCCAAAATGGGTGTCACAAAGTCCAGGCACTAAAGCTGGACCCTGGGCTCTCACTTAGATCCGTATGAAGTTATTAAACTATCAGTCTTTATATGTTTGGTTATATGGATTCCCAGCCCATGATCGGTAGGAAGCCACAGAGGAGAAGAGAGACAAAGGAAATATTCAGCTCTGGTCCTTTAATTCAACAATCTTTGAGCCTAGGCTCTGCGCTTGAGTACCCTTGACACTCACTTGGATGACAAAGATGAGCTAAACACTGTCTCTTCTCCCCACCTTACTGTCCGTAGCAGGAAGCAACCTTAGGTAAAACCCACTAGGAAACAGAACTGTGTCTTCCCACCATGTGCAGAGATGGACATTCAGTACAACCCAGGAACACCCCAAAAAGGTGCTTTTATGTCCATACTTCACTATTTCAGAAAGTCTGGAAATGTCGTAAACATTGGAAGACGGTTTCTGTAACAACAGGCAAGTTACAGTGGTCTAGGGAAATTGCTCTACGATTGCGGTTCTTAACCTTGACTTGTGCACTAGAATTACCCAAGGAGTTTTTAAAAATTCCTGCCCAGGCTACACACCAGACAAATGACATCAGTATCTTGGGGGTGAGCGTTTTCTTTTTAAACTTTCCAAGTGATTTCAGAGCAAGACCAAGGTTGAGAATCACTGCATAGAATAGAAATCCATCAGAAGCACTGAGTAAATGTGCCCTTATTTGTTGGATACGTACCTGAATCTTAAAGCCATTAATAAACATTGACATTTCGTCTGTGGGTTTGGGAGCATTTTGTTTAACAATTTTATTGAAGTATATTTTATAGATCATAGAGCTCACTCATTTCCAGTGTACAATTCAGTAACCTGTAGTGCCTTTAAAGAGCGGTACAACCATCACCATAAATCAGTTTTGGAACATTTTCATCCCCCCAGTAAGAAACCTCAGAAGCATTTTTTTTTAATATACTCAGTGGTGTGTTAATAAACCACCTGGGTGAGGGATAGCCCTGATTCAAGAGTCTGCCTGTTTCCCCGGTATAAATACTCCAATCACAGGCATTTTCAAGCTGCCAAGGGTTTAACAACAAGATTACAAAATTCCTGAGAATTTAATAATGGACTTGAGTTAGTACTTGTGCCTCTAGGACAATCCTGATATACCTCTCATAGGTCATAAGATCTGAGAAAACTTGAAAATGACCTGTTGCCTCTGGCAGAATTCTGAATAAAATGAAACTTCTTCTTTGAGCCTCTAGGCTACTGGTTAGGTATAATCTACCCCCAAACTTCTAATTAATTCAGTTTTTAAAATGCTCCTTAAAAACAAAATGATTTAAAGCAGTTGATAGATAAAAAGTGGCTAGTTTTAATGCCTTCATTTTGAAATCATTTTTAATAGGTTATCTGAGTAGTTAGGTAGGTTCTTACATTTGTATTTTTGATAGATACAAACAGACAAGGTGGTGGTTAAATTAAAGAGATGGCATACATCTTTGTTCTTTGGTCCCATTTTTCTTCAGGTTCTGGCATCTGTAAGCTCTGCAAATTAAACCCTGCATTGTAGCACATCCATCTCCTGCCTTTCTAGGACACACACGACTTGCTCAGAAGACATTCTTTCTAAAGTACCTAAATCAAGCAACTCAGATGCATTTCTGTATCTCATTTGCAGAGTATCAGTCTAAAAATACTTATTTTCCTTCATCCTAAACATATTAATGCATCCAGAAGCAAAGGGGAAATAACACAATTTGTAATGGTTGCTCAGCTTCACTTACACGTTGGCCGAATGGGATGGGGGAGGGAGGGGCAAAGGCTGTGGACAATGGTCAGTGAGAAGCAGGAGGTGGACTGGGAACAGAGGGCAGGCTGTGTGTGGCTTCCAAAATGAAGCAACGGGGCTGTGAAACAAATAGTGAATATTTGAGGCACCGCCTAAGGAACAAACTAGGATAGAATTGCTAATCAGTCAACAGTTTATGATTCCAGCAATTCTTTGACTATAACAAAGGTTCCTACAAAACAATGTAGTTTTGTATGTAACTACAAACTATATAACTACAGACACAAAAGGGATACTGTGAAATAAAAATATTTTAGCATATTTTTAAATATTCAAATTATCTAGTCAGACATATTCCTTCAAGCAAGAAATATAATAAATGTTCCCTTTTTAATATATTTTCCTGTCTCAAATTTTATAAGGAAGTGTCTGTGTTTGGCTGTGCTGTCAGAGTCAAGAAAGTAGATTCTAAGCTCTGGATATTTAAGTAAATTAATTAAAAACTCTCTAATTTCTCTGCTGCTTCCCATATAAGAGAAGGTTAGAGCAGATCAGGGATCAGCAAACTTTTTTTTTTTTGTCAGAGGCCAGGTAATAAATATTTTAGGCTTTGCAGGCTTTATGATTTCTGCTTCAGCTATTCACATCTGTCATTGTCATGCAAAAACAGCCATAGATAACACAGAAACAGATGACTGTGACGGTGTTCAAACAAAATATTATTTAAGGACGCTGAAATTTGAATTTCATACAATTGTCATGAGTCATAAAATATTCTTCTTCTTTTTTCCCCCTAACCACTTAAAAACGTAAAACCATGCTTAGCTCACCGTCTACACCAAAACGTGTACCCTGGTAGGAACTGGCCCTCACATGGTGGTTTGCTGACGACCCAGAGAATAAGTAACAATAACCAAAGCGAGTTCTTATGAAGAGGCAGACATTTTGCATACAGGAGCTCTGGCCTTCAAAAGGTATCTACGTTCCAGCTTTACACATGAGGAGACTCATTAGCAGAGAAATCAAGCTGCCTGGAGTCCCAGAGAATCTGGGTCCCAAGGCCGTGCTTATTCCACCAAACCAGGTTGCCCTCCTGTTGTGAGGGTCACTGGCCGGCACCAGGTCGTTCACAGAGTCTGGCCTTCACAATAACAACATCCATACAGTATGATTATACTCATCTTGTAGATGCAGAAGGTGACTTCAGATCAGTCAAGCGAACTGTCCAGGTCACAGACCTCATAGGTGGTGCCCTGAGAGTGCCTAGGCACGTACTCCAGAGCTGACTCTCTCTCCACCGATGGAAGAAGGTACACCTTCTAAGAACGGCAATTTAGTAAGGGTTGGATGCTCACCATGTGCCAGGCACTATTTTAAGCCTTTTGCTTGTATGACTTATTAAATTCACACATCACTGCCAGGTAGATACTACCACCAGTGACATTTCTGCTCACAAATGAGAAAAATGAAGGACAGAGCTTTTATCACATGCTCAAGATGACACGCTCGTAAACCTTCAAATCCAGGAGTTTGGCTCCAGAGCCCACATGCTTCTCCACTAACACAACTTCCTGCTTATTATATCAGCATTGTTAGTGCTAGTGAGAACTGAGAGAAGAAAACGTTCTGTGATTACTACCACCAACACATTTTTGTACTAAAAGACATTATTCTTTCACATTCTTCACATAACAGACATGCATACAAATCCAGAGCAATATCCTAATTCCTCAGAACTTGTTTGAATTGTGTGTAGATTCCTTTCTTTGGGGCTAGGCAAATCGATTAGGCTAAGAAAAGCATAGTAAATTCAAAGCTTTAAAGGAAGCTGTTTACAGAGCTGATACCAAGTAGAGCAAAAAAGCTTGTTCCTCTTCTGGGCACAATTCTGTAATCTTGGACTCTAAAAATGGAAGGTGATTCTCTTGTGGCTGAGCGAGAGTATGTAGCTACTGTACAGTTTGATCTTGCTTGGACTCAAGCAAATTTCCTCTTTAGTTGTTGTGTTTCTGTTCCTCTATGGGTAACGGTGACTTCCTTCTACTTACATGTGGAAATCTGGCCACACACGTTCTCCACATCGAGTTGGGTCACTTTGTTTCATTCATTCTCTTTTCCATTTATTCATAGACCCATCTGTTGAATGATGACATTATGCAAGGCAGTGTGGAGGTTACTGACAGTAAGAAGAAGTGGCTGTCCCCTCAAGGAGTTTATAGTGCAGAGGACAGAGAATGCACAAGTGGGTGGAGTTAGAATGCAGGATAGAGGGACTGAGGGTCATTTCTGTGTCTACATAAAGAACACAGCAGATGGCAAGAAAGAAGATCATTGGATGTGGAGAAGATGGCCTTGGAACCCGTAGGATTTTTGTCAGTTGAAGGCAGAGAAGACGACATTTTCTAAAGAGAAAATGGCATGAATAAAGCAGTAAAAGTGGCAAAACACATGAATATTCAGAAAATAAAAAGTGTCCACATGGACTCAGACCCTCCCAGTCCCTGGGACCCAGCAGTTACTCATCGTTCAGTCTTGTTCTGGTCTTTACCTCTCCGAGTGCCCACCTTCAGTTACATTCTATGAGAAAGCTTCCACCTGGCTTTCCTCTTCTAGTTTCTAGTGTCATAACCATACACTTAGCCTGTTGGTTTTTTTTTTTTTTTTTTTAAGCCTGGGTTAATTTCTTGCTCCTACCAACTCCTCTCAATGATCGTGTCAACTAGGATAAATTCCTAGTCTGAGCCCCCATGCTCTGGCTCCTCCTCCCTGAGGTGGACCTGTCTGAACCCAACCACAGCTCACGTAGCCAAGTCTTGGCTGTCACTCGGTCACCTACAGATTCCCTGTGGTCCTGCTTCCCCGACTACTAGTGCCTGCTCCCGTTATCTGTTGTTAGACTTTCTTTGCTCAAAAATATTAAAATTTTAAAAAGCCTAAGGGCAACAATTTAATTTGTTTTGATAAAAGTATAGCTATGTAAGAGAATGTTGCTTTTTAGAGACACATGCTGAATTACTTAAGATTAAAGTGCTATGATATTTGTAACTTACTTTTAAAACATTCATCCAAAAATATATGAAGGAAATCTGGCAAAAAGTTAAAAATTATTCCACCTAAAATATGGGTATTATTTAAATGTGGGTATTATTTATACTCAGTTTTCTACTTTCTTGTATATTTGGAATTATTTATAATAAGCACTTTAAAATAATAATAAAACGTATTAATTATTGAAAATTTGGTGAATAAAGAAAAGCACCAAAAATGTCAGCCCTGTACCACCACCCAAAATGACATATTGCTCAACTTCTCTCCAGTCTTTAAAAAATATTTTTCTGTAAACACATACACACACACACACACACACACACACACGCACGTAGATTGAATTGCGCTCGTACCATGCCTATAATTTTGCTCTTACTTTCTGGTAGCATACATTTTCATCATCTGCTTCTTGTTCTTTCTCAAAGCAGGTTCTGGGTCTGGTCTTTCCCAGACTATCCTGTTTCCCTGTATTAAAATTTGAATATTTAGATTGATCCAAATTCCAGAAGGCCTTAAATAGATTGAGTTTGGACTTTGGTCAAACGTCATTTGACAATATGTAATCATTGAATGTTTATAGGAATGTGGAACTACATAGTCATCGTGGGTTTTTTTTAAAGTAGATTAATCTGGTAGTTGAGCATGATCAATAGTAATGAGTTCAGAGACAATAAAACTAATGAGTGAGAGAGTTTACAGACTGGTATATAAGAAACTAGAGCGAGGACCTGGGAATAGTAAGGAAGGAACAGGGGTGGAAGCCAGTAATTCTACTGAGCTAAAAACATAAGTGATTCACATCCAAATAAGAATGAGTTCTGCTTTTGTATAGTTTTTCAAAATGGCATCAAAGAAGTTTTGAAAATCTTAATGGCATGAAATTCTTCTAATTCATCCATTGTTTGCTTTCTCATTGTAAATATCTAAAGTTGCCTGGGTCTCATGTGATTGCTCGTACGATTCTGACTCCCCACCAGTTGAGTCTATACTTTGGGTTAATTCTCTATATAATCTTAGAATCATTTTCTAGATGTCAGTCCTAAAGCCCTAAGAGGTTTGGCCACCTGATCTAGGCTGAGCACAGTACACTCTTTTTGACAGTGATCTCCTTAGGAGCAGGGCAGTAGGTTACTCATATTTGGCTATTCCGTCCAAGCTCAGCACTTGACAAAGAGCAGATGTCTAAATATCTGAATTGTCTCAAGTTGGGTCAAGGCCAAGACCAGAACTCAAGGTCCCTGACTTCAGCCCACCACACCAACACTGGTGATGTACTTGTATTTATTACCCTCAGACTCACTCAGTCCTCTTAACAAAAGTTTTTACTGCTGGGACAAATTGACATTGGTTAGAGGCAGCATCTGAACAATGGAATAGACAGGGGATAACTAATGAAACAAAGATCTTTTTTTTACATCCCCCAAAGTTTGGGACTTTTTCCTAGAGTTATAGCTTCCTGAAAGTAACCTTCTCTGTCTCCTGTCCCAACCCACAATGGTAGGTTGTCAATGGCAACTATGTATCAGTCCAAAGACAATTACCCTGAAGCAGCATTTTATGATGTATATAGGATGCAAGAGTAACCACAGTAAGTGCAGAGTCAAGCTTGATTCCACTCCGAGATGAGCCCTCCTGAGAGAGCCTCTGGTTTGGGATCTCTGCCCAGGCATTCAAGTCCCCCTCAAGCTCTTATCCATGAAATAGTTTTTCTAGTCAGTCTCTGAGCTTTGGTTCCCAGTCCAAATCAAACATTCCCTGAGCCCCAACCTCTGGAGGAGCAATGATGCTCTTTTGGTTTTACAGCCATTCATGTACTGTGCAGGCTGACCTGGGGACTGGAGAGGACCTCTGCTGGAATGAGATGCAATTTGCCTCCCACCCCCCATCTCCCCATCCGTGACTCTGCCCTCGGGTCTCTCATGTCTCTGACAGCCCTGGGTGCATTGACCCATGTCATGCTCTGTGGGTCTGTATCTTTCTCTCACTTTGGTTTCTCTGCCTCTGTCTTCTGGACCACTCTGATTGGGTCTCTATTTGTGTTCCCTAGGTCACTGTCCCTAGGTGCTCCTGGCTATCTACATGAGCCACTGTGCCTTTCTCTTGTCTCTAGGTCTTTATATCTCTCTTTCTACAGCTTTTGACTTATGTATCTCTCACTCTTTGTGCCCATCTGTGTCTCTGGATCTCTGAGTCTCTCTCTTTCTGTGTTTCTATCTCTCAGAACTTCTTACCTCATTCATCAGGCTCCTTCAAGAACAAGTTTATCCTGTTTCCAACTCCCACAGAATTATAAAACCCCTTCAGTCTTGTTTCCCTGTAGCTGAGCCTTGACTCCCGCAAAAAAACACTTGGGGCCCCAACTTTAGTTCATTGTTTGACCAAATACTCACATACTCTGCCTCTGTCATCACTCAGGTATGCTTCCTAAAGCCTGGGGCAGCTGGCCTCACCATTTAGCTCTGCTATTAGCATTTGTAAATGTGGACATTTAGAATGGTAATGTGGAAAGCCTCAGACAAGCTGGTTCCATCACGGAAACCTCCTGATTGGAAAGACTATGGTCTTTCTTCAGCCTCCCCTATGTATCACACTACAATACATAGAACTTGCAAAATTGTTGCAAAGCCTCTCCTTGGTTCTCTCCTTGGTCAGGGTCCATTTGCTATGATCAATGGAAAGGTAAGCCCACATTTGTGAACAGGGGACTTAACATGTTTATGTGGTCAACACCACGTTGTCACATAATATACGCACGGCCTGACTATAATACAAATTGCCGCACTGATAGTTTTTGAGCTAAATAAGACATTTCCTTTTCCTTAATCCATGATTTCTCATGGCTTAAAGAGTCAAGGGCTTCATGTTTTCATGAAGTCAAAGTGTCTAGCACCAACACTGTGAACAAATGTACACAAAGGCAATCAGCAGTCAAGCAAATCCCATGGAGTGACTCAAGTGCTGAGGACACATGAGCCCAAGTTAAAATTGCTTAGATTGCGATTGCCCAATAGATTCATTTTTTATTCCATCATCATTGTGTTAGCTGGATTCTGAGGCCAAGCACAGACCTAGCAAGCAAGAAGACAGATCAATGAGCTATGCTGTCCATGGCCTTAAGAAAAGCTCTGTTATCCATGGCATCATAGGTTATGCATTTGCCATCTTTGGTCTAGAGAGTTCAGAAAGTGTGTCAGCATCATTCAAAAGTGAGAATAGGGGCTTCCCTGGTGGCGCAGTGGTTGGGAGTCCGCCTGCCGATGCAGGGGACGCGAGTTCGTGCCCCGGTCCGGGAGGATCCCACATGCCGTGGAGTGGCTGGGCCCGTGAGCCATGGCCGCTGAGCCTGTACGTCCGGAGCCTGTGCTCTGCAGTGGGAGAGGCCACAACAGTGAGAGGCCCGCGTACCGCAAAAAAAAAAAAAAAAAAAAAGTGAGAATAAGTTTGAAAATGAAAAAAAAAGTGAAAATTCTCCAAAGAAGAGAGCTTTTGTTGGCTGTTCAACTCCAACACCTGTTAGCTCTTTTTACACAATTAGGAATTTCTATTATTGCTTTGGGTTGAAATGTATGTCCTCTTTATAAGCCTGAAGGGACAGAATCTAGGTTCTATGTCACTTCTCTTTGCCAGGAAGGGGAAAAATATGTCATTAAATATGTGAATAATCTGTAAACATGGGTTACTAAGAAATTTTCTCCCCAAGATGTATGTAATGTAAACATGTTTTCACATGCAAGACTGATTTCTGTGCCCACTTGTTCTTCCATTCTTGTTTTGCATTACTCCTCAACATAGACCCTCTGTTCCAGGTAGGCATTGTGTTTCCTGTATACACCATGCATATGTCAACCTCAGTGCCTTTGCTTATGCTACTGCTCCAGTTGGAATGCTTTTTTCTCTCACACTTGATGAATTCTATATCTGTTCTTCAAGTTCCAACTCATGGTATTCTTCCTCCATGAAGTTTTCCCTGATCATTTCATCCCCTCACGGGCTCCTCCTTCTATACCATTTACTGTCCCCATCACTAAGATGGCAGCTATTTGGGGATTTTTTTGATGAAATTTGCCACAGATCCTTCTCTTTTCCTCTAAGTACTTTTTCCCTAAGTACTGTAAACTCCTTAGTACATTCTTAGCTCTCTTTGTCCTGCTTTTAGATACCACACTCTGTACACTCAAACCATCAAGGTTATTGAAATGAGTTAAAGTTTTTAGGACCAAGAGTTCTTCAGCTCCATGCTTCTCAAATGCTAACCTGCATAGCAATCATGTGGGGCTCTTGATAAAAACAGATTATAATTCAGCAGGTCTAGGAGGCCTGCAAATGTGAATTCCTAACAAAATCTCAGGGTACTGAGTGGAAAGGCTTCGCGTTGTTTTTCAAACACTAGGTACAACCCAAGAGTGTTCTTAAAGTTAATTTAGTGGGTCACAATATTTGTTAAAAAGAAATAGAAAAGAATATAGTAAATAGTGTTTAGAAGAATAGTGTTGTTTCCTATAACACTTTTTGGTTTTTTATGTACATTTATAATGTAAGTGTGTGTGTGTGTGTGTGTGTGTGTGTGTGTGTGTGTGTGGAGAGAGAGAGAGAGCCAAAAGAGAGGGAGGCAAAATATATTTTATACTATGGGCCAATTCGAAAAGTTTGAAAGCCTCTCCTTTAAAGGACAGAGCAGAATGAGATATAAACGTGTATCAGCAAATTAAGACAATGAAACCGATTGTGATAAGAAACTGTGAAGGCTCCAATAGGCCGGGGCAATTTCCCAGAAGGTTCTAACACAAAGGGCACGGGAATGAGAGAAGAGGCAGAACTGAGGACCAGCTTTCTGGATCAAGCCCGACTGCCTTCTCTGTGGTTGATCTTATTTCCTGTATCTTACTGAGAGGCAGCTATGAAAATTCTTTAGTGAGTGGGTGTTTCCTGATTTGTTACTGTATCATGGGAGGGATAAGGCCACTGTTTCCTTCAAGGCCAGCTGTGGGTTTGATAATCTCATAAACCCAGTACAAATATTCTTTGGAAGCTTGATGAGCCTCTGCTGACTATTAGCCTTGAGACTTATTTATGATGATGTGTGGACCTTGGGAGAAAAGGAAAATACAACATTGCTTCGAAAATGCTGTTATAAAGAGTAATTTCTTGCTCTTTTTTACTTCTTCAGAGAAAATGAGACAAGAAGGCTCTTTTTTTTTTTTTAAGTATCAGGAGAATGAACCCTATCCCAAATAGCAGAGAAGTCATATTCCCAACATGCAGCACAGTGTCCAGCATATTCATAATATGTTGTATAAATAGTAAAGTTTTTACCTTGTTCTCTTCTGTAAAAGTTAAAGACTCATATAAGAAGTTTATTAAAAAAGTCAGTGTTCCAACATGAAAATAAGAGAGTTTTCCTACCAAGTGTTATTATTAGTCACCTTGGCAGATGAGAAAGACAGAGGTTGCTACTCGTGTGGTGTCACATAGCGAACGCGTCAGAAGTCATTGGAGCAGAAGGACTCATCACTAAGGAAAAGAGTGGAGACAAAGGCCAGCTCTCATCTCGCAAAATTTTCACTGATACTGCATGGGTGTTTGTGACCCAAGTTAGCTGCTTATTAGCATTCCTTTTCACTTGGCAGTTCCCAGGAGCAAAAAGGTTTCTTATTGCACTTAATTCTAAAAACATCATCGTTCTAATGCAGCTGTGGGAGAAGTGGCAGAGCCTCAGAGGAAGATGACTTGCTTGGGGGTTTTAATCAACAGCAGGTCTAGCGTGAATCAGCAGCATGATGCAACTGTCAAGAAACGAATGCAATCTTGGGTTGCCTTACAGCGTACCTGGCAGCCAGAAGGGGGAGATCCTGTGGGGCTTCGTTTTGCACGTCAGATCTTACCTTGAAGATAGATTTTGAAAATTTAGAAGGTATTCAGAGGATAAGTTCTCTGGGTGATCAAGGCACTGAAAATCTATTGTAAAAGGAGAAGTTGAAGACGATGGAAGCAAAAGAGAGAACATTCTAAATGCTTCTAACTATTTGTATAAGTATCATCTATATAACTCCAAGAAGTAGCTCTGAGACCATCTGTTGAAACCTCATTAGGGTCTCATTAGGGTTTAGACTTTATTCACACACTGTACAAAAATTAGAAATATAAACCAAGCTGCTGGTTGTGATTTTCTCTGCGATGAGGGATTATATGTGGCTTTTATTTACTAAGTTAAACACTTTTAATTATTTGATTTTTAAAAAAATAAAAAGCAGACATGACTTTTATAATCACCAGAAGTGAGAGAGTGAAGCCAATGAAGCTTCAGCTTCAGGTCCTCTGCCTTGCACAGACCCTAGTGATGTAGTTAAAATAAATGTAGTCAACTCAAAGAATATTTAAGATTAGTCCCTGAACATTACAATTTTAAACACCCTGAAATCTTACAGCTCATTTATGAAAGAAATTTGATAGAAGTTCTCAAATTTTCCAACGGTCCTAAAAACTTCATTAGCAATATCACATCGTGAAGTTGAAAATAACTTTTCTATGCTGTCAATAATTTTAAAAAAATATTATAGGTAAAAGACTGAATTCTTATTCTATCCTCTATATAGAAAATTGTAGTATACAATTGTTTTTAGATGAAGAAATAACCAGAGATGACATGGCTGAAAGTATAGAGAAAAAAAGGTATAGGGGTATGTAAACACTTAATTAATGAGTATAAGTTGTTTTCTCAGTTTTGAAATGTTTGTGATATTTGTCAGTTTTTTATTTTTATTTTTTTAATTTGTGATATAATTGACATATAACATAATATTCGTTTCAGGAGTAAAATAAATATAATGATTTGATAATGTATATATAGCAAAATGATCACTGAAATCAGTCCAGTTAACATCCATCACCACACATGGTTAACAAAACTTTTTTTTCCTGTGATGAGAGCTTTCAAGATCCACTTTTCTAGCAACTTTCCAATAAGCAATACAGTATTATTAACTGTAGTCACCAAGCTGTACATTACATCCCCATGACTTAGTCATTTTATAACTGGAAATTTGTACCTTTTGGTACCCTTTACCCGTCTCACTGTCCCTTCCTCCCCCACCTCTGGCAACTAGCAATCTGTTCTCTATATCCATGAACTTGGTTTTTTTGTTTGTTTTTTGTTGTTGTTTTATTTTTACTTATTTATTATCTTTTCATAGTAAAAGCTTGGTGAATTTCTATTCTTTTTTTAATCAAAATATAGTTGACATACAATATTATGTTAGTTTCAGGTGTACTACATAGTGACTTGACATTTGTGTACATTATGAAATGATTACCATGCTAAGTCTAGTAACCATCTGTGCCCTACAAAGCGATTACAATATTATTGACCATACTCCTTATGCTGTATATTACATCCCTGTGGCTTATTTATTTTATATCTGGCCGTTAGTACCCTTTAATCTCCTATACATAGTTCACACACAACCCCCTCCCTTACGGCAACTGTACATTTGTTTTCTGTATCTCTGAGTCTGTTTTAGTTTTGTTTAATTTGGTTGGTTGTTTTGTTTTCTGGATTTCTCATATAAGTGAGATCATACTGTATCTATCTTTTTCTGTCTGACATTTCGTTTAGCATAATGAACTCAAGGTCCACCCATTGTCAAAAATGGCCAGATTTCACTCTTTTTATGGCTGAATATATATATATATATATACATATATATATATATATATATATATATATGTATATATATATAAACATTTTCCTTATCCATTCATCCATCAATGGACATTTAGTTGTTTCCATGTCTTACCTATTGTAAACAATGCTGCAATGAATATGGGGGTGCATATATCTTTTCTAATTAGCGTTTTAATTTTCCTCAGATAAATACCCGGGAGTGGTATTACTGGGTCAATATAGTAGCTCTATTTTTAATTTTTTGAGAAACCTCCCTACTGTTTTCTATAGTGGTTGCACCAATTTACATGCTCACCAACCTTTTCTCCACATCCTCACCAACACTTGTTAGTTCTTGTCTGTTTGATGATGGCCATTCTAACAGGTGTGAGGTGGTAGCTCATTGTGGTTTTCATTTGCATTTCCCCGATGATTAGTGATGTTGAGCATCTTTTCATACATCTGTTGGCCATCTGTGTGTCTGCTTTGGAAAATGTCCATTCAGATCTTCTGCACATTTTTAAATAGGATTGCTTTGGATTATTTGTTGTTTTGCTATTGAGCTGTATGAGTTCTTTATCTATTTTGAATAGTAACCCATTATCAGATATATGATTTGCAAATATTTATTCCCATTCAGTAGGTTACCTTTTCATTTTGTTGATGTCAGCTTTTAAAATTTGTAATCTATTGTGATTTCTCATTCTAAATAATTATTCTTTTCTTTTTTTGGTAATTTTATATTAATTTTCATAAAGAGACTTCCAAATTTTGTAAGTTTCAAGCCCCTTAAAATTTGACTCTTCCATCTAATAATCAGAAGAACAAAATAAAGAGATGTTAAACACAGTCCCAATTACAGGAACTTTAGGCCCGTGCAATTAGGGCTCTGTGTAATGAGCTATTGTATATATGTATTAATCCATACAAAGCCCTGTAGACATCAGCCAAGGAACTGTCAGCATCCAGGGCCCAGTATAAGACAACATCAGTCTCCCCCCAGCTTCGTCTCATCATGCCTGACTGCTGCCCTTTGGCACTCACCTGAATTACTCACCCCACGATGCAGGGCTCTGACCCTGTACATACCTGGCATTCTCTTGCTTCTTGGCCTTTGTTCCTGTTACTCCCTTTGCACAGAATAGCTCCCTAAACGATTGTCACTCCATATCCCACCAGACTTTAAATAGAGAAAAAGTCTCTCTCTCTCTCCCTGCAAATGCTAGGTCATTTCCAGTGTTCAATAAACCATAGTTGAATAAGTAAATTAAGTAAAATAATTAAATAAAGCCAACATTAACAGGGCCCTGGAGGTTGGATCAAGGTAGACATACAATTTTCTTTTTTTCCAATTTTAGTTACCCAATGAATATATGCATGTATTTTATTTTATTTTTCATTAGAGCAAGCTAAATTAGCAAAATTTGATTGAGCTAAAGTCCCCTTTAACAACACCCTCAATCCTGGTTCCTTCTTTTAAGGACCAAACCTATGAGTTTGGTGTGTATTTTATCAGACTTCTATTTTGTGCTTTTATACATGATTATATGTGTATGTGTTGTATTGTGTGGAAGGAATGAGAGAGATTTTTCAAAATTAAGTGGTTTCAGACTATACCTGCCACCAGTTCCTCTAACTTAACCATATGTTTTGGGATCTGTCAACTTTGATGTGCGCGGACACAAATATTCACTCCGTGTTTCTCCGTGGGGGAGTGATTAGCATTCTGAGCGGGACAATTCTCAGTTGTTCAGGACTGCATCGGCCATCAGAGGGTGGTAATCATTCCTGGAGCCCCTCACCATGTGTTGGTAGCACCCAACCCCCTGCCTTTAGCATTTGGCAGCCAACAATGTTCTTAGCTTTTCAGACTCTTTCGGTTAACTTTTAACATAATCTCATCCTATGAGCTCACTCACTGCACTGCACTTATCTGTCATCTCACTGTTGGTGGATATTTAGGATGGCTCCTAATTTTTATTCTCACAAACGCTCTGCAGTAGACACCTTAATTCACACTTCCTTCTGTGTACGTGTGAGTGTTTCACTAATAAGCCACCAGAAGTGGAGTCGCTGGTCACGTGTGCATGTCCAGTTACACTAGATGTGCTAAGTTCCCCTCCAACTTAAACACCTGCCAACAGTAGATGACAATATCCAGGGTCCCCAAATTCTCCAGTACTTAATGCTAACCCTTCAATTTTAGCAGATCTGGTGGATTACAAAAGTACTGCATTGTTGTTTTAATTTCATTTTTCTGATTAATAGTGAGACTGTTTATTTGAAATACATATTTCCTCTTCTGTGAAAGACTTTCATTTTCTCTTCTGTATGTGTACATATTTTAATTTTTACTACATATGCTTTATAATCAGAAAAAATAATGCACTCTTTAAAAAATAACTTACATATTCTTCAAGGCCTACTTCGATGTTGGGTCATTCAAAAAATGGCCTTGATCTTTCTTCCTATAACCCCCACTGGATACTTTACTCTCTCTTGGATATAGTTTGCAAAGTCCTTGTCTTACCCTCTTGACTGGATTAATAGTTTCTTGAGGCTCGGCCTGGGTTTGTGTTCCCTTTGACCTGCCTAATACAATGCTTTGCACAGATTTGAGCTTAATAGGTAAAGATTTATAAAGTCAAATGATAGAAGGTAGAGAAGGTTAACTGTGGGAAAACTACCAGCTGAATAAGACTGTATTTTCAACCTTTCACTCTTTATGTACACAGTCTTGAACCATCCTTACCAAAGATGGACATATTCCTGCAAAGGGTATGTAATGTTATTTGGCTTTATAGTCACTTCCCTGGAAGATATGCTGATCTGAAGTTCCTAGGAAAGGATGCTTAACTCAATTAAGACAGGGAGTTTAGGTATTTGTGGAAGAGTTGTTTGGGGAATGAGGGTCCTCATGGTCCTGCAGACATCATGAAGCGTAGGTGGCTGCCTGGCAGCCTCTGTCTTAGGTTTGCCCAGGCCCAGGACTCCATGAAAACTGTGATAGTGATGTTGACTGAACCAAGTGATGTTTCTCACCCAGAAATTAACACTCCCTGAGATGTTCCAAATTACAGCACAGTGAGATCCTTCTTGCTTTATAGTCAAGGATTTCTTATGTGTTTATGATATATAGCTACTGTTTAAAAGATTACCATAAAAAGTTCTCAGTAAAAACTGCCGCCAAGCTAGAATGATCAGAATTCTGTAAATGCTTTAGACAGACATCAGATCTTGTTGAAAAGAATCCCAAGGAATGTCCAAATTCTTTACATTTTAGAATTTTGTTGATCAAGTTTTGTTGCTTCAAGGGACTTCCCTGGTGGTCCAGTTAAGATTCTGTGCTTCCAATACAGGGGGCGCGGGTTTGATCCCTGGTTGGGGAACTAAGATCCCACACACTGCGTGGCCAAAATAAATAAATAAATAAACAAATTAAAATTTTTTGTTGCTTCAAATAAGTAATCTATTGGCTCAAACTGAATGGTTTGCTGAAATGTTCATTCAAAAAATAATTACAGGCAAAATGTATTTAAGAACTTGTGACCTCATAGAGATTTCACTTATCAAGAGGAATTAGAATTTTGTCTGTAAACAAACCTGACGTTTTTGATAGCCTCACTTTTATCTCCTCCAATTGTCCTTTAAAAAAAAAAAAAGAGGTATAATTGACATACAACATACTAGTTTTAGGTTCCAATTTTCTTTTGTAAGAATTTCATTCCGTGAAGATTTGAGCATGTCTGGGAATTATTCGAATGAATGGGTAAATAAGTCAATGGGATTTCTTATAAAATGCTTCACCTTTCCATTGCTTTTAGATAGCAAGCACATTTCTAACACAGGATGGAGGCATCTCTGCCCCAAAGAGGAAATGTGCTAAAGATGCAGATTTAGAAAACGGGATAGCTCGGAGACCTATGTAGAAACTTCCTTCTACATTTGGTCTTACGTTTAATTTTTATTATCAGGTGAAAATATCATGCCACAGGGACATCCCAGTAGGATCCCTTACCCCCAGAGCAGGGGTCTTCCTTGTACACCATGCACGTCTCTTTAACAGTACTTAGTTCACTGACATTACCAATATTTGTGTAATTGCTTGTGTCCCCTTCCCCTCCACTGCCCTGGAATGTGGGTCCCTTGCAGCAGCTACTGTCCCCAGGACCGAGCTTTCTGTTATCTGCAGTAAGTTGAAAGTAATAAACAATTATATTTGAGCAACAAGAAAATCACGGCACAGAAGATACATCGCAAGTTATGGCTTTGTGGATCTCAATGGCTTCATGACAACTCCTAATGTGTTTTGAGCCCTGCTGTTTGCCAAGCCTGTTTTGACCATTTCATATGTGTTAATGTGAACAGGACTTACAACTGGCCCACAAGGTACAACTGTTATTAATTCTATTTTAGCGGTGAGAAAACGGAGACTCGGATTGGTTAGGTAACTTGCCCACAGTGGTACAGCTAATAAGAGGTGCCACCCAGATTGGGACTCAGGCAGATTGACTGTAGAGCCCACAATCCTCATCACCACACTGAACTCTCTCTATCAGCTCATTAAAAAGAATGGGAAAAACCTGTCATTAGGAAAAAGGAGTGAGGTGCACAACAGTGTGCCTGGAATGCTCTTATTTCCATAGAACTGTGGTAGCGGACAGGCCTGAATGTGTCTAAATGCATGGGATACCTCTCAGGAGGAAGCACAAAAAATGGTTAATGTTGGGGTCCTCTGGGGAAAGGAATGGGGGACTGAGGATTAAGGGAGAGAAAAAAGCTTTATGTTCATTATGTTTTCTTTTGAACTACGTAGATTTTTTTTTCTACTGTGGATATATTTTACCTTTTCTGATGTATTTCTGTTTTTTGGGGTTTTATTTTTTAATTTTTTTTTTGGCTACATTGGGTCTTCATTGCTGCATGTGGGCTTTCTCTAGTTGCGGCGAGCAGGGGCTTCTCTTGCTGCAGAGCATGGGCTCTAGGCGTGCGGGCTTCAGTAGTTGTGGCACATGGGCTCAGTAGTTGTGGCTCGCGGTCTCCAGAGCGCAGGCTCAGTAGTTGTGGCTCACGGGCTTAGTTGCTCCGTGGCATGTGGGATCTTCCCAGACCAGGGCTCCAACCCATGTCCCTTGCATTGGCAGGCGGATTTTTAACCACTGCGCCACCAGGGAAGCCCTGTATTTTGTTTTTTAAAACACATACATCAGTTTGAATGTCCTTAGGACTTCCCCAGCTGTGCAGATATTTGTCAGTTTGAAACAATATTGGATGGGGTTTGCATCTCAGTATAAAACATCTGAATTCCTTGTGCTCAACTTCATTTCCCTCATGACAACGGACTCTGGTATAACAGCTCAGTGGTTTTCTACACTGCAAAAGGTGGTACCACACTTTCGAAAGAGAGTGTGAGAGAGAGACCAAAAGAAAGAGAGAAAATTGGCCAAAACCTATTCTTATGGTTATTTTTGACTTGGATTTTTAAAAAACTTTCTGTCTACAAAGTAAAGTGTGTGTTTGTTTGCTAAGACTGCAACGACGAAGTACCACAAAATGGGTGGCTTAAACAGCGGAAACTGATTATCTCACAGTTCTGGAGGCTAGATGACCAAAATCAAGGTGTCAGTAGGGTGGGTTCCTCTTGAGGGCTGTGAAGGAGGATCTGCTCCAGCCCGGCCCCCTTGACTTGCAGATGGCCTTCTTCATGTTCACTTGGCATTCTCCCTGTGTGCAAGTCTGTCTCCAGAAGTCCCCTTTTCACAAGAAGACACCAGTCCTGTTGAATTAGGGCCCACCTTAATAACCTCATTATAACTCGCTGAAGACCCTATCTCCAAATAAGGCCACATTCTGAGGTACTGGGGCTTAGCGCTTCAACAGGATACAATTCAACCCATAACACTCTGAGATTAGCTAACTCTCTCCTTTCGCCTTCAGCCTCATCCAGCAATTTCCTTTTCTTGATGTTTTGGCTCAGAGTTTGGTCTCAGGCCTCCCAGAGTGGAGAATATTGCTGGGAGGAAAACCCAGTGCAGGAAGAGTCCCCCTGTGGTTCACCCTGCGTGAAAGTGCTGCTCTCTCCTCCGCAGGTGGTACCATGGTAACCTCACCCGACATGCAGCTGAGGCTCTTCTCCTCTCCAATGGATGCGACGGGAGCTACCTTCTGCGGAACAGCAATGAAAGGACAGGGCTGTACTCTCTCTCTGTGAGGTAGGATGCGTAAGAACTCTATAACTTCAGTGGGGTCCCACCTCTTATTTATAGGGGCACTGACTTCATGGTCACACTCTGATGGCCAGAGAACCGAGTTCTCTTGATTCCTGCTAGACCAGCAGGTCTGAGGATGCCAAGCTCTGAGTGGTGAGCCTGCAAAAAACATTCTTGCCCCTTCCATTGGTGGAGAAAAAATGTTAGAGCTGAAGGAGATTTCATGAATTGTTTAATCCAGAACTCTTGCTTGACTGATGAAGAAACAGAAACCTGAAGTGGTAAAGTGTCTTCCACCCAATAAATCAGTGATAGAGACAGCACCAGAATCACATCCCTGAAACCTGGCCCAGTGCCCCTTTCACTATTCCTTGCTTCCTCTGGAAAATCAGAATGACTTGTGGCTGTGCAATTTTCATAATCACAAACTCAAGCAGGCAGTGTGCAACTTTTAGTTTTTTTCTATAAATGGACTGACCTTCTTTCTTGAATTTCCATTTCACCTATTAAGAAAGTTAATCTAGTCCCCACCAGGTATGCCCTGCTCAAAACAGTGACTGTCCAGGCCTTTCAGGGTTTCTCTCCCATCCTCTTCCTCTTGGTTGGCCTCCCTTTCAGAGAAGGTGACCTAGTCACGTGATAATCAGGAGGAGTCACTGGTTATCTGTCAGCATCTGTCACCTTGGCTTCCACTGACATGTAGCAAGTCTTTCTGGGTTCACAGGGAGTTGCCCCTAGGTCAGAATGGTGATGTGAGGACTCCATGTAATTGCCCTTGGCCACCCAGCCAATAACCTCAAACCATTATTGTTTTATTTTATTTACAAATTTTCTGTAAAGCATTTTTGGGAAAAATATTCACCAGAAATAGAATTCTGCTTTGGGGGAAACAGGAATTGTGCTTTCCCATATCAACAGCAAATGTTAAAATTACATTAAAGTGGTTAGATTGTTGATCCTTTATTGCATGGATCTCCCCCAGATCTCAAACAAATCTGTGGAATTGTTGGCTAAAAGAATGTTAACTTTTCATTTTTGTATGTCTCGCCTGAACAATTATATCATAAGCTCCTTACAAAGAGATGACATATATATTACATCTATATACAAAGTTAAAATATTATTTTCTATTACAAGCACTTGGAAATGCTTTAAAAAATAATAACCACCAGCAAAAGTAAGAGGAATCACAGACCAGCTCAGGAGAATGATTGTTTTTATTCATTTGGTCATTCACTTCCTTAATAATAAATATTTCAAAGCATCCGCTCTGTGCCTACCACTTTGATAAGTGCTGTAGAAGATTCAAAGACCTTGACATCAGGAAGTATAACCTCACAGGGGCAATAAGACCATATCCAAATACCTTACTACAAAGTAGAGTGCTGTAAATGCCATGAAAGAAAACAAGGTAAGTGCTTGGATTGTTGAGAAGAGAAAAGGCAAGTAACTCAAGCCGGAAGTAGCAAGCAATATTTGATAGAGTAAGTGGCATTTGAACTGAAACTTGATCAGAAACAAAGTGGAAGAAGTCACAGGTGAAGGGAACTGTACGAGCTAAGGGACAAAGGCAGAAACTCCTAGGAGAATAGTAGGCGTGGCTGGACTACAGCAGCTCCCAAGGTGTGGTCCCCAGACGAGTAGCATCACCAGAGAGCAGGTTAGGAATACAAATCTCAGGCCCCACCCCAGACCTACTGAATCAGGAATTCAGGGGGGGTAGGGGCCAGAAATCTGGGCCCTGCAGGTGATTCTGATTTCTGATGCTTGCTAAAGTTGGAGCATGCCCTGCAAGAGAGGAATAGTGGAAGTGAGGCTAGAAAGATAGGATTGGGTCAAATCAAGTATATATATATAGACTTCCGGGTAAGATGGCGGAAGAGTAAGACGCGGAGATCACCTTCCTCCCCACGGATACACCAGAAATACAGCTACACGTGGAACAACTCCTACAGAACACCTACTGAACGCTGGCAGAAGACCCCAGACCTCCCAAAAGGCAAGAAACTCCCCACATACCTGGGTAGGGCAAAGCGGAGAGATTCCCGCACAGAGGATCGGTGCCGAGCGGCACTCACCAGCCCGAGAGGCTTGTCTGCTCGCCCGCCGGGGCACGCAGCGCTGGAGGCTGAGGCTCGGGCTTCGGTCGGAGTGCAGGGAGAGGACTGGGGCTGGCGGCGAGAACTCAGCCTGAAGGGGGCTAATGTGCCACAGCTAGCCGGGAGGGAGTCCGGGAAAACTCTAGAGCTGCCGAAGAGGCAAGAGACTTTTTCTTCCCTCTTGGTTTCCTGGTGCGCGAGGAGAGGGGATTAAGAGCGCTGCTTAAAGGGGCTCCACGGACGGGCGCGAGTCGCGACTGAAAGCGCGGAGCCCAGTGACAGGCGTGGGACGCTGGGGCTGCTGCTGCCGCCGACAAGAAGCCTGTGTGCGAGCGCAGGTCACTGCCCACACCGCCCTTCCGGGAGCCTGTGCAGCCCGCCACTGCCGGAGTCCCGGGATCCAGGGGCGGCTTCCCTGGGAGAACGCACGGTGCGCCTCGGGCTGGTGCAACGTCACGCCGACCTCTGCCGCTGCAGGCTCGCCCCGCACTCCGTGCCCCTCCCTCCCTCCTGGCCTGAGTGAGCCAGAGTCCCCGAAGAGGCTGCTCCTTTAACCCTGTCCTATCTGAGCGAAGAACAGACGCCCTCCGGCGACCTACACGCAGAGGCGGGGCCAAATCCAAAGCTGAGACCTAGGAGCTGTGAGAACAAAGAAGAGAAAGGGAAACCTCTCCCAGCAGCCCCAGAAGCAGCGGATTAAAGCTCCACAATCAACTTGATGTACCCTGCATCTGTGGAATACATGAATAGACAACACATCATCCCAAATTGAGGAGCCAGGAGTCAGTGCTGTGCCTCTGAGGTGGGAGAGCCAACTTCAGGACACTGGTCCACAAGAGACCTCCCAGCTCCACATAATATCAAACGGCGAAAATCTCCCAGAGATCTCCATCTCAACACCAGCACCCAGCTTCACTCAACGACCAGCAGGCTACAGTGCTGGACACCCTAAGCCAAACAACTAGCAAGACAGGAACACAACGCCACCCATTAGCAGAGAGGTGGCCTAAAATCATAAAAAGTCCACAGACACCCCAAAACACACCACCAGACGTGGACCTGCCCACCAGAAAGACAAGATCCAGCCTCATCCACCAGAACACAGGCACTAGTCCCCTCCACCAGGAAGCCTACACAACCCACTAAACCAACCTTAGCCACTGGGGACAGACACCAAAAACAACAGGAACTACGAACCTGCAGCCTGCAAAAAGGAGACCCCAAACACAGTAACATAAGCAAAATGAGAAGACAGAAAAACACACAGCAGGAGAAGGAGCAAGATAAAAACCCACCAGACCTAACAAATGAAGAGGTAATAGGCACTCTACCTGAAAAAGAATTCAGAATAATGATGGTAAAGATGATCCAAGATTCTATTTCCCAGATACAAAATCTCGGAAATAGAATAGACAAAATGCAAGAAACAGTTAACAAGGACCTAGAAGAACTAAAGATGAATCAAGCATCGATTAAAAACACAATACATGAAATAAAAAATACTCTAGATGGGATCAATAGCAGAATAACTGAGGCAGAAGAACGGATAAGTGAGGTGGAAGATAAAATAGTGGAAATAACTGATGCAGAGCAAAATAAAGACAAAAGAATGAAAAGAACAGAGGACAGTCTCAGAGACCTCTGGGACAACATTAAACGCACCAACATTCGAATTATAGGGGTTCCAGAAGAAGAAGAGAAAAAGAAAGGGACTGAGAAAATATTTGAAGAGATTATAGTTGAAAACTTCCCTAATATGGGAAAGGAAATAGTTAATCAAGTCCAGGAGGCACAGAGAGTCCCATACAGAATAAATCCAAGGAGAAATACGCCAAGACACATATTAATCAAACTGTCAAAAATTAAACACAAAGAAATCATATTAAAAGCAGCAAGGCAAAAACAACAAATAACACACAAGGGAATCCCCATCAGGATAACAGCTGATCTCTCAGCAGAAACTCTACAAGCCAGAAGGGAGTGGCAGGACATACTTAAAGTGATGAAGGAGAAAAACCTGCAACCAAGATTACTCTACCCAGCAAGGATCTCATTCAGATTTGATGGAGAAATTAAAACGTTTACAGACAAGCAAAAGCTGAGAGAGTTCAGCACCACCAAACCAGCTTTACAACAAATGCTAAAGGAACTTCTCTAGGCAAGAAACACAACAGAAGGAAAAGACCTACAATAATGAACCCAAAACAATTAAGAAAATGGGAATAGGAACATACATATCGATAATTACCTTAAATGTAAATGGACTAAATGCTCCCACCAAAAGACACAGAGTGGCTGAATGGATACAAAAACAAGACCCATCTATATGCTGTCTACAAGAGACCCACTTCAGACCTAGAGACACATACAGACTGAAAGTAAGGGGATGGAAAAAGATATTCCATGCAAATGGAAACCAAAAGAAAGCTGGAGTAGCAATTCTCATATCAGACAAAATAGACTTTAAAATAAGGACTACTAGAAGAGACAAAGAAGGACACTACATAATGATCAAGGGATCGATCCAAGAAGAAGATATAACAATTGTAAATATTTATGCACCCAACATAGGAGCACCTCAATACATAAGGCAAATACTAACAGCCATAAAAGGAGAAATCGACAGTAACACACTCATAGTAGGGGACTTTAACACCCCACTTTCACCAATGGACAGATCATCCAAAATGAAAATAAATAAGGAAACACAAGCTTTAAATGATACATTAAACAAGATGGACTTAATTGATATTTATAGGACATTCCATCCAAAAACAACAGAATACACATTTTTATCAAGTGCTCATGGAACATTCTCCAGGATAGATCATATCTTGGGTCACAAATCAAGCCTTGGTAAATTTAAGAAAATTGAAATTGTATCAAGTATCTTTTCTGACCACAATGCTATGAGACTAGATATCAATTACAGGAAAAGAGCTGTAAAAACTACAAACACATGGAGGCTAAACAATACACTACTTAATAACGAAGTGATCACTGAAGAAATCAAAGAGGAAATTAAAAAATACCTAGAAACAAATGACAATGGAGACACGACGACCCAAAACCTATGGGATGCAGCAAAAGCAGTGCTAAGAGGGAAGTTTATAGCAATACAATCCCACCTTAAGAAACAGGAAACATCTCGAATAAACAACCTAACCTTGCACCTAAAGCAATTAGAGAAAGAAGAACAAAAACATCCCAAAGTTAGCAGAAGGAAAGAAATCATAAAAATCAGATCAGAAGTAAATGAAAAAGAAATGAAGGAAACGATAGCAAAGATCAATAAAACTAAAAGCTGGTTCTTTGAGAAGATAAACAAAATTGATAAACCATTAGCCAGACTCATCAAGAAAAAAAGGGAGAAGACTCAAATCAATAGAATTAGAAATGAAAAAGGAGAAGTAACAACTGACACTACAGAAATAAAAAAGATCATGAGAGATTACTATAAGCAACTCTATGCCAATAAAATGGACAACCTGGAAGAAATGGACAAATTCTTAGAAAAGCACAACCTGCCGAGACTGAATCAGGAAGAAATAGAAAATATGAACAGACCAATCACAAGCACTGAAATTGAAACTGTGATAAAAAATCTTCCAACAAACAAAAGCCCAGGACCAGATGGCTTCACAGGCGAATTCTATCAAGCATTTAGAGAAGAGCTAACACCTGTCCTTCTGAAACTCTTCCAAAATATAGCAGAGGGAGGAACACTCCCAAACTCATTCTACGAGGCCACCATCACCTTGATACCAAAACCAGGCAAGGATGTCACAAAGAAAGAAAACTACAGGCCAATATCACTGATGAACATAGATGCAAAAATCCTCAACAAAATCCTAGCAAACAGAATCCAACAGCACATTAAAAGGATCATACACCATGATCAAGTGGGGTTTATTCCAGGAATGCAAGGATTCTTCAATATACGCAAATCAATCAACGTGATACACCATATTAACAAACTGAAGGAGAAAAACCATATGATCATCTCAATAGATGCAGAGAAAGCTTTCGACAAAATTCAACACCCATTTATGATAAAAACCCTGCAGAAAGTAGGCATAGAGGGAACTTTCCTCAACATAATAAAGGCCATATATGACAAACCCACAGCCAGCATCGTCCTCAATGGTGAAAAACTGAAACCATTTCCACTAAGATCAGGAACTAGACAAGGTTGCCCACTTTCACCACTCTTATTCAACCTAGTTTTGGAAGTTTTAGCCACAGCAATCAGAGAAGAAAAGGAAATAAAAGGAATCCAAATTGGAAAGGAAGAGGTAAAGCTGTCACTGTTTGCAGATGACATGATACTATACATAGAGAATCCTAAAGATGCTACCAGAAAACTACTAGAGTTAATCAATGAATTTGGTAAAGTTGCAGGATACAAAATTAATGCACAGAAATCTCTGGCATTCCTATATACTAATGATGAAAAATCTGAAAGAGAAATCAAGGAAACACTCCCATTTACCATTGCAACAAAAAGAATAAAATATCTAGGAATAAACCTACCTAAGGAGACAAAAGACCTGTATGCAGAAAATTATAAGACACTGATGAAAGAAATTAAAGATGATACAAATAGATGGAGAGATGTACCATGTTCTTGGATTGGAAGAATCAACATTGTGAAAATGACTCTACTACCCAAAGCAATCTACAGGTTCAATGCAATCCCTATCAAACTACCACTGGCATTTTTCACAGAACTAGAACAAAAAATTTCACAATTTGTATGGAAACACAAAAGACCCCGAATAGCCAAAGCAATCTTGAGAACGAAAAATGGAGCTGGAGGAATCAGGCTCCCTGACTTCAGACTATACTACAAAGCTACAGTAATCAAGACAGTATGGTACTGGCACAAAAACAGAAAGATAGATCAATGGAACAGGATAGAAAGCCCAGAGTTAAACCCACGGACATATGGTCACCTTATCTTTGATAAAGGAGGCAGGAATGTACAGTGGAGAAAGGACAGTCTCTTCAATAAGTGGTGCTGGGAAAACTGGATAGGGACATGTAAAAGTATGAGATTAGATCATTCCCTAACACCATACACAAAAATAAGCTCAAAATGGATTAAAGACCTAAATGTAAGGCCAGACACTATCAAACTCTTAGAGGAAAACATAGGCAGAACACTCTATGACATAAATCACAGCAAGATCCTTTTTGACCCACCTCCTAGAGAAATGGAAATAAAGACAAAAATAAACACATGGGACCTAATGAAACTTAAAAGCTTTTGCACAGCAAAGGAAACCATAAACAAGACCAAAAGACAACCCTCAGAATGGGAGAAAATATTTGCAAATGAAGCAACTGACAAAGGATTAATCTCCAAAATTTATAAGCAGCTCATGCAGCTCAATAACAAAAAAACAAACAACCCAATCCAAAAATGGGCAGAAGACCTAAATAGACATTTCTCCACAGAAGATATACAGACTGCCAACAAACACATGAAAGGATGCTCAACATCTTTACTCATTAGAGAAATGCAAATCAAAACTACAATGAGATATCATCTCACACCAGTCAGAATGGCCATCATCAAAAAATCTAGAAACAATAAATGCTGGAGAGGGTGTGGAAAAAAGGGAACACTCTTGCACTGCTGGTGGGAATGTGAATTGGTACAGCCGCTATGGAGAACGGTATGGAGGTTCCTTAAAAAACTACAAATAGAACTACCATATGACCCAGCAATCCCACTACTGGGCATATACCCTGAGAAAACCATAATTCAAAAAGAGACATGTACCAAAATGTTCATAGCAGCCCTATTTACAATAGCCCGGAGATGGAAACAACCTAAGTGTCCATCATCGGATGAATGGATAAAGAAGATGTGGCACATATATACAATGGAATATTACTCAGCCATAAAAAGAAATGAAATTGAGCTATTTGTAATGAGGTGGATAGACCTAGAGTCTGTCATACAGAGTGAAGTAAGTCAGAAAGAGAAAGACAAATACTGTATGCTAACACATATATATGGAATTTAAGAAAAAAAAATGTCATGAAGAACATAGGGGTAAGACAGGAATAAAGACACAGACCTACTAGAGAATGGACTTGAGGATATGGGGAGGGGGAAGGGTAAGCTGTGACAAAGTGAAAGAGCGGCATGGACATATATACACTACCAAACGTGAGGTAAATAGCTAGTGGGAAGCAGCCGCATAGCACAGGGAGATCAGCTTGGTACTTTGTGACCGCCTGGAGGGGTGGGATAGGGAGGGTGGGAGGGAGACGCAAAAGGGAGGGGATATGGAAACATATGTATATGTATAACTGATTAAATTTGTTATAAAGCAAAAAAATAAAATAAAATAAAATTAAAATAACAACAACAAAAAAAAAGTATATATATATATATATATATATATATATATATATATATATATAAATTTTTAAAAATTTAATTCTCTGCCTTATTCCAAAAATGAAGTGGAGAATGACAATGTAGGAAATCTGGTATTTTATTCAGCAGGCAGTGGAGTAGGCATGGGAGGCAAAGGGCTGGGCTCACATAACTGATTAAGTGACAGAAGCAGAATTTGGATTGACTCCCAAACAAGAAAGGGAGGAGGGCCAGGCACAGAGAAGAATGTGAGGAGGGAGTGACTCGCCATTTCTATTATCTCTCTTCCTGCCCTTCTTAAACTCATGCCCCTTAAGAGGTTATTGTTCAAAGACTCGTTCGGCAAGTCAGAGAACACACAGGGAGCACCAGTTCTTGTCTTTCATTAGAATGAAAAATTGAGAGCACGCTCTGCCTGAAGAAACCAACGCTGTTCTTTAAGTGCCAGTGGTTTCAGTGATTGTGTCATAACTCTCAGCTTTGAGAAGGGTTTAATGGTGATGCTAATGCCTAAGGTTACCTTCCCCTTCAAAAAAGATACTCGTTTCTTAAATAATGTTAAACATTTTTTTCCCTTTTAGAGCCAAAGACTCTGTCAAACACTTTCACGTCGAATATACTGGATATTCATTTAAATTTGGCTTTAATGAATTCTCATCTTTGAAAGATTTTGTCAAGCATTTTGCAAATCAGCCTTTGATTGGAAGTGAGACAGGTAAGCTATGAACAGATACTTGACCTGTGAGATATCATTTCAGGAGCAAGGTGGAACAAAGAGGATTTCAATTAAATAGTTTTCACTTCTATTGAATTATGTGCATACTATATGCAACTGGATATGTTTAGAAACTTTTTTTCCAATTACAGTGCCATATGCTACATTAAAATATATATATATATTTCAGTATATATATATATATATATTTCAGTATATATATATATATATATATGTCAGTATGTTAGTATTATTTTTAGGAAGAAACAGTGTGCCTTGTGCAAAATAGGTAGTTTTCTCAGAATGTGTTATTTAATGGATTGATTAAAAACACACATTTCTTTCAAATGACCTGTTTGTTTTATAATGATATATACAGTAAACAAAGAAAGAACAAAGGAAAGAACAACTCTTTGATTCCTCAGAAGTTTAGGTGTGAGAAGTTTGCATACTGGGGAGACCCAAAAATGATCATTTTGAGCAGTTTTTGACCGTTTTAAAAGAAATGCAATTTCCCAACAATCATTGAATATTAAAAACACTGACTAGAAATTACTCTCCTGAACAATTTCTTAATTTCATCATAAAATTCTGTTTCTCTTGTCTTGGTTTCTGATAAGTTTTTACATGGCACTTAAGTATGGCTGGAAATAGTTTAAAATTTCCTTTCTGGGTGGTTAGAGTCAAACCAGAAAATTCAAGTTAAAAAACAAACACACTCGCTTGGTATTTAAATTATCTAACCCATTTGTCTATACTATTTAAATAAAGTAAAAGATTTCCTCTGTATTTGTGACATAGAATCACAATTTTATATGTCCTAAATGTTGATGATTCTCAGTTAATCAAAAGTTGGACAGTTCCAAGAACCAAGCACAAGAGGAATTCAAGCCTTAATAGCAGAGTCAGTTGCTGCGAATTTGTACACACTCATTTTCATGGTAAACTTGGTTAGTGGGCTTTTTGTTGATCACACTGGGAGAAATGCCACCAGTGCCTTTTCCTTTTCTGCTATTTCTGTGGCCTGAATAGACCCTGATATGACTCACAGAGTCAAGGAAAGACAAAAAGCACAGTGGAAACCACAAAATAGTTGACTTACTTTATACTGACCATACAAGGTCTTTGATAGATTATTTCAAACTGTAAAATTGAAGCAATCATCTTTTTTTTTTCTGGTGGAAATTCTCCTAATCAACCCTGAAAATTACTTTATCATTTAACCAGCAATAATTCTCATAAACAAAGGGCAAGTGGCAATGATTTTATTTCCTTTGCTACTTTGGTCTTGGCAAGCATTTCAATTTCAAATCCCTTCCCTTCAGACTTATTTCTTACTTGTGTCCCCATCTACACTCATTTTCGTTCAATTCTTGGTCACTGGGGATGGAGAGGAGATGTTGAAGCCAAGGACTCTGTTTTGTCTACTTCAATTTTTGTCCTTCTCTGTGTCTCCCAGGTCCTGGTACAGTGCGTGGTGCTTTGGGTGAGTGAATGAATAAATGAATGAATGATGACTGTAAGTTGCAACTCTTTGTATCCTTCAAAGCCATTACCATTGTTACTTTCCAGCCTCCTCTTCTCTTGCCAAGCAAAATCAGCTCCCTTCTTTTTTTTTTTTTTTTGCGGTACGTGGGCCTCTCACTGTTGTGGCCTCTCCCGTTGCGGAGCACAGGCTCCGGACCCGCGGGCTCAGCGGCCATGGCTCATGGGCCCAGCCGCTCCGCGGCATGTGGGATCTTCCCGGACTGGGGCACGAACACGTGTCCCCTGCATTGGCAGGTGGACTCTCAACCATTGCGCAACCAGGGAAGCCCAGCTCCCTTCTTTTAAACTCTCTCTCTAGAATCTATTTTCAGTATCTTTGGTCATTCTCCATACTCCTTTCCAGACTTTCTCCAAGTTAGGAAAAAGTACATATTCTGCCTACTAGCAGGTTTCAAAACCCCCTTTTTCTAAAAGCTTTTTTTGTTTTATTTTAAATTCTTTTTAATTGAAGTATAGTTGAAGTACAATACTATATGTTACAAGTGTACAATATAGTGATTCACAATTTTAAAAAATTTTACTCCATTTATAATCATTATAAAATATTGGCTATATTCCCCTGTGCTATAGAATATATCCATGTAGCTTCTTTTAAGCACAATAGTTTGTACCTCTTAACCCCCTACCCCTATACTGTCCCTCCCCTCTTCCCCCACCCCACTGGTAACCATTAGTTTGTTCTCTATGTCTGTGAGTCTGCTTCTTTTTTATTATATTCACTAGTTTGCTGTACTTTTTAGATTCCACATATAAGTGATATACAGTATTTATCTTTCTCTGTCTGACTTATTTCACTTAGTATAATGCCCTCCAAATCCATCCATGTTGCTGCAAATGGCAAAATTTCATTTTTTTTATGGCTGAGTAGTATTTCATTGTGTGTGTATATGTGTACACCACATCTTTGAGATCAAAGTGAATGCAGTACTTTCCGGTTGGGCTTTTCTGGCACTGATCCATTCACTAGGTGAAAGGATCACCTAAGACTGCACCAAAGTAAAGGCTCCTCAGATTACATTTGGGTCAATATTAAGCTTCCCAGCAAATAGATTAATCTGACTAAAGAAGGTTTGTGATTAATGCAGTAGGGATTATAAAGATTTGTAATCCAGACACCTACGGTAGTTTTCTTCAAAGTGACGGAGGGTGGGTGGTGGTGGTGTGATGAATTGGGAGATTGGGATTCACATATATACACTAATATGTATAAAGTGGATGACTAATAAGAACCTGCTGTATAAAAAAATGAATACAATAAAATTAAAAAATTTAAAAAAAAGCTGAAACTTGCTGTAGCCTTATCATCACTATAATTTTTTTTTTTTTTTTTTTTTTTTTTTTTTTTTTTGCGGTACGCGGGCCTCTCACCATTGCGGCCTCTCCTGTTGTGGAGCACAGGCTCCAGACGCACAGGCCCAGCGGCCATGGCTCACGGGCCCAGCCACTCCGCGGCATGTGGGATCCTCTCGGACCGGGGCACGAACCCGTGTCCCCTGCATCGGCAGGCGAACTCTCAACCACTGTGCCACCAGGGAAGCCCCTATAATTGTTATTTTATTTATTGCAATAAAACTTAGGAAACTGAGATTTTTGCTCTCCATTGCCTCTCCTCTGTTCTATTCATTACCCAGTTGGGAATTTGTTGCTATTTAAACCCCTGCTACAGACCCTGGGTGCTGATAGATATGTACTTGACAAACTGGCTTCCAGCTCTTGAGTTAGATCCCAGTAACTCTGAAATATTCCTCTTATCTGTCCCTGCCAGCTGAAGGCAAAGCTACCAAAGCTGGGAACAAGGGGCAAAACCCATGACATATGAGCTTCCGTTATGCCCTCTGGGAGTAATAGGCCTCAGGAAACAAGATAACCTGCTGAAGCTAAGATGGCTTTTAAGCCCAGATGGTCCTTGGAAGTCAGGAGTCAGCAGTGTGACCTATGAATAACAGTGAATGGAAACTGGGATTCCATCTTCTAAAAACAGATCTCTTCTTGTTCATTTAAGAATTGGCTCCTGGGGACTTCCCTGGTGGCACAGTGGTTAAGAATCCACTTGCCAATGCAGGGGACATGGGTTGGATCCTTGGTCCAGGAAGATCCCATGTGCCACGGAGCAACTAAGCCCTTGCACCACAACTACTGAGCCTGTGCTCTAGAGCCCGCGAGCCACAGCTACTGAAGCCCACACACCTACAGCCCACGCTTTGCAACAAGAGAAGCCACCGCAATGAGAAGCCGGTATGCAGCAATGAAGACCCAATGCAGCCAGAAAGAAAGAAAGAAAGAAGGAAAGAAATAAAGAAAGAAAAGAAAGAAAGAATTGTCTCCTGAAGAAAAGGGAACCCTCCTACACTGTTGGTGGGAATGTAAACTGGTACAGCCACTATGGAAAACAGTATGGAGATTCCTTAAAAAAATAAAAATAGAACTACCATATGATCCAGCAGTCCTACTCCTAGGCATATAGCCAGACAAAACTATAATTCAAAAAGATACGTGCACCTCTACGTTCATAGCAGCACTAGTCACAACAGCCAAGACATGGAAACAGCCTAAATATCCATCAACAGAGGAATGGATAAAGAAGATGTGGTACATATATACAATGGAATACTACTCAGACATAAAAAAGAACAAAATAATGCCATTTTGCAGCAACATGGTTGGACCTAGAGATTATCATACTAAGTGAAGTAAGTCAGAAAGAGAAAGACCAATACCATATGATATCACTTATGTGTGGAATTGAAAATATGGCACAAATGAACCTATCTATGAAACAGAAACAGACTCATAGACATAGAGAAATGACTTGTGGTTGCCAAGGGGAAGGGAGAGGGATGGACTGGGAGTTTGGGGTTGGTAGATACAAACTATTACATTTAGAGTGGGTAAACAACAGGACCTACTGTATAGCACAGGGAACTATATCCAATCTCCTGCGATAAACCATAATGGAAAAGAATATTTTAAAAAAGAGTGTGTATATATATACATACACATATATATAACTGAGTCACTTTGCTGTACAGCAGAGATTGGCTCAACACTGTACATCAATTATACATCAATTAAAAATAGAATTGGCTCCAGCAAAACTATAATTCAAAAAGATACATGCACCCTTATGTTCATAGCAGCACTATTTACAATAGCCAGGACATGAAAACAATCTAAATGTCCATCGACAGATGAATGGATAAATAACTATTATGTATGGAATGGATGGGCAACAAGGTCCTACTGTATAACACAGGGAACTATATTCAGTGTCCTGTGATGAACCATATGGAAAAGAATATAAAAAAGAATGTATATATATGTATGGCTGAATCACTTTTCTGTGCAGCAAAAATTAACACAACTTTGTAAATCAACTGTACTTCAATTAAAATTTTTTAAATTTAAAAAATTTAAAAAGAATTGGCTTACAGTGATCAGGAGACCTCCAAGCTGATGATTCCTTCTTCACCATCAGATGAAGTGTAAATTCTTATTAAAATTTTTGGTCGGTTAAGGATCACCAGGGGAAGCATTTGTCTGCACGATGGATGAGGCCCTGCCAGGGTTCTGACCTCCAGATCCCCAGAATGGGAGGGACTAGAACTGGGTATTTCAGGCCACTCTGCAGACCAGCCCAGACCCACTCAGGCAAGCCTCACCCTCCAGGGCCTGGGGAGTGAGTTTATTTAAGAGAGACTTTCTGGGCTTCCCTGGTGGCACAGTGGTTGAGAGTCCCCCTGCCGATGCAGGGGACACGGGTTTGTGCCCCGGTCCGGGAGGATCCCACATGCCGCGGAGCGGCTGGGCCCGTGAGCCATGGCCGCTGAGCCTGCGTGTCTGGAGCCTGTGCTCTGCAATGGGAGAGGCCACAACAGTGAGAGGCCCATGTACTGCAAAAAAAAAAAAAAAAGAAAGACTTTCTCACACTCATTCACCGGCAGGAATGGCATCACCTCTGGGGGTAACAGGGAAGATGTCCAAATAAACAACAACCGTACACGTTTGCCTTACAATTTTATATCTATTTAATGTCTTCAGTAGAGTGAAACCAGAATTCTTGGTCCTTGGTCATAAGAAAATATTTGCTTTCAGGATAGGTAAAAGTGTTAACCTAAAGGGATGAATACTCTTTTAAGATTTCTTTTTCCTATTTTATTCCTATTATTTAAACTCCCAGGATTTCTGCCTCCTAAGCTAAAGAATGAAGATTCTGTAAGCAAGATCTAACCCTCCTGACAACTTTAAGATTCTATTATTTTAATTTTCCCTTTCCCTTGTTGTAATCTACATTTAATCTCTCTAATCTCCATTAAAGTTTCCATTCACTCTAATTTCTCCGTATGAATACTCATAAACACTCTTAAGATATTTCTCATTCTCAAAACCCAATCATCTCCCAAGTATATCGTAGAGATATATACAATGTACCCACTTGCTTTACTCTCTTCAATGGCCCATTTACCTTCTAACATATTTTTTTTTTTTTTTTTTTGCGTTACGCGGGCCTCTCACTGTTGTGGCCTCTCCCATTGGGGAGCACAGGCTCCGGACGTGCAGGCCCAGCGGCCATGGCTCACGGGCCCAGCCGCTCCGCGGCATGTGGGATCTTCCTGGACCGGGGCACGAACCCGTGTCCCCTGCATCAGCAGGCGGACTCTCAACCACTGCGCCACCAGGGAAGCCCCTTCTAACATATTTTTAATTCACTTATTTTTTTAAAACCTTCACACTCATATATAAGCTCTATGAGAAGAGGGATTTTTGTCAGTTCTTTTTCCCTGTTATGTCCCAGCACCTAAAAGAATAAATGCTAATCATCATCCACAACATTCTGTGATGGGTATCCCATTACCAAAGCCCACGTTGCAGCTTTCATGACAGCATCGCAACTAGCAAGCTACTGACAATTAATTTTTACTTCCAAAGTGTATACAAAGCATAATTTGAAAATGATGATTTGCGTTGTATGTATGCTCAGTAATGATCAAATTCAGACTCTGCCTTTCATTTGTAATAGTAAGATGTTATGTAAAACTTCTATTCATATTTGTACAAGGCTTCTAAATTCAACTCAAATAGAATTGGAAATTTGAGACTTTTTTTAGTATGAATATGTTTGGTCCATTATTACTTTTTACTGTATCCTCTTATAACTGACTGAGTGTCATCTTGGAAAACGTAGACACCATTTATCTTTACGCTTAAATGTCCAAATAGTATTAAAACAAAAATTGCCTTTCCCATTACCTTTTATTTATATTGCAATACTTTTGTACATGAAATTGTCTTGTACAATTTACTATAGGAATTACTGTGTTGTTACTTTAATCACCTAACTAGCAGGAAAAAATATGGTATAAGTCAAGTGTGCTGTGTTTGTGCTTACCCTTTATAGTAATTGGTTCTCAATTTTGAAGATCCTATCTGGTTCTTTCTTAAATGTCAAATTTCCACTTCTCTTTTTGTTTTGATGTGGGGATTCCCAACCTTTTAATAACTGCTACAGTTATTATTTTATTTTGCCACACCAGCCATGTTACCCAGACAGCATTTTAAAATAAGTAATTTAAAATTAATTTTAATTTGAGAATTATGTGACACTTCTGAAAATAATTGGTCACAGCTTGGAATGTTGCCAAACCACAACCAAGAGTCACTTCTTTAGTTTATGTTTGCCAAAAATATAAATCTTTGTTTGTAGATGAGGTGTGTTTGAAAAAGGAAAAAGCAGGCAAGGAAGAGAATGAAACAAATCTTTGTGGAGTTTTACTAAGTTTGAGGTATGCTACTAGACATTTTCACATATACCAAGTTATTTAATCTTCTGGACCACCCACTATAATGTGTAAAGTGGTCCCATTTTCAGATGAGGAAATAAAAACTCAAAAGATTTTAATTTATTTGCCCAAGCTGCACACATAGAAAACATCAGAGCTGAGACTGGAATCCAGGCTAACTGGTTCTAAAGTGTATGTGCTTTTCACTCATTTTGCTGTCTCCTGAAACTGGTGTCACAGTGACACTGAAATACCATATTGCCACATCACAGCATAGCCTTGAACGGATTTGGATGGGAAGAATCCCTGCCACACGTTGTAACAGAATGCTTGTAGGATACGGCAGGCCTACAATACATGTTTTAGTCCTCAGTCTCTTTAAAACCTTTAATATTTTTGGTATGTGATATAAAGCCACTGTTCTTTTTTTTTTTTTTTTTTTTTTTTAAGAACTAGACAGGGTCTTTTTCTTTTTTGGGGGGGTAGGAGTTTATTAATTAATTTATTTATTTTTGCTGTGTTGGGTCTTCGTTTCTGTGCAAGGGCTTTCTCTAGTTGTGGCAAGCGGGGGCCACTCTTCATCGCGCTGCGTGGGCCTCTCACTATTGCGGCCTCTCTTACTGTGGAGCACAAGCTCCAGACGCGCAGGCTCAGTAGTTGTGGCTCATGGGCCTAGTTGCTCCGCGGCATGTGGGATCCTCCCAGACCGGGGCTCGAACCCGTGTCCCCTGCATTAGCAGGCAAATTCTCAACCACTGTGCCACCAGGGAAGCCCCTAAAGCCACTGTTCTAAAGAACGTGACTCAATTTGAACTTCTGTCTTCGTGTTTATTGCTGTTCTTAATTTATTTACATAAATTGCCATTGGAGAAACTATACTAGGAAATCATAAAACGTAAAAAGGCTGACTAGGAAACATCCCCCAAATACTTAGCCCCATCTCATTCATGCCTCTCCAGAAAGGATATAAAATAGCCTACATAATTACAGTAAAGTAACATAAAATGTAAAGTTCGAAGAGAAGGTGGAGGAAAAGAAAAATGAGAGGCAAAAATAAAATGACATCAGGACTAAAGTATATCAAGTGAATATTGTACATCTGTAGAAACAGGATAAACATTTTGTTACTAAGCATCCTAATATTTCTTGCCCTTCAGTTGGGCCTGTGCTTTTAACTAGATTTACAGAATGTTGGATTTGGAAGGGAGCTCAGAGACCATCTCATTTCTCCTTTACAAATGAAGACACGGAGGCCTGGTGAGAAATGTTGAAGGAAAAACTCTCCTTTCCTCAAGCTGCCTCCTAAAGAATCCACTTCTTCGAATTTTGATTTGTACATGTGATCTCTTGCCCACAATAGCCAAGAACAACATTTCACATGACGTAGAGAGTTTCCATGGTGGTCATTATCACCAAGGCTGAGAAAAACATATGGTATAATGAGTAAATATGTGAGCTCCCAGTTCTAACTCCAGCCTTTGCCATGTATCAGCTAACTGTGTGTCCTCAGGCAAGTTATGTGACCTCTCTGAGCTTCAGTTTCATCATCTTATAAAACTGAGCTGATGGTAATAGTTGATATCTTAATGACTTGCTGTGAAGATTGAATGAGATTAGGCATATAAGATATTTAGAATCATTCTTAGCATGGCATAAATACTTACTCATTATTACTGTTATTTAATGAAGCCCTTTTATGGTAATTCATTCCAATAATTATATGCAAGAGCTGTATATTCTTTGGCATATCATGAAGAGTTGGTTTAGGGACAATTGGATTAGTGTTTATCAAATCTTTGTAATGTCCTCTTCAAATTTTAAGCCAGTTCCATAGTGCATTCATCTGAAAGGTAGAATCAAGTACTCCCAAAAAAGTGACCTGAGTTGACTTGGATGTTTAACAGACTCTTCTTTTTCTCTGGCTAACTGGTCTGCTTTTCCTACTTCAGTGTATTTCTCTTTTCCTACCTCAGTATATTTCTCTTCTCTTAATATTTTTAATATTAAAAACAATATTAAAACCCCTTCATCTATAAATGAATGTGGTTTTACTAGCCCCCTTTTATGATGAGTTCAAGTTTATTTGCAGAAAAGGTAGCAAAGAAGAAAAGAGAAAGATCTTAAATATTCTTATAAACCCCCTTAGAAAGTCACTTCCCATTGGTGGGAGGAGATGGAGGAGCCCACCATGCATATGCCAGTTGGAAAGTTTGTTTTCTGAATCTGAGGGCAATAATAAAACATGGATGGATATAATCTTACTTTAATTTAATTCATAATTAACAAATACATATTGAGTGCCAGCTATGAGCTGGGCATTGCTGGTCACTGATAACACAGTGATGAAACAGGTATCATCCTTGCCCTCAAACATCTTACAGTCTAGGTGGGCAACCTGGCTGAGTAAGTATTGAATACTAGCTTTAGTGCATAAAAGAAATATTCTAAACAAAAGTTTTCTTTTTAGGAGCTATATGTGCCCTGCCCTACTCTCTATATTAGATATCAAACCAATGCCTAAGGCTTGAGACTGCCCTTACTCTTTTTCTGAATTCTGGCTGGGATACAAGATAAGGAGTCCTTCAATGCAATCTCATAGTATTACACACTGAGTAGGTGTCCTATAAGTTACAGTTCAGCCAAAGCAAATTTAAATACGAGCCTCGATCCTGCTGTGATCACTTCAAAAATATACCTCCACCAAGCATTTCTGATACCAGGTTTCATGTAAAAGGCAGGAAACAGCAGTCCCCTCCTTAATGTAGTTCAGAAACTGAAGTGAAACTTACAGCGAGCATTCCAACCTGTGGTTGCAGATCTGTGTCTCTTCTCCCTCTACCAGCCCTTGTCTCCTGTTGCCTTTTATCTGAATCTTCAAACCAAGTCCTGAGGTTAATTTTGTCTGAATATCACTAACCCAGAGTTCTCTCTTATGGAGCCAACATGCTGTCTTGAACCTTGGGTGGAACTTATATAATGAGTCTGTGGTGGCAACATTAGAGAAGTTTCGTTTGACTGCAAATGACAGAAAGTAACCCTGGCTAGCTGAATTAAAAAAAAAAAAATGAAAAGAAGGATACAGGGAGAAAAGTGGAATTTTTTGGAAAGATATTCGTATATCCGCTCAGAATTTAAGGGCAAGCTAAACCACAAGAGACAGTTAAGTAATCAGCCCAGCGATCATGGCAACTCTGTAGCTTTCAGCAAATTGAAATGCCTGCCTTCCTCCTGCTCTGATCATCTCAAAAACGTACCTCCACTGAGCGTTTCTGAAACCAACTTTCATGTCAAAGGCAGGAAACAAGTCTTCTTCATGAACTCAGAAACTGAAGTTAGTGGACCTTTTTTCCAGAGAAGTGATTAAGCAGATCCCTGGATTGGTCCAACGAGTGTGTCCAGGTTAGGTGTTTGTGGCGGAGGGCCAGGGTCTTTGGGGTCTACTTCTGTGTAAGGGGATGGAACGAATTCTACAAAAGGGGAAATCATTGTAAGGCTAGCAGCCATGCCAAGAAGTCCATATATTGGCCCTTCCTTGGGCAGAATAGTTGGCTAAGGAGACCTGTTTTTCAAGAGGCCATATTTTTATCAGTGGAAGTTATTTTATTCATTTATTTATTTATTTTTGGCTGCACCATGTGGCATGCAAAACTTCCCCGCCCTGGGATCGAGCCCATGTCCCCTGCATTGGAAACGCAGAGTCTTAACCACTGGAGCACCAGGGAAGATCTGGAAGTTATCATTTTATAAGTAGTCTGTCATTTTCTTCATTCCACCATTCAATCTAGCCTCATTCATGGTCTTACTAGTTATATCTATCTATGGTCAATTCTGCTTTCCTGGTTGACTCAATAGCATTTACCGTAGCTTAGCTATTCATTGGTTAAACTTCAGAGGAAGTTTCAAAATAGAATTTGGGTCCCCCCAATGGAGATTTGGAGAGCCGAATGTGGAGTTGTTGTCCTGTCCTGTCCTTGCTGCAGACCAGGGTAATCATAGACCTGGAAGAGCCTGGTTCATCTCAGACTCTTCCCTGCCTTACATCTGAATTACTGTGGCATTCATTCATCCATTCACTCATCAAGCCTTGCCTACGTCAGAAACTCTATCAGGAGGTAGGGATACAAAGATAAGTTTGGCACCATACCTGCTCTGAAGGGACTCACAGGGCTTGGAAATGCACGTTTTGGAAAGGCAACGGCTTTACAGTACCAAGTGGTTATGGCACTGCAGGCTCAGGCAGCAACCCTGGCCCAGAGACCCTTACACTGCAGCACAATGGGCCCCTATGGCTATGCTTACCTCCTAGAAACTGATACCATGGTAAGCAGGATAATGACCACCCCAAAAGCATTCACATCTGTCCCCAGAAATGTGAATGTTATGTTACATGGCAAGAGGGAATTAAGTTTGCTGATAGAATTAAGGCTACTAATTAGCTGACTTTGAGATGGGGATGGAGGTAGAAGAGGGAGAACTGGAGAGATAGCAGCATTAGAAGGATTTGACCCACTGTTGCTGGCTTTAAAGATGGAGGAATGGGGCCACCAGTCAAGGAATGCAGGCAGCCTCCAGAAGCTAGAAAAGACAAGGGAATGGACTGTCCCCTAGAGCCTCCAAAAGGAAAGCAGCCCTGCCAATACTTTCACTTTAGTGAGACCCATTTCAGACTTCTGACCTCCAGAACTGTAGGATAATAAATTTGAGTTATTTTAAGTCACTACGCTTGTGACGATTTGTTACAGCTTCAATAGGAAACCTGTATAGGTAGGCATATACCTGGGGTAGGCTTGGTTCTATGCAAAAGGACAGAGGATTGACCAGGTGCACCTTTCTTGGGTATCATTTAAAATATTATTTTCATATTAAGCATATGGAAAAGGATGATAATTTAGCATCAACTTTGAAGATGAAGCACAAGATTTCACATTTCTTTTCTTATTTTGTGAGCTGCTTTGAGCCCTGAGCTCCGGTCCCCCTCTCCTCCAGTGTCAGATGAAGTGTTTAAGAGGCACCTGTTTGTCTTAGCGCTGTGTCGTCAGTGCCTACCAAACTACTGCCATTTTTATTCTTAGCACATCATTACACTTAGGTCTTTCTTAACTTATTTTAAAATCCACATTCCCAAAGATGGAATTCATTGGAATTTCACTCAAGGATTTAAAAATACTCTATATCAAAGCATAACAACATCGAGCATTTTTATACTCCTTTCACAAACACTTCTTTATTTGGTGCTTAAAGCAGCATCATGAAGAAAGCGTAATTATGCTCACTTGTCAGAGGAAGCAACAGAAGCTTGTGATAGAATGTCCAAAGTCAACAGGTGCTGAGTGGCCATGGTTGCTCTTTCCATTGATGCCTAGGTGGCTGCCAGGAGGTGTTTCTCTGGGGTAGGTCACTTAGAAGCCAGCCCCAAATTCACCAAGCATCTGCCATGTCACAGGTGCACCCACAATGTCCCTGAGCCTGCATAACGGCTGCTCTTGATTTAGGTGTTGCTGCTTTCATTATGACTGTAAACCTGTAACTGGCCCCTTGTCCTGATATGACTGGATCTGTTCTCATGAAAGAATCACATTGACAAAAGGGAGTATAGACAGTGTGCATGAGCAGTACTGGAGCTTCTCAAAACTGCAAAAGCCATTTTTCACTGTGTTCCCAGGGTTCCTGAGGTGAATTGGGTACAGAGAGAGGAGGAGGGTATTGTTTTGGGGCCCAGATTAGAGCCCTCTTTTGGCTGCTTTCAATGGTCCTTTTCACTTTACAGCAGGGCACTATCTGGGCCCAGGTATCAGAAGGCACGGTTCTGTTTTTGCAGTCAGTACATTGTAGGTACTCAAGCCTCGTAGAAAGGTTTCGTTTTGTTTGTAGGTTTATCATTATTATTAAGGGCTTTTTAACTGCAGAAGAGGTATTTTCCTTTCCTCCTTGTCTCTTTCTTACTGCATTTCAAGGTCTATACTTTCTATGAGCTTTCTGTCACCCTCTCAAAGAAGGCTTCCCTAAACTGATATAAATACCACCCTCCCCAAACCCTCTCTTTTCGCTCTCTGTTCCTTGACATTGCTCTGTTAGGGTTTTCATAATGATTCTCTCACTTGATATATTCTTTTTTTCAAATTTTTTTCTGTCTCCCCTGCCATGAGAGCAGACGCTACATCTCCTTTGTCTGTTGCTGTATCTCCAGGGCCTAGGCAAGTGCCTGGCACTTAGTAGAGCTCAGTAAATATTTGTTGAATGAATTACTGAATTCTTTGCATCTCCCCCAGTATCTGGTACAATCCTGGTCCTGCCATATAAAAGGTCTGAGTGAAATTAAAAAAGCAAGAAGCCATAGCAAAGGGGAGAAAACCCTTATCTTAGTCTTTTTGTAGTCAGTTTCTAGTTTCTGACTGACTGATTGACTGGGGAAAGGGAAGGATTCAGAAGGGGGAAATGTCAATGTTGAGCTCAAAGCACTCAGCCCTCTGAATGACTCGTCCAAGCTCCCAATGCCTGGCCCCTGGAGGGACGCTTTTTCTGCCGGGACCCCCCCTCCTCCAGATGGAAGTGAAGGTAATCACACAGGAGCCCCAGCCTATTCACTTCATGTTCACTAAAGAAAAGTAAAGATTTCATTTCCTCCAACTGTTTATTGGGTGGTAGGAGATACTACGGGAAATGCTACAAGCTCATATTTTTCAGGTCCACTGATTTGTTGCAAGTTGTTCTGAAACTAGTGAGAAGTAGGGCAATGGAATAAATCCTCCTATACCCAGAGTATTTGGTTAGTTTTGTTTGCATGGCTTTTGTAAAGCCCACCTGGAAAACCTCCAGTTACAGCTTTAGTGTCTAGAACGGTGTTGCCTCCCCTAAGAAACAGTTTCTGAAGCATTCCATAGAAAGGCTCTTCTTATGCATGACCTTTTTTGTCTCTGTGGTACTTTTTCTACCCTGCCACCAGGGTAGAAAAAGCACCTAAAAAGCAGTTACCACATAGGCTCCCAGCATGCTTGGTTCACGTGGCCGACGTTGGTCTCATCACCCCGTGCAGTTAAATGACTATGTTCATTGCTAGCTCTGTCCCAGCACGAGGAGGCCTCATCCCGCTCTGTATCTCCAGCGACTGGCTTAAGTGCCTGGCATGTAGTTCGTACTCGATACATGTTGAGAAAATGAGTAAGTGAATCCATGAAAAAACAAGAGACTTTACAATTCAGCCACAGTTATCCAGTTGTTAGCATTTGGACCTTATTTCTGAGGATTCTACTTATGGATTTTTGTCTTCATTCAGGCACTCTGATTGTTCTGAAACATCCCTATCCAAGAAAAGTGGAAGAACCATCCATTTATGAATCCGTCCGGGTTCACACAGCAATGCAGACGGGAAGAACAGAAAACGACCTCGTGCCCACCGCCCCTTCTGTAAGTGGCCGTCAATCTACCCACAGGCTCACTGTCTAAAAGCGGTAGCAGTTACACACTTTTACAAATACATTTGTTCACATAAAAATTCTAACTTGGGATATAAAAGCTGGAAAGGAACATAAGGTTCAAAGCCTATGACTCAGTTCGTCTGGTCCAGGGTAAATTGTAAAAAATTACAATGCGATAGTGATAGGATTTTTTTTTTAAACATCGTTATTGGAGTATAATTGCTTTACAATGGTGTGTTAGTTTCTGCTGTATAACAAAGTGAATCACCTATACGTATACATATATCCCCATATTCCCTCCCTCTTGCATCTCCCTCCCACCCTCCCTGTCCCACCCCTCTTGGTGGTCACAAAGCACCCAACTGATCTCCCTGTGTTATGCAGCTGCTTCCCACTAGCTATTTTACATTTGGTAGTGTATGTAAGTCCATGCCACTCTCTCATTTCGTCCCAACTTACCCTTCCCCCTCCCTGTGCCCTCAAGACCATTCTCTACGTCTGTGTCTTTATTCCTGTCCTGCCTCTAGGTTCTTCATAACCACTTTCATTTTTTTAGACGCCATATATATTTGTTAGCATACGGTATTTGTTTTTCTCTTTCTGACTTACTTCACTCTGTATGACAGACTCTAGGTCCATCCACCTCACTACAAATAACTCAGTTTTGTTTCTTTTTATGGCTGAGTCATATTCCATTGTATATATGTGCCACATCTTCTTTATCCATTCATTTGTCAATGGACAATTAGGTTGCTTCCATGTCCTGGCTAATGTAAATAGAGCTGCGATGAACATTGTGGTACATGACTCTTTTTGAATTATGGTTTTCTCAGGGTATATGCCCAGCAGTGGGATTGCTGGGTCGTATGGTAGTTCTATTTTTAGTTTTCTAAGGAAACTCCATACTGTTCTCCATAGTGTCTGTATCAATTTACATTCCCACCAACAATGCAAGAGGGTTCCCTTTTCTCCACACCCTCTCCAGAATTTATTATTTGTAGATCTTTTGATGATGGCCATTCTGACTGGTGTGAGGTGATACCTCATTGTAGTTTTGATTTGCATTTCTCTAATGATTACTGATGCTGAGCATCCTTTCATGTGTTTGTTGGCAATCTGTATATCTTCTTTGGAAAAATGTCTATTTAGGTCTTCTGCCCATTTTTGGGTTGAGTTGTTTATTTTTTTGATACTGAGCTGCATGAGCTGCTTGTAAATTTTGGAGATTAATGCTTTGTCAGTTGCTTAAAATGCAAATATTTTCTCCCATTTTGAGGGTTGTCTTTTCGTCTCGTTTATGGTTTCCTTTGCTGTGCAAAAAAGATTTTAAGTTTCATTAGGTCCCATTTGTTAATTTTTTTTTACTTCCATTTCTCTAGGAGGTGGGTCAAAAAGGATCTTGCTGTGATTTATGTCAGAGTGTTCTGCCTATGTTTTCCTCTAAGAGTTTTATAGTGTCTGGCCTTACATTTAGGTCTTTAATCCATTTTGACTTTATTTTTGTGTATGGTGTTAGGGAGGGTTCTAATTTCATTCTTTTACATGTAGCTGTCCAGTTTTCCCAGTACCACTTATTGAAGAGGCTGTCTTTTCTCCATTGTATATTCTTGCCTCCTTTATCAAAGATAAGGTGACCATATGTATGTGGGTTTATCTCTGGGCTTTATATCCTGTTCAATTGATCTATATTTCTGTTTTTGTGACACTACCGTACTGTCTTGATTACTGTAGCTTTGTAGTATAGTCTGAAGTCAGGGAGCCTGATTCCTGCAGCTCCGTTTTTCTTTCTCAAGGTTGATTTGGCTATTCAGGGTCTTTTGTGTTTCCATACAAATTTTGAAATTTTTTGTTCTAGTTCTGCGAAAAATGCCATTGGTAGTTTGATAGGGATTGCATTGAATCTGTAGATTGCTTTGGGTAGTAGAGTCATTTCCACAATGTTGATTATTCCAATCCAAGAACATGGTATATCTCTCCGTCTGTTTGTATCATCTTTAATTTCTTTCAACAGTGTCATAATTTTCTGCATACAGGTCTTTTGTCTCCTTAGGTAGGTTTATTCCTAGGTATTTTATTCTTTTTGTTGCAATGGTAAATGGGACTGTTTCCTTAATTTCTCTTTCAGATTTTTCGTCATTAGTGTATAGGAATGCAAGAGATTTCTGTGCATTACTTTTGTATCCTGCTACTTTACCAAATTCATTGATTAGCTCTAGTAGTCTTCTGGTAGCATCTTTAGGATTCTCTCTATATAGTATCATGTCATCTGCAAACAGTGACAGCTTTACTTCTTCTTTTCTGATTTGGATTCCTTTTATTTCTTTTTCTCCTCTGATTGCTGTGGCTAAAACTTCAAAAACTATGTTGAATAATAGTGGTGAGAGTGGGCAACCTTGTCTTGTTCCTGATCTTAGTGGAAATGGTTTCAGTTTTTCACCATTGAGAACGATGTTGGTTGTGGGTTTGTCATATATGGCCTTTATTATGTTGAAGTAAGTGCCCCCTATACCTACTTTCTGGAGGGTTTTTTTTTTTATCATAAATGGGTGTTGAATTTTGTCAAAAGCTTTTTCTGCATCTATTGAGATGATCATATGGTTTTGTCCTTCAATTTATTAATATGGTGTATCACATTGATTGATTTGTATATATTGAAGAATCCTTGCATTCCTGGGATAAACCCCACTTGATCATGGTGTATGAGCCTTTTAATGTGCTGTTGGATTCTGCTTGCTAGTATTTTGTTGAGGATTTTTGCATCTATGTTCATCAGTGATATTGGCCTGTAGTTTTCTTTCTTTGCGACATCTTTGTCTGGTTTTGGTACCAGGGTGATGGTGGCCTCGTACAATGAGTTTAGGAGTCTTCCTCCCTCTGCTATATTTTGGAAGAGTTTGAGAAGGATAGGCATTACCTCTTCTCTAAATGTTTGATAGAATTCGCCTGTGAAGCCATCTGGTCCTGGGCTTTTGTTTGTTGGAAGATTTTAAATCACAGTTTCAGTTTCAGTGCTTGTGATTGGTTTGTTCATATTTGCTATTTCTTCCTGGTTCAGTCTTGGAAGGTTGTGCTTTTCTAAGAATTTGTCCATTTCTTCCAGGTTGTCCATTTTATTGGCATATAGTTGCTTGTAGTAATCTCTCATGATCCTTTGTATTTCTGCAGTGTCAGTTGTTACTTCTCCTTTTTCATTTCTAATTCTATTGATTTGAGTCTTCTCCCTTTTTTTCTTGATGAGTCTGGCTAGTGGTTTATCAATTTTGTTTATCTTCTCAAAGAATCAGCTTTTAGTTTTATTGATCTTTGCTGTTCTTTCCTTCATTTCTTTTTCATGTATTTCTGATCTGATCTTTATGATTTCTTTCCTTCTGCTAACTTTGGGGTTTTTTTGTTCTTCTTTCTCTAATTGCTTTAGGTGTAAAGTTAGGTTGTTTATTTGAGATGTTTCTTGTTTCTTGAGGTAGTATTGTATTGCTTTAAACTTCTCTCTTAGGACTGCTTTTGCTGCATCCCATAGGTTTTGGGTCATCGCGTTTTCATTGTCATTTGTTTCTAGGTATTTTTTGATTTCCTCTGATTTCTTCAGTGATCTCTTGGTTTTTAAGTAGTGTATGGTTTAGCCTGCATGTGTTTGTATGTTTTACACATTTTTTTCCTGTAATTGATATCTAGTCTCATAGCATTGTGGTTGGAAAAGATACTTGATATGATTTCAATTTTCTTAAATTTACAGAGGCTTGATTTGTGACCCAAAATATGATGTACTCTGGAGAATGTTCCATGAGCACTTGAGAAGAAAGTGTATGCTGTTGTTTTTGGATGGAATGTTTTATAAATATCAATTAAGTCTATCTTGTTTAATGTATCATATAAAGCTTGTGTTTCCTTATTTATTTTCATTTTGGATGATCTGTCCATTGGTGAAAGTGGGGTGTTAAAGTCCCTACTATGATTGTGTTATTATTGATTTCCCCTCTTATGGCTGTTAACATTAGCCTTAAGTACTGAGGTACTCCTGTGTTGGTTGCATAAATATTTACAATGGTTATATCTTCTTCTTGGATTGATCCCTTGATCATTATGTAGTGTCCTTCTTTGTCTCTTGTAATAGTCTTTATTTTAAAGTCTAGTTTGTCTGATATGAGAATTGCTACTCCAGCTTTCTTTTGATTTCCATTTGCATGGAATACCTTTTTCCATGCCCTCACTTTCAGTCTGTATGTGTCCCTTGGTCTGAAGTGGGTCTCTTGTAGACAGTGTATATACGAGTCTTGTTTTTGTATCCATTCAGCCAGTCTATGTCTTTTGGTTGGAGCATTTAATCCATTTACATTTAAGGTAATTATCGATATGTATGTTTCTATTACCATTTTCTTAATTGTTTTGGGTTTATTATTGTAGGTCCTTTCCTTCTCTTGTGTTTCCTGCCTGGAGAAGTTCCTTTAGCATTTGTTGTAAAGCTAGTTTGGTGGTGCTGAATTCTCTTAGCTTTTGCTTGTCTGTAAAGGTTTTAATTTCTCCGTCGAATCTGAATGAGATCCTTGCTGAGTAGAGTAATCTTGGTTGTAGGTTTTTCCCTTTCATTCCTTTAAATATGTCCTGCCACTCCCTTCTGGCTTGCAGAGTTTCTGCTGAAAGATCAGCTTTTAACCTTATGGGGATTACCTTGTACATTATTTGTTGTTTTTCACTTGCTACTTTTAATATTTTTTCTTTGTATTTAATTTTTGATAGTTTGACTAATATGTATCTTGGCATGTTTCTCCTTGGATTTATCCTGTATGGGACTCTGTGCTTCCTAGACTTGATTGACTATTTCTTTCCCCGTAGTAGGGAAGTTTTCAACTATAATCTCTATAAATATTTTCTCAGTCCCTTTCTTTTTCTCTTCTTCTTCTGGGACCCCTATTATTCAAATGTTGGTGCATTTAATGTTGTCCTAGAGGTCTCTGAGACTGTCCTCAATTCTTTTCATTGTTTTATCTTTATTCTTCTCTGCAGTAGTTATTTCCACTATTTTATCTTCCAGGTCACTTATCCATTCTTCTGCCTCAGTTATTCTGCTATTGAGTCCTTCTTGAGAATTTTAAATCTCATTTATTGTGTTGTTCATCATTGTTTGTTTGCTCTTTAGTTCTTCTAGGTCCTTGTTAAACGTTTCTTCTATTTTCTCCATTCTATTTCCAATATTTTGGATCATCTTTACTATCATTACTCTGAATTCTTTTTTCAGGCAGACTGCCTATTTCCTCTTCATTTGTTTGGTTTGGTGGGTTTTTATCTTGCTCCTTCATCTGCTGTGTGTTTCTCTGTCTTCTCATTTTGCTTAAGTTACTGTGTTTGGCGTGTCCTTTTCGCAGGCTGCAGATTCATAGTTCCTGTTGTTTTTGGTGTCTGCCCCCGGTGGCTAAGGTTGGTTCAGTGGGTTGTGTAGGCTTCCTGGTAGAGGGGATTAGTGCCTGTGTTCTGGTGGATGAGGCTGGATCTTGTCTTTCTGGTTGGCAGGTCTGTGTCTGGTGGTGTGTTTTGGGGTGTCTGTGACGTTTTTATGATTTTAGGCAGCCTCTCTGCTAATGGGTGGGGTTGTGTTCCTGTCTTGCTAGTTGCTTGGCATAGGGTGTCCAGCATTGTAGCTTGCTGGTGTTGAGTGGAGCTGGGTCTTAACGTTGAGATGGAGATCTCTGGGAGAGCTTTTGCCATTTGATATTACGTGGAGCTGGGAGGTCTATGGTGGACCAATGTCCTGAACTCTGCTCTCCCCCCTCAGAGGCACAGGCCTGACAACTGGCTGAAGCCCCAATACCCTGTTGGCCACATGGCTCAGAAGAAAAGGGGGGAAAAAGAGAGAAAGAAGGAAAAAAATAAAAATAAAATAAAATACAGTTATTAAAATAAAAATTATTATTAAAAAGAAAAAAAGAAAAAGAAGAAAGAAAGAGAGAAGAGAGCAACCAAACAAAGAAACAAATTCGCCAATGATAACAAGCACTAAAAACTATACTAAAAAAAAAAAAAACGAATAAAAAAACGAGACAGACAGAACTCTAGGACAAATGTTAAAAGCAAAGCTATGCAGACAAAATCTCACACAGAAGCATACACATACACACTCACAAAAAGAGAAAAAAGGAGAAAAAAAAAATATATCCTTGCTCCCAAAATCCCCAGCCTCAATTTGGGGTGATTCATTGTCTATTCAGGTATTCCACAGATGCAGGGCACATCAAGTTGATTGTGGAGATTTAATCCGCTGCTCCTGAGGCTGCTGGGAGAGATTTCCCTTTCTCTTCTTTGTTCGCACAGCTCCTGGGGTTCAGCTTTGGATTTGGACCTGCTTCTGCGTGTAGGTCGCCTGAGGGCATCTCTTCCCGCTCAGACAGGACGGGGTTAAAGGAGCAGCTGCTTCCGGGGCTCTGGCTCACTCAGGCCGGGGAAGGGAGGGGTACGGAGTGCGGGGTGATCCTGCGGCAGCAGAGGCCGGCATGACGTTGCACCAGCCTGGGGCCCGCCGTGCGTTCTCCCGGGGAAGTTGTCCCTGTATCACGGGACCCAGGCAGTGGCGGGCTGCACAGGCTCCCGGCAGGGGAGGTGTGGAGAGTAACTTGTGGTTGCTCACAGGCTTCTTGGTGCTGCAACAGCAGCCTTAGCATCTCATGCCCGTCTCTGGGGTCTGCGCTGATAGCCGTGGCTCGCGCCCGTCTCTGGAGCTCCTTTAAGCAGCGCTCTGAATCCTCTCTCCTCGAGCAGCAGGAAACAAAGAGGGAAGAAAAAGTCTCTTGCCTGTTCGGCAGCTCCAGACTTTTCCCAGGACTCCCTCCCGGCCAGCCGTGGCGCACTAACCCCTTCAGGCTGTGTTCACGCCGCCAACCCCAGTCCTCTCCCTGTGCTCCGACTGAAGCCCGAGCCTCACCTCCAGCCCCCGCCTGCCCCAGCGGGTGAGCAGACAAGCCTCTCGGGCTGGTGAGTGCCGGTCGGCACAGACCCTCTGTGCGGGAATCTCTCCTCTTTGCCCTCTGCACCCCTGTGGCTGTGCTCTCCTCCGCGGCTCTGAAGCTTCCCCCGCTCCGCCACCCACAGTCTCCGCCCGCGAAGGGCCTTCCTAGTGTGTGGAAACCTTTCCTCTTTCACGGCTGCCTCCCACTGGTGCATGTCCCGTCCCTATTCTTTGTCTCTGTTTTTTCTTTTTTCTTTTGCCCTACCCAGGTACGTGGGGAGTTTCTTGCCTTTTGGGAGGTCTGAAGTCTCCTGCCAGTGTTCAGTAGGTGTTCTGTAGGAGTTGTTCCACGTGTAGATGTAGTTCTGGTGTATTTGTGGAGAGGAAGGTGATCTCCGCGTCTTACCTTTTCGCCATCTTGAAGGTCTCCCTTCAGTGATAGGATTTTAAAGACTTCGGGAATGGCACTTAAATCCTGGCCTTACTTCACCAAAGAAGTTCGTGGTAGAATGGGCCAGAGATGTTTATGGTCACACAGTTGGCTAAACTGTTATTCTACAAATTTCTTAAATTAAGAATAGAAAAATCTTCCTTTACATTTCAACTTTCTATGGAAGAAAAAGATTCTCCACCTTGGCCGTAATCTCTCAGGATGTAATTTTTTCCTGGCCTTTTTTGCCTTCACTGAATGAAGGGTACAGACAGAAGACACTTGCATTTCTTGGCAGTGTGTGAGCCACTGTTCAGTTTCAGTGTAACTGGGGCTTTCGTTGTTCTCCTCAGTCCATTTACGTTTGTTCTGGGAGCTGTGACCCTGCAAAGATTCTTCTCCAGCACCCTTTTCCCTTCATCATGCGCAGCGCTCCCCTATCCTTTCCCTCTTCCTCGTTGGCTACATGCTCTGGTATAAGACATCTGGATGTGTGCCGATGATAAAGAGGACAACACCCAAATGAAATCTCAAGAACTAGTTCTAGACGGCAACCATTATGCTTGAAGATGTTCAGTTACAAATTATGTTAAAACATGCGTGACCTTCTTGTCTTTGCGGTACTTTCTCTACCCCGTCAGCAGAGACAACTCTCCTAAGAAGTAGATTTACCATGGGACCTCCCTGCTTAACATCCTTCGGTGGTGCCCACTGTCTTCATCCGCCTGGAACCTGCTCACCTCTCTGGCCTGACCTCATGCTCCTCCTACACTCACGCTATGGACCCCACCTGTCTCCACAGCTGTTCTCCTCCTCCCCTCCCTGCATCAGAAATGCTGCCAACACTGCTACTGTCCTCTCATCCTTAGAGACTTGCATCCGGGATCAGTCTCTTCCAGGAAGCCTTCTTGGACCCCTCTTAGCTTCCTCTAAAATGCCCCTCCTCTGTGCACCCTCGGCTCACCTTTACCTGGAAGCATCATACTGGGGGCTGACTACCTACAAGCTGTCTGCCCTCTCCAGGAGCCTGACACTTCCCGGGACAGGAATCATAGCCTGTCTTCATAGCTTTATAGCCTAGCCAGGTTCACGACATATTACATTGGTACTATGCTACATCTACTCAAAAATAAAAATTCTGGAAATTGGTTGAGAAAGATGTTTTAGCTTTGTTAGAGTTAGAAGGGCAAGTATAAGACCTCAGAACTAGAGAAATTTAGGAAAGCAAGACAATAAATAGTCCCAAGTCAAAACAGACCAAAGAACACATTAAGGTCTACCCTCTATCCAATTCTTTGTTTTCCAGTCAACGGGACTCTTCCTAACCTTCCTCTTTACAATCCTTACCCCACCACCCATCACTTTAACAGTGTTTTCATTTGTACTCTCAGTTAAACTTTACATTCTCATCTGTTACCTTCCCCTAAAGATCTCCACTCAAGGTCAATCAAACCATACCCTACTACGTGCATCATTTTTCAACAGTAAAATACAGATAAGACCTAATTTGTGGAGTTGGTGTAAGCATGAGACACAGCATACTGAGGTAGATACAGCCCTCTTGCGATCAAATTCTGCAAGCCTTATTGCTTACCTTCTATGCTCGCTCCAGGTATCAGATGGATTCACCTGCCCAAGTATTCAAATATGAATATACACAAAAGGTTCTGTATAATGGAGTTTTTAAAACAGTGATGAGTGGATAGTTGAAAATGTCTGCACTCACACTGTATAATGAGAGGTCCATGCATTTATTGTGTATTCATATAGACAGAAAACTGTAAAGGCTTTCTAGTGGATTTTGCAGTCACACTATTCCTCACTAAGGAATGATTGATAACTGGACCAGCCTGCTGGGGAACCAGTTCTAGTCTGATTAGAAGCTCTTGTCCCTTGCTGAGCGCAAGAGTTCACAGCCTTGATTGATTACTCCCATGCACATATGATACTGCCCCTCCACCCCAACCTGAGAGCTCTGAGGGCTTCTAGACATCTGCCTTCTCCTTTGGGGATGGGGTTCTTGCACAAGCTCTGGCAGTGGAGGAAGAGGATTAAGTGCTATTTACAGGAAAAAGAACTTGCTTAAAGTGAAAATGAAAATAGGTGTCTTATTGCCGAGAAATGTTTCTGCAGAACTGCACTTGGGGAAATTACGATTTATATATTTTATACACAACATAGGATCGGGCTTCTGAGATAGGATGAAATTTAACTGATTCATTTATTTAACAAACTTTTAAAAAAGTGCCTACAGAGGCTACAGTGCACCCAGGACTGTTTTAAGCACTGGAGAGTTGGGAATAAATTAGGTTCTGCCCTCACTGAGCTCACAATGTAGTAGGGGGACCACAGAAAATCATCAACAGAATATTATAAACCCAGATACTAATAGGTCATAAAAAGAAAAAGTTGGATAAGGGGAGGAGAGGGAAGCAAGGGAGGCCTCTAGGAGGAGGTGACATTAGAGCAGAGGCTTCACAGAAGGGAAGGAATGACTCAGGTCAGGATGTAGAAGAGCATTGCAGGCAGAGATCAGGCCAAAAGCCTCGAGGTGGGAACTAAATTGAGGCTGTTTAAAGACTAGTAAGAAGATCTAGCAATGGGCATGGAGTAAGCTAGAGGGAAAGTGGTAGGAGATGAGATTATTGGGGTGATGAGGGGTCAGATCATGTAGCCAATGGAGTTCTCAAAGCGCAGTGCCACCCAGCTGAGTGTTTGGAAATTGATGAGCATTTCAGTTGTCACAATGCTCTGGAGCACTGCCAGCATTAGTGGGTGTCTGGAGCTGTGAAGGGTCTGGGACTTTACCCTCTTTCCAGCTAACAAGTTCGCCTGCCACAGTTTCACAGGTGTTGAAAGACAAAAGGTTTATGCTTGTCTGTCTTTTCCTCTGAAGGGAGCACTATGTCTATCTTTTCAGGCTGTCTGCTATACAAATATGCTTTAAAACTTGGTGTGGGACAAAGGGCTGTTGGTGCCTTGCTCATAAGACATGGAGAAACACAAGAGACCCCTGGAGAATTTTCCAACAATGGGCAGGGGTCATGGAGGCTAAATATCCCACAACACATGATGAAGAATTACCCAAAATGCTAATTGTCCTTTCCTTACACAACACAAAGGCCTTGTAGGATAAGGTAGAGACTTAATTTTTTTTCTAAGCGTTGATTAAAAAAATCATGGGAGTTTGAGTAACAAAAGTTGTTTAAGTTTTAAAATTTTTAAAAGGATAATTTTCACTACTAAGTTGAAAATGGAGTCGGGGCAAAGTTGGAGGCAAGGAGACCAGTTAGGAGGCTGTGACAACCGTCCCGGTGAGAGACCAGGGTAGTTGAAACCAGAGAGGGGAATAAGGATAGTAGTTAGAACAGGAGGAAGGCATAAGAACTGGTCAACTTCACGATGTGTTTCAAAGGTAGAAGAAACAAGACTTACTGATGGATTGAATGTAGCGTGTGAAGGAAGGAGCAACGGAGTAAATACTCCTGCTGTTTACTGAGATGGCTGAGATTGCGGAGGAGTGGGGGATGGGAAGGAGGTGTCGTTTTGGACCTGGGGACTGCAAACCACCAGTTAGTTATGTTAGTAGAGTTTAAGGGAGATAATATATGTCGAGTGCTTGACATAGACCAGAGCTTATCTCAAACGTTAGCTCATTAGCTTCCTTAGCTTCCTTTTTGTGGTATTTGACATTTTTAAGAACTCTCTTCCTCTAAAAATTCTGTTTCCTTTGCTTCTGCAACCTCTTTCTGTCTTTATTATGTTATCTTTTCAGCACATTTTACAGTTCCTCTTCTTAGACACCTCCCTTGCATGCTAGCTTTTCCAGTATTCTGTCTTTGAAGCTCTTCTTACAGTTTTGGTGTCTATCCTAGTCTTTCTCCTGAATAAATATATATATTTTGTTAACTGCACAAGGTCATGTTTGGTTTTGTCCATTTAAACATTATCACACAATCCTATTCTAAAAGACAAATGCTCATTAAAAACAAACAAAAATAAAAACTCACAACCTTAATAACCTAGAAGATTTGTCATTTAAAGAAGGTTTAAAAGGAAAAAAAGGGGGTGGCAGAAGAGGGATTTTCTTACAAGCTTTTCAGCAAGTGTCACATTTTCTCCGTAAATGGGAAGGATTTCAAAACAAAGGTGAAATGTCTTAAATAGAAGTATTCATAAAAAGGAACTTTACAGAATTGTCAACAATATTAAGACAACATTGACTAACCAGTTTCATTATGGCATCTTCCCCCACTCTTCACTGTAGAGTTATAATATGCTTGTTTAATTAATTATATATTGTGAACATCTTCCACGTCATTACATAGTCTTCTAAATTTATTTTGTTAATTCTCTATTATATTTTACACACTATTTTTTTATTTTCAATAATTGCAAAGTTATAGAAAAATTGAAAGAACAATACAAAGAAAGTAAATTCCCTGCATGATGCCATCACCCCAGTACTTCAGTGTGTATTCCCTACACACAAGGACATTTGCCTCATGACCACACGGAGCCATTCAAATGAGGAAATTAACATTGATACAGCACCATGGTCCCATCCACAGATGTCCCTTAGGCGTCACCAGTTTTCCCAGTAAGGCCCTTTAGAGCAAAAGGATCCAATCCAAGATCACAAGTTTCTTTTATTTCTCCTGCCTCTTGAGTATTCTTCACTCTGGAACACTTCCTCAGTTTTTCCTTGATATTGTGACTTTGACACTTCTGAATATTAAAGACTAATTATTTTGAGAACTGTTCCCCAACTTTAACTTACCAGCTGTAACCTTGTGATTAGATTTGGGTTTTGCATTTTTTGGTAGAAATACCACAAAAGTGATGCTCTGCACGTCTCACTGCATCTTGTCAAGTGGAACACGATTTCAGTTTGTCTTATTCCAGTGTGTTTGATGACTTGATTAATCGGTGTCTGCCAGGTTTCTTCACTCTGAAGTCATCTTATTCCCTTTGTCATTAATAAATATTTTGGGGGGAGATTATTTGAGACTAAGTAGGTATCCCGCTCCTCATTAAACTTTTATCCACCAATTTTATCATCCATTGATGTTTCTTGGCTGCTTTAATTATTACTGTGATTGTTGCCAAGTGGTGATTCTATGGTTGTCTTATTCCTTTTACATTTATTGACTGTCATTCTACTGAAAAGAAAAGCTTTTTATTCTTTGAATTTATCCAATTATTTTTATATCATGGGTTCTAATCATGACTGTTATTATTTATTTTCATCCCTCAAATTTCCCCAGTTTTGGCCAGTAAGAGCTATTTCCACATGACTTTTTGTATCCATACAACCTCATAATTCTTTGAGAATTTTCTTAATTTCTGGTACAGCAAAGTGTTCCAGGCTTATCTTGTACTTTTCTTGTATCCAGCGCTACAATTAGCTATTTCTGGAGAGTAGTACTTTAGAAATCCAGATCTGGTTGCTACAATTGCATTATTAGCAGAATGTCACTCCCCCAGCCCACTCTGAGAACAGAGCTAGGGAAAATATGTATGTCTATACATATGTACACTTACCTATATTGCTGTCTGTATTTCTTTCTAGTTCTATCTATCTATCTATTTATCTATCTATCTATCATCTATCATCTATCATCTATCCATGGGTTTGCACCCATACCTCCAATCCTACTCCAGTTCCACAAGGCTTTTTTTTTTTTTTTTTTGCGGTACGCGGGCCTCTCACTGTTGTGGCTTCTCCCGTTGCGGAGCACAGGCTCCAGACGCGCAGGCTCAGCGGCCATGGCTCACGGGCCCAGCCACTCCGCGGCATGTGGGATCTTCCCGGACCGGGGCACGAACTCGTGTCCCCTGTATCGGCAGGCGGACTCTCAACCACTGTGCCACCAGGGAAGCCCCACAAGGCTTATTTTAATTTCTTCACTTTTCATAGTTGTAACTCTCTTTCCCCACAGTGAGGAACATGGATTCCATTACCTTCAATACATTCACTGATTTGTTGATCAGTCAAATGTAATCAATCTCCAATTGCAGCCAGGCAGGAACCCCACTGCCTGTCTACTTTCACTCCCTCCACTACTGCAGATGCCCACGTAGCCTGACTTGGCTCTGAAGCTGTGCCCTGGCCGGCACCTCCACGCCTCTGGGGCAGAAGCCCTCCTCGCCCTGCCAGGCTTCAACACCTGGCACCGAGCTGCCACCCCCACCATTGTCCCCACAGATGCCCTCTGTTCCCTGATTTGACTCCACCCTGTGTTAAGGTGCACCAGTGCCCTGCACACACTCTCAGTGATGCCTGCCTTGCTTCATCCCACCTGATGGTTTTGGACTAAATTTAAGGCAGGTAGGGAGGCAGGTAGAAAGGAGGGTAGGCAAGCTAATGCTTTATTTTTAAAATATTTACGTTGTTTCCAATTTGGGGCTATTATAAACATCTTTCTTATTACAGATCATATATTTTTTAAAACATAAATCTGCTGTATAGTTGTTTCCTTTCTTACCTCCTGAGGCCATGAATAAAGTTGGTATTCTCAGCTTCTTTCTCCGCAAACTTCTATTTATCTATCAAAGCCTTAGAAAGATACTAGACTTATAATATATTGTTTGGATGGAGGTAAGATGGAGTGAATAGCATATCCCTTAGTAAGATTTTAGTAAATAATTCTATCAGAGTCTTCTATGAAACAATTTACCCCTAATTATTTTGCCTCTGCAGACTCAACAATCCAAAATGTTAATTTTTTTCTATTTCCATAATATAATACCCAAACTCAATTCAGTCAGTTCAATTTTTTTTAGTGTCAAAATAAATCAAGCTGATTATTTGATATCAAATTCACCAATATTATTTAGCATTATTTAAATGAACGCCTGGGAAGTTCATCCTTACTTAAATGCCATAGAACTGTAGAGGAAGTGGTCATATATTATTTCTAGTTTTCACTCTCTTTGTTGTTCCTCTTTTTATTTGGTAGGGAGAATTCACCTCAGGGAAACATACTCTAGAAACTCCCAGGAAAAAAACATTGACATCAACAAGTCATTTCCCAGTTTTTATTCATTTTTTTCTTACTAATATAAGATATATTATGACATTATATTAGAACATAACATCTTCCCAGTAATTTAATTTCTTTGGAAATTTATGAACTTAGAATATTTTTCATCTGAGGGTCCTGGTTTTATGCAAATTTCTATTCACACAGTTCCCCACCATTCCTTACATTTTGTAGGTACCAGCTAAGTGTGTAATGTTGTTGTTACTCTGGAATTAATGATGAGTGAGTTAAAAGGAATGACTCATTCTCACTTCAAATCCCTTTTGGATGAATCCAGTGTAAATAAATCTGCACTCATGAAAATCTGTTCCATGGACTATAGCTCTCAAGAGGCGGTCTGCAAAAAAATTAAAAGGGGGTTTAAAGGAGAATTACATGATAAAATAAATGTTGAAAATGCTATTTCTAATGTTCCTTCTTTACAATTCATGAAGCATATTAGCATAAAACAGACTCCGGGAGGTACAGAAATCCTTCTTTGAAGGATTAAAATCCTTCTTAATCCAGAGTTTCCCAGGTACTGACCCCATGTCAGTGTGTGTGGACATATTTATGTGCATAACACCCCACCAACAATGCAAGCAGATAGGATGCACACACACAGTTTGCCCAATGCCGACTTTTATGAGTGGTATGATGTGGCTGATTGTTTGCAAACTGCGAACTCGTGTTAGAGGAGAATCTGTCCATTGTTGCCTGTTGCTACAGAATCACGCCAGATGATCTGGTCTGAAGATAGCCTCTCACAACACAGGGAGGATTTTCAAGTGCCTAGATGAAAACTGAGAGGCAATTACTTAAAGATCAAAGGCAAACTTGTGTTTCATTTTAAAATAGGGCAGAAATAGAAAGACAAAAATAAAGCTGTGATAGTTCTGGGCTTCACTTGTTTCGTTCTTTTTTCAGCTGGGCACCAAAGAAGGTTACCTCACCAAACAGGGGGGGCTCGTCAAGGTAAGGAAGCACGTTGCTGCCAGCCACAAAGAAAGAGAGCACGTCATGGGGGCTCAACCCTCATTTTGACTTTTTAAAAAGCAGAACCTACTTATTTTGACCCAGTTATAATATTTACCTGTTTCCAGAGTTTATCTTTATGGCCAATATTAGTCAAAATTCTGGAAAATGACTTGACTATTCTTTGGCAAAGCCAAATGTATGAGAATAGCCTACATTTACTACCCAAGAAAACATATAATCCTTTTGATGCAATGATTGAGGGTGAACGTAGCAAGTTAACTCTAGCACATATCTTGGCTTTTTAAGATTTTTTGACAAAAAAGAAGTCAAAATTGGATGAAATGTTTACCTAACAGTAGGCCCCAAAAAACCCGTCACCGACATGAATGTAACTATATTATAAAATCCCAAAGAAAACAAAATGTAGGACTTTACTAGTTGGGGGGGGGTATCCTCTATTTATGTGGTTGTACCTTTAAAGTTACTCTATTTCATTTTCACGTGCCAAGAAGACCTTCCTGGAATGTGTCTGTTCTTTCCCATTTTAAGAGTCAGGACACTTAACCTCTCAAGGATACTGGCCTGCTTGAATTTAACCTAAGTATTTAGTTATCTGTGTCCCTACTGGACTGGATGCTCCCTAAGGAGAGGAAGTATTCATGTTCATAGCATTATGTTTAAATCCAGTTACTTCTTTTAACTGGGAACATTGCCACCCAACATCATTAGTGTTCTGTTAGTACATAAGAAAGAGGCAGTGGGTAACAACTGTTTTTCCACCAATGTCATGGAATTCTTAGGCAAGGTTTAGAATAGCATGCGATTGAGCTTCCTAAACCTCAATCTGCTTATTTGTAAAACAATAATAATAATAATAATATTGGGTTGGCCAAAAAGTTCGTTCAGGTTTTTTCCATAGTAGAAAACTCCGAACGAACTTTTTGGCCAACCCAATATTTGGCAATGTATGGGGATTGGCTATAATGTATATAAACCTCCAAGGATAGTATGTAGCCCTCAGTAGGTGCTGAACAATGATATCTATTTTTATTATGGAGTTTTATTAAGATTATTAAGTCTTATTAAGATGGAAATTTCAGCAGTTTGTTATAAATCACCTTGAATGTTTATGATAGGTTATTTCTTTTTACTTGTTTAAAAATGTTGATATCTTTGCCTTCGTTGTGAGCTTAATGCATGGAATCATTTGAATTTTTGAAACTTTAAAATTTTCAGTTTTATTTTGAAAGTTTTTCCCTCAGAAACAACACCGCAAGAATATTTTATTGTATCTAATCTTTTAGGTATTTTTACAACAAAAGGAAATTATCTAGTTCAAATATTGTGGTCCTGTATTCAAAACCTACATGTTTTATTTTTTATTTTTTTCAGACCTGGAAAACGAGGTGGTTCACTTTGCACAGGAATGAACTAAAATACTTCAAAGACCAGATGGTGAGAAACATGGTTATATATTTTCCCTTTAAAACTGAGCCCTGTATCACTATGGAGGTTCGTTAAAAAACTACAAATAGAACTACCATACGACCCAGCAATCCCACTGCTGGGCATATACCCTGAGAAAACCATAATTCAAAAAGAGTCATGTACCACAATGTTCATTGCAGCTCTATATACATTAGCCAGGACATGGAAGCAACCTAAGTGTCCATCGACAAATGAATGGATAAAGAAGATGTGGCACATATACACAATGGAATATTACTCAGCCATAGAAAGAAATGAAATTCAGTTATTTGTAGTGAGGTGGATAGACCTAGAGTCTGTCAAACAGAGTGAAGTAAGTCAGAAAGAGAAAAACAAATACCGTATGCTAACACATATATATGGAATCTAAAGGAAAAAAAAGTGGTTCTGAAGAACCTAGGGGCAGGACAGGAATAAAGAGGCAGATGTAGAGAATGGACACGGGGAGGGGGAAGGGTAAGCTGGGATGAAGTGAGAGAGTGGCATGGACATGTATACACTACCAAATGTAAAATAGGTAGCTAGTGGGAAGCAGCCGCATAGCACAGGGAGATCAGCTCAGTGCTTTGTGACCACCTAGAGGGGTGGGATAAGGAGGGTGGGAGGGAGATGCAAGAGGGAGGAGAAATGGGGATAAATGTATATGTAGAGCTGATTCACTTTGTTATACACCAGAAAATAACACAACACTGTAAAGCAATTATACTCCAATAATGATGTTAAAAAAAAAAAAAAAAAAGCCCTGTAGATGAAATGTCTGCCTTCAAAATCCCTGAAATTTTCTTATGAGCACCTGAAACATCCTATAAACGACTGGAGATGTGAATTCTTGATTCCTGATATGAGCAGTGTTCTTTTGCAAAGACGAGATGTGTATCCCAGACACGGCTCTCTCAGGCTGGCTAACCTCTAGCTCACAGGGGACATCATTTCCTCCGTCTAAGGCAATGGAATTGTTCTCTTGCCACAGTATTAACTGTCTCTTGCAGCAGTGTCCCCCTTTATTAAAAATATGTCCATTTCTCATGCCGATTTCATTAAACAAATTTAAAATTATTTCATCTCTTCTCATCTCTCCTACACAAAATTTCTGAGTAAGTGGATGTTTAAAAACATGGGAGACAAATATGACTCCCTTCCACGTGTTAAAAATTCATCTCCACCAAATTTAAATTGACAAAGAAAATCTCTTCCTAATGTCCAGTTTCATGAAAAGCCAATCCCCAGATGAGCATGTGACTTCCCTTAGGAAGGTTTTCTATAATCAGTCCCCATAGTGCAAGGAAAGTTGACAGTTGCTCATAGTGGAGACTTGTTAGGGGAACAAGTGATGTACAGATTTGTATGTGTGCTCTTATGATGACACGGTTTGCCCTTTTATTTTTTTAAGTCACCAGAACCAATTCGGAGCCTAGATTTAAGAGAATGTTCGGCTGTACAATTTGATTATTCACAGGAAAGGGTGAACTGTTTTTGGTAAGTTGTTTTATAAAGTAAATGTTTTTAAAAGCCTTCTTGCCAGACAGTTTAGCAGAAGAATAAAAAATTGTATGTCTTAATGTGTACAAATGTTCTGATCTGAGGCAGGTGGGTTTAACCGTCACACAGGGCATGTATGTCAGAAGGGCTTTCAGCCGAGTGTGACATAATACCTCACTTAAAGTGACTTAAACAAGTAGGAAAATCTCCTGGGTATAATTGCTTACGTTGTACACTGCACAAGTAGGATGCCATTCACATCTTAGACAGCTTTTATTCCTTTGAGGTGTTTTATTCAATTTCAATTACAACTTTGTTGACTCCAACAATGAGTGATTTGTATAATGATGACAATTCTGGCAGCTGCACAGAAGTGTTTTGTTCTGTCACAATCAGTATATCATGACAATTTTCTAACTGGGAGAAGTAAAGTATCTTGAGAAAAGAGTGTCTTATTTCCCACCAACTTTTATTTTAAAGTTTTCAAACATACAAAAACTGAAAGACTTATATGCCCATAGACCCTTCACCTAGATGCATCAATCATTAATATTTTGCCATTTTTGCTTTATCTATTCACTTTTTTTCCCCTGAACTAGTTGAAAGTAAGTTGCAGACATCATGGCACTTTATCCCTGAATACTTAAATTTGCATCTCCTAAGAAAAAAAAAATCACCTATAGAACTACAATACCATTGTCACACCTAAGAAAATTAACATTAACTATTATTAATTAATGATTGTATAGTATCAACCAATAATGGAAATCTTTTTAAAATTCACATAAAGGTACCATATGAATTAACAGGGGTTTATATTTCTCATATAACAAGTAATTGGGAGATAGGCAGCTACCTTGACAAGGTCAGGTGCAATGTCTCGACAATTCTCTTGGTCTTTTCCTCATGCTTACTACTTCAGGGTCCGAGAGAGCTACTCTAACTGGAGGCCTCACATTTTCATGAAAGCCATAAAGAAAGATGCTGGGATGGTATTAGCCAGGTCTGCCCTTTGTATCAGGAAAGCAGACATTTTCCCAGAAACTCTTCTATCAGATTGTTCCTCATCTCATTGGCCAAGACTGAGTCCCATGGCCATCACCAGCAGCAGAGGAAGCTAGAAAACAGTATAGTATGATCATAAGTGGCTCTGACTAATTACAATTTATCACCTGGGGTTCTGTTAGCAAGAAGAAAGGAAAAATTATCTGTATTAACAGGCAATTAATCATGTCCCTCCCAGGGAGGACCAAACAATGACAATTCCAGCAATTGGTTCTGTACACAATATCACACCTCCCCCCCACCTCCTCCTCTCTCTACTCACTGCCCAACTGGACCTCACGTCAGGGTTTACCTTTTATACACAGGGACTTACCTCTTGTCTATTCAACATTAATTACTGGTATAACCAGATGTGCTGCTTTGGTTTTAGGATATAGAAACCCTTCTGATTTCACTTTAAGGCTTTTTTTAAAATTAATTTTTAATTTTTGGCTGCATTGGGTCTTTGTTGCTGTGCGTGGGCTTTTCTCTAGTTGCGTGGAGCGGAGGCTGCTCTTGGTTGCGGTGTGCGGGCTTCTCACTGAGGTGGCTTCTCTTGCGGAGCACGGGCTCTAGGTGCTCGGGCTCTAGTAGCTGTGGCACGCAGCCTCAGTAGTTGTGGTTCGCGGGCTCAGTAGTTATGGCTCACGGGCTCTAGAGTGCAGGCTCAGTAGTTGTGATGCATGGGCTTAGTTGCTCTGTGGCATATGGGATCTTCCCCTACCAAGGATCAAACCGGTGTCCCCTGCATTGGCAGGCGGATTCTTAACCACTGCGCCACCAGGGAAGTCCAAGGCTTTTTTTTTTTTTTTTTTTTCCTTTTTCACAAAAAGGACAAAAAGATTTTTAGTGTTTGGCATCTCAACTCTAAGGACAGGAGGTGTGGGCGAGATATAAGTCTGACGATTTTGACTCTATAGCCAGAGACAGTCAAAGGAGGAGTTAACTCTATTCCTAGAACAGTCTTTCATGCCAGTAGGCAAGTTTGTCTTCCCTTCAGCAAAGATCAACTCATGGCCAGAAGTGGGCAAAATAAATAGTTGAAGAGATTTATTGTCTCCTTTTCCTGCCCTGAAAAGTTAAAACTGCCTTCATCCACAGAGGGCCGGGTCATCCTCGCTGAAGTCAGCTAACACAAATGAGCTCCTTCAACAAACTCTCTTATCTGTCTTGCTTGTTCTTTGAATCATAGCACAAGTTCTGAGTCATTTAACAGATCAGCTGAATAAACACATGTGTATTCAGTCTAAGACATGAACAATAAAATGATCTGGGGGTGACCTGGATCTGGTTTTTTTCTTTGGACTCTCATTAGAAAATACAAATCTGGCCTGTAAGACTAATATGAATCTGCAGCCTCAACATTTCTGCGTTTGCTGGCAGAACTAGCTCCATATATACCAACTCCTCAAGTTCTCACCCAGGTTCTTTGTCAATTCTTTTTCCCCTTGGAATACTCTAATTAGTGCTCAACTAATAGATGTTCAACCAACTATCTGGAGTGTCTTACATTCTTTCTTTTGTCTTATCAGCTTAGTATTTCCGTTCAGGACATTTTATCTCTGTGCAAAGACAGGAGTAGAAGCTGACGAGTGGATCAAGATATTACGCTGGAAGTTGGTGAGTTATTCATGTCTCTGGATACCTAGTACTCAGAAATCACATGTTGATGATTTCAAACATATTTCTATTGAAAGCGTCAGACAACCCCCGAGAACGGACGGGAGGTCTACTTGCAGGCTTACGGAAGAGTCTGTTCATTCTTCTGGGATGTGGAAGGGATGGAGAAAGGAGTAAAAGAAAAAGAACGAAGATGCACTGGGGTCTCAGCCCCAGAGCCTAGCCTCACACCCTGGTGTCTATCAGGCTTCCTTTAAGTGTGTGGGCTGGTCCAAGTTTGCCTGGAGGAGGACATGTGGGGCCAGAGGCCAGACAGAGGAAAGCGGACATATTTCTATAGTAGAAAATCCTTTTATTTTGTCAGAGAAGGAGGCTTGCCAGAGAGACTTAGCTTAATGTCCAGTGTAAGCGTTACTTTGCACCAGTCAAGGACAAAAGGTGTGTTAATTTATCTGCTTTCTATGTACCTCCCAGGAGGAAGACAAAGGGCTTATAAGAATTTACTATACTAGTCTCGGGACTTCCCTGGCGGTCCAGTGGTTAGGACTCCGTGCTTCCACTGCAGGGGGCATGGGTTCAATCCCTGGTTGGGGAACTAAGATCCCACACGCTGCATGGTGCGGCCAGAAAAAAAAAAAAAAAAAAATGTACTAGTCTCATGCATTTTTTTGTGTGTTTGCAAGTTAGTGAGTTGTTAGCCAAGAACTTGTCCTTAAAGCTTTCTCAAATTTCCTATAAATACCATCTTGAAACCCTTCATGTTTTCAACTATAGACAATTATTCCGAATTTTTTAAATGAAATTAGCTGATATATACAATCTTATTGAATATTCCTTTCTAAATACTGGGATTTTTGCTTTTGGTTATCTTTCCAGTTTGAGATCCAAAGCAATATACCACTCATTCTGAGACAGTTCCAATGTGTTTGATATTCAATGGGGAAATACTCTGCCATATGAAGTTTTGCTCAAATATGAATCATTTTTTATTTCTTCTATTTTGTAACTATGCAAGTGACACAATTATTATAGAAAATTTAAAGTAAAAATATATCAAATGCACATCCTTTCAGACTTCTCCCTCTGCAAATAAATATTAAAAACAAAATTTAATCATTCTGTAGTGCTCTTTACTTGCTCACTCCATTAACAATATATCATGAACATCTTTCCAAATCAATAAATTTAGACCTATATCTTCATTTTGATTCGTTGAATAGTATTGCACTTTTCGGATTACTAAAAGTATTAAGCCAGTTCCCAATTTGTGTATGTTTTAGCAACCACTTTATAGTCTCCTGAGAAAAATACAGAAAACCAGAATAAAACTTGGGGAGGAGGGGACATGATAATTAATTTGTAGTTGCACGGTTTTCTTACTAGTCAGCATTTCTTATTTAATATTTGTTAAAAGCCGAAGTTTGTTATCTTAAAGTTGCTCAATAATAAATACACGTGGGTGTGCTTTCTTGCAGTCTCAAATAAGAAAACAGCTTGATCAAGGGGAAGGCACAATCCGATCTCGGTCATTCATCTTTAAATAGACAGACCTTCCTCGATGAGGGATGCCCTGACCCAGGAGCAGGGTGGAATGTTCCTGATGTTGTGATCCACAGCAGGTTTCAGATGAAAGCTAAGGATTTTTCTGTAGAAACAAATCGAAAGCAGATGCGGATTTGGACCTTTCAGACGACACCACATTTGCTGACTCACAGAAAACTGCTGTCCTTCAAGATCCTGCCATGTCCCTGAGAACACCGAAGGCTCCTCGCTCTGATGGAGACGGATGAACCCCTGCGACCAGGTGTGCTCGATCTTAGAACACGCGATGGGAGATGGTTCTTGTTTTCCCTCATTGTCCCCAAGCTGGTTGACATTAGTTACCCAAAGTCCCACTCTGCACCAGGGTCAACACATCTGACTTCCAGGTTGTGCTATTATCCAGGAAGGAAACAGCTATATGTGTAGCCTGAGGTTTAGACTGCTTTTCAGAAAGTGTATTGAGACAGCAAATGTCCAGGATGGGGGCAGAGCAGCAGTGTTGTTTTTACTTTTTTTCCCCTTTATACAAAAAACAAAACAATTTCCAAAACTAAAATGGAAAATGTTTGTAGTATTTTCTCTTTGTAAAAGGCTCAGATATCTACAGGGCCCTTTCTCCCCCTCTAATGATAAACCTGTGAGAACTAAATCTCCTATGGGCTATTGGGTAAGATGATAAGGATAATGGAAGGTACAATCGTAAAAAAGCATCTCTTTTAGTCACTTTTGGGGAAATGCTTTAAAGAGTGAGAAAACATAAATTAAGAAGAGTGATAAAGTAGTAACTTGTAGTTTAATAATAATTATCACAATTATTATTATAACAATAGAGCACTTGAAAGCACTAAGTTATCTTCATCCAACACTTCTCAAACAGACTGAAAGAAACTTTTCAAGCAGGTGTGTTATAACAATCCCTTCCCCAGAGTGAGAGGGAGGTATTGGCCCAAGAGAAGAAAGACGTACCTTACACTGCACGGAGCACCCTACGCCTTATTCAAGAGCAACTTCTTTTGTCTATTGAGGGAGTAACACTAAATCCACATGCAAAGGGTAATGCTGTGTTTGTTACACAGCGTTTTCAAGCCAGAACAAGGGGATTGAAATAGGGGGATGAGATACTGGCATCCAGAGCACCTAAATAGATTTTAACCTCTTCTATTATCTTTATTAACACTGCTTTTTTAGACTGAAGTTTGAAGGGAGACAAAAGTGGAGGAAGAACCCAAACAAAAAGGTTGTGGAGCAAAGCTATGATATGACGCTGCTCTTGCAGTCCAAAGGGCTACCTTGTTGAATACGCTTCTTCTGTTATTTAAACATCTAGGACTCAGAAATTACATTAAATTTTTGTATGTTTCAACAAGGTTTTAATGTATTTTGTAATGTTTGTATCATACGCAATAAAGCAAATGTCAAGTTAAAATGTATTGTGTCAAGTTTGCAAAGTAAGGAGCTAGACATAAATCTTCACTGAGACGTACAGTTTTGTTTTGTTTTCTTAGATCCAAGGGTGTTGTGTAGGTAACGTTTTTATTTTTTGTAAAATATGTCATGTTTATTTACATTCTTTGGTTATGTTTATTAAAAACAGCATGATTTTGCTGTTCCTGTAATATTTTGCTATAAAGTATTTTTAATAACTGTAATTTAAAAGAAATATAACCAATTAATATCATAAATAGCAATGAAGAGTCCACTTTGGTTAGACTGAGCTGCAAAGGATTGAAAGATTCAGAGCTGAAGAAATAGTCCTGGTCCTCAAGGAGTTTTCAGTTGAATATGAAAAGGTAAGAAATACAGCCATGATGATGTATAGAAGTAAATACGATAAATAGTGCAAGTGAGGCACACAAAGCTATATGATGGAGTGGGCTTCAGCTGGGACAAAGCCATTTTTTGGAGGGCCTTGACATGGAAAGGGCGATCTAACATACACCATGCAATTAGTACTACCCCAGATGCTTTACCTGCTCTCAGCAGCCCTGAAAAGTGATCATGACTTCACCCCGAGATCTCAGGGAAGGGCCCTAGGACGAGGGAGGATGATTTGTGCCAAATCGGAGTGCGGTTGTTTGGGAGAATAGCTGTCTGTGTCAAGCTCTGTCACTAACAGTATGTGCTCATCATGAAGTACCTCAAGACACAGCCGAAGGATTAGCAGTTATCCTCAGAATCCCCCCAACCCCGGGAAAATCTTGCCCCGCGGGAGCACTGCTGCCCCTGGACCAGGGGAGCGCCCCGCTCAACGGCAAGTTGGCTGTTACTGCCTCGGAGGGAAACCCGTCCCTATTCCTGGGCCACTGGACAGGAGGACACTCAGCAGGCCACAGCCCTGTCTTCCAGCCACAGGGCACTCGGGAGACTGGGTTCTTTGGTCCTTCCCTCTCACTCACACTTGGGATGCAGGTCAGGGAGTTACATTGAGTCCCTGTTTCAGGCAGAGAGCAAGAGAATTATTACAGGGTGAACATAAGTTCTACTTCCCTCCTCTACTGCTACTTCAGGTCAACTGTAGCAAACTTGTAGTTTTGCCAACGTCTTCCCAGCCACGTTGAGCCTACACTCTGCTCACCACGATTCAGGCTGTCTGGGCATGACGTCGAGCAGAGCTTCTTAAATTACCTGTGGAAAAGGGCCAGATTTTTTTTCTTTTAAAATTTATTTCCTATCACAGACTTGCAATTTGTAAAATCCAGTAAGTTGTCAGAACACTGAAGTAAAAATACAACTATCACAATCCCAGTTTTTAAATCAAATTCAATAGACATAGTATGTATGCTGTTTTTTAAACCCTTAAACCTCAACTTCTGTAACTTATTTTGTACTAACAGAAGAGCCCAGTCTGTGGACATTTCAAGTAGGCCTGGCTAGTGGACAGCCACGTAAAATAAAGCAAGAGCCTTCTTGAGAAAGAATTCATCTTGACGCTGCTATGAAGGTATTTCAGAGATGTGCTTAATAACATCTACAACCCCCTGAATTAAGAGGTTATGCTCCATAACATGGGTGGGGCTCATTCAAGCAGTTGAAAGGCCTCAAGAGCAAAACTGGGGTTTCCACGGGGAAGAAATTCTCCCTGTAGACTGCAGCCTCAGCTCCTGCCTGAGGTTTTCCAGGCTTCTGGCCTGCCCTGCAGATTTGGGGCTTGCCAATTTCCAAAATCAGGTAACCAGTCCCTTGAAATAAGTCTAATTCATGTATATCCTACTGGTTGTTTTTTGGTGAACCCCAAGTGATACAACTTTCTTTCCCAAATACCTCATCACCATTTTATTATAAATTTTGTTGTTTGCTGAAATATTTTATTTAGTTAATTTTAATTTTATCACTTTTGGATAGTTAACAATTCAATAAGTAAAGTTTACAGTGAAAAGGGTCACTCCTGGGAACCCTGTCCCCCAGGTACCTAGCTCCACTCCATGGAGGCTACCCATGTTACCACGTTCTGTGCATCTTCAGAGATACCTATCATATACAAGCAAATATGAACATACATCTACATTTTTTCTTCCTATACATAAGTTGTAGCATAGCACACAGTTTCACACCATGCTTTTTCTTCTGAACATTATATGTTTTGGAGATCATTCCATCTCAGTACCTAAAGTCTTCTTCATTCTTTTTTCCATTGGGCAAATGTAGCAATTTCTTTAACCAACCCTCTATGATTAGGGTGAACATATAATCTATCTAAAGTGGGACCCTTCAGAGTTGAAAGGAGCACTAATAATTACACCGAGAACAGCAGGTATAAACTGGCACTGTTACAAAAAAAAAACAAAAAACAGGTCACCTCTTCTATGATGGATACTTGTTTCCAATCCTTTAATGTTCCTAAATTACAATGACTATAAGTATACACTTTTCACACATCCATATGCATCGGTAACATGAATATCTAGAAGTGGAATTGTGGGCTTTTGTGTCAATTTGACTCAACATGGGGTGCCCAAATTAAATATTTTGTGTCTGTGGGTTATCTTTCTCTGGGGAATCCTAATACATTGGGTGAAAGGTTATGTGCACTTGAGTTTGGTAGAGCACAGAAATATGATGTACACTGTGCTCTAGAATTCTGCTAGTGAATGGTGCACAGTAGGTGCTCAATACCAGGTACCAGTGACAAACTCTGATTGTCAAAAATCCTAGGAGGAAGTTAACAACCTTGAATGATGGACTGCATTCCTGAAAATGAAAAGCACATGCTAGAACTGTGATACCAATTTCAGAGATTAAATTAGGCTCATGGATGAGGTTTATTTTCCAACTGACAGTTTATGTTAGGTAAAACGGTCTCCAAACCAGACGTGAAACAGTCACTTATTCATGTGGTTGAAAGAGTGAATTAAGTTAATTACAGTCTTCAAACGTTTGAAAACAGTCTGGTGGAAAAAACCTACATAGTGCTCAAACTGTACTTTTAAAAATACTATTTTATTTAACTCATGTATGAAAAAAAGGGCTATACTACCATGTTTATATACACACCAATGTTGGAAACAATTCAATAATGAATCACATCTAAATTTTATAAAGAATACACAAACACTAAAAAACACTGATTGGTTACAGAAAGCAGAGTGGAAGAAAAAACCATTACCTATCATTTTCATTTCCATTAAAGAGCAGCACCCTCTGAGAAGAATCAAATCAGTTAGTAATATTCACCTATACTGCAAAATAATATATACAAAGGAAAGTTAGTGATTGTACTGATTTTATTACTTTTACTAAGCCATTTTATCTTCCTCTCAATGCAAATAAAATAATATGAAGAAAAATATGTCCTCACTATTCACAATAAAAAGAGTCTGCTTCATTCTGCAGGCCTGGCATATTGTACAATAGGGAGCACTTCATGGCTCAAGTGGGTCAAAGTATCATTTTGATTCTGAGCCACCGAATAGAATCTCATGCATATTTGGTGACTGGACTAACTCCATAGGAGCTGTGATAGATTGAACCATTTCTGTGGAATCCCCAGATCTCACAAATAAGAAAAGGCCCTATACAAGAAAAGATAACAATCAATCTGTCCGTAAATTCTATCTATAGGCTCTTTCTCTAGTGTACGGTGGAAAAAGGGGCCCTTTCTTGAGTACATGGATACAAGTGTTGTTGTGGTCTAAAGATTGCTGGATTGATACTGTCTGATATAATGAAGATAAGGTATACACAGAAACCACTGCCAGATTAAGAAACTTCCACAACTTGTCTCAATTCTTCAAATAATGGAGCAAGTTCCTTTTCTAGGCTGACAATTAGTCCTAAAACAAAGAGATTAAGAAAATTTGAACATTAGAAAAATGTTTATCAAAATGTATAATACTAAGAAAGTAAATTAGACATAGTTCATTCTCCATTACTAAAACATACTTAAAACAAAATACTGTAATTCTAAATAAAGTAATCAAAAGCCCATATTCATTATGAAGTTTATTTTTATCATCTATTAACATAAATGAAAATATTTATATGTATTAGAAGATGTAAAATGAATTATATATTGCTATAATTTTGTTAGTTTTGAAAGGAGAACTTTAATTTATACCTTATTATTTCAAAATCTGCACTGATTCAGGAATAAATCACATGATTTTTACTAAAAAAGGGTATACTTTTTTCCTGAGCCAATTTTAATGAACTTTATCAAGATAGGTAGATAGCAAAGGAATAATCAAATATTTATTATAAAAATTCAATAAAGCTAAGATATAAATTTCAAATGAAAACAATAATTTTAAAGATGCTTGGTAGGAGTATAAAACATACACTGAAAGAAACAAACTAGTCTAGAAATTAGCTTCTCCTTAGTTTACCAGAGTAGAAGGCTATATATATCTTAAATACTGCCTGTTTTAAGCTCAGATAAATATCTTCCTCTGTCTCACAGAGCATTAAAAGCATCTGGGATTCTCAAGGAAATGTTCTAAGTATCAATACTAAAATACAGTCCTGCACATTATCATAATTTATAACAACTGATGATTTTATCACATGACTGATTTATCAGAACTGAGGTTTAATATACTTAAAACATTGACACCACTACTATCCTAAACAATTTATAAAGTGTTTCCACATATGATATTTTATAGCTTCAAAACATTTAGAAATGGAAGAGACCCAATAGATCATCAAATCTAAACCCCTCATTTTAAAGATGAGGAATCTAAATACAGGCTTCAGTGACATAGCTGGAAACAAAGCGGGCTCAAAGAGCTTGGAAAGAAAAAAAACAGAAAAGGAATGTATAACAGTTCTAACAGTGGTGAAATATGAAGGAGACAGACCTTAAAAAAATTCCACTTTAACCAAAAGAGGAAAAAAATTACAATTCAACTGAATACTGTCATTATTTTACATGAAAATAGACAGTGAAGGCTACTGGATATAATGAGATCTTACTATCCTCTTTAGAAAGTACAGCCTCCCAGTGTTTGTCCTCAAATTCTTCCACGCTAAAGAAGAATGAGTATATTCATCCTAGTCACACTCTTTAAATTCTCAATCACATTCATCTTGCCCACTATTGTTCAAGATTTTATAGATTGGTCTATATGGAACTGAACTTATCCTTGATCATTTTTATGTGTTCTGTTTGGTTATCTTCTTTACTCTTCTTTGTTTTCTTAAACTGTTGTAACTTGAGCAAGATATAGCATTCAAGAGGTGAAGATAATTAATTTTCCTTTCTATCTTAAACGATCACTTACCTATACACTGTCTCATTTGAACTAAAAAATAACTGCACAAGATCGAGAAAGCAGATATTAGCTCCATTACACAGATAAGAAAACAGTTCAGAGAAGTTACACTTCCAGAGATCAAGGAACAGATGGTAGACTGGGCCATGAATTTAGGTTTTCTTACTCTAAATCTGCTATTCCTACCATATTAGACTGCTCAGATATGGTATTATAAAGAATTAAAAGCTGTATTAAAACACACCTGTATTAGCATTGCTGCTGGCTATGAAACTCACCACCAAAGGTAAACGATTGAATTGAACCACCTAAAAAGAGAACAAGATCTAAATAATATGTTACATAGTGAAAAGGTAGTGTAATTCAGATGAAATATCTTAATCTTCTAAAAAACTTTAAATGGTCAATGTGTAAGATACTAGCCTAACATCATGGTATTACATCATGAAAACATGTAACAGCTGAAAAGAAGTATTTCCATAAAACAGGCTTACTGATTATCTCTTAGAGACATTAATACTACTTAGCCTGGAAAGTTTTTAAGGTGGGGCTGTGTCTTCTTCGTCTTTTTTTATCTTCTAAAGCCCTGCAGAGTGTCAATTACATAATAGGGGCTCAATAAGTATTTGATAAGCAAATAGGTCAAGGCAGTATTTCTCAGTCATTCAAGTGGTTATAACTTAATCATCTTCTGCCTCCTCTGAACCACTATAATTTAAATTAATTTAAATTTAAATTAACTTTGAATCAACTATGTTTTTAAAAAATTTAGCTTCAACCTAACCCTTATTGGCTAAATTAAAGGTCAGATGGGCTGGTTATCTCTCGCCAAATAGACATTAAAATATATAACTTTTAAAATAAAAAATGTCACTTATGTAGCATCAGTAGTACATGACATACTCTGGGAAACACTGTTCTAAAGTAGAAGTGATTGATTTATTCTAAAGAAGAAAATCCAGCTGGAGGTCAAGAGATATGTAGCAACTAATTTCTTTCCCACAAATAATAACCTCACTTATTTTATATATTTCAAACCAAATGAAGGAATTAGTAGCGATAACAAATTTAAATAACTTATCATTTGACTTTCAAGGAAAATTCTGTATCTGTCACCACCACAACAATTTAAAAAGTGTGTCGGGCTTCCCTGGTGGCGCAGTGGTTGAGAATCTGCCTGCTAATGCAGGGGACACGGGTTCGAGCCCTGGCCTGGGAGGATCCCACACGCCGCGGAGCAACTAGGCCCGTGAGCCACAACTACTGAGGCTGCACGTCTGGAGCCTGTGCTCCGCAACAAGAGAGGCTGCAATAGTGAGAGGCCCACGCAGCACGATGAAGAGTGGCCCCCGCTTGCCACAACTAGGGAAAGCCCTCACACAGAAACGAAGATGCAACACAGCAAAAAATAAAATTAATTAATATACTCCTACCCCCAACATCTTCTTATAAAAAAAATAAATAAAAATAAAAAATAAAAAATAAAAAGTGTGTCATTTGAGAAATCACAGTTGTTAAATAAGCTAAGGGCACCATCTACTGGAGGTAATAGTGACCTGACGTACACTTTTTAGGATAACATATACTTTACTACTAAATCTTTTAATCTAATTTTCTATATTAATTAATTCCTGAAATGTGAAAAAAATTACTACAGTTTAACATAACCAATTTGAAGGTTAAGATTTTATAATTCCATCTCCTTCGAAACTAAAATTTAGAATTATAAAACAAACTATTTTATACAGAAGACATAATAATAGTTGAAATCATCAGGAAACAATCTGATAATTATGAACTTACCTGGTAGGTGTTATAGTAACAGATGATACTTTTATTTTTTGAAAGTCCAAGTTTGCTCCCTTGGTCTGTTGCAAGGGCAAAAGTAGACAAGAAACCAGGTCTCAAAGCATGCTCTGGAGCATTATCATTGGCCACTGGAAATATAAATGATTTAAGTAAAAATTATGCAGGAAATATGGTAGGGAAAAGATCTAGAGCACTTTTTTTTAACATAAACCTGTAAAAAAATGAGCACAACGGTTATGCTTCACAATACTGAAAATCATATTATTAACTGGGTCTCATCAATTTAGGTGGGAAAAACCACTCAGCCAGAAGTTGAGTGATCATAACTAAGGGAAGAAATGCTGGTTCTCACAATTTTTAAAATTTTTCAAATGAATACTAATTGTTTCCATTTTCTTAATATCTAACTTAAAACACAGATTATGATTATCAGTACAATTAATAAATTGAATGTTTTGGTTAACTGAGAGCAAAGCTAGAATAGTAAAAAAAAGCTTCAAAAACCTTTGCTCTTATAAAACCCACAGAAGTATCTTTTGTAGATGATAATAATTCTACAACTGGCCATGTGTTTTAAGTTTCTTTCACTCATTAAAAGGTCTAAGTAGAGTTAGTTGTACCAGTAAGTGCTGAGCTTAAGGCTTTTAACATAGCGATCGTCAGAAAGAACATGAGAACTGGAAAATCTCTGAGATTACTTTCTTCAAAGCCCTCATTACAGAACTGAGAAAAGGTAAGTGACTTGCCCATGGCTACCTATGTTCTATGCTGGGTTAGAAAGCACACTGGATCACACATCAGGAGATGATGGGTTCTTTGCCTATCTTGTCACTGACTCAGGTGCAACTTTGGACTGACAATGTATTCTTTGTGCTTGACCATTTTCATTTATAAAATGAAAGAACTAAATTAGCTAATTTCTAAACTTTCTTTCAATTCTAAAGTCTGAAATTATCTGACATATATGATAACCCCAGGTGGAAAATAAATTGTAAACAAAATATGCAGAACATTATTTAATCTTTCTTGACATATATACTTAAAAAAAAAGAGGTAAAACTCAGGTAAAAAGAAATTTTTTCTTTTTCTTCTTTTTTTTTTCTCCTTAGGTTAACCAGTTCTTCTTTAGGCAAAAATTATTGTTAGATCCTGGTTAAGTAAAGTAATTGTGAAGTTAAAAGTTTTTCAAAATCTTATTTCCAGTAAGGAAGCAGAACAAGAAAGAGTAAACAAAACAATAAATTTATGTTAATTCAAATGTATGGAAGTTTATCCTAAAACTACTAGCAATATTGATAAAAAACATATATTGGGGGAGTCTGTGTATATAATATATCTAGCTGCATATATGTCCACTCTCATCACTTAGATTTACTAATCGTTTACATAAAATGTCTCTAATGGGAAACTGGGTTTGTGATAAATCCATGCTTAAACTCTGGATGATATCGTGATACATTTGATATATAATAAGTTACTTAAGATTCCCACCCAGCCTTCAACACACAAAAGCAAACATTTCCTCCCAAACTAAGACCATCTCCTGAATGTATTGAAATGGGTTATTTTATGCTTGCCTTCTATATTACTCAGATATAAATACATTTTTATTCAAAAGCAAACATGACACTGGCATGTAATTGCTCCAGTTTACCTTTAATGACAGGCACTCCATCTCTATCTGACACAACAATAGCATGGAGCCCCTCAACACTAGAAAGAAAAAAATAAGTTAAAATATTATAAAACATTTTCTCAAAATATGTACCTTCAAAGTCATAATGGTAATTTTCATGTATATTTCTGAAAAACCATGGGAATCAATTATTGATATAAGCTCCTGTAACATGTTTGCCAAAACTCTTCCACCATAACAAGCAAAAACAGACACAGTTGCCTTCACACAACTTATAATATAAAAGGAGAGCAGCTATCATTCAGATCACCTCACGCAAATATAAAACTACAACTTGGGAAGTGCCATTAAGAGATATGTGGGGATACGTGAGCCTATAAAAGGGGGGTTGATTCAGACAGGTGGGTCAGGGAAGGCTTCCCTGAGGAAGGGGTATCTCAACTGAGATGCTATGGTACTAAGAAAAGAGGGACAGAAAGATCATTGTAAGCTGAGGGAACAGGACAGAAAGAATGGAGGTCATACAGCAATCCTTTCAGCCACGCCTACACAAGGAGTAAGCAGAATGGTTAAGTCTACAGCTGTGAAGTTAGAAAGACCTGGTTTCCAGTTCAGAGTCTGGTGCTTACTGTTTAAGCTACCTTGCGTCAGTTACAAAACCTCTCTCTAAGTCTCAGTTAATCTGAAAATGGGGATAATTGTACTTATTTGGCTACTGTGAAATAAAATAATGCATGTAAAGAAGAGGGTGGTTGGTACATAATTAACATTCAAAAATATTAATTAACATCAATGTTGTCACCTGTGCACACTGAGAATGACGTAATTTATCCATGCAGTTTAAATACTAAATTATTAGTGAGCATCCTTAGAGCTCAATAATGTCAAAAATCATAATGGGGAAACATCCTCAAACTTTCATCATTTACAAAGGACCTACAGCCCCTTAACTATAACACAAAGCCTACAGTCCTGTAACTACAGGCACGCCTCATTTTACTGGGCTGCACTTTATTGAGCTTTGATAACCCTGCACTGAGCAGGTCTATGGGCACCATTTTCCCAACAGCATGTGCTCACTTTGTGCTTCTGTGTCACATTTTGATAATTCTCACAGTATTTCAAACTTTTTCATTATTACCATATTTGCTATGGTGATCTGTGATAAATGATCTCTGATGTTACTATTGTAATTATCTTGGGGTGCCACAAACCATGTCCATACAAGATGGTGAACTTAACTGATGAATGTTGTGTGTTGTGACTGTTCCACTGACTGGCGGCTTCCCCACCTCTCTCCCTATTCCCTGCGACATAACAATATCGAAATTAGGCCAGTTAGTAACCCTACAATAGCCTCTAAGTGTTCTAGTGAAAGGAAGAGTCACACATCTCTCATTTAAGTCAAAATCTAGAAATTACTAAGCTTAGTGAGGAAGGCATGTCGAAAGCTGAAACAGGCCAAAAGCTAGGCCTCTTGCACCAAACAGCCAAGTTGTGAACACAAAGGAAAAGGTCTTGAAGGGAATCAAAAGTGTTACTCCAGTGAATACACGAATGGTAAGAAAGCAAAACAGCCTTATTACTGATATGGAGAATGTGTTAGTGGTCTGGATAGATGATCAAACCAGCCACAACATTCCCTTAAGCCAAAACCTAATCCAGAGTAAGACCCTAACTCTCTTCAATTCTATGGAGGCTAAGAGAGGCGAGGAAGCTGAAGAAGAAAAATTTGAAGCTAGGAGGTTGGTTTAAGTAAAGAAGCTGTCTCCGTAACATCAAAGCACAAGGCAAGTGCTGATACAGAAGCTGCAGCAAGTTATCCAGAAGATCTAGCTAAGATAATTAATGAAGATGGCTACACTAAACAGCAGATTTTCAATATAGATGCAACAGCCTTCTATCGGAAGAAGATACCATCTATGACTTTCATAGCTAGAGAGAAGAAGTCAATGCCTGGCTTCAGAACTGCACAGGACAGGCTGACTCTCTTGTTAGGGGCTAATACACCTGGTGACCTTAAGCTGAAGCAAAATGCTCATTTACCATTCTGAAAATCCTAGAGTGCTTAAGAATCAATGCTACATCTACTCTGTCTGTGCTCTATAAATGGAACAACAAAGCCTGGATGACAGCACATCTATTTACAACATGCTTTACTGAATATGTTAAGCCCACTGCTGAGACCTACTGCTCAGAAAAAGATTCCTTTCAAAATATGACTGCTCACTGACAACGCATGTGGTCACTCAAGAGCTCCGATGGAGACGTACAATGACATTAAGGTTGTTTTCATGCCTGCTAACACAACATCCATTCTACAGCCCATGGATCAAGGAGTACTTTGGACTTTTGAGCCTTATTATTTAAGAAATACATTTCATAAGGCTACAGCTGCCATGGACAGTGATTCCTCTGAAGGATCTGGGCCAAGTAAATTGAAAACCTTCAGGAAAGGAGTCACCACTTTAGATGCCATTAAGAACATTCATGATTCATGGGAAGAGGTCAAAATAACATTTACAGGAGTCTGGAAGAAGTAGACTCCAACCCTCAGGGATGACTTTGAGGGGTTTAAGACTTCAGTGGAGGAGGTAACTCAGATATGGCGAAACAGCAAGAGAACTAGAATTAGAAGTGGAGGCTGAAGATGTGACTGAATTGCTGCAATCTCAGGATAAAACTTTAATGAATGAGCAGTTGCTCTTTATGGATGAACAAAGAAAGTGGTTTCTTGAGATGGAATCTATTCCTGGTGAAGATTCTGTAAAGACTGTTGAAATGACAACAAAGGATTTAAATATTACACAAAACTTAGTTGATAAAGCAGCAGCAGGGTATGAGAGGATTGACTCTAATTTTGAAAGAAGTTCTACTGTAGGTAAAATGCTATCAAACAGCCTTGCATACTTCAAAGAAATTGTGAAAGGAAGAGTCAATCGACACGGCAAACTTCACTGTGGCAGAAACTGCCACAGCACCCCAACCTTCAGCACCCACCATCCCGATCAGTCAGCAGCATCAGCACTGAGGCAAGACCCTCCACAAGCAGAAACATTTCAACTCACTAAAGGCTCAGATGACGGTTAGCATTCTTTAGCAAAAAAGTATTTTTTCAAGGAAGTGTTTCTTACCTAAGGCATGTACATTGTTTTTTTAGACATAATGTTATTACATGCTTATCAGACTACAGTATTAGTATACTGTACTAATACTACAGTATTAGTGTAAACATAACTTTTATATGCAATGGGAAACCAAAAAAATTGTGTGACTCGCTTTATTTCGATATTCACTTTACCGTGGTGGTCTCCTCAGAAATATGTTTACTGTCCCTACTATATCCCCGAATTACCCCCTCCTTATGGTGTTAACCTTAATATTTTAACTTAGGAATGAGGAATATTAATATTAACTTAATGTGCAGATACTGAAATTAAACTTTCTAAAAATCTCCTTGTCAAAAATTTTCAAGTCAGGGAAGTGTGATTAAAATTCAAGTAGGAAATGTTACAAACAAAACTACTTATCTCCCTCACTTAATTAAAATAAAAATGATGAAAACAACTGTCTATCAATATTTACTGGTATTATTTTCTATTATCATTCAATCTTGAAACTATCTATGGATTAAAACGTACTCTATAAAATTAATACATAAAAACAAATATTTGTCAGTTAAAAACTAGGTTATAGGAAAACATATCCTACAGATACTTGTACACATGCAAATTAACTTTGTGCAACTGTCAATAGCAACACTACTTGAAAGAGGAAAAGACTGGAAACTTAACTGACCATCAAGAAGGACAAATTAAATATGTTATGACACGCATAAACCATGGACTATTCTGCAACCACAAAAAAGAGAAAGCTCTTTATGTACTGAGTGACTGACCTCAAAGTTACATTAAGTGAAAAAACACACATTTTGAATAGCGTGTACAAGAACCAACAACTTATGTAATACCGTGTGTAGGCATGTGAGGGTATATGTTGCAATGGACTAAATGTTTGCCATCACCCACAAAATTCGTATCTTGAAACCCTAATCCCAGTGTGCTGTTATTTGAAGGTGGGGCCTTTGGGAGGTAACTGATCATGAGGATGGAGCTCTCAGGAATAGGATTAGCAGGCTTATCAGAGGCCAAAGAGCTAGCTAGCCCTCTTTCCACCACATGAGGATATGAGAAGTCAGCAACCTATAACCCAGAAGAGAGTCCTCACTATAACCAGACCATGCTGGCACCCTGATCTCAGACTTCTAGCCTCCAGAACTGTGAGAAATAAATTACGGTTGTCCATACGAAATCCAGTCTATGGTACTTTGTTATAGCAGCCTGAACTAAGACATATGAGTATATGTGCAAATACATGTGCTAATATACATTTGCTTGCAGGTGCATAAAATCTCTCTGAAGGTAACAATGGATGCCTCTGAGACAGGAGTTGTGCAGCTGAAGGACAGGGATAGGAGGCTCTGCACTCTATGTCCTTCAGTTAACTTTCGAATTTTGAACTTTATAAATGTATTGCCTACTCAGAAAATAAGCCAATTGAAAAACAGGTAAAGAGTACTAAAAAAATGTTTAGAAATATTTGTATCACCATAGGTAACTTCTTTTTTCTTATTTTCATGGTAATTAATTTAAAGGCCAATTAATGTACCAAAAGAGGAGGAAGAAATAAAAGGACATTCTTTTTAATGGATTTCAAATCCACAGATATAAAAGCTCAACAAAGTAGAAAAATGACTCATATATTTAAAGGACCCATTTAAAGAAATCAGGTCACAAATATAAAACGTGTTTCCAATTCTATACACAGTGAACCAAGAAAAACATGAATACATCTTACTAATAACTGAAAATAACTATGATGTATTAATAGTACGCTAGACTTTTAGAGGGGATAAATTGAATTTTATGAAATATCCTACAGAAATCTAAACCTTAAGCTAAGTGAAACAAATATTTTTATCCTAAAAAAGCAAATGTTACATTAGTAATCAAAGATATCACACTTAGTTCTATTCATATAATGATAAAACATTTGGTTTTAACACAAGAAGCTGTGAATATTAAAGCCTGTGACTGTTTTGAGTCACAATTAGATTTGAAAATACAAATCCAAGAACTATATTTAACAGAGAATTCAAACGAACAAAAGCACACTCCATTCACATGTATCTCTGACTTGGTTGCTGAAAGTCATAACGGTAAGAATTAAAAGCATGAACCCACAAGACAGGGGTAGGGGATTAAGAGGTACAAACTATTATGTATAAAATAAGCTACAAGGATATACTGTACAACACAGGCAGTAGAGCCAATATTCTATAATAACTATAGATGGAGCATAACCTTTAAAAAGTATGAATCACTATATCGTATACCTGTAACTTATATAATATTGTACATCAACTATACTTCATTTTGAAAAAAAATTATTCTTTCAAAAAAATAAAAAAAGAAAGAAAGAAAAAGCATGGACCCACAGCTCTGGAGCCAGGCTACCTGTGTCCAAACCCCTTAACTTTACATACATCTAGCAACAAATCAAAGTGTATATTCTATGACTTTTCTTTATGTGTTATTACTGATTCATTCTTTTAGCTCTTGGGTGCAATAAGCCCACTTTCAAGAAATGATCACGAAAATGAACCTAAGTGGCCTCAGTCATTATGGGAAAAAAAACACACAGTACTAATCCCTTTCCTTCCACTGTGGAAAGATGTTCATTATGTTTTTACAAATATCCTTTTCACATATATCAACTATACTTCTGTTCCTGTATTTTGTCACCAGTGTGGTATCCCTCCCTCTCCCCAGGCCAATTTTATCATCATTTTAATATGCTAAGCCTCCAATAAGGTAAATACAGGTAAGCACAGAAAGCCCTTGTTTTGTATGGTTCCAATATGGACACATTTTAGTTACCACAATTTAGTTAAATAATACCACTCTCCCCCAGCAGCTTGGGGAAAGTCTCAGTTAGCATGGTATATTAGCTGAACAACTTCATAAAGTACAAGCTTAGCTAACTCTTCAGTTCACAAATCATTATGTAAGTAACTTTGTAAATAACAGATGCAAACTGTGGTCAGTAACCAGTCACACCACTTCTTTCAGAGTGTGTTGGTGATTGTTCATGGAGCATGTTATGCAGTTTTTGATGAGATGGCAAAGCATGTAGTTTTGTTATTTTCTTGTCTTCCAGTGACAAACCATGTGACCAAAAAAAAAAAAAAAAAAGGATAACTGAAATAGGGAACAGCCAATAAAGATGAAATGCAGCAAAGAAATGAAAAGTGATAACGCTGGAACAGAGAGTAAACGGACTTACAGCAAGAAACGGGTGGCTGAGGGATGCTGACGCTTGCTGCTGCACACTAGATGTGCAGCCAGACAACCTAGTGAAAGCAGATGCGCTGATATGATGAAGAAAAGTGGTTGTGATGAACAGGATAAAGATGTCCCAGAGGAAGTGACACTGGCAAGAACCTCACATGAAAGGAACTCTCAGAGATATTTCACATCACTGAAAGTACAAAGGACAGGGACTTCCCTGGTGGCGCAGTGGTTAAGAATCCGCCTGCCAATACTGGGGACACAGGTTTGAGCCCTGGTCCTGGGAGATCCCACATGCCGCAGAGCAACCAACTAAGCCCGTGCACCACAACTACTGAGCCTGCGCTCTAGAGTCCACGAGCCACAACTACTGAAGCCCGTGTGCCTAGAGCCCGTGCTCCGCAACAGGAGAAGCCACCGCAGTGAGAAGCCTGTGTGCAGCAATGAAGACCCAACGCAGTCAACAATGAATAAAATAAAATAAAATAAATTTATTTAAAAAAAAAGAAAGTTCAGGGGCTTCCCTGGTGGCGCAGTGGTTGAGAGTCCGCCTGCCGATGCAGGGGACACGGGTTCGTGCCCCGATCCCGGAAGATCCCACATGCCGCGGAGCGGCTGGGCCCGCGAGCCATGGCCGCGGAGCCTGTGTGTCCGGAGCCTGTGCTCCGCAACGGGAGAGGCCACAGCAGTGAGAGGCCCGCGTACAGCAAAAAAAAAAAAAAAGAAAGTTCAAGGAACAAACTTTTGGAAGCTAATCCAAAGTTAGAAAGAAATACGCCAATTTGCCAGGCACAGAAAAGATGCCTGTTCCTTATCTTAAGGATATACCTTTCAAATATCTGAAGGTAAAATATATGAAAAGAAGTGGACACTGTTCAAACTACTTTTGATAAGTTTTTTTCAAAGAAATAAACACCTTAATTCTCAATGTTTCTAATGTTTTAAATTATAGTCTATTAAACAAATATTAGTTTTAGCACTTGTTTCCATTTCCCTAAATATAACCAACAATAAGAGAAGTTTTAATGTGTTGGCAACATTTTTTAAAGGTCACAAAACAAAAGTAAGTTTTCCCATTGATTATTAAAATTGCTTTGGACAGTTCCAGCTTGTGTGGCCATTTTTATGGCCCTGCCCTACTGTGCAAAGCTGAGGCTGCTGGTACTCCTGATCATTAGGCTGAGAAAAGAATCGGCAGCTTGTCTTTACAGCTGCCAGTACTAGGAGGGAGACAGTAAAAATGAATCTAAGCATCATATTAACATAAAGTCAATGGTAACAAATAACACTTCAGTAGTGATTTCTTCCTGAGTAGAGAAGAATATAGATAAATCAAAACTAGAAGATAATACTAATTTCAACTGCTCTGTAATCAGAGTAAAGGCACAAGCTTAGGCAAACCACACAAACCAATTTAGGCAAAAATCCAAACAAGCGTTTTTTTTTTTTCCCCCACCTATGTAAATTGACATCTAAAACCTTTTTAACATCAAACAGATTCAGAGAATAAGAAATAATAAAAAAAAGGATCTCACTACATATTCTGCTATATTAATTCAAAGGTTATTCAATTCTTCTGGAATGTGAAAACGGATGTCTCAATATATTCCTCTCTTTCATGCCCTTAACTCTAAGGTATCATTTTACATTAAACTAAATGTGAATTTTAATTCAACTAAAGTGACAAAGTCCTTTGAATCAGTAAAATACCTAAAAGGAAGTCACTGTCCTCAACACAAGAGCCTAATTTACAAAATGGTGCATCAAATGGACTGTGGGCAGGTAAAGAAAGTCTTGTGATTTTTCCAAGTATGAGCTGCTAAGTCTAGCATTTTCCGGTTATGTAGACTCAGCAATTAGGTCTTACAAGCAATGTTAAAAATAAAGGCAAATTCTTAGGTTTTTTCCCCTTGAAATTACTCCAACTACTTCAAAGTACAATCCAGTAAATGGCTATGAAAGAACTCTAAAGTGGCAAGAAATCTGGGTTCTAGCCCTCTGGCATTCACTAGCTGTTTAACCTCAGACAAGTCATGTAACTTCTCTAGGGCTCATGTTGTTTATCTGCAAACTCAAAGCATATCACTTGCACGACATAAGATTATGTTAGGTATTTGAAAGTGCTAAATAATAGCATAATAAACACATATTAGTCTAAGATAAACAGAAACAAAATACTACATAAAATTAACATATGTTAAGCAGAATTTATTTACTAACAAATTAGTAATTTTTTACCTTGGTAATTTTTTGTACAGGAATCGTTTTAGGTCCTGAAAGAGAATATAAAAAATCGTATTATAATAATAATGCCTTGTACGGGTTCTCTAGACACTGTCCTATCCACATCTCCGGTAACTTAAGTATTCATTCATAACCATTCTTGCTTGTGTTCTTTCTCTGATTTTGATGCTTTAACTAGTTGTGTGATTTCCAACAAGTTAACTAACCTTTTTCTCTAAGCCTCAGTTTCATTATTTGTTGAGTAGGGATAATTATAGAACCTACATCATAAGATTGTTATTGAAGTTTATTGATACAATGCATGTAAAGTGATTAGCATATCCAGAAGTGGAAGCACAAACACATATTAGCAGTAATATTAGATCATACTTTTCATACTATTGTACATCTTCTTGTTGCTAACTTTGTGTTCATTTGAGAATATATTATGAACATCTTTCCATATCCACAGACTTTCTAACATCACTTTAACGGTCTTGGGTAAGTTGACGAGCTTCTCTGAAACTCAATTTCCTCGCACGACTAAAGACAAACCACAATGTGTGTCAAGTGTTTAGCATGGAACATAATTATGACTAAAGTAACAGAAGACTACATTGTCTCATTACACTCTTTCATCTGGGGAGTTTCATTGACAATCCCGGCATCGATTATGAGCTCTACATAGGTAAATCAGACTGTTTTGGCCCTTTAATCCCTACTCTTCTCCAAACCTGAACGTTCACTTTATTTCATGTTATCACCACCAGCTTACCTTTGCACACACTATCACAAAGCTCAACTCATCACTTTTCATCCGAAATCCAGATTTCCCCAATCTCTTCTTGTTTCCACTAATGGCAGTACCAATCCCTGTTACTTACTCAGCTTTGAAACATAAAGTAATATTTAAGCCAAAACTCACGTGTGTCACTTTAAAAATCACTGGTGAAGCCAAATGTTTTTAAACTGATGTTCTTCTCTCCTTTCCAAATGATGTTACAGTTTAGGTTCAGTTTACTGTTTATGACTTACACTGGCCTCCCAACTGGTATGACGGTCTACCATTTCTACCCCACACATTTCTACACAATGCCAATAATCATATTATTCTCCTTCTCTAAATCTATAATTGCAGTGATTCTCAACCCTGGCTATGGAAAACACCTAGAGAGTATAAAAAGAACTCTGATGCCTTGTTTGGAGGTGCTCCCCAGATGATTCCCTGTGCAGCCAAGATCAAGAAATCAACGTTTGAATGGCTCTCCACTGTTTACCAAATTATGTACAAATTCTGTAGACATTGGAGGCTCTCTACAATATGGTCTACAACTAATTTTACAGTCCTGCTTCCTACCACTCCCTCATACACTTCCTCAGCCGCAGCTGAACTGGACTATTTACAGCTCCTCCATATACATCTCTTCCTTTCCTATCTCTAACTTTGCTTATGCTATTCATTCTACTAGTCATACCTTCTCGACCTTTAAAAAAAAACAAACTGCTACTCATCATTTAGAGCTAATCTCAACCACCAAATACTCCAAACCAGCTTTCCTGATAAAGACAAACCGAGGCAATCCCTCTCTCCTTTGAATTTTTACACAATATTGTATGCATATCTATGATCACTTGCTTACTATACTTTTTTTTTTAACTTTAGAAACCCTTAAGGAAAGAAATCATACCTTAGTCATCTTTATTTCTCTCACAGCCCTTACTACAGCGATCTTTTGAAGGGAGATGCTGAAAAGAATTTAGTGATTTGATTATGCCTGGAGAATAAGGCCTCAAAAATATAATGGAAGACACCCAAAAATGAAGTGATAAAGGCAAAAAAGTTGCTAACTGTTGAAAAACATAATCTTGCAACCTAAACAGAAAAATCCGATTCATATTGATGTTGAATGACCCTTTAATGTGCTGGTTAAGAGCACGGGCTCTGGAGTCAGTCTGCCTCGGTTGCTATCTTGACTCCACAACTTCCTAGTTGTGTAACCTGAGGAAGTCACTTGATCTTTCTGTGCCTTAGCACCCTCATCTATAACACAGGGACAATAATAATAGTGCCTACCTCATAAAAGTTACTGTAAGAATTAAATGAGTGTATGTTCAATGTTCCAAAGAATGTTTAGCACGTATGTCAGCAAAATAACAGTATGTAAACTATAAACAAACAGACGTTAACAGTATTAATTACCTGCTGTTTCTAGGAGTGAAGTTCTCTAAATTTAGAATTTTGCTTGTATTGCTGTGCTAAAGAGGTGTTGGTTATAAATCATCTGCAATTGCTACAATGAGCTCAGAGAGACATAACACTTACTGGAAAAAGATTCAGAGCAACAAACCATCATTTAGAAATCGAAATGGTAGATATGCAGAGCTTCTCTCATGCCCGCAGAACTGGGGCGTGAGAAAAATAAAATCTTCTCAACCTCAGGCACCTTAGAGTCCTCCACGCCCATTCCTGGCAGAAACTCGGGACCCCGCAAACTACTCAGATTAATCTCTCACTTCGGACCCTAGAGAAAATAATGAAGTGGAGGGAAGCGCTAAAACGAAATAAATTTGTACTTAGGAAGCGCCACCTCTCCCCACCCACTCTCTCCTTCTTGTGTTAACTCACATCCGCCATGATGAACCCCTTCCTCTCGCAGGATCAGTCTCCACGCCTGAAAAAGAAACTCCTGGTGACTCTCCTCTCACCACTTCCTCGCCCTCCCCACCTCCAACCCAATACGCGGGGTCAGCTTTCCTCAGGGTCAGACAAGGATCCGCGGCTCCAGGGCTCGTGCCAGGGAGGCTGAAGGCACTCGGAGTTTCCACATACCCAGACGGGTAACCGAGATGCCTGACCTCAGCCCACTTCACCCTCTCACCCCCAAAACTCAGGCCTAAAGGGGAGGCGAAAGGGGCGTCCTCTCTTCCGTCTCACCGCCCGCGCCACCTGCGGGCCCAAGCCTAACAGCGGGCAAACTGGCTCCAGTTACCTGGGTTTCTGGGCTGCCCGGTTCCCTGAGCTGTCACTTCAGACGACAGCTTCTGACACAGGTTCCTCTAAAAGCCGCTGTCACGTGATTTGTAACCGCTTCCGTGCTCCAGGAAGCACTTCCCAGACCTCCGACCCCGGTGACGCCGGATTTCCGGGGAGGTGCTTCGGCAAAAGGGAGAGCGCAGTCGCGCGACGCGCCCAGCCCGACCCCTGCCCCGCAACCCGGGGGCTGCTTCCTGCGCCTGCACAGAGACCCGGACGTCGCGACCTCTGCTGTTGGATCGAGATTCCTAAGAGATCGCGGAGCGGTGAAGACCCCCGGAAAACGCAAGCAGGAAGACGTTTTTGTTTGGAGAGGGTGGAAAAATCTCATTAGTTTTTTTTTTTAGGGTCCGTTATCTTAAAACCTCTTCTTGTAGATGGAGAAATTTGAAGGGTGGTGTTACACGCTGAACAGCAAACACCAGATTGCCCGTGATTAGAAGTCCCAGGTCCATAGGTTTCTGACCCCAACTTAGTAGTCTCTTTTGGCTTTCCCATGGGTGCTACCCACGTACTGTGACTCAAGGCCCTGTCTAGATTGAAACGAGGATCCATGAGCTTTCTGGAGATCTGAGTTATGTGTGTACCTCAAGCCTCTACATATGCAGACATTGAACAACCTTCTTTCATTGGCTCTTGACTTAGAAGGCTATACCTTTAAGGACTGCCTACATTACTTGTTGTTTGGGGCATTGCTTGTGTGCACATTTAAGGAAAACCTACAGTAGGTGGTAGGAAAATGAGGTCTATGGGAACTTGTTTTCGACTGATTGTCAACTCCAATCCCAGAAAGTAGAAGTGCAAAAGGAACCATAGCCCAAGACGTGGTGAAAAGATACTTATTTCCTTAGGAGGATGAAATGGTAAACTACAAAGCTCCCAGCTGTTACAAATGACCTCCTTGTCATTACAAGTGAACTTGACAGTTCCATAGCAACTGACATCATTGAAGATGACTTCATTTTCCTTCCTTTCATTTCTTGGCCTCTAGGACACTGCACTTATTTTAGCTCCTCACCCACTCTAGCCTCCTCTTAAATGAAGGCATTTAAAGCTTGTCTTTGATTCCTCTGCTGTTTTCCCCTTTCCACAGTGTCCTGAGAATGTGAGCCCTAAATCTGCACTTTTCATCTGAGTTCTAGGTTCACATTTTCAGCTGCTTGTTGGGTGTTGAATATTTCTACACATATGTCTGTCAGTTCTAACTCAAAGCCTCTAAAAACTCCAGTAAACCTGTGTTTCCTGATCTATGTCCATGTTGGTTCCAAGATTCCATGAGGTATCATGTTTGCTCTCTTTCCTTATGTTCTTTTCTTCCTTAACAATGTTTTTTTACATCTAGATTTTTTCAGTTCTTCATTCAAACCATCATTCCATTCAGCAAAACCGTATCAATAGCCACGTAACAATGGCCAGTTAAACCTTTCTAAAATAACGTACATTATTGCTGATCAAAAAAGCTTTAGTGATATACCATTGCAGACAATAGTTGATGTAGTATTTAATCTGGCACTAACATGTCATTTTATTTTACTTCTAAATGCACTCTATTGTGAATCCTATACTCCCAGCCGAATTGATTACCTCACCCTTCCATCCAAATGACTCTTATTTTCCCATGCTAGTTATGGAGGCTCCCGAATCTGAAATGCTTATTTCTCTCATAGGAGAGGCAAAACTTCCTTTTACCTTCTTTGATTTTGTGGCTGGGTCTAACAGTGAAATTAACAGACAGATTAACAGGAGGAAAATCATACAAATTCATTGAATATTTTTACATGTACATGGGAGTCTTCAGAAGGAAAATGAAGACCCAAAGCCGTTAGGCCCAAAGTTTATATACCTTTTTACACAAAGAACAATAAATTGTGGGGATGAGACAGACAAGGGGGCTTGGGCTAGGGGCAGTAGATTGTACAACAGTGACTATTAAACGTATGGGATAAACTAATGGAAGATAAGGGTTATTTTAGTAGGTTTGTTTGCACAGGTCCATTTCAGTGTCAGTTCCATCTCTGGTGATAAGAATGTTCTTCTCTTCCTGGTAGAGGGAGGGCACCTTTCTCATGGGAAGTTTTATGACAAGCCTTTAAGTAGAAAGTAGGAGGTCAGAGAGCCCTTCCTGCATTTGCTGTTTCCTAGTGCCTTCAGATCAAAATAATCAATATGCTAAAGTGGCATATTTCAGGGTGGCATGTTCTAAACCCCTTCATTTTCTGCCTTAGTTATATAAATCTTGTTTCCCTATAACACCTTCTCATCCATCACATTCTCTTGAATGTTCCTATATACTACCAAGAATGATTGATATTTATTTGTGCATAATTATGTCATAGTTTTAGTTTGTTTACCCAGTGAGACCATAAGTTCTAGAAAGAAGGGTCACAGTTTAGATTTTTTCCAGTTTCCTACAATGCCTCTGTTTCTTGCATTCTGTAGGTACTCATTTCAACATTTATAGAATGAAAGTGATTACAAGAAACCATTAGTCCTGGCCCTGACTAAAACTAAAACTCCTTATTTCACCCGTACCTCCCCACCATTTGCCCCTAAGTTTGGAGGCAAATAAAAATATGAACTCTAGCAAGAACTTCTAATTTCTGGAAGCACTACTTTTCATTTTAACATAATTATCCATTTTAATGACATTATTATATGGTAGTTGACCTGGAAAATATTGCTGATATTTTTCTTCCTCTTGAGTGGCAAAAAGGGAGAGCACAGCTTTCCAAGATCTCCAAATACCACGATGTCTACAAATTGAAAAATCTAGTAAGATTTTTAATTTCCAAGTGTGGTGGTTTCCAAATTATGGCATGTCAATAGGAGAGTTCCTTATGTAGTCAGATTGATCTGTTTGCATTTACCCATCAATAACACTGCTGTTGGTACAGGACTAAGGGAAATATTTACTGACCTAAAAGATTATCAGCACCGTGTGCCAGTTCTCCAAAGTGGGATTTAACAGATGATCTCTGAAGTTCAGAAAGAAACAGATAGTATACACATACATGCATATGCACACAAAATTTTTATCTCATTATACAAATTTGCTATTTTGTTCTACTATGTACACAGCATACCAGTACATTATATAGTCAACAAACATACACATGTTAAAGTTCTGAGTTTATTAGAACCTTTGTTTCTGCTTTTCTTTAGCTTAAATTTCTCTTAGCTGTTATAGCAGAGCTCTCAACTTTTTTGTTTTTTTTTAGATTCTGGTTTCCTATCAAAAAATCAATCAATCATCTGGATTTAGGCTGGCTCGGCTGTCTGTGTGAAAATTCTATTGGTATTCAAACTCGTATGGGGAGGAAAGTCTTGCTGATTCTCCAACATACAAAAATGAAAATTTTATCACGTACACTGGCCAAGTTGGAAAATGTCTTACAAATTTTGATTTTGGCTCTGGTTTGGGATTTGGCCCATTGAAAATACAATTATAAGGTCTATACAATAACTTTCTCTTCTATACTATCACCCATGGTCACCACACCCAGGACTTAGGCAGTCACCTCAGAAATCACTAATTCCCTCGATCTCTGGCTTACATCTAATAGTCAGTGAAACCACTCACTTGTCAACATCTTAAATGCCCCTACCATCTTTCCTGCCTGACAGAACCTCAAATTTGGAAGAGCTAAATGAGTTGTATTCTACATGTCTATGCCAAGGCTGCTGGATTAAGTTGGAAAAAATACACAAAATTTAACAGATTGTAAATTCTGTCACCAATGTGGGACCCAAAGAAATCCTACTTTTCACTAGTCAGATGACTCAGTGAAAATGATTCCTTCAAATTGTCTTCATTCTTTTTGAAGTGTCTGCTTATCATCCTCTCCACCCCCTAATTTTCCATAAACTGCTTATCTCATTAAGAAAATACAAGCTATAACCCATATATTCCTTTCTGAAAGAATGCTGGTGGTGTCTCTTAGCTAAAGTAATTATTCCATCTTTGCAGTGGCTCCAACATCCTCTAGAATATCAGGTACTTAATACTATTATCCTTCTTTGTCTCTATTTTTTCACTTTCTACTTGCCCCTTTCCACCAGAATAAAAAGAATTGGTAAGGTCTCTCATGTAATAAGTAGTAAGGTTTCATGTAATAAATAATAATTGAAAAAACAAAAGCCTTCTCAGAAACCACATCTTCCAGCTACCACCCCTTTTCTCTACTTCTTTTCATAGCCAAATTTTTGGAAAGTTTTTAATTGCTGCCTCCATTTATCCCAAATCCAATCAATCAAATAATTCTCTTGATTCTACATCCTGACTGTATCTCAAAATCAATCACTATATTCCTACTCTGGTCCAAGCCATGATCATCTCTCCTTTGACAATACTTCCTATCATTTCCTACATTCACTTTTGCCCTCCAGTCTTCTTTGCACAACAACTAAAATGCTATTTTAAAAACTCAAGACTCATCATGTTAACTCCTTCATTAAAAATCTCAAAGTTTTTCTTTGAACATAAATCATCATGGTTTACATATAGCCTCATGGGATCTGGCCCTTATCTTATTTTATTTCTCTAACTTAGCCTGGCTTCCTATGTCATAATCATACAAGTTTGTTTTCACTTCTGTAAAGTTTCTATGACTTTATCAACTTAGCACACTCTGCCTGAAATATTTATCTAGCATTCACCTCACTCCTACTTATCTCATCTTTTGGGTTTCAGCTTAAGCTCACTCCCTCAGAGAAACCTTCCCTAATCCTCCCAGAGTAGGTTAAGTCTTCTAGATATATGCTTTTGTTGTACCTTGTAATCTTCTTTGTAGCATTCATCATAATTATAATTAGTTATTTACTTGACATTTATTTCCCTTGCTAGATGTAAACTTCATAAGGATTTTTGCCTTGTTCAGTGATTAATTCCCATATTACTGCCTGGGTTATAGCAAACATTCATACATTTGTTGAATGGTTGAATGAATGAATGAAGGAAAGGCCATATTAAGAATATAAAACATGATAAAAACAAATCCTTTACAGTGAGAACAGACCTTTTTATTCATATATTGAGATAAACTGCAGAGACTGAAAGACAAATATTCATCATAAATCATTCAGCAGAACATTCATTAAAAATCAAATGCATTTTCTTTAACAGAGTTCTCACACAGAAAAGTTTATTTTATATAAGTCTGATATAACATTAAATATTTTACAAATCAGACATTTCATTTTGAAATTTAATTGTATAATCTTGAATGCACTATAGACAAAGCAAGATCTCCTTTACCAATTTCACTTCATTTAACTTACACAAGGCTTCCATTAAAATTCCATCACACCTTGAAAATTACCTGCAGCTTTTAAAAAACATGATCTAAACTTCATATGGAAAGAAAGTCTTATGTAGCAACCCAAAAATTAAAAAAACAAAAAAGGTAAGAAGCATTTCTTTTTTTTTTTTTTTTTTTTTTTGCCGTACGCGGGCCTCTCACCGCCGCGGCCTCTCCCATTGTGGAGCACAGGCTCCGGACGCGCAGGCCCAGCGGCCATGGCCCACGGGCCCAGCCGCTCCGCGGCATGTGGGATCCTCCCGGACCGGGGCACGAACCCGTGTCCCCCGCATCGGCAGGTGGACTCCCAACCACTGCGCCACCAGGGAAGCCCAGAAGCATTTCTTAATACAAATAAATTACAAAAATATTATTTATGTGTGAGTTTCTTTCTTCTCATTGATATAGTCATCCATCCATATACAGTCCAAAGCACTTCATTTTTAAATTGATGCTTAAAATACTCCGATGTCATCGAAAAATCTCTATTATTTTAGTGGTGCTCTTAAATGGCAAAGTAGAATATCAGATTAGAATGTGCCAACTCCTGGGCTGAAGTGAATGAGACATTCACATTCATGCCAGATGTCATCTGTTATGCAGTTACCAGACAGCTTGGCAACGAGTAATTCCAATTTTTTATGGTAACTTACTAAAACATTACAAGAAACACTTCTTACCCCTACATACTTCCAGATTGCTATAGAAAGATACAATTATATTTGAAGTATGGGCATTATAATAGGAATCTCTGTTAAAATATGGAAAAGATCAACAGAAAGAATACACACCAATGAAATTCTGTGGACTGATTTTCAAAGTTAGAAATAAGAAAATCCACTGCTAATGGAAGCCCTGCTCTGTGCAAATATAATGTGGTATATATTAAACAATCACATATTTGAGGTATTAGCTGGAAAACATATATATATATATATATATATATATACATATATACATGTATATGTATATATATATATATACACACATGTATACATGGACACAGCCACAGAATATTCACAAATCTATTGGCCCCAAAACCAGCAGATAATAAAATTAAATAAATGAAAAGGAATCACATATCAACAGGAAAGTTACACACAGGAATTTACAAAAAATGTGGTTACATAATCCTTAATATAAGGAATATGTTTTGAACTAGTGTTTTGAGGGAAAATGTTTCCACTTATACGAAACTGTCTATTTAATAGTAATAAAACGAAGAGGAAGCCTGAATTCGAGGACTGTATTGCCTGCCAGATTATTAAAGGAATGTGCAAGAATTATTAAAGATCCTCATTGTACCCGCTTATTTGAACTTAAAAATTAGAATTAAAAAAACTTTGAAGTTATTGTGAGACTACTCTCTTTTCTTTTTCATGGGTTTATGGAGAATTTTATGGACTTTAGGCAGTAGTCCAATATGGCCAAGAGACAAAGTTTTTCAGCTATCTAGTACAGATTAAAATTAAGATTTATTGTTCATTTTCAGAAGGTTTTCTGCTCAGTTAAGAAAAAAGATTATGAATGCCTTTTCAGTTGGTTCACTCAGTATGAAGATAGATAATAGTAAGAGTAATACTGAACACAAGCTTCCTATGGGAAAGCTAAATAAGTGCACAAATTCTCCTTCTGAATCATTTGGTCTTTTGACATAATTCTTACTTAACTAAAAAGACGGCTCATTTGGTCCTCAGGCCAACGTCTAGAAATATTTCACTTCCTTAACACAGGTGGGAGATTTTTTTAATGAAATACGTTAGAATGCATTATTAAGTAATACTAACATGTCACATCTGTTAAATAACAGCTGCATTTAAAAATATTACAAATCAACAAAGGGAAATCAAGAGGTTAACCATTTCTCTCAGTAACAATTTTACATACTAGCATAACTAAAGATTTAACAGGAAGAACACTTAAGCATGAAAGTGCAATTAAAGCAAAGGGCTGGAATGCTATCTTCCTGTTCCTAATAACACCTGAGCTGACATAAAAGCAAAGTGGTTTAATGCACTGGCATATATATACCTTAAGGGCTTACTCTTCTCTACCAAATCTTTGTAATTATCATATATAAGAATGTAATGATTACGAAACAAATACTTATTTAAGCATTCAAATGCAGTCTGTTCCCAAAACATATTGTTTTCACTTATTATTTCTCATTGTTGAGAATTAAATTCTCAGATTTGATCACAATAAATTCCAAAACTTACAAATGGCTAGCACCTATTTGAAAACAAAGGAATTAAAAGAGGAGGAGAAAAGGTACTATTTACTTGCCCCCAAATCCTCACAAAGACAATGATGTCTGTGTATGTGTTTAAAAAGGGATAAAAATGTAAAGCACTAATAAATATAATTGCTGCCAAACTTCTAAAATACCAGTTAGAAAAGCTAGTAAATCAATACTCAAAGATTGAGGGCTTTTAGGCAATGATTAAAATGAAGAGGACAAGTTATCAAATTAAATTCGAAAGTTCAGGTAGCTAAAAATAAGATGGCAAAATGGAATTTTTGTTAGAAGAGCAGCAAATGTGAAAATCTTACATCTCAAGATAGCTGACACTGTAAATCATATACTTTGATGAAAAAAAAAAAGACAGTAGAATTCTTTTTACTTTGTAGAATTAACCCAAAATTCTAAGACACCTGGACAGGCCTTTATACCATGATATAGGTGACATTAAGGACTTACTCTTTACTTGCATACTTTACATGTGGCTTAAATTGTCAGGCACTCGATCGGTCATTTCCCACAGTTGTTTGAAAATTTCATCAAATGCATTTTATGAAATGAAATGTAATGCAACTGAAATATAGTTCTGTCCAAAAGCCATGTATGACTTCATAATATATAACTTCACTTAACTTGATAACTTCACCTATCCCCTTAAAGTCAGGATTAAGGGAAAAAGAATCAGTCAACAAGAGTTCAATTCACATAAGCATCAATCACAATAGTGTAAATTTCCCATTAAAACTGGAAAAATAATGGATGAAATTTTTTTTCATTTATATTTGTATGTTTTCTGATGCATATAAACTTTCAAAGTTAATTAGAATGCTATGACCTTGTTTTTCAGAAACTAATTCTATAAGCCTAAGAAAATATTTTAAATTGTATTTTCTTTTAAGCACGCTATTTTTTCTTTTTAAGGTTGAATTTCTAAAGAAAGTTGGTTAAGCTGTCCAGTTTTCCTAGGATAGTATGCTGTTTAGTTAAACAACTAATTCAATCAAGCATTTCTATTGATTGACCTGGAAAAGGGGATACAAGAGAACGTTTAAAAAAGAATGGTCATTTCAGAAGTTCTATTCAACAGATGCTATATAAATTACATTCAGAAAAAAATCTTTAAATAAAAGAACACTGCACTCTAACTAGCATTCTCTCACACACAAAAAAACTACCAAAGATGTGTTCATGTTCTGTTAAATGAGTATGAAAGCAAAATCATTAAAATACAACTGTTAAACATAGAAGAAAAAAAAACAAACATAGAAGACTAGAAATCAAATAGTTTCATATCCAACATACAGGCACCAAAAACTTCAAGTTCCAGCTGATTTTTCCAATTTATATTATGGATTTAATTATAAGGAGCTTATTCCTATAGGATTAATTGAATTACTCAATGGTGAATAGATTTTAGCTCAAATTTTTGTAAGGATAACTTGCTATAAATCACTATTCTACCTACTGCTATGTTTCTGCTCACTGCTGTATATGGCCAAACAGATCATGCTCTGATCAAGTAAGTCTGCTGTTAATCTACCTATATGTTTACGAGTTGGCAATCAGGTTAAAAGGCACAAAGCTTCATTTCAGTAGTAATTTTTCCTATTACTTAGACAATATTAAGAACTCATTTAGTTTCGGATCCTGTTTACTAAGGATCCTGATCACTAAGAAGAAACTGCAAATTTCCATGGGGGGTAAAACTGGTAGGTCCTTTTCTTCATAAATTTTAGCAGCCTTCAAAGATGTATATATATGAACATTTGGGGGCCTTTTAGTTACTGGAATTGCAAATGACATAACTGCAATTTACTGTTGAAGACCCTTTTTGGTTATTGTTTATATAGCCATTTCCTCATATTTTCTTTAAAATCTATCAGTATAGCATTTCATTTCTATGCATGGCTTAGCAATTCATAAAACTAAATAAATAGCAAACTGATACTTTACACCAGTTCATTTATCTCAATATATAATTTAGAATATAATGGCAATATTAAAAATATTGATTCCCTCTACGCTGGTAATGCTACAAGATTTTACACAAAGTTAAACAACTTTTGTTTTTTCTTTTTTGATAAAGTTTCATTGCAACCTCCACACACTGGACATCTGACAAGGAAAATGTAATTTTGTCATAAAACATTTATTCCATCACTTTAAAGTGTCTCATGGAGCTAAACACCAAAAGAAGTTAAATAAAAAGGGAATAACCTGTATATACAGAAAATGATCATTCCATAAATATTTACATGACAAGGGAAAAAAACTGAGAATCTAAAACCAGAAATTGCTACAGGTGTGATAATCCTTTCTCAAGACATTTTTAGTTAGGAATCGTATAAGCTTTTAAAATGAAAATAATTGCAGAAGCATAACTAAAATATTAATTTTAGTTTTCAGTTTCTTACTATTTAAAGGAGCCAGTAGGTCATAAACAGTCCAAGATTTCAGGGACCAACTATTCAGTTTAGTTTCCAACACCATATCTTTTTCTTTAGCTCTCATGATGAAACTAAACTTACTTACAGAAAAAACAGTACTCTAAAAGGTATAAATAAAATCCCAGTTCATCCTCCTTTATAAATACTGGTCAGCCGCTCCAATTCTTTACAGTTGTCCATGCTCAAGGCTTCTGCCTTCCTTCGGAGTCGTTCATCATGGTATACTTTTGCTGCATACTGCATATCTGTTTCTGTTAACAAAAAAAAATTTTTTTTCTAAGTAAATAGTAATTTAGATCAACTAGTTGTTTAAACTCAAAGATGTTTCATATAAGTCCTTCAATATATTTCTATTAACTGTTTGTTTGTTTGTTTGTTTTAAAGAAATCCAAGTACTAGACCTAAAAGCCATTTGGAATCCTACCACGTGAAACAAACACAGAGGAACTTCCCTGGTGGTGCAGTGGTTAAGAATCCGCCTGCCAACGCAGGGTTCACAAGTTCGAGCCCTGGTCCAGGAAGATCCCATGTGCTGCAGAGCAACTAAGCCTGTGCACCACAATTACCGAGCCCGTGTGCCACAACTACTGAAGCCCTCGTGCTCTAGGGCCCACGTGCCGCAACTACTAAGCCCAAGTGCTGCAACTACTGAAGCCAGCATGCCTGGAGCCGGTGCTCCGCAACAAGAAGAAACCCGCGCACTGCAACAAAGAGTAAGCCCCGCTCCCCTCAACTAGAGAAAGCCCGCCGGCAGCAACGAAGACCCAACGCAGCCATAAATGAATGAATGAATAAATGAATGAATGAATAAATAAATAAGTCACAGAGCTACTCTAGAAAAGAAAATAAGGATGCTATCCTATCAACCCTTTCCCTCCTCCACTCCTGTTCCCAAAGGTTTAAATACTGCTGCTCTAAAGCATTATCTTGACCTCTTATCCCAAAGATACCATATGCTATTCAATACTGCTAGTGGTTGTTTTTGCTGTGACCTTTTATTAAGGTTCCAGATTAATTAATTATGCCAAGATCTGAGTAGAAAAATTTGCAATCTTGTTCTGAGTTTGCTTGAATTAAAAACATATATAATAGGGCTTCCCTGGTGGCGCAGTGGTCGAGAGTCCGCCTGCCGATACAGGGGACACGGGTTCGTGCCCCGGTCTGGGAAGATCCCACGTGCTGTGAGCCATGGGATGGGCCCGTGAGCCATGGCTGCTGAGCCTGCGCGTCCGGAGCCTGTGCTCCGCAACGGGAGAGGCCACAACAGTGAGAGGCCCATACCACAAAAAAAAAAAAAAAAAAGAAAAAGAAAAAAAAAACATATATAATAAACTTACTAAAGGAACACAAAAGAGAAAAAAAGCTTGCTATACAATCACAGCAGTGATATTCAGCAAATAAGTACTTCTGACGCTTCCTTCAATATGTGGATAGAATTAGTAAAGAAAAATAAAGAGACTAGAAATCAAACGTTCTTCAGGGAACTATTCCTTACTTTCCTGTTATTCTCAGCCGTTTCACTGTTTATTAACACTTCTAAAGGGTGGGCTCACTTAGATAAGATGTAACCAAAAACAGTGACCAAATTAGAGGACATCAATCAGGACCACATTCAAAATAAACTCATAGATAAGAGTGTATTTTATTTGTAAAGCTTTTCAGAAATGATCAATCAGGTTAGGATTTAACAAATTAATTAAAATCACTCCCCTCCTTTTATTTACAAATGAGGCACTTGTAAAATCCATTTGCAGATGATTCTTTCCAAGTGTGGTAGATAAAGCAAAGTTCACCAGGCTAGTAAATGGCAGAATCTAGATTTCAATCCAAATCTCTAACTCCTAGCCTGATATTCTTTCCATTACCTCAAATTACTGTATTTTATGAAACACCTATTTTACCAATCTAGACATTAGAGAGTGTTGGAAGTGACTCCAGAACAGAAAAATCCTGGCAAAAGTGTATTCAAGCCCCTAACCTACAGACCTATAGATGTGCTGAATTTGTTGAATTTTATATTGAAAATTTCAAACATACACAAGTTGAGTACCACAATAAACACTCTAAAACCCCTCACCTTGACTGACCAGTTCTTCACATTTTGTGAACCTATTGATATTGATCTTGTCGGATTGTTAAAAGATTAAACTAAATTATGCCAGTAAAACTACTTGGCTTATGCTAGGGATGGAGTTAAAAAAAATAATAAAGAATAATAATATAGAACACTTATGGGTACAAGGCATTACGCTAAGTGTTACCACATATTATCTGTTATGGTCCATATTTTAATGACAAGGTAACTAAGATTTAGAGAGGTTAAGTAACTAGGTAATGCGTTGGTGAAGCCAGGATCTTGCAAGGCAGCCCCAGAGCAGGCACTTTAAACATAACATTACACTCATTCATAAACATGAATACCTTTCCTTCTTTGTTTCTATTTATGCAGTCAATTCCCAATTTTTATTTAAGGTAATAGAATGTAAGTATGCATAACCCCAAAATCACCCGTATTTGGCTGGGGACTAGGACTTGTATTTGAAAATGAGATATCTAATGTGCTCATCATTCTTTTTTTTTTTTTTTTTTTTGCTGTACGCGGGCCTCTCACTGTTGTGGCCTCTCCCGCTGTGGAGCACAGGCTCCGGATGCGCAGGCCCAGCGGCCATGGCTCACGGGCCCAGCCGCTCCGCGGCATATGGGATCCTCCCAGACCGGGGCACGAACCCGTATCCCCTGCATCGGCAGGCGGACTCTCAACCACTGCGCCACCAGGGAGGCCCTGCTCATCATTCTTTTAGCACAAAATAAGTAGGTCTTTCATACATTCATTCATATGAATTCATTAATCATTCATCCAACTGTTCATATATCCATCAAAAATTTACTCTGCCTATGTTGTGCCAACAATTGTGCAAGGTGCTACAGATCAAAAAATTAGGTGAAATAAAATTAAATAAGTGAAATTTGGGAAATACTTCCCTTAAGACCTTTGGCTAATGCACGGTTTCTCAACCGCAGCAATACTGGCATTTGGGGCTAGATAATTCTTGGTGTGGAGGTTGTCCTGTGCATCCTAGAATGTTAGGCAGCATCCCTGGCCTTAACCCATCAGATGCCAGTAGCAATCCCTTCCACCCCAACCCCGTGTTGACGCACACAGTTTCCAGACATTACCAAATGTCCCCTGGGAGGCAAGGGCAAATCATTCCCAGATGTAAAACCACTGGTCTTATGTAACCTTCTCCACTTTGAGAACATACTGATTCACAGACTCAGAGACTTAGAAACCAAGGAGGTTTCTCCTCTTAACTATCAGTATATAGATGAAGAAACCAATGCCAGAGATAAGAACTCTCTTAGAAGTATACAATGGTTATGTTTTATCAAATTTTCCCTAGTGGATAAAAGATGATAATTGCTCCCATTTTCTGAGTATTTACTACATGTGAAACACTTCAACTATTGCCTGAGTTAATTTTCACAACAAACCCATAAAGTTAGGTATTAGAGAGAAGACTGTGAAGCACAGTGCCTAGATTATGAAAGCAAATTGGTTTTGAATCACAGATCACCTCAATGACCTTGGGCAAGTTACTAATTAATCTCTCTATGCCTCAGGTTCCTCATATGTAAAGTGGGTATAATCGCCTCACAGTGTCATTGTGGAGCTTAAATGAGTTAATATATATAAAGGGCTTGGAACAATGACTGAAAAAATAGGCATTATATAAATTATAGTTACTTCTTGTACCCACTCATCATCATCATCATCCATTGTATACACAAGGGAATAAATTCACAGAGGTTAGAATATTTGGCCTTAATCACTCAGCTAAAAATTTCAGACCTAGGATTCAACTTTAGTCTGTTTAATTCCAATGTCTACACTATATGGTCTATATTATTATCTGGAACAGTAAGAAAAACAAAAAACTATAACAGTTCACATGGAGCATCTCAGCAGATTCTTATGGTCAATTGTCAGTCTTTTTATAGATATAACTGCTTAAATTAAGGAAGCTGAGGCTGGAAGAGGCTAAACAAATTAAGTGTTCACAAGAACTTCTCTACCTACAAAATAAGTAAAGGAATGTGGAATGTCAACAAAACTCATTGTACATTAAGTGTTACCTGTTGAAGCTAAATTGATGAAGAGTTTCAAATTTAATTCTGAAACAGGATACATATTAAAACTGATGACACAGTTTATACCAGGATTGTTTTCTTTCTTAGTGGTACATAAAATAATGTTGCATGTTACAACTGAAAACATCCTAAATACAATGAAATTTTATATTATCTACTTATTCCATCAAATATTTATTAAGAACAATAACATAAATACCATTTATTAAGTTCTTGCCATGTGCCAAGTATTGTTATAAGACCACAAGTACATTAAAACATATTGTCTCATTTAAGTACTGGGCTCCGAGTATGTGCCAGGCAATTCTAGAACATTCCTTGAGTAGGGAAATCTACAGTAATCAATTCCAAAGACTCTGAATAAGTCTTTAAATGTTAAATATTTGATAAACTTACTTTGTTGTCTTTCTTTCCAGCAATTATTTCGAATATTAGTCACATAATCTTCTTCCACACTCTTTTCTACCTTTTGTAATAATATTCCTTTATATTCATTTTTAAAGTCTTTGTTGACATAATAAATGACACCCAAGTTTTCTGTCTGCATTTTAATCGTTTGCCCTGATCCACTGTAAAAGAAATGCTTGATCATTATTTTTTTAATTAAAATTGTACATTCTCATCTGCTTCTACAAATCAAGCTAATAAAAATAATTAAAAAGTCAATATTGGTAATCAAGTATTTAATATTATCTCAAATTACCTAAAACCACCATTCATGTCATAAAAGAGTAATCATATTTTAATACATTACGTTCCTATAAGTTCTCTCAACTTTTAGTTAATAAAAATCTTAATTGGAATAAATAAATCACTTCTTATTTTTAGACCAATCTGTTTTTAATATTATATAATCACTAGCAATATGATTTTACAAAGTTTCCATTATATTCATTGTATTACACTAAAGTTTTTTGGAAGGTATGCTGCATTAAACTTGCTATATGTCCTGATCGCTTATATATAAAGTATATTGTGGAAAAATACCTCACATAACAAAAAAGTAATATTTGCTTTTATTTAATCAATATTTTATAAACAGAAGAGTGAAGTCATATCCTCTTTAACGACACAAATCCTATGTGAGATCAATCACAACTCTATTTTTGTCTTTAAAGTAGTTTTGTCTTCTAAAGTTTTTTGTCTTTGATGTCAACACATTACCTATTATATTAAATTGCCATCAAGTTCGAACGTAACACTTCTGTCTTTATCCACAATAGAACAGAAATGTAAACTAACATAATACAAACTTATTGTTTAAGTAAACTACCTTTAAAATTAGACATTTTAAAATCAGGTACACAGGTAGTAATAGAATATTTAGCACTTAAAAGTTTAAAAGACCACAAGGCCCTTTAAAGTTAGTTAGGTATGAAACAACAGTTCTTTTTTTGTAAAACTTCACTGAGCTACTTACGATCTGGGATATAAGGAATAAGGAGGATTAGAGACCATCAATTGGCTTAATAATGACACGAGGATCAACACAATAATGGGCATCAGCTGGATAAACACAGAAAAACCTCCCTACAAAAAAATCACCAAAGAATAACAAATTGTAATATAACTTTAGTTGTCAATAATCCAACAATTGTCAAACATTTTTAGAGGAAGAAAGGACATTTGAGATCATCGGTTCAGTGCTTCCAAATCTGCCTGATCATACCAACTTCCTGGGGTGATTCTTAAAAATACAACTTTTTAGGTGCTTCACCTAGAGATCCTGACCCTGAATTGGAAAACACTGGTATAACCTGATCTCATTTTACAGATGAGGAAGTTCTCTGTCTCCCTCTTTTTCTTCATACACAGAGACTCTGTCAATATGCAGCAGGTTGCAAAACGATTTTTACCATGGATTTGAGGGTGGAACATGGACACTGATGAGAGCGGCACAGCTGGGGACCAGACCTTTTAATTTCTGGTCCAGTGCTCTTTCCATTTACCTTTCTCCTTCACGTAATTTAACAGCTATATGCAATTAGGTATAACTGCATTAGAATAAGGCAAGTTACTTCGAATTTAAATTTTTCAGTATTAATTCTAAATTATTTAGAACCAACAATAAGAATTTACGTTCAGAACATGCACACTGCAAGTTTACCTTCATTAGAATCACAGAATATCAAATGTGAAGGTGTCATATTGCCCAACCACCCGTCACCTTGACTTCTAACCCTGCTCCCCCAATATCCCTAAGGGATTCTCGAGTCTCTATTGAACACCTCTGGTAAAAGAAAACGCATTACTGCCTTTTAAAACAACTTGGTCTATTTTCAGACAACTCTATGCTTTTCCTGAGCTGAAATTTGCCATTTTCTGATTTCTAATCATATCATAAACATACATCTCCTCTTTCTTCTTCTCTTTCATGTCCACTATGTTGATGCTGATGTTGACTGCTATAGCCAGCTCGTCCATTTGAAAATGAATGTACACTACCTAGAAAATTAAAAGCAAGGTTAAATTAGGGAGAACAATTATCATCAGAAAAATCATATTTTCCTTTATATTTATTTATTTTTAATTACTAAAACAATGTGTGTTTGAGTAATGAATGCTTATTGCCCTCTCCTCTTATGAGTGAAGGGTAGACAAAACCAGGAATGATTCTTCTTTGCTTCCCTTAGAGTAAGGAGAAGCTCTTTCTTGATGAAAACTTGAACGAGAGTTCCTCCCTAATACTGCATACAGAGAGGACTTTTGCTGTGGTTGGTTGATTTTACAAACCTTGGATCATTAATCTGAAACTCTGCTTTCTGCATTTCTCAATGAATCACAAGTACTTCTAGAAATCAAAAACTCGTACTCTAATTCATTTTTTAGAAAACAGCTGTATAATATACTATGGTACAGGTGGACCACAATTTTCAAACATTTTCTTGTTGATGGACATTCAAGTTGTTTTCAAAAAAGGTGACCAACCAGAAATGGCTATCACTGATAAAGTAAACTATGTTATAACAAGCAAAAGAACTGAAAATCAACTATCAGAAAAATTCACTATTGTCTGAAAGATTTCTAATTGTTCCCAGCATATTTTTAGTCAAAATTATTAGTCTGAATAATTTTTTTGTGAGAGGTAATTATGTATCCTAGTACATCAAAATGCAAGTTATATTTTCAGTCATTAATTTGTATTTACACATCCTCTTTCTTTCAAGGATGCTTTACAAAATGCCTTATCAATGATCACAATCTTTCTCAATAATATTCAGACAGGACTACCAGGCCAAATTATATTGCTACATTCATAAGGACTATCCTAATTTTGAATGGGATGTTTAACTTAGCACCTTTCGTTACTGCTGTAAACAAGACTGGAGCTATAATTTTAAACATCTTAGAGGAGCTACTCTTAAAGAAAATTAATTTCCACACAAGCAACTTACAGTAAATGTAAGTAAAACACAGTACTACTTATGCTGGTACTAAAAATCTATTCATTTAGTAGTACTTCTACAGTATTTTACTTTGATAGCCTAGTTCAAGAAATTATTTCTATCTTAATGTAATTTTTTAAAACCCACTTACTTTATATGTAACTTATGATTCAGACATTTCAATGGACAGTACCTCCACATACACCCATATTAACAATCTACAATATTATTAATGAAATCTACAAAGATCTTCAAAGAACCAATGTCAAATAGTCCTTCAAGGTACAGGTTACTTCCTACAATTGTATTGGCACTTAATTAATGCATTGCCACTGGATTTCCTACTTACAGATCCTTTCTTCAGCTCTATGTAAAATACACAACATCTTTTTAAAAATAAAGTATGTTCTAGGAAAAAGACAGACTTACAATAAAGGTAATAAGTCTAACAATTTTCTTCTGTCTTCATGAAAAACCATCACAGGATCATAATACTATAAGAAAATGTCAGGGAGAAGGTACATAAATCTCTAAATAGCCTAACCGGAGGTGACGATCTCTAGCTTCATAAAGTACAAATATTTATAACTAACATTAAAATACCTGAAGGAAATCCACCACCAAAGAATATGTTAAACAAGTCTTCTGGAGTTATATCAGCTTCACAACCTCTATGGAAATTAAATCTACCATTGTTCTGCTGATTACATGCTTGTTCTTCATTGCCTGTGAGGTCATACTGCTTTCGTTTTTCTGGATTGCTTAAAACCGCATAAGCGTTTCCAATCTCTGAAAAAGTAATGAGCAAAAGTTGATAAGCAAAGTTGTTTGGTTTTTTTGGGTTTTTTGTGGTACGTGGGCCTCTCACTGCTGTGGCCTCTCCCGCTGCGGAGCACAGGCTCCGGACGTGCAGGCTCAGCGGCCATGGCTCACAGGCCCAGCTGCTCCGTGGCATGTGGGATCTTCCCGGACCGGGGCACGAACCCGCGTCCCCTGCATCGACAGGCGGACTCTCAACCACTGCACCACCAGGGAAGCCCCTAGTCTACTCTCTTTGATAGAAAACTTTTATTTTTAAAGTTTTACAAAACACACAAATGAAAATATCTCTTCTATCTAATTTAATTCCTTAACCAATTATCTCCTCTTTTTCTATTCTTGAAAGATATAAAAAACAAGTGGTTTCCATCTTCTGTAAAAAGTATTTTGGCAATTACAGAGCAATAAATCTATACTTACCTCTCATATAAACAAAAAACTATAGTCTTTACTTAGAATAAACAGCTTGGTATCCCAAACACGTAAATTTAGATCAAATGGTTAAAAATAAAATAAGACGATTCAGAAGGTAATGAAAAGGTCCTATGTGTTGAATGAATGAAACCTGCCATTTCTGCGTGCTGACACACTAGCAGCAATATTTTCTAATTAACTACCTTTGCTCACCAAGCATCTCTGGCTTACAATCTGGGTTTTCTTTTCTTTATTTTTTTAGCCATGCCACGCGGCATGTGGAATTCACAGACCAGGGATCGAACCTGGGCCCCCTGCAGTGGAAGCATGGAGCCTTAACCACTGGACTGCCAGGGAAGTCCCAACAATCTTGGTTTTCTATGTAGTTTCCACTCAATGAAATATGGGTTCATCAACCACCGCCCTATTATGATCCTCTTTGGAGTTAATAAATTGGCATTCTGATTTACAAATAACCTCCTATGTATTGAATAATGTGCACCTTTCCTCTAGAGATGAATCACCACCAAGCATGTTGATAAATATTACGTTTCTAGTTTTGCAAAGTGTAGCATTAGACTCTGAAATGTACCACACCAAAGAACAATCACCTTTGTTAAACTCCTCTAAGTGTTTGTGTGGGGTGACATATATGTTGCTCACCTCTTCAAAACACAACACAGGCTGTAAAAATATTGGTAGGTTCACTTACTGTTATTCTAAGACCAATAATGCTAACATGACTTCAATACAGAAATGGGAGAAAGCAGCAGTTAAATGTCCTTAACATTATTGAAGAATTAATACTGAAATCATCTAACAGATCACAAACATGCAAATAACTCACTGCCAAATGTGTTTAGACATCTTAAAAACACAAAAAATTTTTAATTAAATGATTTTAATTCAGAAAGTGAAAAAAGGTTTTTAGCTCTGGGGAGGAATATGTGCTAAAGTTAGTGTTTTTGAGTAAAGCAGATTTTCCTATGCTTTCAACACACCACTTTTAATCTAAAGAGACAGAGAAGGCTCTCACTGTCACAGAGATAGTCTACTTTCACCAGCACCACTTTGGCAGCTGCTTTTACTGGAAAATATTAATAATCCCCAAATGTATTTTACTTGCCAACTTCTTTTAAAAAATGAAACTGTTTTGCAAACAATTTTAACAGTACTTTTATGAATGACAATTGAGTCATCTATCTTTTAGGAAAATTTTAAATGATTATCTCCTTCCTGTTATTCCAAGACCCCAGCATTTCACTGTAAACATCATACATTGGCTTTATGAATGCCAAATTCACAAGAACAAATAATCGCAAATTTAAGCATTTTCCTATGAATCAGAAGTTAACTATTATGAATAAATTGTAATAAACATAAATTATAAAATCAGTTGTCTCACACTTATTTACTAAATTGGCAAAAAGACTGAAATAATAAGAAAGAAAATAAAGAAAATATTAGCCAAGAGAAAAGAAACATTCTTGAAAAAAAAAAATCACAGTAGTTAGAACTACATATGAAAAATGCAAAAATTGGCCAGAGTTAACAGAAATGGAAGAATACTGGACAAATAGTGATTCCAAGTAATTTCCCAATTCTAGACAGTCTCTAATATCTTAAAAACTCATAAAAAATATATTGCTTTTAGTTATTTTAGAACCAGCTGGTAACATGCTAGAAACTCATGCATAATCATCACACTACTTGTGTGTAGTAAACTAGAAGGCGTGCACGGGTATCTAGAAAAGTTACTTAGAACTTTGCCAAAACTGACATGTTGCTTTTGTGAAGCCAAACAGCATATGTTTGGCTCTTGGTATAACAAGTTAATAGTGAAGTTTTAAAGGATTTTGAGGAGGCTTGCTTATGCTGGCCTCTATATGCACCCGTCTAAAGGCAGAATTTAATATTCTAAAACACTGTAAAGTGGACTCTGAAAAGGGCTTAGAAAATTGCTTTAAAAGGTTTACTTTACTTTTAAAAGCATCTGTTGCTCCAGGTGCATGGTTTTTGTCTGGATGAAACTTCAAAGCAAGCTTTCTATAAGCTTTTTTCAAATCTTCATCACCAGCATCTTTGGTAACTCCAAGTACTTCATAGTAATTTTTACATTTGTTTATGCTGTGAACAAGAGAATGTGTTACATTGTAAGTAAACTTCAAGGAAGAGCTTCGAGTAATACCTCTATTTTTTTTATTTATTAGAATAGTATAAAGAGCTGTCTGTGGACTGTTTTCTCGACATCAAGTTATAGTTTATCCGTTAAGGGTTATTGCTCCATTCTCTTTTTCAATCACAGACCATTTTTCCAACCTCTCCCAATCTAAGAAGAATTGACCATAAGAATGTCCTTGGTGCAATTTATCACAACTACAGAGAAGTAAAGCAAAGCTCATAACAAATGTGGATGAAGTGCAGAGCACACACTGTAACTAAAATGAGTGAGAACAATTTTATAGTACTCTTAAGTGCATAAATAAATTCCAAAACTCCTTGCAAGTATGTCACAGCTAAAGATTAATGTGCATTGCATTCCAAGAGTTTTATTGTTGCATAATGTAACCTAACCAAATATCAAAGCAACAGTTTAGTGCATGTAGACAATTACAGTACCCTATGGCTTCAATGTCAAGGCAAGTTAATTCAGCTAGGCAATGCTAAAGAGAATTCATTTGTGTCACTCTCTATGAAAGATAAAATCTCATAATAAAATACATCATGGACTCAAAAATATTTGTTACATCTGATTTTCATTATGATGAACATACTCTTAAAGATTACTTACATGTTTATAACCCTAAATATGCAACATTTAAGCCCAGAGTCTTTGAAGCATGTTAGGAAAAGAAATAATCTGAATGGAGCAGAGAATACTAATCCTTTTGTATGCTAACATTGTCCCATGACCTAAAAATTTTCCTTCACTAAAATACAGCTACATTTTAAATATTTTTTGTTGAGTACTATATAACTTTAAATGTGTTCCATGTATGAGCGCCCTGATGACAGAAGTAGTAAGAAGTAAAAGGATCTGAGGCACAATTGTTCCCTGACAGCTAAAGAACTGCAAAGGCTGACTTGAAATTTTCAGAGAAAAGAGACAAGATTGATCTTATTTCGCTACTAAACCTGTTAGCCATCACAGTGCTTGGTACATGATGGGTTCTCAGTAAATATTTATGGAATAAATGAACCTTAGCTCTCCTTTCATAATGAAAGCATTCATCATTTGTTACATGAACAAGGGGAAAAAAAGAACACACTGAAAATATCATAGAATTTTTTAATAATCACAACAAAAATCTGTTAGGCAGTCTTCTTCAGAGTAATAATAATTAAAATTAGATTTTTCTACTTTAGATACTGAATAAATACGAACACAAGTCAATTTTATTTCATAAACATGACATTTCCTTTATTTAGTCAATAATATTTATTGAGCACGAACTACGTCCCCGGGCACTTGAGATCTATTAGAGAACAAAACAGAGAACGATCACTGCCTTTGTAGAGACTCATTCTCCTAGATATGTTAAGAAACTATGTGATAGAAAAACAGGGAAGAACGACATGTAGAGAACACCTACTGTGTGTCAGGCACACATCCACAGCCCCATATCCATGTTCCAACATCCATAAAGTTCTGAAAAATGGAAGGTACTCTATAACTAACTTGACTGCAAAAACCTGACCTGGAAACTTTCAGAGGCAAAATTTCAAAGGCAAAACTGAACTGATGTGAAGCTGCTACAGAGTCTTCATTTATCACATTCAAGTGTGATATTTGTACCTTTTGCTGCAGAAATGGCACTATTAGGTTAGGACTGCTTACCAGACCCTGCTAAGACATTATGTAATCTATAACATATGCTCCTTATTACTTTTCGAGAATATGAAGATCTCGAGTTCCAAACTACATCTGATCCACAAAAATTTCACGTAAAGAATTGTAGAATCTTATTATGCTGATTATTTTACACAAATTATCTCATTTACTCCTCATTAGGTAGATATTATTCCTATTTAACCAATGAGGAAATCAAGGCTTCGAGTGGTTATGTAAATTGCCAAAAGTCATATAACCAAGTAACAGATGGAAACCAAAATTTATTTCTTCAACAAAAATTTACTGAATATCCACTTTCTGTTAGATGCTGTTTCAGACACTATAGTGGTAAATAAAGCAGTCCAAAAATCCCTCCTCACATTAAATTTACAATTGGGAGAGAGACAAGCAATTAACAAATATAGAAGTAAAATACGAAGTACATCATATGACATCACATGGTGATATATATTTCGAGAAAAATGAAGTGGCAAAGGGAAAGAGTGAATGGAAAGAGAGGCCTGCTATTTTAAACAGGGCGATTAGGAAAGGCCTCACAAGTGAAGATTCAATCCTCAGTTTGTCTGACTTGAAAATCCTGCTGTCTCAGAATCAGAATAAAGAAGAAAAAGAGCCCATTCAGACTCCAGACCAACCATCCACTTCCTTCTATTTGCTCTTCTAATCAGTGTTTAAACACATTCTCTGTTGGTTTTGGTGCCCCAAACATGCCTTCTCTGCCTCTCTTCTTGTTTAGTTAGTTTCTACGTCTTCAGACCTCAGCTGAGCTCTTCCTTTTCTCAAGAACTCAGATTCCTCAAGACTAAGTTTGGTGAGCCTCTTATATTCTCCCAAAGCTCTCTGAACTTAGCCCTATCCCAGCAATTATCTTAAAGGTACCACAGCTATCAGTTTACATGTTTGACTACTTTTCCAGACTATTAGGCCCCTTGAAGGCAGGGACTGTGTCTTGTTCACCATATGTGTTGAATGGATGGATGGCTAGTACAATTTGAGGGCAGAAATGGTGAAGATCTAAAAGTCATTTTTGGACCAAAGATAGTAAGTGCTGTAAGAAAAATATAGTTGGCACCAAAAAATCAATTTGGAATAGAAGACTGTGGGACAAGGACCAGAGCTAAAAATACGACAGACACTATCTGAACACAAAAGACAAAAGGCAGTGGTAAACAAAACACTGAACAATCCTAAAGTCATTACTACTTGCTTTGAATGCGTAAGATGTTTCCTTATGTACCAGATTAATCCTATACAATTATTTTGTTGATTATTTCCTGAGCACAAAAGGCTAGGCAATAGAAAAAGGCAGTCTAGGAAAGGGCTGCTGGATAGTATAGGGAAATTAGGTTGGAATTCACAGTCTTCTAGAGATGGGTCATAAAGCTAAGTACTGTCACAAAGAGAAAAAAGGTAGGAAAAACAATTATTTCACTAACTCTTAGCTGTATCTAGCTCTACCATAGCTTGCTTGCCCTGAATTTTTCATCATATATTAGAGAAGAAATTCTTTGAGAAGCTAGCAGAGAGGTATAAAGTCAACATCACCAATGGACAAGCTGTAGACTACGTATCTCAAGTAACGCTACAAATATACTCATTTACTTAATTTTTCACACCTACATGAGAAATTACCATTCACAAATTAATTTTATTCTATATATTGTTCATTATACTCCTTTTCACCAACTAACTGCATTTGTCACATTTTTTTATAGTTCGCTCCTTACTGAAAGATTCAAACCTTCTTCACCATCCTCACCAAAGAATAAAAAAAGAAGGAAGGAAGGAAGAAAGGAAGAAAGGAAGAAAGAAAAAAGAAAAGAAAAAAGAGGTAATCTATTACCTGCCCTGGAAGAAAATATTGTGCAAAAAGGCCAGAAAGATATGTCTGGGAGCTCAACAGGGGAGATGTATGCATGGCTCAACTTTTATGTCTTCCTTTGTGTGAGAAAGCATTCTGGCCGTGGAAGGAGGGGGTCTCTTTCTATTCTTTTTTTCATATATTATAGATGATTTTTAAATAAACTTCAAATTTAATTGGTGTTTAGGAAAATAATTCTTTACTCCTGAGACAAAGGATTATTTATTTTATAAATTTAGCAAAATGGTTTATTTTGTTTTCATTTAAAGAACTACAGCTTAAATCCAATCCTAATGAAATCCCCATAATTCAAATAATTTTAACAGTTATACAGAAGTGTTCCTAATTGATAAATATAATGATGGCCAGTTAATGATTTCTCACTGATCTTGTAAATTTTTAAAATAAAAGATGGGCTTTTTTTCTATGAGATATTAAAAGTTTCTTTAAATTAGATCCAGGACACCTTTTGCTCTGTAATTTTTCAATATATTTCAATGCAAAGACAACAAACAGTGCTTAGTTTCACAGAATATGAGTTTTTACAAAGTTACACACTTTTTCTTCAGTCTTACTGTAAGCTAGCTCTTACTTATGCAATGGATGCAGTATTATTGCATGGCTTCTCCCATTGAGCCAAATTGTCACTGAGCAACTTGTTTGCATAATCATGCTAACCAACAAGATAACATGGCTTTCTTCAGAAAAATCCCCTGCGTATAGGTAGAACAAAACCAAAAACATACAGCATGTAAGTGTTTGCTGGTGATCTGTTACCTCACTAAAGCGACACTTATAAAGGCTAATATAACGAGTGTTACATGATTAGCTAAGCAACTCTTATACAGTATAAGGTACCAAGTGAAATACTTTGAATAACTTAGGGGTTCTATTAAAGAATGTTCTGATCATATTTATCCCCAAAGGACAAAACTTCATTTATTTAATTTAAAAAAGGTATGCTAAAATTATTGATAAGAGAAACAATCTCTAATACAGGTATACTACTAAGCTAATACTTGTACTCCATAAAAATTCAGTCTCAAACTTGGCTGGGTCCACAGTGCTAGCTGGCAATCCCCCCATTCCATCTGCCTTTCCCCTCTGCAAATACTCTATACCTTTACCACTCTTCTCAAGCTTTCAATCTCATCTCTTTTCTTCTAACTCTCAGAGGATAACTTCATCTCCAATTTCATAGAGAACACAGACCCAAAAGACAGGAACTCCCTCAACATTTTATTTCCATCTGTCCAATTCTGGCCATATACAAAGGGGATCTGCACCCACAATCATCTTTCATCTTTCACATAATTCACTCTATTTAGGTCTTTTACTGAGAACAAGTTCTCCCAGTAAAAAGTAATTTCTACAAGAAAATAAAATTTGTTCTTGGAGAGATGTCGTTTCCTGAAACACAATTCAGCACACTGTTTAATTAAAGGTTTTTCTTAAAGAAATTAAAAAGCAAGTCTCTCACTTATTCACTTATCTCACTTCTTCAGCCGCCTCTGATATAATACTACAGTTATAAAAGTCATTAGCAAGATTATTTATAATTCTCAAAGTACTTCACTACCATTCAGGCTAACCAAATACCCTTTACCATGATTATGGAGTCTTTGTTTCTTATTATGGTCACACAGATAAAATGTTACATTCAAGCTTCAGCATCTGAATATATATGAAGAAAAGCAAAATATAAATACATTGATACTTGATTTAAAAATAACTTCAATTCCAAATTATGGTGAGTAAAAAAGAATTAACTAAAAATAAGAATGGGGAAAAAAAGGGTGAAAAAAGAAAGAAAATAAGATTAAAAGAGAAATAGATAAGAAAGGGTAAAAGAGAAAGAAAACTAGCTTTACCTACTTTTCACTTAAGCTAGTTCACTGTACTATTCACTTTCTATGTTGAATTATCTGATTAATCACTGTTCAGAGTCCTTCATCCTTATACTTTAGTTTCCTTAGACAGCAATTTCAGTACAATATCAATAGTTTCCTTAAGCTATAGCAGGAAACCATAACAGTATTTTCTCTAGTGTTTCATACTCAGAAGTTCAGTTTCTTTCCAGAAAATCTTTTCTTAATTATAAAATTAATAAAGTCAATCTCCAAAACCCAGCTCATAATTTTCCAATTCTACCTAATTCTTCTGCTTTAAGTAGAAGTGTATCATGAAGTAAAACCAAAACACTGAGACAGAATGATCAGAGTAAGAAAAATATTAAAAGGAGAGGACGTTATAGTGTTTGCATATGTATAAAGATAGACTTAAAGAAAGAATATAAATACAAAAAAAACTATCCTTCATTAATATAAGTAGGAAATTGAAAATGCTGTTGCAATTTGCCCTCAATTTCCTTCTCATATGAAATTCTCCTGTTTTCATATATATATATATATATATATATATATATATATATGACAAAACAATTCTTTATCCTCTTTCTATATTGTTATCTAAACACTGTACTGTGTCAAAAATTGAAACAATTTGCCTCAAAAAATTTCTTTCTGTAAGTAGCTTTGTGGCTTATAGTTACTTTAAAAGATGGAAACTTCCATAGAGTTGGTAATTTACAGACTGATTTTATAAAGAATATAAAGCATAAAACACCCAGAGTTCAATTCCTCAATGTCTGTTCTTCTACTGAATTATAACCCAAACCCATTTTTTAGGTGTTACGACATTAAACTTATATTAGTATCAGTTATAATTGACATATAAGTTATTTATTCCTACCTGAGAACTCCATCTACTTGGTCTTTGGTGTAGCCTTTTCCACTTTCACCACTACCAGAGGAGCTGTCCTTTGTGCAGTTAGGCTTGCTTTGATCACCACTACCTGACGGTTTTCGGCAGTGAGGGCTATTTCCAGCAGTGCTCCCATTTTTCATAATTATTTCCAATAGCGCTGTGGAAAGATACAGAAAGCATACTATCTCTGTTTACATCAAGGTACATACACATGGTCTTGAGAAAAAAGTTATAAAGCTGACAAATTGTGTACTTCAGAAAGATACACCATAGGGTCTTTTAAAATAAATAGCAAGCATTCTCTTATGTACTTAGCTGTTGACAGACTACTGATCACCATTTAGAAGTAGAATATTAAGAAGTTTAATGTTAGTAACTCAAAATTACTATCATCCAATAACTTATGACATACTTTTATTTGTCACATCATGGTGAAACTGCAGAATACCAAAGAAAAAGATAGTCCTTAAAGTAGCCAATGAGATTACCTAAAAAGAAACAGAAATTAGATTTCCTATTTATTTCTCAGCAGCAACAATGGCAGCTAAGTGAGTAATATCTTCAAAATACTTAGGGAGAATAACTGTCAACTTGAGTTCTGTACTAATTTTCTGAAAATTAGATAAGAATAAAATAAAAACATTTTCAAACAAACAAAAACTGAGAAAATTTACCACTAAGATTTCACTAGAAGATACTTAAAATACATATTTTGAACAAAAGGAAAATGCTTGCAGACAGGCTGAGATGTAAAAGGGAATGGTCATGATGAGGTCCAAATACTGTGGAGCAAACACTGTGGTAATGTGTGAGTAAATCTAAACTGAGTCTATAAAGCAACAGTATATGTCTGGGATCTCCTATAAAATACTGGAGAGGCACAGAAGAGGGGTAGAGAGAATATATGAAATAAGAATAGCCATGTATATTCATAATGATTAAAAATGGGAGGGTGGTAGGGATTGATTAAACTATTCTCTCTCCTTTTGAGTATGCTTGAAACTTCCCGTAATGAGTTAAAACTAAACATTGAAAAAAAAATCAGCAGAACTAAAAGGAAAAAACAGAGAAACCCACCTTGACAGTAAAAGATTTTAACACATTTTTAATCCACAACTGACACTGGGTCAATTAAATAATCACTAAGGATACAAATGACATAAACTTCTAATTTATCAAGTTTGATCTAAGAAACATAAAGTAATTATATCCAACAAATGTGAATATTCATTCTTTACAGGCACACAAGGAATGAAAATTGACTACATTATAACTAGACCATAATATTATCCTCTTCAAATCTCAAATAATTAGTATTATAATATACTACAATCTCTGAGAAAAATGCATTTAAGTGAGAAATCAATTACAAAAATGTAACTAGATCACAAATGGGTTGGAAAGGAGAAGAGTCTAGAAAAACTCATGTATCAGAGAAACAATCATAATATAAACAAGAAAATAGAATTGAAGAAAAATGAACATACTACATATCAGATTTTGTGGGTCATCAAATGGTGCTGGCACAACTGGAGAGCTATATGAAAAACAATGAATCTGGACCCCTTCTTCACACCATACACAAAAATTAGCTCAAAATAGATCACACACCTATATGTAAGATCTAAAACTATAAAACTCTTAGAAGAAACTATAGGAGTAAATCTTTGTGACTTTGATTTAGTCCAAAATTCTTAGATTTGACAAATTAAGTGGCAAAAGAAAAAACAGAGAAACTGGACCTTATCAAAATTGAAAACTTTTGCCCCTCAAAGAATATCATCAATAAAGTAAAAAGACAATCCACAGAATGTGAAAAAATATTTACAAAATCATATATCTGAAAGAGACATATATCTAGAATATATAAAGGATTCTTACAATTCAGTAATAAAAGGACCAAAAACTCAATTAAAAATGGGTACAGGATCTGAATAGACATTCTCCAAAATAGATGTACAACTGATTAATAAGTACATGAAATGTTGCACAACAATAGCCACTAGGCAAATGAAAATTAAAACTACAATGAGATACCACTTTACATCCACTAGGATGACTATCATCAACAAGATGGACAATAACAAGTGTTGGCAAGGATATGGAAAAATGGGAACGCTTATACATTGCTGGTGGTAATGTAAAATGATATGTCCACTTTGAAAAATCATCTGGTAGTTCTTTAAAAGATTAAACATATAGTTACTATTTGACCCAACAATTCTATCCCTGGGTGTATACCCAAGAGAAATGAAAACATACATGTATACAAAAACTGGTTCACAAATGTTCATAAGAGTATTGCTCATAATAGGAAAAAGTTGAAACAACTGAAATTTAAAAAATTTTTTAAAATGAAGTATTGATATATCCTACAACATGGATGAACCTTGAAAACATGCTAAGTGAAAAAAGCCAGTCACAAAAGACCACATATTGTATGATTCCATTTATATGAAATGTACAGAATAGGCAATCTACAGAGACAGAAAGATCAGTTGTTGCCAAGGGTTACTGGGGAGGGAAGGATAGAATTGGGGAGAAATGAGGAGTCATTGGTAGTGAGTATGAGGTTTCTTTCTGTGATGAAGAAAATGTTCTAAAATTAATTGCTGTAATGGTTGCACAACTCCGTGAACCCACTGAATGGTATACTTTAATTGAATGAATTGTAAGGTATGTGAGTTACATCTTAGTAAAGCTGTTATATATATATTTTTTAAAAATCCAGCATTGTCATTGTCACATGGCTTGTGGGATCTCAGTTCCCTGACAAGGGACTAAACCCGGGCCACAGCAGTGAAACTGCTGAATCCTAACCACTAGACCGCCAGGGAACTCCCGATAATTATTCTTAATATTTTACATATGAGAAATTTCTTCCATATCTTTTTCCTAGCTAATGCATTCAAGAGGTCACCAAAGACATAAGATATTCAGTTTTTATAACAATCTAGCTGTAGATGGTACAGAAAGGCTCTTAATTAGACACCAATCTAGTAGTTATTAACAATATAAGAATAACATATAGTTAATTTTTAACTATAGTTTAGTTCATATTTAATGCAATCACATTAACCTTGAGAGCAGAAGCCAGCATGGTCTAGTGGGTAGTGGTTCACAACTTTTTAATATGAAAAATTTTGTGGAAATTCTGGGAAGACAGCAGCTTACATTCTAAATCTCATAAATTAGAGCAATTAGACAGCAAAATCAAAACCTCATGTAAAAAATCCCAAAATACAAGAAGGTGGGGACAAGCCACCAATAGTTACAAGATCTATGTGGATAGTATCATCTGTGCAGGAAAAAGCAGAGGACAGTAACAGGGCATTTTACCAGTCCACAGGACAAAATAACTGCAAAATAGCCAACAGGGGCTCTCTACGAAGCAGAGCAGGCGAAAATGAGAAAAGTGAATAAAAAGGAATGGGTTTTGCTCACTACAATAGCATGTGATTGAAAGGGTTTACAATAAACTCTTAAGGGCGTCCAGTCACTACAACTCTCAAAACTAATCAGTCAAAGCTCTCCTCCAGAACAAAGCTACACCAAGGAGAAACTGCTGGGAACAGGATCCAAACTGAAGAAACGAGAGGCAATAGAAAAAAAAAAGAAAAGAGAAATTCCAGATAAAGTGGGGAAGGAGAAAGGAGTGAGGAGATCTTATGTAGCAAGGTGACATACTTTCAAACATTACACAGAAACTGGAGAAGATCTCTGTGTATTTAGAAAGGCTAACTAACTTCACATAAAAATGAATAAAAGAGGGCTTCCCTGGTGGTGCAGTGGTTGAGAGTCCGCCTGCTGATGCAGAGGACATGGGTTCGTGCCCCAGTCCGGGAAGATCCCACATGCTGCGGAGCGGCTGGGCCCGTGAGCCATGGCCACTGAGCCTGCGCGTCCAGAGCCTGTGCTCCGCAACAGGAGAGGCCACAACAGTGAGAGGCCCGCGTACCACAAAAAAAAAAAAAAAAAAAAAAAAGAATAAAAGAAAATGATAGAAGTGAAATCTGATACAAAGTTACATTAAAAAAAGAACAGGATAAATCTCTGAACACAATGAAAGCACACCACAAAGACCTGCCAACAAAATAGGTAAACACTATAACCTATTATTTCAAAACAAGCTGAAAAGACTTTTAAAAATTATTCACCATACAAAAGAACAACATAAATTAGAATTAAAACCCCCAAAATTATCTACGCATAGCTTAGGTGATAAAACTCAGGAGACAAAAAAAAAGAAAAGGAAAAATCAATTCAAAAAAGAATTAAACTAGAAGAAACAAAGAGTTAATAAACACAACAGAACTGCTGTGTAAATGAAAGAGAACATAAAAAGGACAATTTTTTAATTAAAACAAATGAAAAAGGCAAAAAATTAGAAAGAAAATGGCAAATATTGAAGATAGTTAAAGAAGATCCAACATACATATAATGAGTCCTGAAGAAGAAAAATACAGGAAATTAAACCAATATAACAATTGGAGAAAACTTTCCTGATATAAAAATAAAAACATCTGAAACCACATAATGAAAGGGCAAATCATGTACCTAAGAATACTGACCCAGAAAAACCAACATCAAGATATACTCTAGTAAAATTAATTGGGCATCTAGTCAAAAAGATCAAATGGCTTATTCTCTTATAAAGAAAATCAGATTGTCATCGGACTTTGCTCATCAGTAGTACTTGCATAAAACAATAGAAATATATATTTAGATACCCAAAGAAAGAAAATTTGAGCCAAGGATTTTGTATCCCTCACTAACTTCAAGCATTAAGAACCACAGCTGAACTGTTTTCAACATTCCAGAATTTAGGGAGCACAGTTCCCACAAGGCCTTCCTAGAAATCTACTAGAGAACAGGCTTTAGGAATCCAAAATTAGACATACAATGACATAAGGACTGATGGTGAACATTAAATGTACAGTGACCCATTGAGTTAAAACTGAACAACAATTAAAGGAGAGCACATAGTCTGTACTAATAATATGCTCTGGCACTGTAGATAGGCTCAAATATTTTTTAAATGGTAGCCTTCCTCTGTCTTTCCTTTTACTTGTAAAAAAAAAAAGATTATTTGTCTTCTCTTCCTTTCATTTTCATTTGGCAGCTGAAGCCTGGACCAAAGAAACTTATTGGGACCAAGGAAGCACTCATAGCCAAAAGCATGGCTGAGCTTGATAGGTCTGCACCAATGGGATCAAAAATGCAACTCATTACATACAGGGGGAAAAATGAACAAATAAGTAAATCGATAATAATGGGAGCCACATTTCTTACTCTCAGAACATGGAATTACAGGGGGCTTCCCTAGTGGCACAGTGGTTGGGAGTCCGCCAGCCTATGCAGGGGACGTGGGTTCGAGCCCTGGTCCACGAGGATCCCACATGCCGCAGAGCTGCTAGGCCCGTGCACCACAACCACTGAGCCTGCACTCTGGAGCCCGCGAGCCACAACTACTGAGCCCGTGTACCACAAGTGCTGAAGCCTGTGCGCCTGTAGCTCGTGCTCTGCAGCAGGAGAGGCCACTGCAGTGAGAGGCACGCACGCCACAGCGAGCAGTGGCCCCCGCTCACCACAGCTGGAGAGGGCCCATGGGCGGGAGCAACGACCCAACACAGCCAAAAATAAATAAATAAAATCAAATTTTAAAAAAACAAAGAAAATGGAATTACAAATATGAAAACACAGGTTAGAATGAACCCTGTGGGCTCCAAACAGAGGTGTGTGAATCTTTGCACAGACTGCAAAATTAATATAGATTAAATTACTACAGGCATGTGTATGCCCACAAACATATATAACACACAGATATACATACACATACATACATGTGACATACACACATACATGCATTCATACATACATATATTTCTTTTTTTAAAGATTTATTTATTTATTATTATTATTATTTTTGGCAGCATTGGGTCTTCGTTGCTGCACGCCAGCTTTCTCTAGTTGTGGCAAGCGGGGGTTACTCCTTGTTGTGGCGCGCAGGCTTGTCATTGCAGTGGCTTCTCTTGTTGCGGAGCACAGGTTCTAGGCACGTGGGCTCAGTAGTTGTGGCTCACAGGCTCTAGAGTGCAGGCTCAGTAGTTGTGGTGCATGGGCTTAGTTGCTCCACAGCATGTGGGATCTTCCCAGACGAGGGATCAAACCCATGTCCCCTGCATTGGCAGGCGGATTCTTAACCACTGTGCCACCAGGAAGTCCCCATACATATATTTCTTAGCTCTACCAAGAGGACCTAGAGGCAATGACATACCTGTAGCAACGAGCTTATCAAGTGTCTATATCTTAGTTTCTAAGTACCATTATCCACTAAAAAGAATCAGGACTCCTGGGGAGAGAACTGATTCCCAGGGCAGAGAAAGTAAAAAGTAAGCCTGAAAACTTTTTTGTGCCAGAAAGGAAGGAAGTTCAAAGAATGATGATGACATGTCAAAAAGACATAGCAGCCAGCTTGAAGGGGCTCCTACTGACTAAATCTGAGGCAATCTGAGCATCAAAATGAATAACAATAATAATGGATTAAATAGGAATCCATGAATCCATACTAATAAATAAAGTTGAGTGCCAACTAATAAACTGCAGAAGAAATAATGGAATAAAAAAACCAACATGTGGCAACCATCAGAAATTTATTCTGGAAAGAATCATCAATGGATGCTAAAAGGAGTTAGTGAAAGTTTGTTGTGGAACAGGACATTTACAGTTTCAAAGTATTTTCCCACAAAATTTATTAATTACAAGAGGGGGGGAAAAAGTAAGTTTAGAGTGGAGAAACCTGGTAATCACCAACTTCACCAAGTGATCAAAGTTAACCTCACCAGTAAGGACCAAATCAACATAACATGTCTCCTGATAAGTTACACTAAGAACATGGTATGCCTGCCAAAGATTCATATGAGGAAATGTCAGCCAAACCCAAATTGAGGGTAATTCTATAAAATATCTGGTCTGCACTCATCAAAAATGCCAAGATCAAGAAAGAAAAGAGGGCTTCCCTGGTGGCGCAGTGGTTGAGAGTCCGCCTGCCGATGCAGGGGACACGGGTTCGTGCCCCGGTCCGGGAAGATCCCACATGCCGCGGAGCGGCTGGGCCCGTGAGCCAGGGCCGCTGAGCCTGCGCGTCCGGAGCCTGTGCTCTGCAATAGGAGAGGCCACAACAGTGAGAGGCCCGTGTACCACAAAAAAAAAAAAAAAAAAAAAGAAGGAAAAGAGAGGGGATGTAAATTGGTACAGCTGCTATGGAGAACAGTATGGAGGTTCCTCAAGAAACTAATAATAGAGCTACCGTATGATCCAGCAATCCCACTCCCACTCCTGGGCATATATCCAGAGAAAAACATGGTTCAAAAGGATACATGCACCCCAGTGTTCATTGCAGCACTGTTTACAATAGCCAAGACATGGAAGCAACCTAAATGTACATTGATAGATGAATGGATAAAGAAGACGTGGTACATATATACAATGGAATATTACTCAGCCATTAAAAAAGAATGAAGTAATGTCATTTGCAGCAACATGGATGTACCTGGAGATTATCATACTAAGTGAAGTAAGTCAGACAGAGAAAGACAAATATCATGTGATATCGCTTACATGTGAAATCAAAAAAAGATGATACAAATGAGCTTATTTACAAAACAGAAACAAACTCACAGACTTAGAGAATGAACTTATGGTTTGGTTATGAGGGGCTGGGGTTGGGGAGGGATGGATTGAGAGTTTGGGATTGACATGTACACACGGCTATATTTAGAATAGATCACCAACAAGGACCTACTGCATAGCACAGGGAACTCTGCTCAATACTCTGAAATAACCTAAATGGGAAAAGAATTTGAAAAAAGCATAGATACACGTATATGTATAACTAAATCACTGCTCTACACCGGAAACTAACATAACATTGTTAATTGTTTGATTAAACAAGCAATTGTTAGTCAACTATACTCCAATATAAAATAAAAATTAAAAAAAGAAGAAAAATATCTAGAGAACAAAATATGCCAAATAAATGCAACATATGTCCTTTTTGCTATCAAAAACATAACTGGGAGAACTGGCAGAATTTGAATGAAGAACATGCATTAATTTCATGAATCTGATGGTTACACTGTTGTTATGTAAGAGTGTCCATGTCTTAAAAAACATACACTGAATTATTTAGAGGTAACAGGACATCATGTCTACAACTTACTCTTAATTGGTTCAGGAAAAAATATAATAAGAACAAATTGTGTATGTGTGTGGGTGGGGGAGAGATAGCAGGGAGAGAGAGGGAGGGCACGATAAAGCAAATGCAGTAAAATTTTATCAAACAGGAAGCCTGAGTGAAATGTACATAGGGAAGTCTACACTATTTTTAAGACTTTTCTATAATTTGGAAAGTATTTCAGAACTTTAAAAAAGCTAAAATATGGAGGGAAAATAGAGAGAGTATATGAAAAGAAAATATAGCTGTTTTCAGTAATTTTTATCAGTGAGGTAGTATTGGTAATGTTACACTGAAACTATTATGCATATGATGTGGCATAAGCAAATAAATAACCATGACATAGTCTATCATTTGCCATGGCCTTGAAAACCAGGATTACTACTGTGGAAGGAAAAAAATAGAAATAGAAGTGAGAAAAGTTTAAACATCCCAAAGTGCTTAACTTGAATTTGACTTACTAGTATAAACTTACTAAGCTGTTTTAGCTTAAAAAAAAAAATTCCCTAGTCTGTACACTGAAAAGGCTCAGAAACAATGAACAATCTATTAGAACACAGCATCCTTTTTTTTTTTTTTTTTTTTTTTGTGCGGTACGAGGGGCTCTCACTGTCGTGGCCTCTCCCATTGCGGAGCACAGGCTCCGGACGCGCAGGCTCAGCGGCCATGGCTCACGGGCTTAGCCGCTCCGCGGCATGTGGGATCTTCCCGGACCGAGGCACGAACCTGTGTCCCCTGCATCGGCAGGCGGACTCTCAACCACTGCACCACCAGGGAAGCCCAAGCTACAGCATCCTTAGTATCAGATTGTGATACTGAAACACCATTTTCCACTAAAAGAAACCAGGGCTTACTGGAGATATGGTTGATTCCAGGTCTAGTATAGGGAATATATAAGAGGAACCTGAAACTTTCTGTTACACCAGAGAAAGGAAACTATTAAAAACTATTGCAAATGTGTCTATAGGACTCAGGAGCTAACCTAAAGGTGTTCCCACTGGCCAGATCTGAAAAATAATATTATCTGCCTTTGGAAAAGAGAAGGAAACTCCTTTTCTTGAAAACTGATAAAAGCAGTCAAGCACTTATCATATCCTGCCTTCCCTATATGAACTGCACCACTGTGTAACCCTAAGACAGGTGAGGGGAAAGTGTCTCTTTATAGAAGTATTTCAGCCAATAAAAGAAAAAATTATTTTTTAAAGCTTGTTAAAGCCAGATGTGAACGTGGTTATGTGTGTTTCTATTTGCAGGTGGCCACAAAGTCCCTATGCATGCTAAGTAGAAGTTATCTGTACATTCCCTTTCATTCTTAGCACAAACACATTCTCTCATGGACATCTTCCATGTTAACAGCTAGATGCTAGATATTGTTAAAGTGGGATCATACAGTTGCTTTAAATTTTCAAGTTATTATGATACTGAAAATCTTTCTACAATTTCATGCATAGGAGCTGTGCTTCACAATGGCTGTGTGTATACATGCACTCATGCCAAGCACTCTTTGGCTCCAGAAGAGTAAAAATTTGGACAAGTTCCATTACCTCTGGGTCTCACTATCCAGTTTTATCATCTTAAAAATGGAATCAGCAAGGTTTTCTGGATTAACAATCACTGGAACCAATGCCTGAGAAGGTAAGGGATCCAGTTCAAATACTGCCAGAATTTAGAACACATTGGCCTTTTCTGATTTATTAAATGTCTTAGCTATCATATGAGATCTCAGTTACTACAATAATGTGCAGTATTACAAACATTAGTTGGGCAGATACAGTACTTATAAACCAGATTACATTTACTTTTGGTTTTAAAACTATGCAACCTTATTTTATGTGTTCACTTTCCAGACAAACAGCTTTGCTTGTGGTTTTAATGTAATTTGTACTTACTTTAAGTATACTCCGTATTAAGGACCAGTGGAAAAGTAAATATAGTATTAAAAATGGTTATGTGGATAATCTAAAAGTGAAAAACCAAGATCTGTTTTTATTTCATAAGGCACACCTGTTATATATAATGTCCATCACTAACAAAACCTAAAATAAGAACACGACTTGAAAAAAGGATTTTTTCTTTCCTCCTCACAAACTGGAAATAGCATTTATTTGTGTGATTATAAAAGTAATGTTGTTCAGCTCATTAAAAAAGACATAACAAAGTGAAGATCACTTATAAATCCCACACAAGAAAAAAAATCACTCAACCATTTTGGTATATTTAACTCTAGTTACTCTAGTTGGCTAGCTGTCTAGCTTCTCATATATTCTGAAACAAAATGAGAATAATCTACAAATGACTGTAGCCTGCCTTTATTAAATTCATAATTCAATGTATATATCACTTTAGAGCAAAAAATCTAGGTCCACATCACCTTTATTTTTTAAGACCTTATTCAGAACTATTGCAATAGGGGAGAGAGAGCAGGCTGAACTCTGAATTCATTAAGGCAGCTGGGAATTTGTAGCCAATAAGCAGGGTGAGGAGGGTCAGTGGATGGAAAATTACTGAGGCACATCATCGTTTTTAATAGGTGCATAGTATATGAATGCAATGCAATTTATTTAATCAATTCCCACTGATGGACTCTTTCCAAATTTTTGCTACAGTGACAACCCTTATACATACATTTTTGCACACTTGTCCGATTATGGAAAAACTTCATTTGTGAATATATTACCATGAAAAGGCTTACAGCTATAACTTTTTCATTTATTTATTTAACAAATTGTCTTCATTGATAAGGGAATAAAATTATATAAACAAGTACTATTCCAGAAAATCTAGGCTTTACAGATGCCACAAGTATATGCAAAACACTGTTAGACACCCTATGAGTAGAAAAGATGATTAACATTAAAATAGCTCCTGACAGCAGGAGAGGAACAACCATATACATAAATAATACAAGGAATAAATGCAAGGCAAGGAGAACTACATGTTAACTAAGAAGGGAATGAGTAGTTGAATCCAAACAGAGATGAATCCTAACTTAAGGTAATTATTTTATGCTTAAATAGGTAACTAAAAAATGACAGAAAAGAGACGAATACTATATTGTTAACTCCAAGGCACCATCCAAATACTTTTGCCATAGTATTCAATAGTAATACACGAAATTCTTATAGCTGTTAATAAAATAACCTTATAATAATCCTGTGAAGACTACAGATAAAACTGCGGCCCAGGAAAGGGAAGGGGAATGACAGGAATTGAGCCATTTTTGTGTCCAGCAGATACTTCCTATTTCATTCTTCTAGAATGTAAGCTCCCAGAGGATAAGAACTCTGTCTTATTGTTCACTGACTCCCTAGTTCCTAGAACAGTGCCTGCCACAAAGAAGTATGGATTCAGTAAATATTTGTTGAATAAATATATCCCCATTTTATAGGTGAGGAAATTGAGGATCAGAAAGACAGTTATGGATGTAGGGGCACAAAACCATTAAATTAAGGTTCAAACCAAATTCAGTATTCTTTCTTCAACTATAATGTCTGAAATAGTTTGGTTATTAGCTGAAATTTGGAGATCATTTTATAACACTTGGTGCTATCAAAATAACTGTTCTGAATGTATAATTTACACTTGTCACTACATTTTGATTAAGTCAGAAACAGAAGAAAACAGAATTGCCTTGAAAGGAATAGGCTGGATAATACTCCAGATGTGAAATGACAGTTTTAAAAGCTTTATTTTACCAATTTAAGTGTGACAAAGGGGGTCAGAACTTTGAGTTTTTTTATCAGATTTAAAATTTTAAATAATGCAGCAAAAAAAAAAAAAGAAAAATCTACACACATATGTCTCATCTGAGGGGAAAAATAAAAAGAGGACTATTTTAATTGCTATTGTGCAGATAGATGCTGCAAATTATACGTGAGTTATCCATTCAATAAAGTAGACACAGGATGGCCTTTTTTGAAGCTGGAGGCTGCCATTTGGTTCAAATTACTTGCAAACAATTAAATTGCTTTTCTCTGAAAAAAAAATCTATACTTCAAACTGCCTGCCAATTAGTATGAAACACTAAAGTATTAAAATACCAATGTAAAGAATTAAAACAGTGAGACTGTATCTCTGTAAAACTCCAAAACATATCAATAATCCAATAAATATACAGTTTAAGAAACTAAAATGTAATTTACTTTCGCATGTTGACATTACTTTTCCAGAATATTTATATGTCCTATGTAGAAGACATATACATATATCAATCCTTTCAAACATAAACCAAACTCACAGTATGAAAATATTTGAAAGCTGTAAAATTCAATTTGCTTAGAAGTCCACTGCAATAAATAAACTGTAAAATAATATTCTCAACTAAATACTTAGAAAGCAACAATGTCCTAGACTCATTTGAAGATGCTTTTCCTCAAGGGAAACTCCTGCCAGTTTTTTAAAGTGGTTTATCAATCAGACTTCTCACCGGGCAAGAATAAAATGTAAAGAGGACAAAAATTCTGGAATTTAGCTAGAACTTAGTCTTACATCTTCTCATTCACTGTATAAAAATAAGAGAAATCAAAATGCAATGTTTTATTTTGCCTATCTTAGCATGAAAACACATTCACCAAAACTCTGAGTTATAAGGATTTGAGGGTAGTCTAGAATAGGTGAAATTCAGGTATAAAAATTTTTAATTCCATTTTAACCAATAGCTTCAATTCCCTTCTACACTAAATACTTTATCAGGAACTTATACAAATGTTCTAGATCTTTCCCTCCCCTGAATTCTTAAATTATTCTAATAAACATCTTCTGAGAACATTCTATGTAAAATACACTTTAAGTATTTGCACGTGACTTAGCTAATGTTCACATGGGCCCTGTGATGAAATCTTCCTTTTACTCATAACTAAACAAGGCCTGGCAACGTTAAGCAACTCATCCCTGGTTACAAAGCTGTCAGAGGCAAAGTCTGCACCTGAGTAAGGTCTTCAGACTACACCACAACTGTAATCAACCACTTTATTTGGTAATCACATATTGCCGTACAATACATTGTACTATTAACTCTCACTGTTATTTTCTTAACTTTCCCTATGTTCATGACTTTAAGAGCAACGTGCTGTGCTTTGATATCTTACAGTATCTTTAGTATTAGCAGATTGACTCAAGTTGCTTGTATGATAGAATTACAGACTACAAGTTTAAAAATTCTCAAAGCCTCACACTTGTTAAATGGAAATGATACCAAAATAATTGAGTGCTGTTAAATGCCTTCCATGTATTAACTCATTTAATTCTCATAGTAGCCCTATGAAATCGGTACCTTATTGTCCCATTTTGCAGACAAAAATGCTAAAAGCTAGAAAGGTTATCTAACTTGCCCAAGATTAAGGTTACAAGCTAGTTTTGGGCAAGGCTTCAAAAGCCAAGGTATTCTGTCTCGAGTGGTTACATGCTCAATGTTAAAACTGTCCCTCTAAGACTAGACAATGACTAAATGAAATCATGTGTTCATACAGTTGAGAAATTCAAAAAATTTTAACTCTGGGCAATGATTTCTTGGATATGAAACCAAAAGCACAGGCAATAAAAGCAAAAATAGACAAATGGCCCTATATCAAACTTAAAAAACTCCTGTACATCAAAGGAAACAACAGAATGAAAGACAACCTACAAAATGGGAGAAAAAAATCTGCAAATCACATATCTGATAAGGAGTTAATATCTAGAATATATAAAGAACTCCTACAACTCGACAACAAAAAAATAACCTAATTTAAAAATGGGCAAAGGACTTGAATAGATATTTCTCAAAAAATGATATAAAAATGGCCAAGAAGCAAATAAAAAGATGCTCAACGTCACTAATTGTTAGAGAAATGCAAATCAAAACCACAATGAGATATCAGCACACACTTGCCAGGATGGCTACTATCAAAAACCAAAATGCAAACAAACAGAAAATAACCAGTGTTGGTGAGGATGTGGAGAAACTGGAACTCTTGTGCACTGTTGTTAGGAATGTAAAATGGCGTTAACTGCAATGGAAAACAGTATGGCAGTTCCTCAAAAAAAGTGAAAACAGAATTACCAATATGATCCAGCAATTCCATTTCTGGGTATATACCCAAAAGAAGTGAAAGCAGGATCACAAGGAGGTATTTGCACACCCATGTTCATAGCAGCATTATTCACAGTAGCTAAGATATGGAAACTACAATCTATTATAGATGATGAATGGATACTGAAGATGTGGTGCATATATATGCAATGGAATATTACACAGCCTTCAAAAAGGAACTCCTGTTATATTTATGCTACAACATGGATGAACTTCAGGGACACTATGCTAAGTAAAATAAGCCAGTCAAAAAAGGCAAGTACTATATAATTCCACTTATATAAGTTATCTATAGTAGCCAAATTTTTAAATGAAATTAAAAGCCCTGGTGGTTGCCAGGGGCTGGGTGGGTAGGGAAATGGGGAATCGTTTAATTGGCATAGTTTTAGTTTTGTAAGACAAAATTTTGGAGATCTGTTGTACCACAATGTGAAAATGGTTAACACGACTGAACTATACACTTAAAAATGGTTAAGTTGGTAAATTTTGTTGTGTTTTTGCCACATTAAAAACAAAAAATCACTAACTTCTCTTTCATTTCCCTCTCCTGTCCTTCCTGGTACAGTACTTAACAGCAGTGTAATGAAAAGGATAGAGAAAAGTACAGAATGCAAGGGCTTTAACAATGTAGAAAAAAATTAAGAAAACAACAGAATGAAACAGGTCTCCCCACATTCTTACTGACTTACTGATAATTTTTTTCTTAAAAAAATTAGTGTAGTGTAGTGGTGAAGGGACTTCTGGAGCTAGAGAGCTCAAGTAGTATTCTGACTTTGCTACTAATTACTGTCTGACCTTGGGTAAGTTATTTTCATTCATTTACTCATTCATTCATTCACCAAAAGTCTGTTTCCATATGAGTAAACCTGGTTAAATGAATCCTAGGATTGTTCTGGGGAGTAAATGAAACAATTCATGTAAAACACTAGACACTTTGTAGCGCTCAATACATGCTGGCTATAATTACTTTATAGCCTAGAAAGCAGGACAAGAACAGGACTTCGACTAAAGGAAGTCCAGTACTCTATTCCTAAACATGTGCCTCATTTGCCGATAATTATGGTGCTATCGAATCGGATACTACTTAGCAAATCAGTCCTGACTCTATCATTCTTGCGCTCCTCTCTTCTAAAGAACTCTCTCTCAGAAAAGCAATGTCATCTCAGGTGTTCGAAAACGTTTGCTTTGGCAACAGTGTTTCCTACCCCAGAGGCGGTGGAACCAGGGACCTGTACATTAACCACCGAGTTCCCCGTTCCTCTCACTTCATTAGGGGCCTAGACCTTATTTGGGGGTGAAGATGAGGAGGGAGGGGGCCACACACGCACACACCCAGATATAAAGCCCCACTCTGATGAGACAGGACCAGACGAATCTCCTGGAAGAATGACAGCTGGACATTTACGAAAACCGACCGGGGAACCGGCAACTCTCGCCTGCCGGCTGAGAGCCGGCATATCGCAGGCAAGCTGGCGCGGAGGGAGTCTCGGGCGGTCCACAGCGGGCCCGGCTGGGTCGGTCAGGGCCGGGGCGGGGGTGTGTCAGGGAGGACCGTCCGGGGGGCCGGGCGGGCGGGGTCGTGGGGCCCAGGGGCCCCGCGGCTCCCAGAGGGGCGATGGTGGGGCGGGGGCGGACTGCGCGGCGGCCCGGGGACCGGCCGGGGAAGAAGGGGACCGAGGGCCTCACCGCGCGCCGAGGGCAGTGGGTAGAGCTTCTCGGCCTTCTGCAGGAAGCGCTGGGCCTTCTCGCGGTTGCCGGCGTTCAGGGCCTCCCGGGCGATCTCGACACATTTCTCCGCCTCATCCCGGTTCCCCTCCATGGCTTGCGCCTTCTTCCGTTTCCTGCGGGAGCGCAGCGACGAGAGGCGGAAGCCGCCGTCGCCGAGGAGGGGAGGCCGGCCGGGGTTGGGGGCGTGCGGAGGCGAGCGGGGAGGAGCGCAGGCGACCGCGGCGGCGGGGCCCCGGCGCGCTGGCGGGCTCACGGCTCCGCCTCCTCTCCGCGGCCTCCCCGCCCCCCGCGGGCCGCTACGGCTCGAGCCGCATCCCTCCCGGCCCCCGGACTGACCTCCCGGGCCCGACCGCCCGAGCCGACTCGGCGGTCCCTGCCTGGCGCGGCCCGGCTAGGGGCCGACCGACCTGGGGGCCGGAGGTGCGGGCGATAACGGGCCGGCTGCCCGCCGGGGGGATTCCGACGAGGCGGGGACCCGGCCGCCCGCAGCGGCAGTGCCATGCCCCCTGACCTCCCGGGGCGGCCCGCTCGGGCGGCAGGCCGCCTTCCTATAGCGGCCAGGCGACGGGTCGGGGTGGGGACGTCCGTTTTGGGGAAGATTCCCAGGGATCGAAGGCCCCGCCTCTGGGCCCCCAGCCTCGGGAGGAGTCCGTCAGGTGAGGACCGCGCTTCCGGCACAGGTGTTCAGGAATCCCAGGAGAGCTTCGTCTGACCCTCACTCCTGTTTCATTGCCGTATTTCAGCGATACACCATTTTTCTGACCCAGATGCCATTAAACTTAGTACATCCAAGAGGTACAAAGCAAACACTTACATAATTTGTAGTTTGCACTTATTCTGGTGAAAACCACAACCCTAATAAGGCTTCATGACCAAAAAAGGGCGGAAATCAGCTCTTTGGGAGCGTATTACCATCACATAAGTAAACTTGTTGGGTATTCTCCCTTCTCCCATTTTAACATCACCCCTTGTGAAATGATGTACCATGTCATGTTGGTCTCCTCGGTGAAGGGAAAGGGCCCACTTTTTGCTTGGTAATGTCCTCTTCCAAATTTCAAAAATTAAGAACTTGCCAGGAACCAAGTGTCGAAATGATCCGTACTACAAAATAACCATTTTCACACAATGCTCAGTAGATATTGTTAGCCATGCCAGCAAATATGAACTCAGGACTTTCATAGAAATCCTGATTCCCCTCTGTAAAGCGGGAATAGCACGTCCCCCAGAGACGTTACCGTGTATTGAACAGTTTAATTCAAGTAGCCTTCAAAACAGCCTGCAGCACACAGAAAACACTATTCTCAGTCTACACTGGAAGCTCCTTCCGTGGAGGTAGCTGCGTACAGGACTTCCCTGCCTGCTCCCCACCTCTCCCACCCAGCTCCACCACACTGCTCTGGCGTAGTGCTGCCGTCACCAACAGCAAACACCGCTCACAAACGGCGATGGTCAAACTTAACCTAGAAAACAGCAACCTGTCCCATGTTCCGGCTCCTGCTGAAGTCTTAAAACCTTTAATAGTTCATTACATAGTAGTAAAAAAAAATTATACTTGTGCCTTCTGACTCTGATGTACAGAATTAACAGTTTAATTTCAAGGAAAGAAACGTGCTTAGGTTATTGCTGGATAAGATACCTATTCAAAACAAAGCTGTTCCTATTATAATCAAGCAGATTTTATACACAACTAGTTTGGGATATGACCTTTATTGAGCTTATCCACCGGAGTGGAAATAATGTCTGTACAAAACCAAATGTTTGTTACTATAACTTCTGCATCACAATTAAAATCCAAACAGTTTTTTAAAAACAGTCAACTCAATCAAAACCCACTACTTCAGAATCAATAGCTTCTTTGAAGCCACAGTAACACTTAAATATGGTTAAGACTCGAATGCAGAAATTTGGTTGGTTGGAAAGCTCATTAAACTTCCAACTTGCTCAAATAGAATTACAAAAAGGCAAAATTGTGTTTTTCACAGAGATACAGTCCACTGGAATCACCAACACTGGACAGCTGTTAAGAGTATTTAGAGTCCTGAGATAATAAGGAATCCAGGCATCCTTTAGACAGTCTTCTGTTGTCCTTTCTTCCCAATCAGAGATTTGTGGATGTGTGGAATGACACCTGGAAGAAGGATAAAATAACATAGTACTTTAAAACCAAGAGAGTTTAATGTTCAACTTGGAAGACGTCTTTAAATGTGAGACCGAAGTGTGCGGAGTAAAAATTCAGAAGTACATACAGATATCAAAGTTCATGATACAACCACACTACAGATCACTGAAACTATACTGTGTCTTCTAGACTGAAAATTACTAGTGGGAATTAAAGCAAAGAATTCTTTTCTCTAAAGAAATTAAAATTTTAGTATTTACATACCACCACCAGCAATTGTAGCCTTGATGAGAGAGTCCAATTCTTCATCTCCACGAATAGCAAGTTGCAAGTGACGAGGGGTAATACGTTTTACCTTCAAGTCTTTTGATGCATTTCCTGCCAATTCAAGTACCTAGAAGACAGAATGTAATCAACTTCCTTCCCGCTTTCCTTATCTTCAAGATTCTGACAAGAATCAAAGCCTCATGAACGTGTATCTACCAAGTGTCATCTCCCCCACTACCTGAACGGCAAGATACGCAAAAGCTATAAAGGGGGCACGCAATTTTATTTCCTGAAGCCGCAAACTCAAGCCCAGCAGGAGCCCATCGTGAACACCAGCCCCCTCTAGCGTTGTCAGAAGCTTCTCGCCGCGTTTAGAGCCTGGGAGTTTTCTTGCATCACTTTCCTCCTTCCCTCCCGCCGCCTCCCCTCACCCACCCCCCCAATCTTTCCCAGATTATAGGCTTACACCCATTTACCTCTGCGGTGAGGTACTCCAGGATGGCTGCGCTGTACACAGCGGCAGTCGCGCCCACACGTCCATGGCTGGTCGTCCTAGATTTCAGGTGTCGATGAATACGGCCCACCGGGAACTTTATTTTTAGCATACACAAACATAAATGCACAAAGGTAGACGGGCCAAAGATGGTAAAATTATACGCGCGCCAAAGCAAGGGGAACGGACGCTGGTGCAGCAACGCGCCCCAGCACCCACACACGTGATCGCCCCCCTCCCTGATATTTATTGTATCGGTAAACCAAGTCGCGACACCATCACCCACGCAAAGACGAAACGCTCATCTAGAGTGATGGTAAGTAAACAAGAGAGGAAAAGGAAAGAAAAACGCCACGATTCCCAGACTGCACGAACCACCACTGACCTGCAAACCGGCTCTCTGCGAGCGGGAAACCGCCTTTGTCTTGGCCTTTCCGGAGTCCTTCCCAGCCTTACCGCCAGCCTGCGGCGCGCACACGCCCGCGAGCGAAGAAGGAACGCAGAATATAGGATTACCAGGGCGGCGCGCCCCTCCCCCACCGCGGCGCGGCCCGGGCGCGAGCGCGGCCCCGTGCCCAGCCGGGGTCTTCGGCCCGCCGCGCGCCGCAAGGGCGACCCCGCCCGCCCGACCCGCGCTGCGCGCCCGCCGCGGCCGCGCGCCGCCGTCCACCCGCTCGCCGCCCGCCGGCCCCCAGCGGCGCTGCGCGCGCCACCCAACCGTCGCCGCCCGCCGCGAGATCGGAGGCTGCTCCGCTCGCCGCCGACAAAACACCTCCCCCCGCTCTTCCAAATCCTGTCTCCGCGCCTTCCCAGCCGTTGCCGCTTCAACCCCATCTCCGTTTGTAACGGGTTTTTCTCCCGCCGGCAAAAACCCGCGGAGTCTTCGAGCGCCTCCACCAAGTTTACCATTTCAAATTCTGCTGAAGCTCAAACAAGCAAGGCAGAGAGAGGACTAGTCAAATACCCAGCGAGAACCTGCCGCCTACTCCTTCTTCGCACCGCGATTCAAACTGCGCTGTCTCCCGCCTTCCCCGCTCCCTTTATACTGCAGAATGTTCCCTCATCCGGGAACTCGGATTGCTCATCCCACCAATGGCTGCTACCCGCCCTCGGGACGCGTCCTTGAAGCCCCAGCCAATGAGCAAGCGAAGAAAAGGGAGGAGGGGCGGGCGCTTCGCAGCTCGAGCCGCTATTGGGGCGTGGGGAAGGTGGTGGGGGAGGGCGGAGGGATGGGAACTGGGGAGAAGAAGGGCACGGCGGCGGGAGGGAAGAAACAGAGCGAGCTACGCTGCGGGAGCAAGGGGACCCGCCGGCTGTGGTCACATGTCTGGGAGGAGGGGCTGAGAGGCTTAGGGGAGGGGCACGCAGTACCGAGCACCGCCCCCCTCCCCGCCCTGTCACCCGCTCTGCCTTCGTCTCTTAGCCTGGTTCCAGAGACCACGTGAAGTCTCCGCGGGGTCTAGCGCGCCCTCCTTCCCGCCCTGCCCCCCCCGCAAGAGCACCTCGCAGGCGGAGACCCACCAGTCATCATCCTTCTTCCGGGGCCCGGGGTACCCTCCTCCACCGTCCCCTCTGCATCCCTGCGGCTCCTCCGGTCTGACAGGTGGCGCGAACGCGTCCAGTGAGAGGAGCCCCGAGTTCATCGCGAACCACAGCCTTGATAGTGATGCCGCGTTCCTTCCCCCTAGGCGAGTCCGGAGCCACCGACTGATCGCGACCCACTGTTGCCACTTCATTTTCAGCTGAATGTCCCTACTCTTCTTTCCTCACGACTTGTGACTCCCCTACCTCCCCTACCCCAGGCCAACGGGATAGTTTCACAGGCAAATCAGTGAAGCAAAGTCACCTCGTTGGCCACAAAAGACGTTTTGGTCTACCCATAGAGGGCTTGGGGTGAGGCGGTTATCTTTTCTTAAATCATAAGCCATGTTTTTCACGAAATTACATGTCAATGGGTTGTACCTATAGCCTGGTGTCTAAAGTTGATTTAGTGAAACCTCAAAGCTATTATGTGTCAACTTGTATGCTAAACAGTTTGCTACATGACAAATGTTCGGTAAATGTCAGTGGGGTAACTCCCAACATGATTCACAGAGAGTTACAGATGGTCCGTGTAATCAATTGCAAATGGTGGGCTTAAAAAATAGTACCGTACACACACAGTACTATCCTAATGCCAGCTACCTAGCCTTCCAACTCATAGATTAATAACACCTGTATACATGTCCAGCTGCTTGAAGAAAGTAGTGATCTAAATCTTTAATATTTATAGTGTTTAATAATGTATTACATTTTAAACATATTTCAGTATTTCTGACGTCAAGAAATTTTGAAATACGTACTTTTAAATACTGTAGTTTAGGTTTCAATTTGAAAGATTTTATCAAATTAGAGGACCTCTCTATTTCTAGGAGTTAAGTTCCAAGATTCCCAACAATTTGACACGAAGGCTTCTTATTTTCTTCCCCTTGCAACTGAGATTTCTTAGGATGTAATCAATAGCAAGAGTTAATCAGTTCTCCCACTGAATTGATATAATGACATTAAAAGCTATGAAACCTGGGGCTTCCCTGGTGGCGCAGTGGTTGAGAGTCCGCCTGCCGATGCAGGGGATACGGGTTTGTGCCCCGGTCCGGGAAGATCCCACATGCCGCGGAGCGGCTGGACCCGTGAGCCATGGCTGCTGAGCCTGCGCGTCTGGAGCCTGTGCTCTGCAATGGGAGAGGCCACAACAGTGAGAGGCCCGCATACCGCAAAAAAAAAAAAAAAAAAAAAAAAAAAAAAAGCTATGAAACCTGATGTAATAGTTAACCTGAGCTCCACTGAGGCTTCCTGATATATAACTCACAAACCGACATTAATACCTTTTCCAGTTTGGAGACTATATATGTACTCTTTGCTATGAGGCCCAGCTAAAGGAATTCACTGTTGCCTCACTGAACAGTGGCTAAGGGAATGAGCTCAGGAGCAGGTAGACAAGAATTCTGCTCTGCTTCCTTCTCAATGTGTCATCCTGGTTACTTTTTGGAGCTTCAAGTTCCTCTTCTATGAAAAGGGTATGGTAACACCTATTTTCACATGGTTGTTGAAAGATTAAAGGAGAAGGTATGTGATGTACGTGCTAACGTGTTTACCACACAGCAAGCCCTTGATGATAACTATGGTATCTTCTACACTGGATGTTGGGGAGGGATGAAATAAAGTATCTTTGATTCCTAAATCTTTTTCCCTGTCTAGTGCATTGTTGTCCTTTGACATGAAAGCAGCAAGCCTGAAACCTACCCGAAGTATACGCAACCAAGTCATCCAACATCCAAACTAAAATGCAAAATTGTTTTAATGCTTTCAATAGTTTTCCTCATCCTTTGGAGAATAGGAGAATATCAGTTTCAACACTTTTCACAGCAGTTTTGTGAAGATTTCCTACTTGCTTTGCTGCCCTGGAAACAGCATGGTAAAAATATGTTAATATTCTTGGTTTCTCTCTCCACAACTTGGGTTTATACTAATACATGTAATACACATATATATATAGCCAGAGCTATATAATTCTTTTTGTTCAATGCCATACCCAGTCAGCTACTTAGTAAGTGCTCTCTTGTCATTGGAAACTAAACTAATATGAGGTAGATGGCTCCACTGTTATTGACTATCTCCTTAATAGTCTTTTCCTAACTCAGCCACACTTTCTATGACCAATTATTATCCCCTCTCAAACACTAGTATGAACGTTAACTTCTATTCTTGACTTTTTCAGAGATGGTCTCACACTGGGGAATCTCAAATTTCTCGAGTACATCTTACTTTGAACTCCTGTTTTTAAGCAAATGCAAACAGACTTCCCAGTTATTTCAAAGGATATCAGCCTACCACTGGTCGTGGTCCCTGTCCTGTTAGGAACCGGGCCGCACAGCAGGAGGTAAGCAGCGGGGGAGCGAGCAAAGCTTCATCTGTATTTACAGCCGCTCCCCATCACTTGCATTACTGCCTGAGCTCCGTTTCCTGTCAGCATTATGGTGAGTTGTATAATTATTTCACTATATATTTGAATGTAATAATAATAGAAATAAAGTGCACAGTAAATGTAATGCGCTTGAATCATCCCAAAACCACCCCCCTGCCCCCCGTCTGTGGAAAAATTGTCTTCCCAGAACCCGGTCCCTGGTGCCAAAAAGGTTGGGGATCACTGGCCTAGATAGATAATGGCAGAATTCTTTTGGTTAGATAATCCACATTAGAATCTTGGCATCCACCTAGGGCATCTGGGAAAGAAAGTGCCTTCAAGGACTCACTCAGTTGTCAATAACTGAGTCCCGCTGCAGTATAATACAAAATATTGAGCTAGAGTAAAAGAACTGGGAATGATTCTGGGCAGCCAGCCACTTACTAACTATATGGCCCTGAGTAGGTTGAACTCAAAGCCACAGTTTCTTCATTTTTTATAGAGGGATTCACAGCACTAGATAAGCCAACCTCATAGAATTGTGAAAGGATTTCATGAAGTGTGGGGAATATGCTCCATATATTCTAATGTGATGTACTAATAATTGTGGCACAAAGGCCATACTTCTCCTGAGTTCTTCACGTAAGTGTGATTATGTTAAAAGAAGCCTATGTGTTTAACTCAGTGTTGGTGAAACAAAGACCATGGATTTAAATTCCAAATTTCCCAGTTAGACACTTCCCATGACCACAGATTTCACACACTTAATTCACAAATACAGGGCATAAGTAAAGAGGATCAGCTGAATCTACTCTACCTGATCCATTGCCATTTCAGGAAAAACAATTCAAAGATCATGGGACCCAACATCTCTTTTAATACAGCACTAAGTTATTTTTTCTGTATGTTAACAGTCCTCAAAATTTTTGGAAATTTGCTGTTAATTTTAAAATTAAAAAATTGAGGGTCTTTTCTTTTCCTATTATCCTTTCCTTGTCTATTATTGATCTTTAGGATTTGCTGGGTAGGGAGAGGGGGTCTATGTGTTGATATTGTTTTCCCAAATAATATTTCACCTGTATTGGTATTTAATAACTTATCCCTCCAGCTAAATTGTAAATTCACTTGCATAATAATGTCCCTATCATATGTTTTTAACATAATTTCAAGAAGACTGTTATTGACATTTAACACATTTTTATTATTGTATTGTCTTCTTTGTCTTTATATATACAACTGAAATGGAATACAATACCATACATCATAACATATGATATATAATCCCTCCCTAATAAAGGAATAGATATGATCTATTCCAGTTTGGTGCTCTCAGCCTGTTAGATAAACTAGAACACAGCCATTAAATTGTACGATGTGCCAGGCAACAGGCCAAGCAATAGCAGTTGGGAGATGGGATATATAAGGCTCAATTTCTTCCCTGCATCTAGCTGAGAGGATTAGACCAGGAAGAAAATGTAAACAATGCTCTAATCATTAAGACCACATTTCTAAGGCTGTTACAAAATAAGTACCTGATTGGCTGCCAAATCGACAGTTCCTCTAGCTTGAAGGACAGAAAAAACCATGGGCTGAAGTGTCTTGAAGAATTTATGTTTAAATGGACAAGAGGAGAGACTGACTAGAATGACAGGTTAACGTCAGGAAGCAGCAGTTAGAAGGTAAGTGTGGCAGTGATTCCTGGTTATAACCCTGTGTCTCTTTTCCCATCTTCCTCCGTACTGGATCTTCAAATTTTTAGTGGGACAGTTGGTCATCAGAATATAAGTACATTTGGCTGTGGAAATAAGTTTTGACCAAAGGGTGTAAGCAGCAATTGTAGGCACAAAAAAGATCTAGGAAATTTCCTTAAAAGAGACAAGCCCTTTTCTTTTCCATTTCTTCTTCTCACTGACTGGAATAAAGACAACGTTGGAAAGCCATTTTGGACCATGAAATAAACTTGGCAATGTAGGCCACATATAAAGGAAATCAGATAGAATGAGCAAGAGTCTTTGATACTATGGAGTTTCAAACCTTCCCTGGATCTCTTTGAACTTTTACATCTATTTTGTTTGAGCCACTTTTATTTTGGATTGTCTATCACTTTCCGAACCTGATCTTAACCATTACAGCAAGTCAACACCCTAAATCTTAAGGAAAGATAGCACAGTTTACCCTGAGGCACTAAGAAACCAATCAATATTTCTGAGAAGGGGTTTCTTGATTTTAGGATACTAATCTAGCATGGGGTACAAGGCAAATGACAAAAGGGAAAATTTTTGTTAGAAGGCTGGCAAACCTGATGTATATCATTTAGGTATAAACCCTAAAACCAGTATAACACTGAAACCAAGACAAGGATGTAAAACATCTTAAAGGAAGACTCAATAAGATTTAGTAGCTAGGTGTGACATTTAGGAAGGTATAGGAAGTGGACATGGATAAATGAGAGAGGGCATGAAAGAAGATACTCAGGTTTTTAGATTGGTGGTCTAAGATATGAAGTAGCATCTATAGAAATGGGGATGCCAAAAGGGTAGACATGGATGGGCAGAGGAGAGAAAAAAGAGGAAAGTCAGGAAAGTTTTGAAATATTTAAGTTGACATTTGGGAAATTCAAGTGGAATTTTCTAGTAAGTATGTTGGCAATAAGGGCAGGAGCTTCTGAAAGAAGAAGTTTCAAAGATATATCCCAAGAAGGGTTCCCAACAAAAACATTAGGTGATGATGTCAGAACTGTTGAAAGATAAACTGAGGCATATTTAAAAGTTTTAAGAGTTTATTTGAGCAAAAATCAGTTGGAATCAGGCAGTGCCAAGTTGGAAGTGGTTAGGAGCATTCTGCCAACAGGAGGTGTGGGGTGGGGGGCGGGGAGACTTCTGTAGAGAAGGTCTGGAAGCAAAGAAAGGAAATAATTTGACTGGCTATAGCTTAAAGCAATTGGTTGTCTTTAGGTTTTGGTTTCATAACCCTGAGGCATTTACAGGCTTAGATTTTAGGCTGCCATAGCATTAGAGCCACCTCAATCTAATAACCTGGTTCGTTAATTAACTTGACACCACAGATGATAATACCAAGGAAAAGAGTGAATACAATTGAAAGCTGAGGAGCAGCCAAAGAAAAAGATCCAGAGAAGTAAAGCGTAGTGTCTCAGTAGACATAATGATTCCGTACTAAACTAGAAAACTCCTGTAGTTACAACATCTGGCAAGATGATGTTCATCACATGTGTATTGTTGCTCTGGGTAAAGAATAATCTGTTTGATCTTTACTCTCTCTTCTGTTTACCAAAGATGATGATGTTGCCACAAATTCTGAGACTAAATCTCATTTTATCAAAACTCTTGGTTATTAAGTAAATCATTTATGCTCAATGTTATAAGGCAATGAGAAAAGCCCATTGGCTAAACTCTGTAAGTTTGAAATTCCACATTCCTATCTTAGTACTAGTGGGAATCCAAATACCACCTTCATCCTGAGGAGGAAAGGGAGCACCACACACAAAAAAAAGGCAAGAGTCTAAAACCATGCAATTTATACTTCACACCCCTCTGCAGACTTTGGCCCCAGGGCCAAAACCATACAAAAGTTGTGGTCATCACACCTATTTTTAAAACCTTGTACAGATAAAAGTGACTCCCTAGTCCTCTTAATTGGATGGACGTAGCTCAGAGAAGAAGCTAAAGGTTTTTCCACACGCTTAGACTTTCCCAACTTCATTTTGGGTGTGTGGTATGTATGTTTGTGTGTGTATGTAGGAGTGGGAGTGGTTGTTTGGAATTATGTTTTAGCACAGAATAACCTGGTGAAAACTAACTAATCCAGCTAACAATCTATCTGAAAATCATCTTGTTAACTATTGTAACTGCTTTAAGGAGTTTTTCCCAGTTTGCTATAGAATTATTCTCATCGAGATTTCATACAGTCTGGACACAGGCAGAGAAAGAAAGAGCAATCCTTTTGCTTATAGGAGTAGATAAGGCTTTCAGAACATGATTAATGAGTCATTAGGTTTAGGATACTTGAGACATGATATTAAGCAAGATCAATTGCTCAAAATACTTCCTAATGATTCTGTACATTTACAAGGCGCTTTATGAGTTTTCTATGGAATTTGACCTAGATGTCAAAATTTGACCTCGAGGTCAAATTCCCACCTAAAAATGTCTGAGGTAGACATGATCATGGCTTATCTTCATTTTAAAAGATAAAGAAGTAGACTTAGGGGGACATTCGGGGATAAAAGGACCTGATGTAAGTTCCCTATGCTCTTTCTATAGCTTCGTACTTCCGAGTTAAAAACCTTTTTGGAAGAGGATTTGATTAGTGCCCATGACCATACATATCTGTGATCCTCTCTGTCTTAAACGAAATAGATACAATCTCTAACTGAACAACTTTTAAGACATCAGTGTTTGCAGATGAATACTGTTTTCATTGCCTTCTAGTGTCCTGATGTTTCGTGAGATAGTCATTAATTTCTTCAATAAGCCTTCTCTACTGCTCAGAATCTCAGCAGGAAACAGGCTGAGACAAACTCTTTCTCCATTAACAGATTAGTCCAACAAGTCTAGGCAAGAGCTGGCCAGGTAATTTATCATATTTCACCACAATATATGGAAATTTACATGCTGGCTCTTTGTTTAGATTTGTATTTCCTGTTTTAAAATTAAAACAGTGTACTCGTCTTAATTATCAAAAATGAAACAAGTCATTTTTTTCTCCCAACTAAGCTGACAATTCAGGAATTTTACAAAAATCTGTAAGGAGAGGAAAAAGTGTTACTGTATATTATTATAATGTGGAACCTGTTTCACATCACTGATTTTGTAATGTAGTAAAACTTTGCTAATTTTACAGAAAGGACTTTTTCAAGTTAATGAATATTATGAATTATAGAGCACTTGAAAATAAATACACATATGATATGTATAAAAATAAACATGTAGAAAATTTATAATACTTTTACATATGTATATATAACACTCCAAGTGACCAGGAAATAGTTTTGCCAAGAACAAATACTAGTAAATTTGCTTTGAAAAAGAATTTGTAATAGCATTATTTATTTGTAAATGTATCAAAGCTCAAGAACTTTTAAAATATATATTAGAAAATTTCTATACTTTGTGTTCTCTATTAAGTTGGTTTACAAACATTCTTTATGGATGATTTAAACTATAGTTCAATTCCATTTCCAATGACAAATTCTCAATGAATAGGATCTGGAATATTGAGGCTCTACTCTTGGTTGCCTGTGGCAATCTGATTGCCTCAAAGACTGGGGGATGTGACTTGAAACTGCATTTACAAAGCATCACATTTTTATTCAGACTGCATATTTTGGGGGTGGTCAAATCTCCTCAAGGCACTCCTAGGTGCTGAAACTTTGCCTTGAATGATAGCTCATGTAAAAATACAGACATTTATAAGATTGCACCTGTCATAGGCTCCTTCGTTCCATTTGCTTCACATACATCCAAAGGCTATTTTGCAAGTGGGACACAGCGCCTTTTCACTGACATGATCTTTATTTATCTGGGCTACAGATTTGTATATAAACATTGGAACAAATATATTGAAGAATATGAAGCCGATAACCAGAGCCCTGAAAGACCGATACTGACTCACTATTCACCAAAACCAGTTTTTCTTCCTGAACATTCCACCAGAACTCCTGCTCCCTTGCAGGGAGGGGTGGCCACATGATGGGTCCTTGTCAAGGTGTGTGGAAGTGGCATGTGTCATTTTCCTATCAAGGCTTTTAAAAAGTAAGTGTGTCTTCTCCACCCTCTTTTTCTCTATTTGAGAGTTGTACACAAAGCAGGAGAATCCAAAGTAAGATAGGAGGTTAGAGCCTCAAGATCAATCACACAAAAGCCACCACCAACCAGGAACACCAGACCAATACTTTTACTGTGTTAAGTCGCCACAGTTTTGTTGTTTATTACAGCAATTCACCTTCCCTAACTAATCACCTAGTTTACAGACACAAAACAGTGAAGGTGGAGGTGTTTTTGAGAGACCTATATGTGTGTAATCTATTATTATTAAGATGCTGGATTCATTTGCTAATACTATACAATAGAAGGAGAAGTTTTGGCAAACATTCCCTAATAAAGAATCCTTGTTTTCATTGTTCCCTACTTTTAAAAACATTGTATTTGCAAAAATACAAAGGAACTTATGCACAGGTTACTTATTGTGGCAGTATTTGTAATAGCAAAAGATTGGAAATAACCCAGATAATCATTAATAGAGAACTTATTAATAAACTGTGGCACATCAACATAATGAACTAAGATGGAACTGTAAAAGGGAATGATATGTATACATTGATAGATGGTGATCTTCAGAATATATTATTCTGAAGTGAAAGAAATAAAGTACAGAATAGGTTCTCTAACATGTTATGTTTTGTATAAGTTGTATATTTGCTCATATTTGCAGAAAGAAATAATAGTAGATTGATAAACCAAAAATTAATAAAAATTAGAGTCAGAGGAAGGGTAGAGAGGACAGGGATGGAAGTAAAACTTCTTGTTTTATAGTTTTCACTTTGGTATGTTGTAAGTGTTTTTATATAATTAAAAAAACAAAAGTTTAATAAGCAATCTGTAAATATTAAAAGCAAATTGAATAAATTCAATCGGATTTATTCTAACAGAGGAAAGAAATTGTTCCAAGTAAACTTAGAAATAGTATTACTCTCAATCTTCAGTGGAATATACTATAAAGACACACAAAAAAATACCAAGAAGTCTTACACTTCATTCAATAGTCAATGTTGGTAATAATATCAGTATTGTTATTTTTTTAAGTATTACGTGTATATAATAGGATAAAGCAAATTATTATGTTAATTTTCTTAAGTATCAATAAGTTAGCATAAGAAAAAGAGATATGAATATAAAATCAAAAATGTTAAGACCCTGTGGGCTTCCCTGGTGGCGCAGTGGTTGAGAGTCTGTCTGCCAATGCAGGGGACACGGGTTTGTGCCCCGGTTCGGGAAGATCCCACATGCCGCGGAGCGGCTGGGCCCGTGAGCCATGGCCGCTGAGCCTGCACATCCGGAGCCTGTGCTCTGCAACGGGAGAGGCCACAACAGTGAGAGGCCCGGGTACTGCAAAAAAAAAAAAAGTGTTAAGACCCTGTAATTTTATATTTGAACAGAAATATCAGCGAGAAAATATGACTTTTCCCCTCCTCTTAAAAAAACGTGTTTCTTAGCCCTGTCCAAGGAAAAGCCTTAGAAGCAATGACAAGCTACTATCAGTAAATACTCCTAGTGGCAATATCCTGGTCTCTAAATATCATTTCCTACTAAATGGAATCTATGGAGAAATGACTGACTCCAGGGATGGGGCAGAAAATGTTCCTGATGAGCTTGTGATATTATATTGTCCCAGAAAGTGACACTGTCAAAGTGTTGTGGAGTCTTGCAAAAAGGACGCAGAAAAAAGTTTGAAGATTCTCCCAGTGGCTAAAATGGGCTAATTTGAACATCGAAATAATGCCTCTAAGTTTAAGTCCAACACATTGAATTTAGAAAAAGCAATGAGTTCAAACTGAAGAGAAAAGAGAGGAGGAAAGAGGACAGGGGAGAGGAGAGGGGGAGGGAGAAAGGAAGGCGTAGGAGGAGGAAGGAGAGAGAGAAACAGAGAGAAAGGAAAATCCATTGGATGCCATTGGAAGTGTCCACGACACCAACTCACTACTCTAAAGATCGATAATTAAAAGGAAGAAGTGAACATTGATCTTGTCTCTCTGCAACGAATTATATTTCTGTTTATACTGAAGTAACTGATGAGGAAAAATTCTTCTAAACAAAAGATTTCTGGCTAATAAATACAGAAGAAATAAGAGAATTAGAAAAAAATCCCATTATGCATCCTTCACATGAATCATTTAAAGGTCATAACTCTATGGTCAAACTATTTTTCTTTCTTTATAATATATTCCACGGAAGATTGAAAGTACTAATATTTCTACGTTTACATGGAATAATCTTTTTAAAAGAATATTTTATAGAGGGGGCTGTGTAGTTCATTTCATATCTATTCAGGTCTTTAGAACTAACTTCTTAGCCAGTGGAAATCAAAGGACACCATACAGACAATGCAAGGGAGCATTATTAGCCACATGTAGAATGGGCAAATTGACCTGGTTTGCCCAAAAAGGAAATAGCACTGAGAAGAGAGGAAGGGGAAGAGAGAGGGAGAGACTGAGAGAAAGAGAAGAACGCTGTTTTAGATCGAAAGATTTTTAAAAAGCGTTAAGAGACAGTATAACCCGATAATGTGTGTGAACTTCTTTGGAAGCTGATATTCTGTCCTTAGTTTTTTGTGTTTTTTTTTTTTAAGTTTAGATAAGTGGGGCAATTTGAATATGAACTTAGCATTAGGTAATATTAAGGAATTATTGTTAATGTTATTAGATAAAATAATAGCATTTAGTGATGTAAAGAAATGTCCCTTATTTTTATTATTTGTCCCTTATTCTATTATTTGTAAAGATGCACACTGAAATATTTAGGGGAAAGATGAAAAAATGTTTGGAATTTGCTTTAAAATGTTCCAACCAAAATAAGATTTTTTTTTTAAATGCAGGAGAGATAAACATGGCAAAACATTGATGATTCTTGCAACTGGGTATTTGTTCCGCAAATTTCAGGCGAAGTTCAAAAAACATTTTTTTTTTTTTTTTTGCCCTGCCGCAGGGCATGTAGGATTTAGTTCCCGAACCAGGGATGGAACCAGTGCCCCCTGCAGTAGAAGCACGGAGTCTTAACCACTGGACCACTAGGGGAGTCCCCCCAATTTTTTTTTTGAATGTGATAAAACTGCTACAAACGGTATCTTCGTGTAGGGAGAGAAAAAAATTGTAAACTTCGTAGTCATGAAAAGTTCAAGTCCAATGCATTTGTGGCCCCCACTTTTTCAGGGGCTAAAACTATGTTTTGCATCATGGTTTGCCCTTAAACATGTTTTTTTATAAAGGGCAACCCCAATATCTGATTTGAACGGACCAGGATGGCTTCTCAGCCACTCTGGTTTCACCACGTAAAGGATACTTTATTGTTTGATGTTGTGCTCAGCTGTCTTTAACAGACAAGTTTATCTATATAAATGTTTTTGTTGTTAATTTTGTTTTGCTTTGGCTATACTAAAGTAACACGCGGGGAATTTGTACAAGAGTTCACGGCGTACCAATGTGGACCACAAAAGAGAGAGAGCGATGAGGCAGCAGCAGAAAACAAGAGGAAACTTGACTTCAGGCAAATGTGGATTTGACACTGATACTTCCCAGCCAAGAGACGTTGGTCAAATCAACCTCTGTGAATACTACGCTTCTCTTGGGCAAAATAGGAATGGTAACGTGGTTATTATAAAGATTGCATGAGCTATGTGGGGTATTTTTTCAGCTCTAAAGCATCATAACGTTATTAGCATGAAGAATGAATACTGGCAATATTTCATATGAATATTTACTTTTACTTTCCAAAAGTGAAAAATTTTCTCAATTATCTTATTTAAAATAAAGTAAATAGGGCTTCCCTGGTGGCGCAGTGGTTGAGAGTCCGCCTGCCGAGGCAGGGGACACGGGTTCATGCCCCGGTCCGGGAAGATCCCACATGCCGCGGAGCGGCTGGACCCGTGAGCCATGGCCGCTGAGCCTGCGCGTCTGGAGCCTGTGCTCCGCAACGGGAGAGGCCACAACAGTGAGAGTCCCGCGTACCACAAACAAATAAAGCAAATCAACACACCAAAATTTTCCATTAAAGGATACCTTCCATTAAAGGGTAAAGAAATGATAACTTCATAATATAGAATATTACCCATTTTACTGTTTCACGCCTTATCTTTAATATATCAAGTTTGTGTGTTTGCTTTACTTCGGCACCTATTCAAAAACATAGGTAAATTTAGTGCCATGCTGAGGGGCAACAGGCAACATTAACTGTGACTTAGCTTGTTTTCAGTAATTTATAATTTCAATTTGCTGTCAATACTCAGTGTTGTTATGCCCTTGAACACAGCTTTTCTCTAAATTGTTTAAGGCACTTAAACATCACGCATTAATGAAAAGTTGTTTTACAATATAATTGTGAATCATGAAAAGAGAATTGAAGAAAACAAAACCTTTTTCCCTATCATCTCTTCAGCAAAAGAGGCCACATGAAAGAACATGAATATCTCTTTAAAGTAATTAATGACTTAAGGGCTACAAAGTACTTTAAAACAAAGAAACACAAAAGTATTTTTTTCCTAATGAACAGCAATAAGAAACATTTCATCTGATTTTACATTTTCTATCAGTAGAAGGATTAGATCAGCTCAGCAGACACAGAGCTGCACGTTAGCTTTTTACTTTGTGCCTGCCAAGACTCATTTCACTACAGTGATGTTAGACCTTATGTAGTTAAACTATTATCCTGTTTCTTCAAGAGAAATGATAGAGAAAACAGACTTTATTCCTGTGGATACTTTAGTACTTCTAATACCTTTATCAGCTGGCTCTTCCATGTTTCATGACCCTCACTTTTTACTATTCTTGTCTTTCAATCCAGATTGATCCTTTTAGAAAAAAATTATCTATCTATTTTTGAAAGGTTAAATGTTTACGTGTTTCAACAGTTTAAAAGGCTTAAAAAAAAAAGGTACATAGTAAAAATTCCCTCTCCCATCCCTGTCCCTCAGTTACCCAGAAGTATGTTTTCCCCATGCTTTCCTTGATGACCTGCTTTTATTCACATTACTTCTTTTATCTGAAATTACTTCTTTTATCCTTTAAACATCTTTCGGTTTTTGCCCTTCACTTCTTCAGAATGTAGGTCACTACTCTCCTATAATGAGCTTTCCCTGAACCATTGTCTGTAAAACTGATCTCTTATTTCCGTTATTCTGCATAATTGAATATGGTTTGTACGTTGCTTTCTTTAATATATTTAAAATTGCTAATATTCCTAAATTATTTTCATATTTCCTGAGCAGAAGATTTCTGAACAGCTTATGGATTTGTAGGTTCCTCGAAAGTAAGAAATGATTCCTATCTCTTTTGTTTTCCACCTAGCAGGTAGTCTGGACTTCAGCAAGTGGTTGATGCCTAATACCTTCTCTATCCTCAAAAATCTTACCTGGTGGTTCTCAAAATTTGCTGCTAGTAGAATCAGCTGGGCAGATGTGGAAACGCATAATCCCCTGGCTGCACCCCATACTGATCATATCAGAATCTCTGGGGGTGGGTTCTACGCATAAGGACTATTTAAAACTTGCCATGACTCCAACGTGCAGCTAAGGTTTTTTTTTGAATTTTCTTTTCTTTTTTTATACAGCAGGTTCTTATTAGTTATCCATTTGCAGTTATCCATTAGTTATCCATCAGTGACCTAACCCACCTGCTCGCCCTCTGTCTCAATCATTGACCTCATTTCAGGAAACCATGCTCTTCCTACCAAGGTCGAGCGCACGCCCTTGCCTCACCCACACCCCTCTTTCCTGCTTTTCTCTGCTTGCCCGTGGGAAAGAGTTCCTCTTCCTCCCTCAGGCCTCCTTCCAGCAGACATGTTGTCTAGGCTCCCTTTCCTGGCAAACCTTCTCGAAAGGCTTTGCTATGCAGATGGCTGTCATTGTTTCCCTCTCCATTTCTCTCTTCAGCCCACTTATATCTGGCTTTCATTCCCATCAACCGTCCAGAAATGTCCTTGTCTGTGTTACTTGTCATGCTGCCAGACCCAAGGGTCAGTTTTCGGCCTCCGTCTCAGCTCTCAGCAGCATGACCACTCTGGGCTCCAAACACTGTCTTTCTTGATTTGCAGGATCCACGTGGTTGCTCCTTCTCTCCCTCCGTTTCCCCTTTCACTGCCTCTTCACTACCTGACTGCAGGACGGCAGTTTCTCAGGGCTTTGTCCTAAGCCCTCTGCTCTCTCCACACATTCCCATACACAACTTGTGCATAGAGATGATTTCAGATAGCAGATGATTTGAAAAAAATGTTACCTTAATAGATAAGTATTTCTTTTCAATGATATTAGAAAAACGACAACCTACAAATCAAACTCACTTTAAGGCTATAAAGTGAAGGAGGTAAGTTTAAATAGCAAAGCACATGACACACTTCATAAAACACCGTTTACACGCCTCTTTTCTTTCCCTAAATTTCTCCAGATCGCAGCTACCTTTGCTTTTTCTAAAATCCTCCATCAACTGCTAGGTCTCCCTTTTTCTTTAACCTTCCCCCCAGCCATCCTTTCCATTCTTCCCCATTCATCTCTAGTGGAAACATCTTGTTGACGAGCTTCTGTACACTGATTTGAAACTGCCTGTATTATTCAGAAGGTAGGGTTCACCTAACTAGGAAGTCTTCAAAATAGGGAATATATACATTGCCAGGAAGCCATAGAAAACTTACTTGATATAGAAGAGACAGACACTCTGGGGAAGAAAGAGATGTGGCAATAAAACAATATATACATATATTTTAATAATAAAGTCTGTCTCAAATATGTTTTTGTTATCTAAGAGTCTGGAATTATTCACATTTAGGAATGTTGGTACACTTTAGAAACAGGGAGTCTCAAAAACACCTGGGTCAAGATCAAAGCTGTCATTTTCATCACCAATTTATTTAAATATTTAATGGGACTAAGCATTGTCTGTATATAACTCTAACTATTAGATTTACATCCCTAAGATTTTGATAGAATACTTATAATAAATCTTTTTTCTAATAGTTCTGTTAGAATCTTTTAAGCTCATAATAATAAGGTCTGACATGATATATGTAATAATTCTATTAGTATCTATAGGTTACATTTATTAGTTTATAATAAAGCACCAGGAAGTATACTGTCTCTGTAGGACAGGAAATAAAACAATACAGATGTCAAAATCTTGGGTTTTTTTTTTTTGTTTGTTTGTTTGTTTTGCGGTACGCGGGCCTCTCACTGTTGTGGCCTCTCCCGTTACGGAGCACAGGCTCTGGACGCGCAGGCTCAGCGGCCATGGCTCACGGGCCGGGGCACGAACTCGTGTCCCCTGCATCGGCAGGCGGACTCTCAACCACTGCGCCACCAGGGAAGCCCTCAAAATCTTAATGAGTAACCAATTTCTATTATTATCCTATTTTTGCATTTTGCCTTTGTTTTGTAATCTTCAGTGGGGTTCTTTAATATGGGGAGTCATCTCTTTTCAGCATCACAAACTAGAACAGGTGATAAACTGTAAATGAGGCACGTAAATAAGATATAAATCCTCAATTCCTTGGGAATGAAACAATACTTTGTACATTTACATAATGACTTTTAATAAATCAGACCTAACATTTGTGTGGACTCATATACTACATTCCTGAATGTTTGCATGTTACAAATTAAGCTAACATTGTTAAATAAAATATCTTTTATCTCCCTACATTGAAAAAACTTCATCTATAATGACAAAAATTTTTAAATGAAGAGCTATGTTTTTGTTATGTAACTCCAAGTTAGAAAATGTAAAGGATGACTGATTTTAATTATGGTTGGCATGTCTGGCCTTTTGTTGATGAACCAGTGATATTTGGATAGTATATAGTACAGGGATATGGAACTAATAAATTATTTTATTTATTCCATAATAATTATTATTCCTTTCATTTTAGAAATGTCACTAATTATGTTATGATCAAGATTTTCATTTAATATATGTTGACAGTATGTCAAATTAGACAATGTTTCTTGATTCATTAATACTTTTTGATAGTTTTTAAAATTAATTTTAATTGGGCTGGGACTGCCCTGGTGGCGGTTAAGAATCTGCCTGCCAATGCAGGGGACACGGGTTCGAGCCCTGGTCCGGGAAGATCCCACATGCCACGGAGCACCTAAGCCCGTGCGCCACAACTACTGAGCCTGTGCTCTAGAGCCTGAGAGCCACAACTACTGAAGCCCACATGCCTAGAGTCCGTGCTCCTCAACAAGAGAAGCCACTGCAATAAGAAGCCTGCGCACTGCAACAAAGATAAGCCCCCGATCAATGCAACTAGAGAAAGCCCGCGTGCAGCAACAAAGACCCAATGCAGCCATAAATAAATAAATAAATAAATTTATAAGAAAAAATAATTTTAATTGGGCAAAACTGCTGAGGTAATAACATATGGATTTTTAATATAATTCTTAATGCAGTACTTAGATTTGGTAATGAATCATGAATTTTACATATCAAGTGTTGTGGTGGGTTTGCATGTGATAACTTATTGTACCCTATAAGATTTTACAAAATATTTAAAATTTTATTGCCATCGCCTTTATTGCAATTTGTGTTATCTCTTAAGGCAATATCTAAAACTGTAGAGTAATGTAAAGAATTGACAGCACACTTGACTGATGCTATATCTAGTCTTACAGATTCAATTATAATATGAATTACATAATACTGAAAATTGTTCTTCAGCTACCATGTGCAATTGTTGTGATTATTATACTAGTTTATGAGCATTTCTGGAACCATAAATGGAACTTAACACCAAAAAAGCAAAAAAGTGGACACTAAGCACCACTGGGAAAAAATATTTCGTTACACAAGAAGCTATTGCATTGCCCTAGTTTCAGAATTGCCTTGTAGATAGCGATGTTGTCAACAAGTAGCCCTATTTCTAAACTAAGATGCCTATTTCCAGGCCATAAAAAGTCAAATCTCTATTTTGTTAGAGTTATATGATAGGGGGGAGTTGCAAATGTTTCACAATGTCACTGATATTTGAAAAAGTGAATTAAAAATACATATCTACTTACCAATAAGGTTTAAAGTTGCCATAAATTATTGATGTTAATTTGTAATGAAGTGAAAATTTTTAGAACAACTTTACTCAAAATAGGCTTAAATATGCATAATGTTGCTAAATTTCTGAGACTCAATATAATATACAATAGCCATTTCAATACAAGTGAAATCCATAAATATTAAAAAGGCAAAATTTTGATTTAATGAAGACTGGTCTGTGGACTACTAAGAAATAATTAATATTCAGGAAGTAGTATATATCAACAACTGTGTGAAAAAGTCTGAATATAAGCAAGTATGTATTATTTTTTTTAAACATTTTAGTTTTATTTTTTTATGGTAAGAACTCTTAACATGAGGTCTACTCTCTTAACATATTTTTAAGTGTGCAATACAATATTGTTAACTGTAAGCACATGTCATACACCAGATCTCTAGACTTTATTCATCTTGCATAACTGAAACTCTAAACCTGTTGATTAGCAACTCCTTGTTTCTGCCTGCCCCCTATCCCTGGTGACCAGTGCTCTGATCTCTGCATCTATGAGTCTGACTATGTTAGACACCGTCTGTAAGTGAATCGTGCAATATTTGTCCTCTGTGACTGGCTTATTTCACTCAGCATAACGCCCTTCAGGTTCATGCATGTTGTTGCAGATGACAGAATTTCCTTCCTTTTCAAGGCTAATGTTCCATTCTATGTATATACCACATTTTCTTTATCCATTCATCCATCCATGTACAAGATATGGATGATTTTAAATGAACCACATGTTAATATGTGAAATAGAGCAATGAATTTTTTTTTTTTTTTTTTTTTTTTTGCGGTACGCAGGGCTCTCACTGTTGTGGCCTCTCCCGTTGCGGAGCACAGGCTCCGGACGCGCAGGCTCAGCGGCCATGGCTCACAGGCCCAGATGCTCCACGGCATGTGGGATCCTCCCGGACCGGGGCACGAACCCGTGTCCCCTGCATCGGCAGGCGGACTCTCAACCACTGCGCCACCAGGGAAGCCCCTGGGGTGTATTTTTTACAAACAAGGACATGCTCCTACATAACAATCAAAGCATAACCATGAAAATCAGGACATTACCCTTCCGACAGTACTACCATCGAATCCATATCAAGTCCACAGACCCCATTCATGTTCCTCCATTTGCCTCAAAAATATCCTTCATTGTAAAAGGATACAGTTCAGAACATTGGATTGCATTTAGTTGCCATGTGTTTTTCACGCTCAGTCTGTAATAATCCATCAGCCTTTCTTTGAATTTCATGACCTTAACCCTTTTAAAGATTATAGATCACCTATTTTATAAATTGCCTCAGTTTGAATTTGTCTGTTGTTTCATCATGATTACATTCAGATTTTGCATCTTAACGGGAATATCATAGAAATGATGCTCTGTTCTTCTCACTGCATTCTTTCCAGTGGCTCATGATTTCAGTCTGTCCCATTATTGATGCCATTAACTTGGATCACATGATTAAGTTATAGTTGGCCTGGTTTCTCCACTGAAATGATCACTTTTCTTAATAAGTATTTAGTGGAGAGGTACTTTGAAATGTTGTTCCTCATCCTACTTCTCATCAAACTTTTTATCTCTCAATCGATCGATCTATCTCATTGAATCCATGATTTCCTATTTTATTCAATGCGTTATAATTTTTACTACCATTATTTACTGCCATGTCTAATGGTCCCACATTTGGCTGGTAGGAGCCCTTTTTAGCAGATGCCAGTGTGTTTTTGACATGCCCCTATCTTTCTGGAGCATTTCCTTGTTTGGGGGGCACAAGATACTCAGGCTCATCTTGTACTTTGTCAATCCTATCCCTGAAATCAGTCATTTCTTCAAGGAGCCCATGTTCCTTTCATTGGAGACTGATGTATAAGCCATGATTTGGGTGCTTGGTGTGCTCATTGCTATTGGGGGTGGGGATGGGAGTGGGGTGGTCTCTGCCCCAAGGTCTTATCTGTGGTTATAGGTAGGGAATATAGTGTGTGTACACATACATATGTATGTGAGTACACATACATATGTACACACACCTACATACGCACTTGTATATAAACACACATACATTGACAACGGCATTAGTTTTCCACATCCGTCTATAAGTATCTAAATCTATGAGTATAATTGATACTTTGGATTCCTATCAAACAACACAGAACTCATTTTAGTTTTCTCCCTTTTCATGTTTATTTGATCAGTCTGCTGCAGCCCCTCACCCATGTGAAGCTCCCCCATCCCACTCCCATGCTTAGGCTTTGATCCCCTGCACTGGGCTATCTTCATCCCCACTGCCGATGCACCTTCCTCACTCAGGCACTTCTACACCAGGCTGGGTCACTTTCCCTGCACAGACAAGCTGTTCACCTCTCCTGGGCTCTAACACCCTGCACTGCGCCTTTCTTGCATGGATGGCTTCTTTATCCTTCTTGAATTCTGACACCTCATGCTGGGCCTTCTTCCTCTGTGGACTCCCTCCTCCGCCCTCAGGCCCTGAAACCCTGTACCAAGCTGTCCCCATGCATGGACGCCCTCCTCAGGCTCTGACTCCTTCCTTGCCTGGGCCTTCTCCCAAGGTTGATGCCCTCCTTGCTCTGCTCAGGCTCCACCCCACATATTTCCCTTGTGCAATATCTTCCTTACCTTGCTCAGGCTCTAACATCCTCCCTCCATCCCACCCCATTTGGAAGCCCTCCTCACCCAGTTTCTGGCTTCAACACCTGATGCCAGGTTGCTCTCAAGCGTGGCATCCTTACTCTTTTGGGCTCCAAAGCCTCATGCCAGAGACCCGTCCTTGTGTGGAGGCCTTCCTCACTTCACTTGAGAGCTGACATCTCCCTCCAGGCCCCTTTCCCTGGGTGGATGCCCTTATTCCTCGTGGACTCTGACACCTCATGCAAGTCGGCTCCTTTATGTTGATGCCTGCCTCGATCTGCTCACCTAGCGTCCTTAAGACTAAATTGTTCAGAAAGAGGAAGAGGATTGGAAGGGAAAGGGCAAGTAAAAGGAAGAGGATGGAGAAGAGAAAGGTGAACAATTTTTTTTATAAACAAAAATAATATGTGTATGTCATGGTACCATGCTTAGTCCATTCGGGCTACTATGACAAAATACCACAGACTAGGTAGCTCATAAACAACAAACATTTATCTTACAGGTGTGGAGGCTAGAAGTCTGAGATCAGGGTGCCCATGGGTCAGGTTCTGATGAAGACCCTCTTTCGGGTTGCAGACTGCTGACTTTTTGCTGTGTACTCCCCACCTGGTAAAAGGGCGAGGGGGTCTCTTTGGAGTTTCTTTTATAAGGGCACTAATCCCATTCATCAGGACTCTGCCTTCATGACCTAATCATCTCCCAAATTCTCTACCTCCTAATAACATCATCTTGAGGATTAGGATTTCACCATAAGAATTTTGGAAATGCACAAACATTCACACCAATCTGGAATTAGCCTTCAATTTAAACCAGACTCCAACTCTTGTTTTAAAGCCCCTGGAGAAAATAGTTGCCATGAACTTCAATTCCCTGCTCTAAAAAATAGGATTGAAGTCGCCCTCAGGCCACAGGAACTAACATTTTCATGCACAATCAAGCTTAGTGACTAGGGAGCCCTAGACTACACATCTGAAGAAATAGGGATGGGAGGGAGGATGAGGAAAAGTTGAACCATTGAAAAATAATGTTTACTAACAAGTAAACAATATGATAGCCAAAGTGCAGAACCAATCCACTAACAAATATTTATAGAGCTTCTACTAAGACACAGAGAATCACTATTGACCAAGCTTTTCATACTTCAATAGTCTCAAGATTTCCATTTACAATAATCCAGGAATTAATGTTCATGATATTGAATGAGTCATCTATGAAAGGCAAAGTGAAGTTCCATTTACTTTGTCTTTAAAGGCAGGAAAGTATAAAATATACACATTAGGACAGATTTCAAAAAATGGCTGACAATTATTTAGTGCTTAAGTTTTAGTTACCTGGAAAATTTATGTGTGGAAAAAACTCCATTTTATTTATAAGGATCATTGGAAAATAAAGTGCTATTGTTTGTATTAGAGCCAAGCCAAACTCAAGGTGCTATACTCGTTGCCTTCAGCTACTGCTGGGTCTTGGAGTACTCACTGAATCTCTTAGGACCTTCTGCTTCCTCAGCTATAAAATAGGAAGTTGGTCCAAATTAACTCAAAGATAATTGCCGACTCTAAAATTCTATATCTTAAGACAGAATAATAAATGAGTTTTTATCTCCTAAAAAGAGCTTATAGTATATACAAGTCATTAAAGGATAAACTATTTTGTGCTGGGACTTGCCCAATGGGGCAAACGAGACTGATTAGAAATGAAATCTTCACTCACAAAACACCCGCACAAGTCTAAGAATAAGATCTTGTTTTCTCTCAACGGGTGGAAAATTTGCATAACGGCATATGGAATCCATAAGTAACTAATTTACCATTCATGACTTACATTAGAGATCAGCTGTTGGAATTTCCCAGAAGGTAATTTCCCACTGCGGCTTGTTGGTCCCAATGTATGGACCAATAGAAGCCACCTAGACTACAAATCAGAACAATAACTAATATTTGATTTGTATGGTGTTTCCACTATAAGTACTTCTAACTCCCATTTCTCCTTCTTTCTTAATGTCCACTTCCTCAGTCTGGCTGTTCAAGGGCATAGCTTTAAGGACTTTGTTTGGGTGTATTTTTTGCTGACTTAGACAAATCATATTTCCTCACTTGGGATGCTGATCTAGAAAATATCAATACTGATTTAGATACAAGGGGAATTGAAAAAGAAAGACTTAAACCAGGACATCCCAAGAGGTAGAGCTGGAAAGTGACAGCCCACATGTCTGAGTATTGGGTACAGATATATTGAAAAGGTTAAGGAGAGAGGAGAAAGGAAATGAGCATGGAAGAGCAAGGACACATTCATTATCTTAAGTTACTTTCACAGCTCCTGTGAGGTAGTGTCATATTCTTACTACCAAATGCAATTTACAAATTAAAAGACTAATACTCAGAAGGGTAAATGACTTAATTTCCAAAGGTCACATGACTAATTACTATACAGTTATTTTGGAACCTCACTCTTTTGACCTCTAAACTGGTTCTCTTTCTACTACACTGTTCTAACAGTACTGGCTCTGCCACTGGCCTTGTGACCTTGGAAAAGTCAATTAATCTCTCCGAGTCTCAGTTTCCAGGTCTGTAAAGTGGAGTTAAAACACAAGCCTTGCCCTACTTCATAGGGTTGTTTTGATACTCCATAAAATAAATATTTTATTTCTTATCATGTTTTAGAGTTTATAAAGGGACAATGATGCATGATTTCATACAGTTTAATTCTTACAAAAATGCTGTAAAAATCAAATAACGTATGCAAAAGCAGTTGCATGTAATTACTGCATGCTTCTACTTCCATATACTACTTCCCATCTCTGAAGCTGTCAAAATTCTAGAGATACAGTTTTGATTTAAAGGTTGTCCAGTGAGACATTTCAAACAGGTGCCATAGCCTGTTTGATAATGCTTAGAATAAAATAAATGCATAATGAGAATTTTATAACCTGTGATATCCAACTTCTTCAAACAGACTATCAGGGCCATTAATAATCTGTCCACCACAACTTATAACATTAATGTAAATATCCTCCAACTTTATTATCCCCAACGCTAAGTGAATTCTTTCTCCATGTAGACCTCTTTGGGGTTCTACTAATGGTCAGCTCTATGCCTGTGTCTTACCCACATTCAGTTTTCCCTGCCCTAGAATACACTTTATCCATTTCCTACCCTTCCCATTAGAGTCTACATATATGGGTTTTGTTCTTCAAATGCTATTAGTTCTATTGTCTATGGCAGGGCTCAGCAAACTGTGACCCACTCTCTATTTACGAAACCAAAGTTTTACTTGAGCTCAGCCTATGACAGGCTACAGAGGCAGAGTTGAGTAGTTACAACAGACACTATATGTCACCTTAAATGTTTACTATCTATCCATTACCTATTTACTATATATCTAGTACTAAAGGGTACTATCTGGCCCTTTATAGAATGTTTTTGACAACCCCTATCTATAGCAAAAATTTCACTTACCCATGGAAAAACCTGGATCTGGCATGATAAAAACAGCACTTTTGTTCCCTAAAATTATTATTTACAGTAAGTTTAAAACTGTAAACATTAAGATCACAATAGTATGTTGAGTGTACATTTTGTTTCTACATCTTTAAAACACAGTTTAGAAATTCTGTTAAAAATGAAAATAATAAATATATTTTAGGGCTGCCGCAATGATAGAGCACCAAAACCAAATAATATTATATAAATACTATGAAATATAACGACAATAGGAGGCTAAGGTAATGGGGGAGAGTTAGGTAGCAAAAGATAATCCCTAGCAGGAAGCTTAGGCTGGGAGATACCTGATGGACAGAAAAAGCTAGGGTCATGGCAACAACAAATTTTGTCTTCTATCTTTTCTGTCTTTTGTGGTTTTAAATGAGCATTTTATGATTCTATTTTCCCTCCTTTTTTTGCATATCAGTTGTACTTGTTTTTTTAACTTTGTAGAATGGTTACCCTAGAGTTTGCAGTATACATTTACAACTGATCTCAGTTCACTTTTGAACAACCCTATACTGCTTTCTGTGTATGTGAATACCTTATAATAGCAGAACAATCCTAATTCCTCCTTCCCATTCCTTGTGTCATTGCTGTCATTTCACTCATATATAAGCATATATATAAAATACATTGTTGCTATTATTATTATTATTATTTTGTGTGTGTGTGTGTGTGTGGTACGCGGGCCTCTCACTGTTGTGGCCTCTCCCGTTGCGGAGCACAGGCTCTGGACGTGCAGGCTCAGTGGCCATGGCTCACAGGCCCAGCCACTCCGTGGCATGTGGGATCTTCCCGGACCGGGGCACGAACCCGTGTCCCCTTCATCGGCAGGCAGACTCTCAACCACTGGGCCACCAGGGAAGCCCTGCTATTATTATTTTAAATAAACTTTTATCAGTTAGATCATGTTAGAATAAGAAAAATAAAAGTTTTTATTTATCTTTTTGGCCATGCTGCGCAGCATGTGGGATCTTGTTTCCCCGAACTGGGATCGAACCCACGCACCCTGCAGTGGAAGCACCGAGTCATAACCACTGGACCGCCAGGGAAGTCTAAAAGTTTTTATCTTGACTTATTCCTTCTGTGATGCTCCTCTTTCCCTCATGTAAATAAGAGTTTCTAACCTATATCATTTTCCTTCTCTCTAAACAACTTCTATTCAAATTTCTTGCAAAGCAATGTTTTTTTTCTTTTTTGCGGTACGCGGGTCTCTCACTGTTGTGGCCTCTCCCGTTGCGGAGCACAGGCTACGGACGCACAGCCTCAGCGGCCATGGCTCATGGGCCCAGCCACTCCGCGGCATGTGGGATCTTCCCGCACCAAGGCACGAACCCGTGTCCCCTGCACCAGCAGGCAGACTCTCAACCTAGTGCCACCAGGGAAGCCCTGTACTAACTTTTATATACATATTCATGCATATGCTTTAGTATTTTTACATAGTTTTAAATAGATAATGCAGAAACGTAATATAAAATTCAAAAGGTATAAAAATGCATACATACCATCTCATCTTCTGTCCACCCTGCTTCCTGGATATTTATTTCCCCTTTTAAGAAGGAATCATTATTTATATTAGCAGTTTTTTAAAATGAGAACTTCTAGAGATACTTTTATCCATACACAAGCATATACACACAAATATAGTCATAAATATAAAGATTGTTATAATTATTGTTTTTTCCCCTAATGGTAACATGCTATGTAATAAAGCATTTTCCCCCACTTACCAATAAGTCTTGGCTCTGATTGCCATAGCAGCATTTGGAGAGCTTCCTGGTTTATTTAACCAGCTTCAAAATATTTCATTGTTTGGGTGTATCAGAATTGACTTAATTAGTCCTCTATTGCAGTTACAAGTAATATCATTTTACCTTTGTTGTTTTGTGCATGTATGCATCCATCCACAGGACTGATTTCTAGAGACTGAGTTGCTGTGTCAAAGGGCAGGTGTACGTGTGATATTGATGCTTCTAAATTTCACCCCGCAAAAAATGGTGGTCTCAATTTATATTCCCACGGGCAATATGAAAGGGCCTGTTTCCCTACACTCGTTCCAACACAGTGAATTATCAAACTTCTTGCGTGTTTCTAATTTGACAGATGAAAGACAGTATCTCATTGTTGTTTTAAACTCTCTTACTGTGAGTGAGGTTGGCTATCTTTTCATGTGTTTAAGGACTATTTGTCTTTCCATTTTTATTAATTGTCTGTTAATGTCATTTGCCAATCAATATTTCTATATAGGTATCATAAAGACAAGTTTGATACAGGTTTTTTTGAATTATGTAAGAGAAAGACCAAGTAATGGTCTGAAGTCAAGACAGAAGGTATTTGGAAATCTCTCCCAGCAGCCTCAGAAGCAGCAGATTAAAGCTCCACAACCAACTAGATGTACCCTGCATCTGTGGAATACATGAATAGACAACAAATCATCCCAAATTGAGGAGCCAGGAGTCAGTGCTGTGCCTCTGAGGTGGGAGAGCCAACTTCAGGATACTGGTCCACAAGAGACCTCCCAGCTCCACATAATATCAAATGGCGAAAATCTTCCAGAGATCTCCATCTCAACACCAGCACCCAGCTTCACTCAATAACCAGCAAGCTACAGTGCTGGACACCCTATGCCAAACAACTAGCAAGACAGGAACACAACGCCACCCATTAGCAGAGAGGTGGCCTAAAATCATAAAAAGTCCGCAGACACCCCAAAACACACCACCAGACGTGGACCTGCCCACCAGAAAGACAAGATCCAGCCTCATCCACCAGAACACAGGCACTAGTCCCCTCCACCAGGAAGCCTACACAACCCACTAAACCAACCTTAGCCACTGGGGACAGACACCAAAAACAACGGGAACTACGAACCTGCAGCCTGCAAAAAGGAGACCCCAACCACAGTAACATAAGCAAAATGAGAAGACAGAAAAACACACAGCAGGAGAAGGAGCAAGATAAAAACCCACCAGATCTAACAAATGAAGAGGTAATAGGCAGTCTACCTGAAAAAGAATTCAGAATAATGATGGTAAAGATGATCCAAGATTCTATTTCCCAGATCCAAAATCTTGGAAATAGAATAGACAAAATGCAAGAAACAGTTAACAAGGACCTAGAAGAACTAAAGATGAATCAAGCATCGATTAAAAACACAATACATGAAATAAAAAATACTCTAGATGGGATCAATAGCAGAATAACTGAGGCAGAAGAACGGATAAGTGAGGTGGAAGATAAAATAGTGGAAATAACTGCTGCAGAGCAAAATAAAGAAAAAAGAATGAAAAGAACAGAGGACAGTCTCAGAGACCTCTGGGACAACATTAAACGCACCAACATTCGAATTATAGGGGTTCCAGAAGAAGAAGAGAAAAAGAAAGGGACTGAGAAAATATTGGAAGAGATTATAGTTGAAAACTTCCCTAATATGGGAAAGGAAATAGTTAATCAAGTCCAGGAGGCACAGAGAGTCCCATACAGAATAAATCCAAGGAGAAATACACCAAGACACGTACTAATCAAACTGTCAAAAATTAAACACAAAGAAATCATATTAAAAGCAGCAAGGCAAAAACAACAAGTAACACACAAGGGAATCCCCATTAGGATAACAGCTGATCTCTCAGCAGAAACTCTACAAGCCAGAAGGGAGTGGCAGGACATAATTAAAGTGATGAAGGAGAAAAACCTGCAACCAAGATTACTCTACCCAGCAAGGATCTCATTCAGATTTGATGGAGAAATTAAAACGTTTACAGACAAGCAAAAGCTGAGAGAGTTCAGCACCACCAAACCAGCTTTACAACAAATGCTAAAGGAACTTCTCTAGGCAAGAAACACAATGAAGGAAAAGACCTACAATAACGAACCCAAAACAATTACAGAAATGGGAATAGGAACATACATATAGATAATTACCTTAAATGTAAATGGATTAAATGCTCCCACCAAAAGACACAGATTGGCTGAATGGATACAAAAACAAGACCCATCTATATGCTGTCTACAAGAGACCCACTTCAGACCTAGAGACACATACAGACTGAAAGTAAGGGGATGGAAAAAGATATTCCATGCAAATGGAAACCAAAAGAAAGCTGGAGTAGCAATTCTCATATCAGACAAAATAGACTTTAAAATAAAGACTATTAGAAGAGACAAAGAAGGACACTACATAATGATCAAGGGATTGATCCAAGAAGAAGATATAACAATTGTAAATATTTATGCACTCAACCTCAATACATAAGGCAAATACTAACAGCCATAAAAGGAGAAATGGACAGTAACACACTCATAGTAGGGGACTTTAACACCCCACTTTCACCAATGGACAGATCATCCAAAATGAAAATAAATAAGGAAACACAAGCTTTAAATGATACATTAAACAAGATGGACTTAATTGATATTTATAGGACATTCCATCCAAAAACAACAGAATACACATTTTTATCAAGTGCTCATGGAACATTCTCCAGGATAGATCATATCTTGGGTCACAAATCAAGCCTTGGTAAATTTAAGAAAATTGAAATTGCATCAAGTATCTTTTCCGACCACAATGCTATGAGACTAGATATCAATTACAGGAAAAGAGCTGTAAAAAATACAAACACATGGAGGCTAAACAATACACTACTTAATAACGAAGTGATCACTGAAGAAATCAAAGAGGAAATTAAAAAATACCTAGAAACAAATGACAATGGAGACACGACGACCCAAAACCTATGGGATGCAGCAAAAGCAGTTCTAAGAGGGAAGTTTATAGCAATACAATCCTACCTTAAGAAACAGGAAACCTCTCGAGTAAACAACCTAACCTTGCACCTAAAGCAATTAGAGAAAGAAGAACAAAAACATCCCAAAGTTAGCAGAAGGAAAGAAATCATAAAAATCAGATCAGAAATAAATGAAAAAGAAATGAAGGAAATGATAGCAAAGATCAATAAAACTAAAAGCTGGTTCTTTGAGAAGATAAACAAAATTGATAAACCATTAGCCAGACTCATCAAGAAAAAATGGGAGAAGACTCAAATCAATAGAATTAGAAATGAAAAAGGAGAAGTAACAACTGACACTGCAGAAATACAAAAGATCATGAGAGATTACTACAAGAAACTCTATGCCAATAAAATGGACAACCTGGAAGAAATGGACACATTCTTAGAAATGGACAACCTGCCAAGACTGAATCAGGAAGAAATAGAAAATATGAACAGACCAATCACAAGCACTGAAATTGAAACTGTGATTAAAAATCTTCCAACAAACAAAAGCCCAGGACCAGATGGATTCACAAGCGAATTCTATTAAGCATTTAGAGAAGAGCTAACACCTATCCTTCTCAAACTCTTCCAAAATATAGCAGAGGGAGGAACACTCCCAAACTCATTCTACGAGGCCACCATCACCTTGATACCAAAACCAGACAAGGATGTCACAAAGAAAGAAAACTACAGGCCAATATCACTGATGAACATAGATGCAAAAATCCTCAACAAAATACAAGCAAACAGAATCCAACAGCACATTAAAAGGATCATACACCATAATCAAGTAGGGTTTATTCCAGGAATGCAAGGATTCTTCAATATACGCAAATCAATCAACGTGATACACCATATCAACAAGTTGAAGGAGAAAAACCATATGATCATCTCAATAGATGCAGAGAAAGCTTTCGACAAAATTCAACACCCATTTATGATAAAAACCCTGCAGAAAGTAGGCATAGAGGGAACTTTCCTCAACATAATAAAGGCCATATATGACAAACCCACAGCCAGCATCGTCTCAATGGTGAAAAACTGAAACCATTTCCACTAAGATCAGGAACAAGACAAGGTTGCCCACTCTCACCACTCTTATTCAACCTAGTTTTGGAAGTTTTAGCCACAGCAATCAGAGAAGAAAAGGAAATAAAAGGAATCTAAATTGGAAAAGAAGAAGTAAAGCTGTCACTGTTTGCAGATGACATGATACTATACATAGAGAATCCTAAAGATGCTACCAGAAAACTACTAGAGCTAATCAATGAATTTGGTAAAGTAGCAGGATACAAAATTAATGCACAGAAATCTCTGGCATTCCTGTACACTAATGATGAAAAATCTGAAAATGAAATCAAGAAAACACTCCCATTTACCATTGCAACAAAAAGAATAAAATATCTAAGAATAAACCTACCTAAGAATACAAAAGACCTGTATGCAGAAAATTATAAGACACTGATGAAAGAAATTAAAGATGATACAGATAGATGGAGAGATATACCATGTTCTTGGATTGGAAGAATCAACCTTGTGAAAATGACTCTACTACCCAAAGCAATCTACAGATTCAATGCAATCCCTATCAAACTACCACTGGCATTTTTCACAGAACTAGAACAAAAATTTCACAATTTGTATGGAAACACAAAAGACCCCGAATAGCCAAAGCAATCTTGAGAATGAAAAATGGAGCTGGAGGAATCAGGCTCCCTGACTTCAGACTATACTACAAAGCTACAGTAATCAAGACAGTGTGGTACTGGCACAAAAACAGAAAGATAGATCAATGGAACAGGATAGAAAGCCCAGAGATAAACCCACGCACATATGGTCACCTGATCTTTGATAAAGGAGGCAGGAATGTACAGTGGAGAAAGGACAGTCTCTTCAATAAGTGGTGCTGGGAAAACTGGACAGGGACATGTAAAAGTACGAGATTAGATCACTCCCTAACACCATACACAAAAATAAGCTCAAAATGGATTAAAGACCTAAATGTAAGGCCAGACACTATCAAACTCTTAGAGGAAAACATAGGCAGAACACTCTATGACATAAATCACAGCAAGATCCTTTTGGACCCACCTCCTAGAGTAATGGAAATAAAGACAAAGATAAACCCATGGGACCTAATGAAACTTAAAAGCTTTTGCACAGCAAAGGAAACCATAAACAAGACCAAAAGACAACCCTCAGAATGGGAGAAAATATTTGCAAATGAAGCAACTGACAAAGGATTAATCTCCAAAATTTATAAGCAGCTCATGCAGCTCAATAGCAAAAAAACAAACAACCCAATCCAAAAATGGTCAGAAGACCTAAATAGACATTTCTCCACAGAAGATATACAGACTGCCAACAAACACATGAAAGGATGCTCAACATCTTTAATCATTAGAGAAATGCAAATCAAAACTACAATGAGATATCATCTCACACCAGTCAGAATGGCCATCATCAAAAAATCTAGAAACAATAAATGCTGGAGAGGGTGTGGAAAAAAGGGAACACTCTTGCACTGCTGGTGGGAATGTGAATTGGTACAGCCACTATGGAGAACAGTATGGAGGTTCCTTAAAAAACTACAAATAGAACTACCATATGACCCAGCAATCCCACTACTGGGCATATACCCTGAGAAAACCATAATCCAAAAAGAGTCATGTACCAAAATGTTCATAGCAGCCCTATTTACAATAGCCCAGAGATGGAAACAACCTAAGTGTCCATCGTCGGATGAATGGATAAAGAAGATGTGGCACATATATACAATGGAATATTACTCAGCCATAAAAAGAAACGAAATTGAGCTATTTGTAATGAGGTGGATGGACCTAGAGTCTGTCATACAGAGTGAAGTAAGTCAGAAAGAGAAAGACAAATACTGTATGCTGACACATATATATGGAATTTAAGAAAAAAATGTCATGAAGAACATAGGGGTATGATAGGAATAAAGACACAGATCTACTAGAGAATGGACTTGAGGATATGGGGAGGGGGAAGGGTAAGCTCTGACAAAGCGAAAGAGTGGCATGGACATATATACACTACCAAATGTAAGGTAGATAGCTAGTGGGAAGCAGCTGCATAGCACAGGGAGATCAGCTCGGTGCTTTGTGACCGCCTGGAGGGGTGGGATGGAGAGGGCAGGAGCGAGACGCAAAAGGGAGGGGATATGGGAACATATGTATATGTATAACTGATTAAGTTTGTTAAAATAAAAAAATAATAATAAGTTAAAAAAATGACCCCAACTTGCCTTCTCAATCCTAGTTCCCACCACTCTAATCTACATCCCCTGTGCTCCAAACAACAGGACTGCTCGCTGCTCCTTACACAAGCCCTTTACGCTTCTGTCTCATGCCTTTGCTAATACGGCTGCCACCATCAGACATGCGTATCCTCCCCCATCTCCAGCTATCAAAACCCTACCCATTGTTCAAGACCCTTCTCAGATGCCACTTTGACTATTAATCTTCTCCTGATCCCTAGAGCAAGACAGGAGCACAAACTCCTATAACATGTCACCACCATATCCTGCTACAACATTTTGTTTATATCTTTCTCAGGGCACTTTGATATCTAATAATAATAGCTAACATTTATGATGCACTATTTATCAGGAACTTTAAGAAGTAAAAAAAAAAAGACAGAAGGTTTTTAATCTTAAAATAATTAAAGAGAAAAATTTGAAGAAATGTTTAATGATCCTCTTCCCTTCTGCATTTCATTCTCCATCTTCCTGTTCCTCTTTACCTGTGTCCCTTCTCTCTCTTAAATATTCATAAGAATTTAAATATACATTTAGTATATCTATTTACTGGGTACAGTTCTGTGATGCCTTTCCTTATTGTGTAAAAAGAAAAACAATTAGATGATTTTAATTATTTTAAAAATACAAATGTCAAAATTAAAAATTCAAATGGTCTTTGTGTCAGAGTTTTTAGTTGGAAGCAGCAGAAACTATAGATGGTTGAAACACAGATGGAGTAGCTCTAGAACATGTGGCAGGCATTTAACTAGGCTACCCATCTGTGAATAGTGGTTAGTGTTATGTTATAGAATCACGAATCTATCACAGTTCTTGAGTGCTATCCTTTGTGGCTTGATCACTACTGCTAATAGACCCCATGGGCTGCTGATAGCACAGCTGCTGCTTTACCCCAGAAAACGGATGTGACTGATATTGGCTTCTCTAGCATGAATGTAGAGCAATCCCTGTATCTCTGGAACCATAGCATCTGATTTAGTTAGTCTAGGCTCTGTGTGGTCTGTGGCCTGGGTGTGGTGTCTATGCCTTACCTGAAGGGAGGCTACGGAAGCCAGTATCAGACATGTTCATCCTCTGTAGCCAGAGGCAAGCTCATAAGATGGCGAGGCTCCATAATTGGAAGGGTGTTTAGATTCTGGATGTCTAAAACAATTGACAGTTGTCATCAGCAGTTCTCAACTAATTTTCTCCTTTTTTGGGCAGAGGTCTTTAGTTTTTAATTTTTTACTGTTTTGGCCATGCCGTGCAGCTTGTGGGATCTTAGTTCCCCGACCAGGGATTGTACCGGCACCCCTGCAGTGGAAGCGCGGAGTCTTAACCACTGGACCTCCAGGGAAGTCCCATGGGCAGAGGTCTTTAAAAAACTGCCACTTGAGAATCCAGACTAATACTCTGTTTCTTCTCTTGGCCTGAAATATCGAGGGCTAAAGAGGAAAATAATTGCTCCTTTCTTCACATAGCCTGATCAGAGTTTGGCTGGGACAGGAAATAGGAGGATACAGGTGAAGAAATAGCTACCAAAGCCAAAGTTTATGCCTGAAAGTACCAATTTTTAATCCTTTGCAATACTTTGATTTTAAAATTATACAGTCTCTTTGCATCTGCTTACTTTTTCTCAAAATTGATTTTTAAAAAATTTTTATTTATTTTTTGGCCAGGTTGGGTTTTCATTGCTGTGAGCCGGCTTTCTCTAGTAGCAGCAAGCAGGGGCTACTCTTCATTGTGGTGCGCGGGCTTCTCATTGTGGTGGCTTCATTGTTGCGGAGCACTGGGCTCTAGGTGCATGGGCTTCGATAGATGCGACGCAGTGGGCTCAGCAGTTGTGGCTCAAGGGCCTACTTACTCCATGGCATATGGGATCTTCCCAGACCAGGGATCGAACCTGTGTGCCCTGCATTGGCAGGCAGATTCTTAACCACTGCGCCATCAGGAAAGTTCCTCAACAATGATTTAACACACTAACATTGTCTTGATGAAAATAACGATTTATTGTTTTTCTATATTCTAGAATTACAACAATCAAGTTAGAGCTAGCCATGAAGATACACATGGCCTAAAAAAAAGTTAATATAATTCCTTTCCCCCAGGCTACTTGCATTAGTTTGTTAGAGCTTCTGTAACCAAGTACCACAAACGAGGTGGCTTAAACAACAGAAATTGAATGTCTCACACTCCAGGAGACTGGAAGTCCAAGGTCAAGGTGTCAGCAGGGTTGGTTCCTTCTGCGGGCTGTGAGGAAAGGATCTGTTCCAGGCTTCTTTCCTTGGCTTGTAGATGGCTGTCATCTCCTGGTGTCTACACATCATCTTTCCTTTGTACGTGTCTCTGCATTCAAATTTATCATTTTTACAAGGACAACAGTCATATTGGATTAGGGCCAATCCAGATGATCTCGTTTTAACGTATTTATGTCTATAAAGATCCTATCTCCATATAAGGTCACATTCAGAGGTACTACAGATGAGGACTGCAACATAAGAATTTTGGGAGGGATACAACCAATATCAATCTTATTGCTAATCTTAGTAAAAATTTGTGCTTAGGAGAGGAGGAAAGGAGACTGTAAAAGACTTTTTTGGCTGCATTGGCTTCTAATTTGGGAAGAAAGTAGTGCCAAGGGTCATGAGTCTGAGATAATGGCACTTCCAAATGTGGACAGGCCTGAGAGACCTCTCAGTATACAATCTACTGTAGTGATATTTTAAAAGAATAATTCGCGGGCATGATCTAGGCAATTAAATATACAGCACTAGAAACATTTTTTGTGTGTGTGACTTAAAAAAGCACAACTTCTCTAATTCGCTTTAGGTACTAAAACTTATTCTGGAAACAGTTGGGCAACATTGCAATAGAACTTAATCTTACTAATTTTACTGAATTTTCCTTTGATTATAGGAAATCATACACAAAATCTCAAAACTCACGAGTATTTTCATATGGATTCATCCAATCCAATGAGACCAACTTTTTCTGTATTTTTCTGTATTTAAAGCAAAATGCAGTAAAGAAATGTACTAGAGTCAGAAAGTATTTTAATGGAACCTCCTCTAATCCTTCTGTCTTATCTATCTCACAGGACTAAAAAACAATACTGTAGTGTAAACTGCATAAAGCTCTACAAGTCCAAGGTATTTTTATACCCAACTATGAGCACAGTCTAACTTTTGCTTTTAGGTTACTGAGACATATGGCAAGTTCTTTGTGGGTCTCAAGCACCTCAGAATTAAAATAGAGATGATTGCTGCGATGTTGCAAGGAATTAATAGCATAAACAATTACTGTCAACTTTTTAAAAATAGCTTTATTAAAATACAGGCTTAAGGTTTTTAAAATAGACTGTAGTCTAAGACAGTTGACTCTCGCCTGAGTCTCCTTTGCACTTAGTTTGTCTTTCTAGGTTCCTACCATATTCCATCCTGTATTTTGGCAAACTACATGTATATTTCACAATTCTGGCAAATTATACCTATTTTATGCCAGACTCTGCACTAAGCTCATGGGAAGAATGTATTCTACTCACTAGGGGCTTCCTCCTTTGCAAGCTGCTGAATAACAATAAACATTGTTATCTTTGAAACATTTGAATGTGAATGAGCAAAGCAACCACATGATGGCAGCATGTTAAAAGAATAAAGAGTCCTTCACTTGACGCCATCCTTTTAATTTAAAACAATCTGTGTGAACAAAGAGGAAAATCTCAAATCTACCTACTTAGTGAACCTCTTATTCTAACTGATTTTTACAGCTGCAGGAGCTGAGGGTAAATGACGGTTTCCAGATCTCAAGAATAGCAAGATGCAGGAGAACAGAGAGATCTGAGTTCTGAGATTTTAAACTAGAACCAGACAACCAGGTTGTGACTCATTCTTCAAACTGAATGGTTTTTGGTAACAAGTAAGGGAATTATTTGGTGAATTGTACAAAGAAGAATGATAATTTATAGATTGTGCCTAATTTTACGGTCTAGTAGTTATACAAGATGTTTGGAGTTGCTCTGCTGATTAAATTGAAAAACCTCTCAGTTATTATATACATGTTATGTGTTACTTGTTTTTGAATGAATCGCCAAAACATTGTAATGATGAATTTGAACAACCTCCTTGCCTTGTCATCTGTGACTAAGGATTTTTATTTCATTAGAAAACAAATTGGTCAACATTTGTCGAAAACCTCCAACTGTATGATAATTGCCTAGGAATGAGAGAGAGAGTGAGGGAGAGCCTCTTGTATTGGAAACAGTCTAGGTGTAATTAACAATGTCATCAGACGTGTCTTTCTCTTTCAAACTCTTGACTCTGTTTTCTTTTGCATGGGTTTCATTTTCAGCCAGGCTTTCTTTTGTGATGATGAACATCGCTCCAGGTTGTGTTTAGTTGGAGGTATAGCAGCTTCAAAAAGAGAACGGTCTTTCCCAATGGTTTCAGCAAAAGTTCTGGGGCTGGGGCCCATTGGCCGGCTGTGGATCACTTACAAATTCCTGAACCAATCACAGTGGCAGGGAGGAATGGGATGCTGTGACTTGCTAGGTGGGTCACAGGTACTCAGCCGGACCCTGACTTGAGCCACTTTCCTCCCCGCTAACAACATGGGCTGAGAATGCAAGAGCAGAGGTTTCCCAAAGGAAAATCAGGATTCTGTTACCAAAATAAGGGGAAGGAATGTTAGGCAGGCAGAAGCAATAGCTGACCATTAAAAGAAAATAAAAGATGCAGTTCCTGCCCTCAAGAACTTTATAAACTTGAAAAGGATCATGAGCTGAAGAAATATGGTCTTCAACGTTTTGTTTAAAGTCACTTTAGAGTTTTTGAAATACTTATTTCATGTGGTTCTTACAAGAAGAGTGTCAGGTCAGTCCTATTTTGTAATTAAGGACAAAGAGAAGCATAAACATTAAATTATTTTTTAACTGCTGCTTATCATGCCCAACATAGAACTTACATCAAAGTTGAAACTCGTATTTGTATTTCCCAGATGACAGTAGCTCTACCTATTACAACAGCGTGGAATGCTTACGAGTATTTATTTGTGAGCGAGTAAAAAATACGTTTATATTATATGATCTAATATGCAGTAATCAAGCTGTGTTTTGACATAAGAAAAATCATCTAGCACAGTGTTTCTCAAATTGTGATCTACCCACAGAGTAATTTCCTGGGGTGTTTGTTATAAATACAAATCCTAGGGCTTCATCCTTCAGACTTCCTGAATCAGAGTCTCCAGAGATGGGGCGCTAGAAATCAATATTTTTATACCAGAGGCTCACATGATTTTTATGCACCAGGATGTTTTGGAATCTCTGACTTATACTTAAGTGCATGCAGCCTTAGAGATCTTTTTTGTTTGTTTGTTTTTTGTTTTTTTTTGCGGTGCGCGGGCCTCTCACTGTTGTGGCCTCTCCCGTTGTGGAGCACAGGCTCCGGATGCGCAGGCTCAGCGGCCATGGCTCACGGGCCCAGCCGCTCTGCGGCATGTGGGATCTTCCCGGACCGGGGCACGAACCTGTGTCCCTTGCATCGGCAGGCGGACTCTCAACCACTGCGCCACCAGGGGAGCCCAGAGATCTTGTATTTATAGAAATGAAATCAGAGATCTACAGGATTCCGCTCAGTCCCTCCTTCAGGTTTTGCCTCTTAATCTGGTCATACTTCCCTTTTTGTTCTTTTCTCTTCCCTCTAAGTTAAAATACTCATAACTTAGAAAGGCTAAAATTACGCCATCATGCCATCTAATTTGTGACATTCCAAATTAATCAGTGAGTAAGAGTATCCGTTTTCATAGTAAATACCATAAAATAAAAAAATAGAATTAGAAAGGAACTTAGCTGAACGGCTCTTAGTCTCAGGTAAGGAAACCGATCTCCAGAAAACTAAAGTGAGTTGCTTAGCTAGGCAATTAGTACGGATGGCCCTTTTGAAATTACTCATTTTAAAATGACTATTTCATTTGGGGAAATCATCATAAAAGTCAGTTAGCATTTAGAATTAAAACCCAGCTTTAGTTACATTTACTTGTGTGCGCACTAGAGCATAGAATTCAATTTCAGAATCCTGAACCATATTTTATGACTTGTCTTTATTAATAGTTATTGGACATTTGCTCTTCCTGTGCATGTATTCCTCATTGTATGTCCACAGTGGTAGGAGTAAGTACTAGTATTCCCATTTTATAAATGAGGAAGCTGGGGCATGCGTAGATTAAAAGAAGCAACTGGGAAACAGGAGGTCAGGGGTTTCCTGGTAAGGCCAGCGGGTCCTGTTTTCTAAGGCGAGCTAGTTAAGCTGAGTTGGGAGATGGTGATTGGCGTTACGTTAGGTTTTTTTGACAGAGGTTTTCTGTTAAGTGCAATCTGGCTTAGGTTTAGATTTGTGATGTTGGCCTGGCCACCGTGGTGGCCTCCACTTTGTGGGTCTGGATGTACAGATTAACTTTATCAATATAATATAACCATGTATTACATTTGCTTCATGATTTCTAACTTACCTTACTTTGCTTTCCATTTTCCTTGGTGTTCCTACAGTTCATTTTCTTCTGATTCGTCTTTTCATCCTATAGTTTCTTTTTGAGCAAAACCACTTCCTTTTTACTATACTGCTATAATTTTAACAATTACTAAAAATGAAGAAGATTCAAGTTAGTCACCTTTTATATTGTATTACTTTGGTAAAAACAGCCTTTTCTCTGTTTTATTTTTCTTCAGCTGAGGTAGTTTGATTGACTTGGTTTGTTCAGACAGAGGGACAAGAGGAAAGAAATCTGGCTGTTCAGCATAAAAAAGAGCTAATGAGAAAGCTATTTTTAGGGAAAGGGACTTTTTGTCTTTCCTAGGTTATTCTTCATGTCTGTTTGATATCTCTGTTCTCTGCTTCTTATCTTTAAAAGACAGCTGCTTTACCCCAGGCGTAAATCAGAAGAGAAAAACCAGCTACCCAGTGAAGCTGGGCCGATGGGAGGATGAAAGGGAATAGGCATCGAGAGAAGGAGGAGGGAAGAATAAAGGACCCCTGGAGAGTCCACTGGGCCAAACACAACAAACAGAAGGCCTCTAACCAACCATTCCGGTGAACACAGACAGAACAGAGGCGCCAACTAGGGAAGAAAAAGATGAAGCCTTTGATGCCTCAAAAGCAGAAAAGAAGATCCCGGGCAAGTGACATATATGCCTTGGGAGCCAATCTGCCCCAGAAGTACAAGGTGCACACTCTGGATTCATGGAATACATGGGAGGTAAGGGCTCAATTCCAGGACATGAGACCCAACAGGAAAAAAGGGAGAAATGCTGTTAATTGTAAATCATAGTTGCATCAAATAGGGACCACACTGTGTTTTTCCACAATGCTCCAGAGTTAAGAGTTTATAGAGGAAATGCTTGTTTTCTTGGAAAATATATTGAAGATAGATTTATTCAAGATTACATGCATCAAAACAATTTCAAAATTGAAATGTACACACAAATTTGGACTTCCTGACTTAACCAGTTAATTTATTTAAAAATCAGTAAACAAATAAAGAACTCTCTCTCTCTCTCTCTCTCTCTCTCTCTCACACACACACACACACACACACACAAACTCATTAAAATTTAGTCAATTATTTGATACTGGCTAGCTAGCTTTGCTTTTTTTCCATCTTTTAGTCAGCTGCTAGAAATCATATAAACACAGTTTAATTGATACAAACTTAGCTGGAAAATTGGAGGATTAGTATCAATTTCAGTTAATGTTCTTATCTTTTAAAAATTTGTTTGGTATCAAACATTTAGAGCTTTCAAAAAATTGAAAGTCTGTGTAAGAAGAATAAAAATCTACTATGAAACTTGCTTGCTATTGGTGTTCTCAGCTCATTCATATTTTAACATACTCTTACCCTAAGGTATTAGAAAGTGAATCCACTTAAATGCAGGTAAAGTATTTAAATTAAATTATTTAAATAATTATTTAAATGCAGGTAAATAAAGGTGATGGGGGCTGCAGAGGTGGTGGAAGAGGGAAATGCCAGCAGTTTTGTGATGGCAAACTAAAGAAAATGTATTTATGAATAGATGAAAACGTGCAACTTTTTAGACATCTATCGCAGCTAGAAGTCCAACTTCAGGCTCATTAAAGTGCTGGTCCCGACTTGTATCGCTCCTTACAGCTCCCTTTAAATCTACCACTCTATCTCTCTGCATTTCTTTTCTCTTAGTTGGTGGCTAATAGACATTGCACACCTGATATTTCCCCAAAGAAATGAAACTAGAAGGACCTTTAGGGAGCATAAAAATTCAGCTCTGAGCTGTGAACGCACACACACACACACACACACCAGAAACCACAGGAAGTTAGGGAGAAGCTGTGATGTATTCAGAAGACACAAAGTGTTGGAATACATTAATGTAGAACTCAGTTTTACAGAACATTCTGGAACAGAAACTACTGTAATTGCTATGCTATTAGGCAATACTGATGTCTGAGTAAGAGCAATTATGTGAATAGTATAAGACCATAGATACCCCCTTACATATAGCATTTTTAAAAATCAGCTTAAAAAAGCTTTTGCACCATATGAATATGGAACAAAGTTCAAGAATTATGCAGTAAGAAGAAGCCCCCTAGCCCATTATCACAAGTTCCTACCCCATCATTCCTAACATCCACCCACCAAATTCTCCTCCCTAGAGGCTACCACTGTTAAAATATCTTGTGTATTGTCCAGAGACATTATGTGGAAGATTTTAAACTCTCTTTTCTGTCCCTTAGTTGAAACTCAAGAAGCTGAGTTTTTCACTGACGTGAAACAACAAAACTCTAGTCTTTGATTCCGACCTGAAAACGAATTCTGTTATCAGTCCAGATAACTGAGAACTTGCTGGATATGCCAGGGGTAGTCCTGGTTCTGCCTCGGGAGAGAGTTCTTTCCTCTGGCAATGAGATAAATACGTGACTCTTAGGAAACAGTCCTCCCTTAATGGGCCCTGTTTCATTATTTCATTGCTGAGAAATTACAGCCGAGTCCAAATGAAAATGTAAAATGAATGTGATTTACTTGTATAGGTTGAATGATATGGGTGGCCTGGACTGTGAAAAGAAACAGATTACTCTGTTTTTTGTTGTTATATCCAAGCTTTCTTATCTGCTTTGGGTGAGTTATTACCAGCCACCTGAAAATACACTGATAAAAAAAGACAGGGCTTCCCTGGTGGCGCAGTGGTTGAGAGTCCGCCTGCCGAAGCACGGGACACGGGTTCGTGCCCTGGTCCGGGAGGATCCCACATGCCGTGGAGTGGCTGGGCCCGTGAGCCATGGCCGCTGAGTCTGCGCGTCCGGAGCCTGTGCTCCGCAATGGGAGAGGCCACAACAGTGAGAGGCCCGCGTACCGCAAAAAAAAAAAAAAAAAAAAAGACAAGGAGAAGCTACACATCTTCCTCTTCGTAGAGTGCTGATAAATTTATATGACTATGTTGTCTGTATAAAATACCAATTATTAATGATTCAGCAATAGGTGATGATGTCACCAAAATATCTATAATTTGCAACCATTTAAAACTTCCCAGGATGGTACAGCAGAAAGTCCTCATCAAAATATCCATGGTTCTTATAATACCAAAGTTTTGTTTTGCTATTTATAGCAGAGTTAATGAAATGCCAGTATGTGTTAGTTGTCATTGCTATAAGTGTGAGTTTAAATTGGAATGATAGTGACAAACAAGCTATGATGACAATAAATGATGGAAACACTTTCTTTAATTCCCTGCTTCCACCTAAATTGGGCCACATAGCAGCACGACAGGTGGGCTGCTGGGTGCAAATAGGACTCTGTAGCAACATCATTCAAATTTGAAGGAACGGTTACATAGTGATGGTGTTCAAGATGAGAATGTCATATCTCAGAAAGTATTCTTTTTTTTTTTTTTTGCGGTACGCGGGCCTCTCAGTGCTGTGGCCTCTCCCGTTGCAGAGCACAGGCTCCGGACGTGCAGGCTCAGCGACCATGGCCCACGGGCCCAGCCGCTCCGCGGCATGTGGGATCTTCCCGGACCGGGGCACGAACCCGTGCCCCGTGCACCGGCAGGCGGACTCTCAACCACTGCGCCACCAGGGAAGCCCAAAGCGTATCATTTAAAAACAGCAGTCTTCTCCCCCTTTCTTCTCCTGATTATTGCTCCTCAAAAACCACTTCCGACTTTTAGATCTTTTTCCTGGAGTTTACTGCCATCTTTCTAAATAACATTCATGTAAGGCTATTTTGTTCAATTTATATACAACTGATAAATTCCTATTTCTAACCTCTGCCCTCCTGTCCTTCAAATGCAAAATTACCCTCTTTTCATTCTAGTATAGCTACGGCTTTCTTTTTGCTAACCAATATTCAATTTTCATTATTATGACCATTTAAATATTATTTACAGCTGACTCATGTAGTATATTGTAAGGGAGGAAAATAGTTTTCCTTGACCCTTTTGATTGAGTCTGAAAATTAAACTGACAAAGACAGATGAATAGGAGAAAAGCATATAAATTTATTTAACATGTTTTACTTGACATGGGAACCTTCATGAGGAAATGAAGACCTGAAGAAGTGGTTAAACCTGAATTTTTTTGCTAGATCTGATAAAGAGTGGACAGCCATGGAGAAACAGAATCGGATGAAAGGTGTGAGGTCAGTGTAGTGACTGGGGAAAACTTAGCAAGGCCTGTTCATTTGGATTCTGGGTCTTAGAGATAAGGATGCTCCTTTCCTACAGGTATAGGGAGGGCATCTCTCAAATAAGGATCTCGTGACCTGCTTCAGGGGAGAAAGGCGGGGGTAGGTCAAAGAGACCCTCTTGCTTCTTCTGTTTTCTCAAACTCTTTCAGCTTAAAATATTCAATATGCCAAGGTGCCATATTTTGGGTCTCCTGTTCTGAACTCCATCAATACCATGATTATAATTACTTTCTTCCATAACTTTGTTTTCTGGGTAGTTATAATTCCATCTCTCTCTCTTTTTTTTTTGGCTTAATTTTCCATATGCCCACGTCTAATTCATCATGTGTTGCTTTACAGAATATTACCTTCCTCTTAATATATTCTAACACTTTGGCTAATCTCTCAGTTTCCCCTTTCTCTTGAAGACACACCTTCCATCCTGCTGCTCCAGTCCAGAAATTTGTTCTTTCCACCTGCTCCTCAGGGGCCTTCCTGAGATTTCCCATCACATCTTGCTGGAAATCCCCTTCACCTTCCTCCTGTACTGGATCCCTCATTCTTGGATCCTGAGACATCCTCCTTCTTGGTTTACTCTCCTGTTCTGTTGGAGTACGTCCTCAAGTAGCTGCCTGCGAGATTGCATGAGAGGGAGACTTTAAGACCTTTGTGTATCTGAACAGGAAAACGTCCTAATTCTTACTTACCATCACACTTACTTTACAAATAGACTAGGTGTAGAATTCTAGATTTCAAATGCTTCATTCTTAAAATTGGAAGGGATTGTTCTGCTATGTTCCAGATAACAGCTTTGGGGCTGAGACATCTGGAGTATTCTGATTCATGCTTCTTGGTAAGTGACTTCCCTCCCCTCCCCTTCCCTCCCCTCCCCTCCCCTCCCCTTCCCTCCCCTCCCCTTCCTTCCACTCCCCTTCCCTCCCCTCCCCTTTCCTCCTCCCTCTTCTCTTCTCTTCCCTTCCCTTCCCTTCCCTTCCCTTCTCTTCTCTTCTCTTCTCTTCTCATCCCCCACCCTCAGAAGCTTTTAGAATCTCTTTTCTATAGCCAGTGCTCTGAAGTTTCTCAGTGGTGGGCATTTATGTGATGTTTTTTCCTTTCCATAGTGCTGGACACCTTTCATCATGGTGTGATCTTTAAGTCTGGAAACTCCTGTCCTTCAGTTCTGTGACATTTTCTTGAATCATTTGTTTGGTAATTTTCTCCTTTTTATTTTTTCTGATTTCTTTGTGGTACTCTGATTATTTGGAAGTCAGATTTCCTGGAAAGATGCTCTAATTCTCTTTTATCTTTTTGTTTTCCTGTTCTGTCTCTCTCTCTCTCATTGGTTTCCTGCTTATGAAGGTGTTGAAGTTTTGCAGGAAATGTACTACTCCCTAAGAACTAGTGGCTAAGCCCTAGTGGCCAGTGATTAAGCAGGTGCTTGATATGGGATTATCCTTTTTATTATTCAAATATGAAATTACCTTACAAGAAAACTTCTATGAGGCTGCCTGACTATATACCTATTAAATAGTCTAGAAATGCACCCACAAAATTTAGGATAGGGAAACGATTTCAATTCCCAAGGGAGAGGAAAAAACCCCAAAATAAATCCCTTGAATGAAATTTCTACCTTGTCCCTAACATTAAACTGGCCCCCAATATCAGTGACACTCTCTTGGCCATAAAAGCACCCAATAGAAAAAATACAAACATGTCCTTTTCGCTACTGATCTGATTTTAAAAATACTAGAGTCACTAGAATTAATTTATAGATAAGAGAAGAAAATGCCAAATTTCATCCTAGTTTGAACTTCATTTTTTTTTTAGCCTTGTTCCCCCGATAATTATGATTCAAGGGGCATTCAAGACTGCATGCTCCTGTATTGTGGTTCTCTTTTAGATAACAGTGGCTTTCGATATTCCTTATGTGTTCCCCCAAGATTTCACTTCCCTGATGTGAACCAAGGGCAGTCTTTTCGGCCACAGAGACACACACATGGATTACAGGCGCTGCTACCAGCTTTTCCTCTTCCAACATGAACACCAGATCTGTCATTCAGGAAGTACGTGCCAAACACCTCCGGTTACTCCTGGGCTAAATACTCGCAGGAAGAATGAATATGTTGGATAATGTAGGAGACACGTAGCAGCCATGAGAGAAGGAGATACGCACTTAATCGGAGAAGCCATAGGTTTTGTTATCTTATAATTCAAGGGTATCGGGCTTCCCTGGTGGCGCAGTGGTTGAGAGTCCACCTGCCAATGCAGGGAACACGGGTTCGTGCCCCGATCCAGGAAGATCCCACATGCCACGGAGCGGCTGGGCCCGTGAGCCATGGCTGCTGAGCCTGCGCGTCCGGAGCCTGTGCTCCGCAGCGGGAGAGGCCACAACAGTGAGAGGCCCACGTACCACAAAAAAAAAAAAAAAAAAAAAAAGAGTATCTTTTCCCTCCCAATTTACCTGCTGCTCAGTTATTTATTAAAGCTGAGGATGTGAAAGAGCAGTAGGCCATGAGTAAAGTGTTAACAGCAAGCTAGGGCTGATCCAGGCCTGCCTAGGAATGTCTTCTCACAGTACTATTTCCTTGGCTACTTCAGAGTGAAGATAAAATGTGAAATGTTGTGTCTATTTTGCTTTATTTACCCTTGGTCTGTGCAGCTGCCCCTGGGTGGAGGCTTCTGTGAGTTGGGATTCAGACCTTAGGCTGACATGACTGGAACAGTTTAAAAGATAGGTGCGAAGTTGAGGGCGGCTTCACTGAGGCCCGGTGACCACACACACCTGCTCTGTGGCAGCCCTATGAGCTGTGGCTGAGGGGTGGCTTCTGGGTCCCCGGATGAGATGCAGAGACTATACTTATTGTATTTCCTGTCCCATTTCCCTCCATAAAGCTGAGCAAACATATTGTTAGACTAAATCCTATTTGTGGCTTGTGAGCCTGACTGTCAAGTTGGACATAGCAACCACTGCGGCGCTGTAAAGGCATATTCAAACAGTTATCTCAGGTTATTATTATTTTTTTTGTATTTAAAAATTTTTCCATTTTATAAATTACCAATATATTTTATGTTTTCATATTTATCAATAAATATCTGAATGTCCTCAACTGGTTTTCCTTAGTTGAAGCTAAGGACAAGCTAGAAATAACCAATAAATTTCATAAGTTAAGTTCAAGTTCTGCTCCACTCAAACTCATTCATTCAGCTATTAAAGGAGCTACAGTGTATAAGGCAGGTAGCTGGGAGGCAGGGATGCAAATAAAAATGAAAATAAACAAAACAACCTTTCCTTTGTGGAGCCTATAAAATATGGGTTTATGTGTGTGGGAGGGCAGGTATCACTGACACTGCAACAGAGGTGAGTACCTGTCACTATGGAAGGGAAGGAGGAGTCTCTCACCCACTGACTGTGGTCTGCAGAATGGGCTGGAGGGCTCAAGCCTCGGCCTGGAGAGGAGCTCAGTCTTGGTTCAGGTGAGATGGCGGTGGCCGAAGTGAGTCTGTGACAGTTGGGGAAAAAGAAGAGTGGACATACAAGAGACGAGGAGTGTGATCACACAGGACTTGGAATTGATTGAATGTAAGGGAAGTGATGAGGAGGTGAGTCGTGTGGGAGAAGATAGGGAGTTTAATTTTGGACACGTATTTTATTTGCCTGTGGGATGTTTAAGTGGGGACTTGAATCAGGAGCTCAGAAGGGAGGTTTGCTCTGGAAATAGACATTAGGGTGTCATTCACATGTAGGTACGAGTTGAAGCCATGTGAGTTGAGGTGATGGGAGGAAAGAATCTAGTTGAAGGGAGTTCAGAGGAGGTTTGCTGAGGGAATCTGAGGGAGCGTGGACATTTAGGGACAGCAAGAGAAGGCGATCGCATATGTATCAAGAGAAGAGAGGGTTCAAGGAACAAGTACTTAGCATTGATGGGGTTCAAGATAGGCTACCCTAAAATATGGCACCTTGGCCTATTGAGTATTTTAAGCTGAAAGAGTTTGAGAAACAGCAGAAGCAGGAAGGTTTCTTTGACCTTCCCTCACTTTCCTCTCCTGAAGCAGGTAATAAGACCGTCGCGTGAGAGGTGCCTCCCCTTACCCACAGGAAAGGAACATCCTTATCTCCAAGATGGAGAGACACCAACAAGAATTTGAACCAGTAGGCCTTGCTCAGTTTCTCCCAGTTACTCCTTTGTCTTACCATGTTTCCCCACAACTGTCCACTTCTCATCAAACCTAGCAGTAAGAACACTCAGGCTTTGGTAATTGCAACCATTGTTGCTTTTGTGTTCGGTCATCCATTTACAATGCTTGGTGTCAGTTTATTTATCTCTTGTAAAAATAACATACAGTGTGTGTGGGCGAAAAAAAAAAAGAACACTTGGGCTTAATCGTTTTTGCTGGGGGTCTTCATTTCCTTATGAATGCTCCCATGCGTTTAAACGTATATTAAATAAATATGTATGCTTTCCTCCTGTTAACCTGTCTTTGTCAGTTTAATTTTTAGATCCAGCCAGGGACTCTGAGAGGGTTGAGTCTTTTTTTCCTCCCCTACAGTTTCCCCGAGGAGGAGCGGTTGATTACTGAGCACTCACTCTGTGGCAGGCGCTGTGCTGAGGGCTTTGTGCGGCATCTCATTTAATTTTCAAATCTACACTCTAAGTTTCTAACACTATCCTCCGCACTTAATCATTATAGTAAAGGCAGCTCAGAGGGCATAAATAACTCGTCGAAGTCACATATCTAATAAACGGCAGAAGCAGAACAAGAATCCAGGTCTGTCTGCTGCATGTTACGTGTGTTGACAGTTCCATCCTATGTGTGAATTTCTTTCATCTGGAAGGCTTTCCTGACCCTGTTTTTCTTGCTCAAACTTCAGGGCTGTATGACTATAAAGATAATAAATAATTGTTATTTTGCAAGGCCTACAGTGTGTGGGGCACTAATAATTTGTATGTACTCTTTAAAATGTTCATCAGATGCTTGGGTGCCCTGATACACCCAAATAGGGATGGTATGATTGAGAGTTAAAAGGGTTTTAGGTGCTTAATATGAAATACATCCAGCTGCACATATCAAGGTTTCTAATTTATTTTGAAGCTAAGGATTGAGAATAAAATTGATGTATACTTAATTAACACTAAAATATATATTTTAGTCATAAAGGAATAATAAGCCTTAGTGGTCATTCCTGATGTGGCTCATTTCTATACAAAAATTATTCACTTCCCTTACACAAAACCTGAGGACTCATCTACTTGTGTATCTACAACACAAAACTGAGGTGATGATGTTTAAGCCCTACTTTGAATGCCAAGAGCATCCTATACCCAATACAGGGCTCTTCTCTGTGCCTCAAAACCAGTTAAAGAAGAACTTTGCAATTTTATGTGCTAACTATTCCCCAGGCCAGAAAATGTTGGTCATATCAGTGACACAACCTTTGGAAGAAATCCACTAGGCAGAATTAGGTACCATCCTCTCTTCTCCTCTGAAACTTTGTACATTCTGCATCTTTATAAAAGAGCTTATCGTTCTGTTTTGCAACTCACTTGTATCTCTGCTCCACAACTTTGAAATGCTTGAAAGCAAGGTCTAGGTCATATATTTATCTTCATAACCACAGGGTGTATCACAAATTAGGTCCTCAAATTTATAGAAATGACCATAGCTGGGGACTGAAATATTGATTTCAGTCTTTCATCACTAAGGATCCAGTTAAAACTAGTTTCTCCCTTAATGAATTTTGTGTTTTAATAGATTTCCACCAAACAAACTGCAATATGAAAATAATCTCTGGCTTCTGATCCTTGTTGATATAAACACACACCATATCGCTTAAAAAAATTCCAACCAAGAGTAAAGCAACTTGATGTTTTGGTTAGTTTTAGCAATGTTATTGTAGTTAAATAGTATTTTCATTCAATTATGAAGTACTGAAATAACTTGGAACTTCCTTTTTTTCCTTAACATTGATTTCTAGGATTTATGCCTGTTGATGTAGCTAACTTCAGCCCATTCTCGCTTGAAAACATCCAATAGAATGTTGCTCCCTTAATGCTGGCTTAGTGGTTACCTCTAGGAAGAGATAAGGATGAGTGTGTTTTTATTTCTACAATTCTTTAATTCTTTAAAAGAAATCTGGAGTGAATATGGCAAACTATAAATCTACCAAATATGGCTGGTAGGTGCATGGGTATCTAGCTTATTTTCTGTGTGTTTAAAAATTTCATACTTTAAAAAGTGAAGCAGCTGATTTCAAATGCCTTTTATTTTTTTCTTTTCAAATGCCTCTTTTAAACAAGTACCCATATAAAAAGTCATTAATACATTTACTCATGAAAAAAAAATACCGTGAAATTCTCTTCTAACAACCCGGATTGAAAACATCTGCCCTTAACTTTAGAAAGGATAACTTTAAAAACATCAGAGTAACTATAGAATTTCAATATTGACAACAGGGGAAGACAGATCACAAGGGATATGAGAATTTCAAAAACTGAAATTTTGATATTTAAAGGTAAGATTTCATTAAAGCCTATAAAACCTAAATGACCAACTTTATAAATAAATACATTTATTTATAAATATATCTATGAATAAATAAATTTATTTATAAGTAAATAAATTTTGTTTTGCCAAACAAAAGTAAAGCACCCCTGCCCCCTCTCCACTCTGCACATCCTAACCTGGTCCTCTTATTCCAGGGACAGCAGTCACTGAAAGTCAGAAACCCAGGGCAAGTTTTTTGTCATTAAGCCTTGCAATTAGCATTCACTTCGTCCCAGGTTTCTTTACAAGAGTCTTTTTAAAATTGTGTCCACTTTATAAAGGGTATTTCAATTAAACTAGCATTATGTCCATAAACTCTTACATACACGAACTGAGACACAGCCAATGAGTGGAAGTGGTGAATGAATGAGGGCTCCCCAGGCAATGCTGTGGAACAGTCCTGCTTTCCTCAGCTTCTCTCTACTCCCCCAAAAGGCATATGATCACCTGACATATAGACTAAGCGAATCCCTGGACTAAATATCAGGAGAGCTTAAATTTTTAATATAATATGTTAACATAAGCTCAAATATTTTCCTTGCTCCCCAGTGGAACATCTTGTGTACTTCACTTTGGCAGTTGCAGTTCTATATATACTGTATTTAGTACCTAGTTTTTTTTTTTTTCCCGGTACGCGGGCCTTTCACTGTTGTGGCCTCTCCGGTTGCGGAGCACAGGCTCCGAATGCGCAGGCTCAGCGGCCATGGCTCTCCCCCTACCCCATATACATGAACACTCCAGAGATTTCCTATTGCTTTTAAAATGGAGACCAAAATCCTTAACATGGCCTTTGATCAAAAGTTTTCATAATTTGCCCTCTGTCTCCTTCTCTAGCTTCATCTTCCCAAAACTAACCCTTGCTCTTTGATACAAAGAGATGAAGAACTGAACCTCCTTACTCTACGGTTTCATTCTAGTACTTACCACAGTTGTAATTTTACTTGCATATTTTATTATTTTATTGTTAGTATTTATCTCCCACATAATTTAAGCCATATGTGTTTTCATTCTTGTTTTGGTTTTGATCACGGCCTAATATCTAGCATAGTGCCTGGCTCATTTTTTTTAACAAACAAATGATCCAAAAGAGAAAGAAGATAAAGCATTCTCTCAGAGGATTGATATTTACATAGTGCCTCTGCCTGTGAACACAGATAAAAGAAGGGCATGTGAAAATTTTAAGCATCAACCAATAAAGGGCAAATATAAGAAAATAACATTAATGTGCCTACAAGAAGAAAATGGAGGCTCCTTAAAATTGGAAAGGAATAAAGATGGTTGTAGATTTATTTGGGGGAAAAGCATAGACTCACTGTTTTGAGCTGATGGCATAACATTACAGATGACAGTGATAAATCTGACTTTTATTTCTTTATCAGTATTGCCATTTGGGTATGCGGATTATGGGAAATGGCCTAGATGTTCTTAATAGGTTAGCCTATATATCTTTTGGGTCCAAATGAATTACACACCTAGGAACAGAAAAAGCTTACAGATGAGATTAATAAACTATATATATATATATGTAGTTTATTAATAGATAAACCATATATATATATATATGAAGAGATGTGATACTGTTTTTTATGTTAAAAATATTTTTTGAACTAGTTTCAGATCTACAGAAAGGTCGTCAGGATAGACTGAAAACTCTTGTATTCTCATCATCTGGGTGGGTGATCAGTTAACTTTTCACTACATTTGTTCTCTTTCTTTCTCCCCCATTGAATTGATGCCCCCTAAATTCATCACCCCCTAAATACTCCAGTTATACCTCCCCCAAACTGGAATATTCTGCTACTGTAACAACAGATAATTCAGCCAATGAGAACATCAGGATTGATAGCACATGACCAGGGAGTCCACAGACTTCATTCACATTTTGCCAACCATCCCAGCAATGTTTCTTTTCCCTTTTTGGTCTAGTATTTTGTCTTGGAAATTGCATTACATTTAGTGGTCAGGTCTGTTCAGATTCCTTCAATCTAGGGACAGTTTTAGTCTTGCACTATCTCTCAAGACCCTGAGTTGTAAAGAATACTGACTTTTATTCTACAGGATGACCCTAAACCTGAGTATGTCTGATGTTCCTTCACGACCAGACACAAGACATGCTTCCTCGTCAGGAATGTCACAGAAATGATGATGTGTTCTTCTTACTGCCCGTATCAAGGGTCACACAATGTTGATCTGTTCCACCTTTGGATCTTATGTTTGTGTCTACCAGATTTCCATTGTAATGTCCTCAATTTTCCTTTAATGACCAATTTACACTTGTATGCAGGGATTCTAAGATTTTACACTAATACCCTGTTCCTCATCAAGTTTCCCACATCAGCCTTAGTATTCATCCATAACTCCTACCTCAATCATCCATCATACTGAGGACTGCCAAATGGTGATTCCTTACTTGCATCATTCCTTTTACATTTATTAGTTGACATTCTACTGTAAGGAAGAGCTTTCCTTTCTGCCTTTTGTTTGTTTCAGTATGGATTCCAATTTTATTTAGTTGTTTCAAATCTGATAATCTCATTATTTATTATGATGCAGAAATTGTCCCAGATTTGGCCAGTAGAAGCTCCCTCAAGCTGTCTTCTGTATCCTTTTGACATGTCCCCATCATTTGCTGAACATTACTTCTAGGGATGACAATATGCTCCAGGCACATTTTGTTCATTCCATATTTCAGCCCAGGAATTAGCCATTTCTTAAAGGACCTCTGGTTTCTTTTGGACGATAATATTTAGAAATAAAAATTTAGGTACTCAGTGTGATCGTTGCTACTGAGGTGTCATTGCATCCAGGCCTTTTCAGTGAAGAGAGCTAGAAGTTTATGTGTATATATGCATACACATGTGTGTATACACATGCATACAATCATAACTAACTCTGTGTGTGTGTGTGTTTAAACTTGAATTCAAGTTGAAATTTTCAGTTTAATCCTATGCCTTGGAATTCTTTCCAGTAGGCTGTTTATATGTTGTAAATTCCTTCTTGGATAGTAAGAAATGTAGTTTTCATTATCTTTAATATATTTCCCTATATGCTCAATGCTACAGTGTTTTCTCATTGTAATCAATCTTCCAGCCACTCAGTAGACTCCTCTGTATCTACCCTCTTACCCCTGGACCTGCTTGGACTCTGGACTCACTGACTTCTCCATGGTGGGAAAGGATGGGAGGGCAGGGAAGAAAAGGTGGGAAGATGAAGGAAAGGTGAGAAGGGGAAAGGGAGATCCCAACAAGGTATTTGAGAATTCACAGAATTCCTACAGCTGGAGTCTTAATAGCCCAGTTTTTGAATGTAACATGATCTATCCCTACTGGATCTCAAACCAGCACAACTCATTGGCAGCTAACAACCCTGAAGAAGGTAAAAAAGCCAAAGCCACTTGCCCACAGCAGCTTTAAGTGAATTTCTGATTTATTGATTGTGATATTTAGTGATCAGAGTAATCAGAAAGAGGGGTATTAAGACATGAGTTGTAAATGCTCAGGACAAGGAATTAGTGATCATGATGAGCCAGCAATGCCCCCGAACAAAATTACAGCTGACAAACCTTGTTTTTTAAATGGAATTAATAGCTTTGATATAGCTATTAATCAGTATAATGTAGATAAATTGTTTTTGAATTTTAACAAACAAATGTCCAAACATGATGTTTGGAAGACAAAATAAAGAAATGTAAGCTGAGTGTTAGAACAGGTAAGTGAACTAATTTAACTGGTGCTGATTTAACTATATGGAAGTTTCAGTAAGTTCAGGCTGTAATCAGGACACAGAACACAATGAATGAAGTGCGTCTTTCCTTCACAGTCTGTCCCATCTCAGGAAATAGAACTACTATTCACCCTTTGGCTCAGGTCATGAGCCTTGAGGTTATCCTCGATTCTTCTATTTATCTCACTCTTCGTGTCCAATTCATTGGTAAGTTCCATCAGCCTTGTTGAGAACTATAGAGTCTGAGATTTTACCTGCATACAAGCTAACAAATCAGCCTGCCACAGTTTCATGGGTGCTGGCAAGAGTCCCGAGACTGCTGGGTCAGAGATAAAGGACCATTTATTATAGAAACAGCAGTAGCCAGCGTATCAGTATTTGCACCAGTTTATGGAGTCCCAATTCCCAGAGGGTGAGGTCAGGAGAGCCAGGTGACACCGGCACACGCAGCAGGTTGAATTACAGCCGAGGATTTGGGGGAATTCAGATCTTTTATAACAGACAGTAAGCCCGCCTAACCTTTGCTTTAGAGGGAGTATTTATTTCCTACGTAACAAAGTACCACAAACAGAGTGACTGAAAACAACAGAAACTTATTCTGTCAACAGCTCTGGAGGCCAGAAGTCTGAGATCAAGTTATTGGCAGGTTTGGTTATTTCTGGAGGCTCTGAAGGAGAATCCATTCCATGTTTCTCTCCCATCTTCCAGTGGCTCTGGAAATCCTAGGTGTGAATGAGGCTCTCTACATACTGCTTGTCAAGTACAACTCCCTAAATATAGTTTCTCTCTACCTGTGCGCCGTGAGACTACAGAGACAAGTCAGCTGACTCCATACACCTGACATGCAATGATGGGACCGGCCCGGGAAAACTGCCGTGGACATTTCAGTTCAAAAAGGGGGAAAATGGGAGTCACAAAGGAGTCCTCAGTCCATAGCAGTTCTGAGGTGCAGCCAGGCAAAATGGGAAGTTCCTTGATTGGGTTCCAAGGTCTGCTTGGAACCATCCTCTGAGGCTTCTGGCTCCACCCTCTGAGGCTTCTGGCTCCACCCTCTGAGGCTTTTGGCTCCACCCTCTTAGCTCTTGGTTTCACTCTCTGATTCATCCTTCCTTTCTTCATGACAGGTAGCATGTATTTGCAGGTGAGTAGTTTTCTTAGCCTGCTCCTGAAAGTAGAAAATTGGGGGTCCAATGACCTCTTTTCATTTTGTACCATCTCTGTCCCTGGGAGTGTTTTTGCTGATACAGCTCTCTCAGATCTTCCCAGACATCCTGTGACGGTCACTGGGCTTCACTTCATTAAACAGAGCCACAACCACACATTCCTTTTCTACTTTTCTTTGCCCGCCATTTTCATCCACCCTTTTGAAATTTGTACCCCTTGCCTCATCATTTCCTATCCTCCTTCTGTTCTTTCTCTATCGCACTTATTACCTTCCAACACATCATGTTTTACTTATATAGTTTATTATCTGTTCCCTCATTTTCCACCCCAACTATAATTTAAGCTACAATAGGCCAGTGAATTTTGCTTGTTTTATTCACTATTTTATCCACAGTGATTAGAGCAGCATCAGACACATTCAAATAAATACTGAATAAATGAAATAATTTCAAAAAGGACTGGAGGAGTTTCAATACAGACATTCATCTTCTGTGAAACCTTGTAACATATAGAAATATGTGAAAGATCATCTGTTCACAAAGCAGAATCAATAGAGATGATTTTGAATGCCCTACAAAGAGGATAAATAATTAAAATATCTCCCAACATACACGCCAACTCCCCCCAAATCTTCAGTAACAAAGAACACCAGTACCATCACACACACATACACACTCACACACACTTGTGCAAAGATTGAAACAAACTTTGCCATACATTGTTATGAATAACCAACAACTCCCTAATGAAGGAAGGGATATGTTGTCAAAGCTGAAATCAGATTATGGAAATTTTTAGAGTAATGTATGACTTATAAGTATGTTTATAAGTATAGTTATAACTTACAATTTTGTCTATATTGGATTATGCTAAGATAATTATTTTCTTCTCTCTTGCATCTTCAATATGACCATTAAAAATATTTAATGATCTTTGTTTTGTGCTTATAATGATTCTGAATGAAAGTCTGCAAAACCCCTTCTCTTGTTCTCCAAGTTTTCAATCCCCAACTAATTTGTTTGTCTAAACCACTTGAATTTCAAAGTCTATTTTGTTTTTTACCAATTTATTTTATTTATTTATTTTTGGCTGCGTTGGGTCTTCGCTGCTGTGCATGGGCTTTCTTTACTTGCAGCAGGGGCTACTATTCGTTGCAGTGCGTGGGCTTCTCATTGCGGTGGCTTCTCTTGTTGAAAAACACAGACTCTAGGCGTGAGGTCTTCAGTAGTTGTGGCGCACAGGCTCAGTAGTTGTGGCACACCGGCTTAGTTGCTCTGTAGCATGTGGGATCTTCCCGGACCGGGGCACGAACCCGTGTCCCCTGCATCGGCAGGCGGACTCTCAGCCACTGCACCACCAGGGAAGCCCTCAAAGTCTACTTTTAAGTGCAGTTCTTGGCCTTGGAGTAAGTAATAGATCTTTACCTTTCATGGCAGCACTTGAGAATAGGGTTTTTAAGTTTGAAGCTGCATTTTTATCTTCTCCTAGAAGTAGAATCACACTTGAAGGGGAAGATGTGAGTCCCACTGTATTTTTTTAGAGTCTGAGCTCCTCGTTAGAAGCCAGCTGAGTGTGGCCAAGAGATGGGTCTGGGACCCCTGAGCTGTCCATGCTCGTGGAGCACTTTGTGATCTTGTTGCATTTCAAGGCTGCCACACATGACTGAGTTCCCTCTCTGCCACTGACACCTGCATGAACTGACATCTCAAAAGGTGTTTGCCATATTTCTGGAAACAGTAATGACCATTCTGATTTGGTTGTTGGACAACATAAACTTGTTTGGGCATCAACGCATTGCTGAAGTACAAGCTTCTGATGGGAAAGGACCTCACTTAGAAGGGCTTCTTGAAGAGAACTGAGCAGCATGTTCAAGCTGCTAGAGAAGATGGATGTTGGGAGTTCCCTGGTGGCCTAGTTGTTAGGATTCCGGGCTTTCACTGCTGTGGCCTGGGTTCAATCCCTGGTTGGGGAACTACTGAGATCCCGCAAGAAGCGCGGTGGAAAAAAAAAAAAGAAAGATTGACATCAAAGCTCCTGCTAACCCATCAGCTCTTTTAGGAAGTATCCTCTGACTGTCAGCCTAGGGTACTGGTATGGGCTAGATTTTGCCCCCCATCAAATTCATATGTTAATGTCTTAACCCCCAGCACCTCAGAATGTGACTATTTGGAGGTAATTAAGTTAAAATAAGGTCACTAAGGTGGGCCCAAATCCAATATAACTCGTGTCCTTATAAGAAGAGGAAATTTGGACACAGAGATGTACAAAGGAAAGATGATGTGAAGTTACAGGGAGAAGACAGTTATTTATAAGTCAAGGAGAAAGGCCTAGAAAAAACCAGCCCTGCTGACACCTTGATCTGGAAAATCTAGCTGTAGGTTGTGAGAAAATTAATTTCTGTTGTGTAAGCCATCGAGTTTGTCATATTTTGCTATGGCAGCCCTAGCAAACTGTGAGTTCTCATCTTCCTTCATCTTCTGGAGGAGCTGAAAGTGCCATTTTACTCCTGTAGAAGCAGCCGAAAGTGTCAGAAGAACAGACCAGGGCTGTGGGTTCCCCAGACTGTGGCAGAGCCAGGCAGGAACCTCCCCGCCATCTTAGCCACCTCCACGATATTTCTGCCCAAATAGCACACGTACTAATTCTCTTTTCTACTTCCTCTTTTGTTTTTGCCTCCATTTTTTCCCTTTTATAAACAACAAGATCCTATTGGTCAGCATCTAATCCTAGCTAATTACCCAATCTAGTTATATTACATCACCCAAAAAAGTACATTTCAGAATGACTAAAAACAAAAGACTAGTGACAGTAAATTACATCTCATTCTGAAATGCCTTTCTCATAGAATATACTCATTCATCCCACATACAAACCATATCTGAAGTATATCCCCACACTTCTTTTCTTGTTCCTTTTTCTTTTTCCAGCTCTTGGTCATAATGGGAAGCATGATCTCTCTGCTTTACATCTGGCTGTATTCCCACAGCTTCCATTCCCATGTGGCACATCTTTACGCTCACTTTGGGTACCCCAGTGCTCAGCATATTGTTGGCCAGAGATACCTGAAAGGTAACGTCTTTGTTCCTCTGATGCTTATTCTACTGGGGGACGGGGTTGGAGAGGGGTTTGCTGGTTAGATTTATGTATCTCTAGGTACATAGAAGATTTTAGCATCAAGCAGTTAACTGAGTCCCTTTTTTTCTGTGCTACCTTTTGGTTTTACCCAGGAGCTGGTGTGGTGAAGGATGAAGAGATGGCAATGCATTGGTTTAGGTAAGAAAGATAACACCTACCAAAAACAAAACCCTAGAGCTGTCATTTCAGGAAGGATGGAAATACAAAACGTTATGATTTGGGTGCTTTTTCCCTAGAATAAAATAAGGTAAATTCTCTTAAAGTCTTGGTACCGTCTCTTCTTTTTCAGCTTGGTGGTGAAGTAAGAGTAGTGATGGAGGTGATGTGTTTGATACCTTTAAAAACAGTCTACACGATGTAAGCAAACAATAGATTAGCTTTAAAAGAGCTAAATTGGAGAATATGTGCCATTCTACGTCAAGATTCAGAACATCAATAATTTTATTAACAGTGCTCTGTATTAGCATTACCTGTTGATCAAAAATTTGAGCTCTTGATCATACGAGACACATTCATTTGAAATTTAAAAGTAGAAACACATCTTACCTATTGTTTATTCCATTTTTGGCCTAAATTTCATTCAACTTGTTCATATCCAGTGTGCAAATTTTTCCACAGGCAGCTTTCATAATTCTGATTGTATAACATTGGCCTGATGAGTTCTCAAAGAAAAATATTTCATATTATATTTATAGTTTGAGAAAGTAAGAATAACTTGGGAAACATACACTTGAACACTCCACCTGACACTCTAAAGGTTAGAGAATGGAAATAAAGAGGCTCTGAGATGTTAGAAACTCCATTCTACGTGGAGATGGTGGGAGAAAATCAGGACAAGTTAGGTCCAAACTCTCTTAGTATAGAGAACTGGCTTTGGGTTCATGTAGTCTCAATTTATTTAAAAGTAGAAACCCCCTAAAGTAGAATTTTGCCATAGTAAAATGGCAAATTTTGCCATAGTAAATTTTGCCATAGTAAAATGGCAAATTTCTTTTCCTTTCTTTTTCAGATGAGCCTTCCAGCAGGACCATCCTCAGGCTTCCTTTAACCTTGCAGTAGGAAAAGTGAAAAACATGACTGGGTCCATGGCAGTAGGGTAATGAAATTAGTTATCTTTTCTCTTCCAGCTGAGATGTCATTCCTTCTAAACCTGCCCCCATATATTACCTGCAATTGACAGACAAAAGCATTTTATATATAGTTCACTTCCCACTCTTGCCTTTTTATCTATTATACTTACATGGCTATGAGTTACGATAAAAGTCACAAAGTAAAGGAATCTAAGATTCATACACGTGCATAGAGCCCACGGAATCAGTTCTTAAGGTAGCCCACGAGTCCAAGATGAAAGACCAGGTTATTTCATGATCCTAAGTGTCTCCTGTGAATTTCTAAGGCTCCTTGGAGCACCATCTTTACAGCCTTATAGCATTTTCTTATAAACAGAATGGAACATATATGAATATAAGATGGAAAGCTCTTTTGGGGCACAAATTCTCCTTGCGTTTATTAGACTAATCCTCTTTTGATTACTTGTAGTCATCAAGAGAAATACTACTCTTTTCTCTGGAGAAGTTTTTCTTAATGTTTTTGAATAGTTCATAGTCTGTGACATTTTTATGCAGCGATTTGGAGTCAGACGCATTTTGATAGGGCCCCCCAAATAAACCATTGAACTTTCAGCTTGTTTTAAGTCATGTAACTGACATATATTCCATTATCAAGTCATGTGTATAACCTCTCCCCCCAACTCTGGCCCTTAATCCACTTCAGGCTGAGGAGTAGACAAGGTTCAGAAAGGGGGAGTCTCAGTGAGAGGCTGAAGGATGGGGTGAGTCTTGGGAATTGGTATAATGTTCAGGGATACTTGTTGCACATGTTACTTGGTAACGAATTTTTGAAATGACCAGTTGGGAGCAGCCAAGTCAAAATGGTGCAGTCAGTATGTTCTCTTTTACAACGGCTGCCTGGCAGTTTTACAACTGACTTATGAGCAGGTTGAATGGAGCCTCACTCCAGCTACCACTCCCAGACCAAAATATAGAATTTGCTTGCAAGAGAGGAGTGTCTCAGACATTACCTAAGAGTCTTGGCTAGAAACACTTTTCTAAATAGGGCGAAAGTATCCAGCTGGATTCTGATGTCATAAGACTGCTTCTTTGGGTAGCTTTGACTTTATTATGAAGACACTCATGATGAAACCCAGAAGAAACGGCATGTGTTTCCCTCGGTTTCTTAGAATGAGTCTAAACAGGTGTTAACCTGGCCCTTAGCCTAAATACTTGGACATGCAGGTTCTTTCGGTTTACTCTTTCTTTATGCTAAGTAACTGCCTCTCCTAGGGATATAGAGATGCTCCTTCATGTTGCTGTGAGACAGGGGATACAAGAAGCCCAGGAACTTCTGGAGAATGTTATTTGGACTAAAACCAAGCCCCTGCCAACTAAACGAATGGGAAGTTTTTATAAACATTAATGCATGTCCTGCATGTTCTTTCTGGAACAGGGAATGTGAATCTCTCTCGTTCACTGTAGCCTTGCAATGCTTTGTCAGTAGAGTTGGCTTTTAGTTACAGTTTTGTATGCTGCTGCAGCTTCCATTTGCTGTTCCAAGTCCTTTAAAGCAAAGTGTTGCTTATATGTTTTCCCGGGATGTGAGTTTGATCTCTTCTGGATGGACGAGTAATTTCTTTGGATTGCATGACTGCTCACCTCAGCTAAGTTTCAAGTCAGTGAGCATTGTATGCAGTGGTAGGAGGGAAAGAAGGAAGCAACCTGTCACACTAGCGATTTGGCTTCTTGGATGTGTGAGTTGGCACCTACAGATCCACTGTGACAGAGCTAAACCCATCATCATCCTAATCTATGACATGTGGTATTCTGCTTAAAATAAACTTGTTTTCATCTCTCTACATTTCAATTTTCTGCTCTATTAGGTTTTTATGGTATTTTATTGTGTCCACTTTTTATATTACAAAAAGTCCTTTATGGGGAAAAATAAAAAGGCTGTGACTATTGTCAATGGGAGGGAAAAAGTTAAAGTATAAGAGTTCACAGTTATTGAGCTCCTGCCATGTGTACGGTATTTTCCTAACTGCTTTACAAGTATGTTAGAATTCACTTGTGATAAAAGCCTTATGAGGTGGGTAGTATTATGCTTCCCATTTTACAGATGTGGAAACAGATGTAGAGAAGTAATATGTGCAGTCATAGAATGAGTGGTAAAATAGGTTTAAACTTCTTAACTAGTTTGACTAACATTTCTCCCCCGAATTATTATCTCCTTCCCAAGAAATTCAAAGATGCTCTGAGAGCAAGTACATGGGTTTATTATTAGTACACAGTGAGAACTTACCTTACCCAATAACTCATCCACATTTTCTAACTGTATTATTATTTGAGCACAAGCCACATATTCTTATTCTTTTAAAGTGGTATTTTTAATCTTAAATATAGTTACCTGTATTTATTGCATTTAGCTTAAAGCACAATTTCTCCTGGGACTATAAATTCAGAAACATGATGTGAGGATGACAAAAGTGTGAAATTAGAATTCAATAAAATGACTAAGTTGTGTATAAGATACTTGTTTCGCTCTTAAGTTCAAGTGTCAAGTTTACACTAGATGCACTTGAAGATGACTGCCTGAGATTCAAATCTCTTTGTCTAAACTTGAACACATAAGCTTTTAAAGGATGTAGGTAAAAATGGTCAAAGGTTTTTTTTTTTTTTTCCTGATTCATTATTTTATGAAGCACTTTAAAACTGCTCAATGTAGAAAATCCAAAATCCATAAACTAAATTCTTCACTTGAACCTTTGGTAAGTATTTCTGTCATCCCTAGAACCACTTCAAGTTTTCCTTACATTTTCCCAGAGGACATAGTCTTCATTTCAATCTATGTTGTTTGAGATATAACTCTGAAAATTTTATCCTGAGCCATGAATACCTATTTGGATAATACTAGGACCATAATTTCAACCATCATGTAAATGTGCATTTTTTACCTTCACAATGATACCCACTCTACTTTTAAAGTAGTATTTCAAAGCCTTCTTATAGTGACAACTGAAACTGGCCACTGTGAAGATATACCGTAGAAATAATCACTAAATGGTGTTAAATTTATTTGTTTATTATTAAAATTTAGTTATTATTAAAACATTCTTTCAGGTGACTCCTATAAGCATCTCCAACTGATACTGATTTTGTTTGCATTAGGGTGCAGGTAATGTCTTCTTATAGTCCATTGCTGCTGAAATAAAGCAATGAACAAATTGAAAAGGTGTAACAATTAGAAAGGCTATATAAGGACTCACTATAAAACCCCTTTAATTTTTTTTTTTTTTTTGGTACGCGAGCCTCTCATGGTTGTGGCCTCTCCCGCTGCGGAGCACAGGCTCCGGACATGCAGGCTCAGCGGCCATGGCTCACGGGCCCAGCATGTGGGATCTTCCCGGACCGGGGCACGAACCCGTGTCCCCTGCATCAGCAGGCGGACTCTCAACCACTGCACCACCAGGGAAGCCCTAAAACCCCTTTAATTTTGACTTTTATTCTAGAGTGTTAAATAGGGCATGACCTGCAAATCCATTAGGGTTGAAGCTGAACCCTTCACGCAAAACCGGAGAGTGAGAAGGATCAGGAACCCCCGGAAGCCAAAGCAATGCCTCTACGTCTCCTTACTGTAGTTGGAGAAAGAGTCAAGTGGGAAATGCAAGAGATAAAGAGGGAGAGAGGAAGAGAAAGAGAGAGAACCTCGACCTGTTTGTTTACTCAGAGATACCCCAGAGTTTGCTGACTTCCTTCCTTCTTCCTCTATGCTCCTTCCAAATCACAGCGGTTGAGGCTCTTTGCTGCTTTCTAGATGTTCCCAGGTCCCTGTTTCGTTGTTTTGATATCTTGATCCTGGTTCTTTTCAAGGCAGGTCTTGTTACAGTGCAAGAGCTTGTTGCCCAATGAGCATAGAAGCCAATACTATGTCACCAGCTTTTGAGAAAAGAAAGAGCTTTTGTGAGATTGACCGGCAAGGAGACAGGAGGCAAAACTCTCAAATCTGTCTCCCTGATCCAGGGTTGGGTTGCAATGTAAGGTGTTAGGGGAATTTCAAACTTGGAAGCTGATTGGCTAGTCTTGACTCAGTCCATATAAGCTACTCATGCTGCAGGCAGCCAGATTTTCCTTACTGAAGGCCTTCTCACTTTGTAAAGAGTGACCACATTTCTTTAAGTTCCATAGACTGAAGATTCTTGGTTCCAGGATCATCCTGGAGACGTGGGTACCTGTCTTGCACATGCATCGTGCTGTCTGTGTAAAATAATTGAGTCTGATTAATCTATCAGCCTATTTAAGGAGGCAAAACCAGTTTAAGCTGGTCAGTGTTTTTCATGCTGTTTCAGTCTGCCTTGATGTCAATATAAAAAATATTTTAAAGTATATATTTATGGTACACAAATCTTAAGTCTACAATCAATGAATTTTATATGTATATCACCTGCATAGCTACCACTCAGATGAAGATGCAGTTTTCCAATATTCCTTCCTAGTCAATACCCCTAGGTAACTACTATCCTGTTAGCTACCACTACAGATTAGTTTTGCCTACTTGTGAATGCTGTCATATTTGTTTGGAAACTTAGTTGTAAATATTACACTTCACAGTGTGTTATGTCTGCATTCTTTCATCATGCTTGTTTGTGAGATTTACCCTGTTTTGCCTGCAGTTAGTTCATTCTCATTTCTCTATAGTATTCTATTGTGTAATTAAACCACAATATACCCTTTCTAATTTCGATGGGCATTGAGGTTCTTTTCAGTTTCTGACTATTATGAAAAAAGTGCCTATGAACATTCTTGTACGTGTCTTTTATGGATCTAAACACTCATTTCTTTTGGATATATAGCCAGGAATGGAATTGCTGGGTTATAGAGAATACATACATTTAGCTTTAGTGAGTTCTGCCAAATACTTCTGTAAAGCTGTGCCATTTTACATTCTCACCATCAATTTTTGAGAGTTCCAATTTCTGCACCTCCTTGCCAACACTTGGTTTTGCCAGGTTTAAAATTTAAGCTCTTCTAGTCATTGTTAGAGTGGTATCTTATTGTAGTTTTACTTTGCATTTCTCTGATGAGTAATAATGGGGAGCACATCTGTTTGGAAGTGTTTGTGAAAGGGGGTTGGGTACATAATGCAGCATGTAGTGCATTTAAGATCCCCAAAAGAGCCTGTCTAGGACTTCCCTGGTGGTGCAGTAGTTGAGAGTCCGCCTGCCGATGCAGGGGACATGGGTTCGTGCCACAGTCCGGGAAGATCCCACATGCCGCGGAGCGGCTGGGCCCGTGAGCCATGGCCGCTGAGCCTGCGCGTCCGGAGCCTGTGCTCCGCAATGGGAGAGGCCACAACAGTGAGAGGCCTGTGTACCTCAAAAAAAAAAAAAAAAAAAAAAAAAGAGCCTGTCTATGATTTCCTGGAGGTGAACTTCCTCATGTGGCCACATTCTCAGAGGGATTTAGGATAGACAAATAGCACAAACCTAAACAGTAAATTGGTGACTTTCAATGCTCTGAACAGAGCTACGGTTTTGGTGGTAGGTTGTCACCCTGCAAATTTTTCTGGTAATAATGGATATAAACTTAGCTAGGAAACCAAAGAAAATTATATTAGTAGTTCCTTGGATTCAAATGGAATAATTTCAATATACTCATGCTTTATTACACAGACTCTTCTAAGGTACAATCTATACATACTATTCTAGTAAGAAATATCAAATCAGGCCCCATATATGTTATTTAGTAAGGTCCATTGAATCTTTTTTTTTAAACATCTTTATTGGAGTATAATTGCTTTACAATGGAGTGTTAGTTTCTGCTGTACAACAAAGTGAGTCAGCTACACATATACATATACCCCCATATCCCCTCCCTCAAGGTCCATTGAATCTTGATTTAAAAATGGAAACAATATATTTTTAATTTTATTAGAAAATGTTATTTGGCATATCTTAAAAACTGAGTTAAACTGTTGGTGAAGGCTCATCCAAGTAATGCAAAGGCAGTACTAATATCTGAATAAATTTTTAGGCTAGGATCCAACTTACTGCTAAGAGGTATTGATGCATTTTATTTTATTATTATTTTTTTTTTAAAAAAAATATTTATGTGGTGAGAGAATTGGGGAAGTCTGTTTATTTATTTTGGCTGTGCTGGGTCTTAGTTGCGGCATGCGGACTCTTAGTTGTGGCATGCATACGGGATCTAGGTCCCCGACCAGAGATCAAACCTGGGCACCCTGTATTGAGAACGTGGAGTCTTACCCACTGGACCACCAGGGAAGTCCCTATTAATGCATTTTAAATTCTTAAAAAGACGTTGATATCTATGCATGTTATTTTTGTGCCGAAGTATGCATAGTAAGCGCTTCTCTTGTTCTTTTTCCACTCTAAATTCATTCTATTCTCTCAAGGAAGCGGGAGACCAAACTCGTGTGTGTGCCGACTTTGGAAACAATTGCACTAGTTTTCCAATCTTGAACATGTAGCTTTACCTTTCAAAGTCAATGTTTCCTCAGCTGTGCAGTAATAACTACTCCGTAGTGTCATTGTGAGGATTAAATGAGCTAATGTTTAAAAACCACAAAGCACAATGCTTTGCATGAAGCAATCAGTCGAATGAAAGATGGGTATAAAAGTTGTCTGGTATGAGACAGTGAGAGAGTAGTCATTTTCTGTCAGAGGTGTTCTCACAATGAAGCAAATGAAGCTAAGCCTCAGGGCCTCACTAGCAGGAACGCCTCACAAATGTACTCAGAAAAGGTTGTTTTTTTTTTGTTTTTGTTTTTTTTTTTGCGGTAGGCGGGCCTCTCACTGTTGTGGCCCCTCCCGTTGCGGAGCACAGGCTCCGGGCGCGCAGGCTCCAGGTGAGCAGGCTCAGCGGCCATGGCTCACGGGCCCAGCCGATCCGCGGCACGCGGGATCTTCCCGGACCGGGGCACGAACCCGTGTCCCCCGCATCGGCAGGCGGACCCTCAACCACTGCGCCACCAGGGAAGCCCCAGAAAAGGTATTTTAACCACTGTTGGCTGGGGTCACTTTCTCTTCTCATTTTGACTTCCTCTCTATCACGTTTGCCTTTGCATAAACCGGCATTGGAGGGACACAGGCATTTCTGGGTTTCAGTTGTGGGAAAGTTGAGTTGGGAATATGTTTAGTTTGTGTTTTTTGGGATACATGTGACTCACACTTCCACGTATAGTTGAATTACTGCTAGACGTCTTGGTGTTGGAATGGCTTCTAGAAAACCTCCAGCTGTCCACTGTGATTTGTGCGGGTGCAAGGCCAGAGGTGTGGTCAAACTGTTGAGTGTGTTCACAGTATCTGGCCTCAGAAATATGTGAGTGGCGGAGGAGGACATGGTTTGATATGTACTAAACTAGATGCAACTGATAGAAAATTCTTCTGAACCCTAGAGCTCACATTATAGAAACTTGGTAAAAGCCTTCCCAATATTGACCATAACCCTAAAAATTCATAGGAAGTTACCAATAATGAGTTGTGAAGCTGAAAGTTTTTCTAAATTATCAATAAAATAAAATGTGAAAACCCTGCTTACAGAGATACTGAAGTCCTTCTATTCTCTCTATAGAAATTATGAAGTAATTGTCATATGAAAAGGTGCTCCCAAAGCATGAAGTCTAAAAAATAGGGGGAAAAGGCTAATAGAAGGATGTCAGGAAGTTAATACCATTATGTTATTTTTTTCTGGATGTTTATAGTACATGTCAGTTTTTAGTTTGTTATTCATTGTGATTTCTTTTTTTATTCCCTGATACATTTGTACTCACAAGTATTCACAAGTTCGTAATTCTTTTTCTAAAGGGAGGCTTCAAATTGTACAAGCTTCTGGGGCACATTTCTTGAATCTGGCCCTCTTTGTGATTGTCTACCCAATGGCCCAAAAGGACCTTGACAAACACACCTCAGTTTGTGGCTTTCCTTGTCTGTGAGTCCTGAAGCACCGTGAAACTGAGAAACCTGAATATAATAGTCAGCACTCTGCATCTGCGGCTTTGATAAGGAGGGCCGACTGGGCCCTTTTAGATAAGGAACGTGAGCCTCCATGGACTGTGGTATCTGCTGGGGTGGGAGTCCTTGTACCAATCCCCAGTGGATACTGGAGGGGCAACTGTATTTTTAGGGATGAGATTTAAAAAAAATTTCATTCTGCTCTCATATTGCTTCAATTCCTTTTGGCAAGCCAAGTATTGGCTTTGCATTGCTGAGGGAGAAATTGGGAGCTCTTAGTCCCCTTCTTTCCCTGTGTAATCACACGGAAGACTTTGAAGCTATAGATTCCTGACCGTACATAATGAAATGACGAACTATGCATCAAATAAAGGGTCCATGCCCCAGAATTAAATTGGAGAAAATACATCAATATAATTACAGTTGCTTTATGGGTAAAGAAACTGAGACCTAAGGAGGTCCACCTGATTAAACACGGACACAGTGATCGGGATTAAACCCAATTAACGGTTGGATTAGCTAAGCTCTGTAACTCCTTGCTACGTTGCTAAACGATTCACTTCAAAAACAGGAGGAAGAAAGATTTACCTTGAATGTACTTAGGTATTGACGTTTCCTTGGCAACAGATTCTAAGTTAAAAGCAAAGGAGTGATTGCACATAGGCACTTTTGTTAAAAAATTGTGGGCTCTGAAGCAACAGTCTCAGAAGCTCTTTCCCATCCTTTGTTAATTGAAAGAGAAGTTCTTTTGTTTGGATGTTGTTATGTAGCAGTTATTTTAGAAACATCTGTCTTCTAGGCATAATGGTAGGAGGCCGTTTCCCTTTCCCCGATTCTCCCTCTGCTTTGGCCTTTTTAACTTTCTTGCAGTCAATTAGAGCCATGTGTGTAATTAGCACTTACCACGACCTCACTGAGGTCTTGTCATCAGTACCTGTCTCTAGCTGAAGTGATTAGTTACAATTTTGTTGCTGTTAAAGAAAACTAGTATGAACATAAGGTATGTATATTATTAGTAGAATACCTATTTTTTTCTCTAGATACTTTAAATTCCTGTGTTAGGATAAACCACTCCACTGCTACATTCTTTGTAGAGTTTTGTTTTTAGAAAGAGATGCTTTTACTGAAATGCTTTGTTTTAGGCCATCCCCTTCCTTAAAGGTATTGTGTAAGATAGAACCTCTCGAAATTGTTGGGAAATTGTGCCCTACAGCTATGCCAGTCACAGTGTGGTCTGGGCCAGCAGCATGAATATCTCCTGGGAGCTGAGGGGATCTACTGAATCAGAATCTGCATTTTAAGAACCCCAGGTGGTCTATATGCACGTTGAAGTTTGAAATGCGCTGTTCTTCAATGCTTGGTCTATTTTCTTGCGGACTTAACGGGAAAATTTATTTCAGATATAATCTAGTGGTTAACTTCCTGGGCTTGAGGAAGGCAAGGAGTTTACTTGATTGGAGGTTGCCAGCCCTTACTGGTGAGGTGCTTTTAGGAAATCCACTTAACTTCTTTAAGACCCAGTTTTCTTCTCTGTAAAATGGAGACTATAATAGTCCTCATCTCATGGGCTTATTGTGACCACCAAACAAAAAAAAATTATAAATTAATCAAGCCCCATATTATAGTAGTACATGATAACCAATAAATGCTAGCCAGCGTTACTGTTACTCCTACTACCAGAAGTTAGTTTTTATTTTTTTAATTGAATGGTTTATTTTGTCTTATGGGACCATATAACTGATGATTTTTTTTTTTTTTTTTGATGGGGTGAGGACGTATAGAGCCAAATGTACAGCCCTTTCCAGCAGGTATTTGACTTTTTGATTGACCTCACCCCAGCTTCATCTTATTTTTTATATTTATTTTTCTTTCCTCCAATTTCCTCAGATTTTTGCATTTTATTCTGTTCCCCATGGTATCTTTGTAAGCCACTTCAAAATCATTTTATATTGAGGTATGACATAAAAATAATCATCACAATTACAAATTTATTAGTCCACAACTTCCACTCCAAATTATGTTGACAGCCTTGGCTTACATTTTTTCTCTATCAACTTCTTGCTATCGTTACACTGGTTAACCTGGTAACCTTGTAAGGCAGGGATGCTTAAAACAATTTTCAAAGAATATTTCCGTCTCGTTACCTTTTTGTTCACCACTGTATCTCCAGCATGCTACCTTACACATAGTAGGTGTATAAGACAGATATTGAGTGGATAATTATGTACAAATTTACATCTTCATCACTTACAGACTTAATCTCTTCACGTTTGCTATTAAACTCAAACCTGGAATGGGCTTTCTTCATCTTTTGACTTGTCCAGTACACAAGACGCAGATCAAGTGCCACCCTTGCTGGGAAGACTTCCGTGACCCTTCAGCCTGGACAGGGGAGCTCTCTCTTCCCAAAACTATGGAATTGACTGCCTGTCTCACCCAGCTGGCACTTGCCATTCCTCCTTATCTTGGTCACTCTCCTTGATTGACAGCACAAGTTTTGGAATCAAGAAGTCACAGGTTCAATCCTATCTGGGCCACTTACCAGCTGTGTGACTTTAGAAACATTACTCAGTTTCTCTAGGACTGTCATCTCATCTGTAAAATGGGGAAAATTGGGTGTTATATCACTACGACAGATAATGTATTGGTTGATTAGTATATTACCTGGATATACTGTCATAATTGTGCCTATTTTCCCCAAATTAAATTCAGTAATCTTCTCTTGTGGAATCAGCAGGAAGTTATTATGGGGTTATGAGTGAAGCCCTATTCCTATAACTCTTGAGGATTCTTTTTGCCTCAGGCTCCCACGGCTGACAGAAGCTGCTGGAGTTGTGTCTGGTGATGATTTGTGGTGAATGTAGCTGTGATTCAGTATGGTCTAGCTTTCACGTCTAAGTTTCATGATTTGTCAGGGGTGGTGCAGGAGGAAGGTAGGAAATATTTACTGTTACCCAGGGGTTGCTTCAAAACACGATTTCAAACTCTCCTTGGATTCCCTTTTGTTGTTTTTCTTTATTTCTCCTCTTTTTATTCTGTAGTGTTATTTCTCTTTTTTGCATTTCTCTTCCTAAGAATACATTATAGATATCAGAGCTAATTTATTTCCAAGGGAGTACTGAGTTTTTTGTTTTCCTTTAAAGTAATCTCCAGCCTCCTTGAGCTCTATGCAGGGGCATATTTTCAAGGTTCTGAAATGCAAAATGCATGAGAGTCAAACAAACAAATCTTTGAGTCTCAGAATTCTGAAAAAGAGATTAATTAAAACCATTCTCTTATAAGAAACTATACAAAGTTACATGAGATGCTTTTTCTATCCACAAAATCCTTGGGGATATGGATATATTCTACTATGAAGTTTATCTGTGTATTTTCAGAATTTTTTCTTATGAATATGTAATGCATAAAAGAAGAGTTCTTTGATCAACAAGAAGGCTGGTGCATCAGGATAGTGTGCTCATTATACATTTGCTATAGGCCTCTAACTATTCTAGTTCATTCTCCATATGACAGTTGAGGAGACCTTCTGATCATCTTGCTTTCTGATTAAAGTCCCACTGGCTCCCTATTGCCTACAGTATTAAATCCAGGATGAAAGCCTTTGCTTATTCTGGCTCCAAATAACCTCCCCTGCCCTAGCTTCTGCCCCTGGAGCTTGTGCTCCGGGAGCTCCAGCTACAAAGGCCTTCTTAGCCTCACTGCCTATAGGTGGTGGTGCTCTTTCCCAGATGGGCCTCTGCACAGGCTCTATCTTCCTGTTTATTGTCAAGAACCAGCCCAAATGCCCTTTCCACCCGGATGCTTCCTTGGAATTCCCCCAACAATTATTCTTTCCTCTTGGGTCCCATAACAATTCATAGATGACATTTACATAGCACTTATTATTGCTGGCTAATAATTTTTCCATTTATAAATCTCTGATTAGCTTATGGGCTATTTGAAGGTGGGGATGTTGTCTCTTTTATTTGTATCACCCACAACAGTCCACACAATGGCTGTCATGCAGAAAATACCCAATACAAGCTAGCTATTCATGGACACATTCGTGCATACATATATTTTACAGAACACCATGCATTTTGCTTCTATCAGGTTCAATTTAATTTTGTTGATCTTATATACATGTAATGAATATTAATGCAATGAATACTTGTATCTTCTAATTAATTTTCAAAATAAGCCCAAGTTCACATTGATTTTTACAATTGTGAGTATTGGAAAACACATTAAACATTGTTTTTCCTTGTGTGGACCTGTTATTTGAAGGCATATGTCAGCTTTCAAATGCCTCAGGTTGCCTGAGTTCCTCTGCTGTGATCAGCGTGTCAGTGCAACTGCAGTTCAGATTCCCTGTTGGTCACTCAGCTGATCTTTTTGGTCGGTAAGGGACCAAGACTACCCACAGTACTCTGTAACCATGGTGATAAGATGCCCTATTTTAACTTTTCAACAGAAAAGTTGAGATGCTCTAGCACTTCCGTGCCTGTGGTTCCCAGTGGAATTTTTGGAAGCCATTCAAGCATTTAAACTATAGAATCAGGCCTTGAACTGATAATTACTTTTTCCTCTATACTAGATACCTTTTAAATTAGGGGTGGTGATGGATAGCACATACAGTCCATGACCTGGTAAATGTGAGGTCTAGGGCAGACCTGGGAGGCTTGTCATTCTTACAATACACCAATTGGGAAAAACCTCCTTTAAGCCAAGGGATTTACTTTTTAAATAAAATTGGAGTACTTACCAAAATAATGACTGTGTGCTTTTTTACGTGTGATGAAGTAAAACTATTATGGAAGATGGATGTGATTCTTGTATAAAATCAACGTGTTTAATTAGACTATGTTATCCAACAAGATTAGTCTTAGACCTTGCTGGAATGGGCAGTTGCGTGCATCTGAGATTTAGGGGCCACCAGGAAGGTACAGTGTTCAATCTCATCCTTTGTCTTTAGTCTGAAAATCTAACTTGCCAGAATTTTTCCCTTTAAAGGTTTACAAACCATTATAATATAAGTATTTCTGGGAAAGGCATCACAGTAAGGGAGAAGCTGAAATTTAGTGGTCTGTGACATAAAACTGGTTTGTAGCCATATTTCCTTGGCCTGAAGAGTGTTTCACATATTGTTTTGAATCAACATTTAATCAGAAGGGAACTTCACAGAAAAAAACTATATTACCGTTAGACAACGGGAGATGTGGCAAAACTAAATTCTAAGGATGTTGGAGTCCAATAGCTGTTGTCCTATTTAAGGAAGCCAGATTTTCTCTATGTTGTCACAGCCTTCACTCCTTCCAGCTTATATTCGATAGAATTCTTTAGGCCTTCCTCATTCATTTCCTTACACTCCTGGCTCCTGTTGGTAAAGAATACAGAGTAGCCTCAGTAACTGTGATAGTTTGGGGGTTGACAATAAAGCATCTGCTTCATGTTTGGCCCAGGATTGCCTTCATCTCTAAGAGATCTGTGAGACTTTTTCATGCCTCTTCTCTTGTGTTGTTCCTGCTTGCTATGGACTAAATGTTGTGTCCCTCCCAAATTCATAAGTTGAAATCCTAATCGCTAACTGTGATGGTGTTTGGAGATAGGGATCTTTGGGAGGTAATTAGGTGGAGATGAGGGTGAGGCCCTCTTATGGGATTAGTGTCCTTGTAAGAAGAGACCAGAGAGCTCGTTCCCTCTCTCTTTCATATGAGGACACAGCAAGAAGGTGGCTGTGTCTATAAACCAAGAAGAAGATCCTCACCAAGAACTCTACCCTGATCTCAGGCTCCCAGCCTCCAGAACTGTGAGAAATCAGTGTTTGTTGTTTAAGCCATCCAGTCTATGGTATTCTGTTACCAAAACCCTAATTGATTAACACACTGCCCCCATTCTCCCCTTGGGATATTATCAGAAAACAAACAAACCAAAGAAAATATTTAGGCAAAGTAACCTAACACATCAGCAAGCTAAAGGACACACCCACAGGTGCCATGACAGTTCCAAGGCTGACCATAAAGGTCAAAAAGTGGGCGGTGGCCCAATTCCCGGAAATCCCCACCCCTTCTCCAAAATTGGTGGAATCCTCTTTCCACTCATCAGCTTATGAAATTACCCACACCTATAAAAACTGACAACTCCCATACCCTGTAGCCAGTCTTGCCTCTGAGATGGCCCACGCTCTGTCTGTGGACTGTGTTTCTCTCTAAATAAATCCACTTTTTACTTATCACGTTTTCTCTCACTGAATTCTTTCTGCAATGAGACATCAAGAACCTGAGCTTCATTAAGTCCTGAGACCAGGTGTGATCTCAGTTAAAAGACTGTGTGTTCAAGTCCGAATCTGGGTTTTGGCTGGGTTCAAGTCCCAGTCTGAATTACACAGTTTCAATGCTAGTATAAAAATATGGTATTTGCATACTTGGGATCCCCTGAATCGTCTTCTAATTGAGGGCTACCTCTCAATTTCTTTGCCTCCTTTTGTGTTTATGTTCATAATTATGTTGGCCCCAAATAGTACCACTTTTGTCATCACAAGGTGATGAGAAAAAAACAGAAGCAGTCTTAGTACGTAAATGAAGAATTCTTGTCAAGTGAAGGCCAAGTCAGCATCATTTGTGTACTGCAGAAATAATTATTTTGCAGAACAGTAGTTTGAATAGAGAATAGTCGTGACAAAATTGAATCATCACCTAGTACAGGATTATATACATCACAAATTCAAAGCCATCGTGTACTGATAGGTGTGACATGGCAGATTCATCAAAACAACTTTAATTTTCACATTAAATGAATGTGGTAAATTTGGACGTATTGCTTTTTAGTGTTTAAAATAGAATTTGTAAGTTTGATTTGGCTTGATTTATAAGTTTGATTTGCTAATCTGCATAAAATCTAAAAGCGTAAGGAGTCTATACTCGGTTTTATGTACAATACGATTCACGTGTGAGTATTCTCAGCCGTTCTTCTGTCCCCGTCCCCAAAAGGGAGAACTGTTTCCTCACCTAGCTTACCTCTGCCGCCTCCCACTCCAGAGGAGGGGCTGCTTCTGAGCAGATAATTGGAAAAGAACCCCATGGTAGGTGAAGCCCAGCTGACCTGGGGGACACCAGCAGGTGCGTGGGTGTGAGTAGAGCCCAAGTTTGAAATCAGTGTCTGCTTTAGCCCTTGAGCTGGTGCTTTTGTGTAGTGTACAGACCCCTCAGCCACGCTGGGGACCTTCAACAGGACCCCCGAATTACAAAGAGAGGGGTCAGATTCTTAGCGAGAGAAGCAAAGTATATCAAAGAGCAGAGAAAGAAAAAGTCACAAGTTTAGGGGAGTTGAGAGTTTGGGGGGATTTGGGTAAGAATGATGTTGAAGGCTCAGCTTCTCTTTACCCCAGTGCTGAATCAAATCTCGGAGACAGAGTTTTGGGTGCAGTGGAAAGGGATAGCTTTATTACTTTTCCAGGCAAAGGGGGACACGGTGGTCTCCTGCCTCGAAAAACTATGTGTCCCAACTTGGAGAGGATAGTGAGAAGTTTTATAGTAATGGCTCAACGAGGACGTGATCAGCTCGCGGACATTCTCCTGATAGGTTGGTGGTGAGGTAAGTAGGCGTCAGCATCCTCAACCTGCAGGTTCCAGCCGGTCTGGGGTCCACACCGCTGTGGGAAGCATATCATCGTTAATCATTAACTTCTCCCACCTGGAAGGGGTTTCAGTATCTGCCAAACAGCTCAAAGATATTGTTGTGTGTATCCTTTGATGGGGAACCGGGACCCTGCCCCCAAGGCTGCACTGCACTATTGTTTCTCTTGACTGTTTCTCCCTGGCCTTGCATTCCCTCCCTTCCTTCATTAACAACTGCTTGAATCTGCTCGTTGGAACTCTGCAAAGGTCGTGGAGGCTGAATGAAGGCTATTTCCTGTAATCAAAGAAACGGGGGACACAGAAAGGCTTTGTGCCCAGGAGCGCCACAGGGCCCTCTCAGTGTCAAGAAAGAAAGGGTAGAGCATTTAAGGAGGCTGGAGAGTTTGGGAGCAAAGCCAACCTGAGAAACATTTTTGGGGGTTACAAATACGATGCTCTTAGTGTCTTTCCTGGAGTCACAGGTAAAGGCTGGAATTCCTTTTTCAGAACTGTGAGGAAGAAGACCTGTATAAGCTTAACGACAGGAGGGAATCCTCAGGGTTGGGTCTTTGGATATTCCCATCGCTGTAGGCTGCTGATATGCTGGTTCCTCTAACTGTGAACCAATTATGTTAAGCAGGAAATTTCTCAAGGACAGACATTACATTTCAAGGGAGGTATTGAGAAAGGAAACAGCCTCTCCTGCAAAAAGGCACCCAGCCCCAATCCAAAGTCTGAGCTGCTATTATTTTCTGAAGTAGGGGAATTAGCATTTGATTTCTTTCCTGCTTTGCCTGGGGGGCTTACCAGAATAATAAGGAGGGATACAGCTGTCTTGAGTAGCTCCAGGTTCATAAATTCTTTAGGGTCACAATTCTCCCACTGCATTAGCTAAATGGAGTTTTACGGTAGTGCTTATCTGTAGCAAGAAACCTACGTCAGAGAAAGCAACTAACGGCCAGGTAAAATGCAGTTAGCTCAGCATATAAAATGGAATTAGCATCCTGTCAACTGTACATCCCGAAGAGCTCTTACAGCTCCCCATCCCTCTCCATCTCCACTCTCTTTGATCTCATCTGCATTGTTGTAGGAGTTTTTAATAGGAACCCGTGCTTCCAGGAGGTGTGTTTTCCTCCACGTGTTTGTGTTCACTCTTGGAACATACTGTATCTCATCAACATCCCTATGGGCTACTCATGTGTTAGATGCTGCAGTGAGGCCCCTCAGACAGTCTCTGCCTCTGCAGGTTACAACCTCGCGGGGACAGAGACCTTAAATGAGAAATAATTCAAATGCTGAGCGTGAGAGGGCTTCCGGGATCTCATTACAGGGGAAGGGAAGGTGGGAGCTCAGAGAAAGGCAGCCTGAGATGCCCAGAGGGTCTTTACCCTGAGGCCAGAAAGATGAGGAGGAATTCGCCAAGCACAGGGCCAGCCGAGAGCAGTGGGACAAGAACGTTCCCAGCACCACCCCGGGAGAGACTGAACAGTACCCAGGAGAAAGGAGAGGACCTGCATTTCGGGGCTGAGTTAGCTGGGGGTCAACCCCAGTGAGGAGGTCTGGCCTCAGTCTCAGATCTAGAATAGCCCTGTAACCCAGGGAAAGATTTGGTTTTTTATTCTAAGGGTTGTGGGAAGGCAGTTAAGGTTTTTAACTTGGCAGTGATAAGATTGGCTGTAGAGTGGGGAATTCATTCCAAATGGCAGCTAATCTTTTTTGAGTGCAATCTGATTATGTCACTCTTGTTTTAAAAATGTCAGTGAGTCCTCGGGCTTCCCTGGTGGCGCAGTGGTTGAGAGTCCGCCTGCCGATGTCGGGGACACGGGTTCGTGCCCCGGTCCGGGAGGATCCCACATGCCGCGGAGCGGTTGGGCCCGTGAGCCATGGCCGCTGAGCCTGCGCGTCCGGAGCCTGTGCTCCGCAACGGGAGAGGCCACAACAGTGAGAGGCCCGCGTACCGCAAAAAAAAAAAAAAAAAGTTAGTGACTCCTTAATGCCATCAGAATGACATCTAAATTTTCAATGAGGTGTGCAAGGCCCCGCTTGAACTAATCCCTGCTACCTTTCCAGGCTCATCTTAGATTCCCTGCCCCCATCTCTGCTCTCGGCACTCCTGCTCACCCCACACTTCTCCCCTGCTCCAGCCTAGGGCCTTTCATGCCTTCGGGACCTTAACCCAGTAAATCGTTTTCAGCTTTTTACACTGTGATCCATTATGGAGACACGCACACATACACAGAATATAACAGAGAAAAGTTTTATGGAAAAAATGGAAGATACATACTAATATTTTCCCTCCTTTTTTCTTTTCTTCCTTAACAATGTGGGTTAATAACCAGTTAATTTTATGACCCAGGTTCTCCCTCTTCTTTTTTTTTTTTTTTTTTGCGGTACGCGGGGCTCTCACTGTTGTGGCCTCTCCCGTTGCGGAGCACAGGCTCCGGACGCGCAGGCTCAGCGGCCATGGCTCACGGGCCTAGCCGCTCCGCGGCATGTGGGATCTTCCCGGACCGGGGCACGAACCCGTGCCCCCCGCATCGGCAGGCGGACTCCCAACCACTGCACCACCAGGGAAGCCCTCTCCCTCTTCTTATGGGACTTCACACCTGTGCTTTCCCTCCTACTCTGTTCCCTGGGCAAGTCCTACTTGACCTTCCCATCTCAACCTAACTAGAAGGGCTCAGAGAATCTTGGCTGACTTAGCACGTCCAGCTCAGGAACTCTTTTCTTAAAAATATTTATTTATTTATCTATTGGCTGCGTCAGGTCTTTGTTGCGGCACAGGGGATCTTCTGTTGTGGCATGCCGGCTCTCTTTTGCGGTGGGCGGGCTTCTCTCTAGTTGTAGCGCATGGGCTCCAGAGCGCGTGTTCTCTGTAGTTGTGGCGCGTGGGCTTAGTTGCCCTGCGGCATGTGGGATCTTAGTTCCCCAACCAGGGATCGAACAGGCATCCGCTGCATGGCAAGATGGATTCTTAACCACTGGACCACCAGGGAAGTCCCCAGGAACTCTTTCTTAGACCCCTCATGGCTCCCTGTCTGCCTGTTCTTCTTTCCTCCTTTCTTTCCCTTCTTTTCTTTCACAAATATTTAATCAAAGCCTACTGGATGCCAGGCACTGTTTTAGGCACGGGGCAGGGCGGCTTCACAAGCTCTGAGCTCAGTAGAGTCCCACATTTGGCTGAATGCCCTGCTGTTTGAAATTCTTAACAATTTTTTATTTTTATTTTTTAATAAGGAGCCCCACATTTTCATTTTGTACTGGCTCTCATAGATTACGTTGCTGTTCCTGCACTGAGGTAATGGGCAAAACAGACCCAAAGCCTTACCTTCATAGAGCTCACATTCTAGTGCTTACTATGTACTGGCTTCCTACCTTAGCAGTTATCACCTGTATAGTATTTGCCTATTTGCCTATTGCCCCAAATAGATTGTAAGCTCCCTGAGGGCAAATACTACTTCCCGCTATGATCTCCAGCACACATTATACTGCCTGCTACCTTGCATACACGAACAAATTTATGTAGAACAAATTAATGAACATGCATGATGCTCCCAACATTTGTCCCATAATGCATGTTTCTCCTGATCAAGGTTATCCTTGTTATGCCTTTAAAATTTTTTTAAATAATGTTTTTATTTAATCTGGTATATATAAAATATAATTTCTATTTCAATTTGCAAAACATCAAGACATTTTACATTCATTTTTTCCATACTAAACCTTCGAAATCTAGTGTGTGTGTTTACACATGTAGCGTATACTTGATATTCCTTTGATAAGATTTTACTTGTATTAAAGCTCCTTCACTGGCTATTTGCCCATCAACTCTGAAGTGATAGTTTTAGAGGAGTTAAAATTGGAAGTACATTAGTGAGTTTCATTTACATTTGTGAGTGTGAAGAATTCACCAAGCAGGTCATTAAAGACAAGGTTATGAATCCAAGGATCATTTTCAAAGTGAACAGAGGACCTTTAAAAATGTTATGATTAATGAAAAGGATGAGGGCAGAGAAAGAGCATTATGCACTGAGAACTCAAGGAAAATCGAGATGGAAAGCTTGCCTTATGCTTCTGAATGTCCTCTAAACTACAGCTGAGTTATTTTATAAGTTACTTATAATAATACTGGTTCAAACTTGAAGACAGAGGTATAGGAAGCACAGAATCTGTAAGATGTTATGATCATAAATTGGGCAAATAAAATGCTACTTGAGGAAACCAATTTTAGTCAAAGGACTCCAGTATTTAGGATTTTTTTGTTTGTTTCTATATCTAATTTTAAGAATGGTTTACAGGTTATATTCAGACACTCGAAGTTTTGTATAACTTTAAATTTTTTTTTTTTTTTTTTTTTTGTGGTACGCGGGCCTCTCACTGTTGTGGCCTCTCCCATTGCGGAGCACAGACTCCGGACGCCCAGGCTCAGCGGCCATGGCTCACGGGCCCAGCTGCTCCGCGGCACATGGGATCCTCCCGGACCGGGGCACGAACCCGCGTCCCCTGCATCAGCAGGCGGACTCTCAACCACTGCGCCACTAGGGACGCCCCTAAAACACTTTTAAGGGCTTTTAAGGGTTAGTAAAATACATGGCCTAGCCTTATCTCTTACTTTTTACTGCCATCATGTGGCCATTTCATTTTCTAGGTAAAAATCCATTTGCAAAACCTTATTTTCCACCTTTATCACGGATTATGGTTTCAGATTTTATCAGTCCTCAATTAACAGAGGTAAACTACAATACACATATTTAGTAGCATTTTGCTATTTTAAGATGTTCCATCACACAGTAGTATAATATATAATCATTATGGAATTGTAATACCGAGCGAGCGTCCGTGCAATATTTTTCAAAAGGGCTCTCTTCAAACACCTCCTTGTTTCTTTTCATCCCCCCTCCCTGACCTGGCTTTTCGGTGGATGCTTAGGCAGTAGCAGTTTATTGTAGTCTCAAGGACACACTCCCTGGGTTGTCTCTCTCTATTTGAAATGCAGATACATTCTTCTGGAATCCGGGTTTGGATTTCCTTTCTTGGATGTCCCATCTTCTGATCTTCTAGGCTTCTACTAAGTCCCAGTGCCCTGAATCAATTTGCTCAAAGGCATATAGTTTGAGTCAGGATTTAGCAGAAGCAACATATATGTGATAAATATTAATTGCCTTCTGAGTCTCTCATCTCATCTTCCGGGTCTCTGGACCTGATCGTCTTTTCTGCCTCTCTCTGCACAGAGATCCTGTCCCAGCAGCTAACACCACCTTTCTCTTTGAGCCATGAGATTCATTTTCTCCTCCTTTAGGGCATCTCGACTTTACCTAAAGATTTGGACTCTCTGGCATGAAACCTTTCACTGTAACTTTTTTGTTTATTTCTAACTTTAAATTATACAATTTATCACATAGAGAAGTATGTATTTTATACAAATTAATAATATTTTTAAAATGACTACTTGTGTACCCACCACCCATCTTGAGAAAAAGAACATTCCAGTGCCTCAGAAGTCCCCTGTGTGCCCCTCCTTAATGCTGTCCTCCCCCCACCCACCAGAGGACACCAGTATCTTGAATTTTGTGTAAGACATCCCCTTGCTTGTCTGTATAGTTTTGTTGCTCTATCAGTCTGGGTTTAATCAGGAAAGCAGAGCCACTGTGAGTGATGTGGGATAAGGGGTTTCTTATAGGAATTACACCTTAGACCTTTCAGTGAAGATCTGCAAAGGGCCAAGGGAGAAATGGAGGGAAAACCATTAAGCAGCCTCCTGAGGCACGGTGGGCTTGGGCAAGCCAGACCTCCAGGAAAATCTAAGGATCCAAGCACATCCTCCAGCCAAGGAGTAGGGCTGTAAAGAGGGAGCTGGAGCCGACTGTGGACGTGATTGCCCCTGCACAGCCACCCCTCTCCGGGACCACTGCCGACTGTCTGCCCTTGGTCCAGCGCCAGCAGCGGGAAAGAAGGGCTGGGGGCTGAGCGGAGGGGAGGAAGTTCAGCTGGGACTGCTTAGCACCTCCGCGCTGTCCACCACTGCATCTGATGGCCCACACCTTTCAAGAAAATGGGCTGCTGTTTCCCTTCTGCCTCCAATAGTTTGCTCAAGTTCCTCAAGTCTAACCTCAAACCATTAAAAAAAAAAGGGAATTCTGAGATTTGTAGTTTCTAGCTTAGTCAAGTTGGCAACAGAATAAACCAGCACTGTCCCCTATGAGTGACTCCTAAGGCAATATGCTGTTTAGTTTATCATCATAGAAGTCATGCCATATATTTTCTATGACTTGCTTTGTCCTTTTTTGTTGTTATTGTGTGAATATCATTTTTTGAGATTCCTTTCTGATGAGTCATTCACCTTTAACTACTGTATATAGAATTCCAAAGTATGAAAGTATAATTTATTTATCCACTTAAATATCATTAGATATTTATTTCTTTCCTCAGATTTTGCTCTTCTGAGCAATATTTCTATAAATATTATGTATGTCTCCTCATGACTTTCTCTAGTGTATACACCTAGGAGGTAACTTGCTGGAGTAGAGAATATACCATGTGCAACTTTATTATATTTTGCTAAATTGTTTTCCACAAGGGTTGTGCTCCTACTGATGGTGTGTAACTGTTTCTGATGCCACATTATCTCCATTATGAAGACATTTGGCATGTCAGATACTTTAATATTTGCAAAGTCAGGGAGGCATAAAACGCCATCTGATTCTGATTTCAATTTTTTCCCCTAATTATGAATGAGTCTGGACATCTTTTTTTTTTTTTTTTTTTTTTTTTTTCTTTTTGCGGTATGCGGGCCTCTCACTGTTGTGGCCTCTCCCGTTGCGGAGCACAGGCTCCGGATGCGCAGGCCCAGCGGCCATGGCTCACGGGCCCAGCCGCTCCGCGGCATATGGGATCCTCCCAGACCGGGGCACGAACCCGTATCCCCTGCATCGGCAGGCGGACTCTCAACCACTGCGCCACCAGGGAGGCCCCTGGACATCTTTTTATATATTTATTCATCACAAGTATTTCCTCCTCTCTGAAATGCTTGTTTATGTCTTGTCGTTTTTTTCTTTACAGAGGTTGTTCATGAATTCTAGATACCAATTTTTTATTGGTTATTTCTATTGCAAAAATGCTATTCCAGTTTGTGGCTCGTGACCAGTTTGAGCCACTTCTGCCTTGCTGTTCTATTCCAGTCATCTGTTTACTGATCCTCTCCCATTTCCATGCTGTCTCGCCTTTATATGCTCTTTATAGTGCCTTTTGATGAACAGAAGGCCCACATTTTAGTATAGTCAAATGTGGCCTCTTTTCTCCCTTTATGGTAACTTTGGGTCTTACATAAGGGATCCTTCTTTTCTTCCAGATCATAAGGATATTCTCTGTTGCCTTCTAGAATTGTTTTGCTTTTGCCTTTCACAGTGAACTCTTTAGTCCTTAATTTTCCAAAGATAATATAATGCATACTCATTTATAACTGAGTTTCAGTATGTCTGTAGGTTTGTTTCTGGCTTCTAGTCTCTTCCATTGGTCTCAACACCTGCAAGGGCAAGTGTCCCCAGCTTGTTTTTTTTTTAGCATTGTCTTACTCTTCTTATATAGAAAAGCCACTTTTTTTGGCATATATTTTAGAATCAAATTGTCAAGTTCCCCCCAAAACTCTGTGGTGATTTTGATGAGAAGTGGGGGACAATTGAAATCTTTACAGACTGCTAATTTGTTCCTACTCAATCTGTTCTTCCTACTCATAAGCTTACGGCTGCAATTTGAAGACTCTCACCCTTCTCAGCTGCTAGTTTTAGCCATGTGTGGTAGAGTTCTTACAAACTGGCTGCAAGTATTCCCTTTGCTGTGTCCATACTCTTTGCAATGTGACTTTGCTGCTTCTCCTTTCAATAGGTACAATCTATTTCTTTACCCTTTGAATATGAGCTGCCCTTGTGGCTTGCTTTGCCTAATGCAGTGGGCATGTTATTGTATCAGGTCAGAGCCTAGGTCTCAGTGGGTCCTCACTTTGTCTTAGAATTTTGCTGCTCTCTGTGAACAAGCCTGGGCTAGCCTGCTGGATGGTGAGAGACACATGGTTAGTCACGTCTTTTCTTCATTTGGCAGTCAGCCAATCCCTAGTAGCAAAACTGTCTGGCTGACCTGAAAGTGACCAAAGATGCATGAGAAATTCCAACAGAGACCAGAAGAGCTACCCAACTGAGTCTAGTCTAAATGGTCAACCCATGGAATAATGAGCTGGATAAAATAGTTTTTGCTTTAAACCAGTGAGTTTTGGGGGTAGATTGTTACTCAGAAATAAACAATGAATACCAAGTGACCAAGTTCTCACCAGTATAATATGAGCGGAAGTGACACCTACATGTTTGGCTTCACTAGCTTTCCCCTTGAAGAGGCTGATATGGAGGCACCTAGCCTGGACCATGCAGATGTGGACAGGACTCCAGGGCAGCTGATCTCAAAGTGTGGTCTACAGACCCCTGCAAGTCTCCAAGACACTCTTGAGGGTCTGAGAGGTCAAAACGATTTTAATAATAGTATTAAGTTGTAATTTGTCTTTTTTACTATGTTGACATTGATACTGATGGTTCAAAGCCAACAGTGGATAAAGCTGCTGTTACTTTAGCATAGATTTAGGCAGTTCACTGTTCTGGTAGGGCAGGAGAAACAGATCAGAACTGGCTAGTTTGAATGACTTTAGGGAAGTTGAGGCTACAGGGATGGCCCCTCATTACCCGGCACCTGGCCCTGGGATTTTTAAGATAAAGGAATATTGCCTCCTGGGATGCACAGGTGCTTCACATCTAGGCCAGCACTTGGTGTCGTCAGTGTTTTGGATTTTCATGGGTTCTCAGTAATTTTTAAGTGTATAAAGGGATTCTGAGACAACAGGTTTGAGAACCACTACCCTGGACAGTCCCAAGCATGAAGATGGCAGGAACTTTAGTCCTAAACTAGTTAATCAAGCAAAGTAGCCTCTCCAGTCCAGAAAAGTCAAGCTTCAGTCTTACTTAATCTATTCTATTTTAGGTCTCTCTGTTGCAGACGCTTAGCCTTCAGCTAATTATAACAGTCATATTAGAATGGGACTCTTCATGCTTCAGCTTCAACTGAGGCACAAATATAATAGGTACTGATAGAAAAATTGGGTGTGTGGCAAATCTGTAAATGAAGAGTTTGGTAAGGGAAACCTCTGAGAACCAGTTCCCTGACTTAGTGGATCAAGGACATCGAAAGTATTGAGAGTATGGAGGGAAAGAAGAGTGCGAAAGAAATGTATTTAGAGAGAAGTATTTTCATGGTCTGACGCTGCATCAACTGCCTTTGAAAGAAGGTGGCAGGGGATTTGCCATCCTAATCCAAGCTTAATGAAAGAAGGGGTGCCTGGAAGACTTTGAAATGGGTTCCCTTCAGTTGTGAGACACAGCGGAAGGTGCCTCTCTCCTGTCCGAGAAGCTGGAGGGAACTGTGCCCGGGGGTCTGATTCTTTTCCATAAAGTCTCGAGGGAGAGATACTTTGGTGGGGATCGGCCTGCCTTCAAGACATTGTTGGGTTGGAGGTGCCTGAGTGTCTCCCCAGGTGTGGGGTGAACGGGAGCAATCCAAAGGGAGCTCCACATCTGTCCGAAAGGCCTCCTGGTGTGTGGAGGAGTCCTCTGCAGAAGGAGCCTGGAGGTGCGCCTGAGAAAGGAGTCGTGACCCCCCGCCCCCGGAGGAGAAGTGCAGCCTTCTGGGTCAGTTGGACCACAGGAGGGAGGGGCACGATGGTAAAGCACTGAGCAACCCACTGCAGCCCCACCACCAGAGACAGGGGTCCTCTCGGTCGCCCACCGGGACCAGGGAGTATGAGGCTGTCTCATGGCTCATTAGTTCCTTCTTTCCCCTCTCCCTTCATCCCTCCTCGGAACCAACCCCAGAGGGCCAGGAGCCCGTTGCGCTGGCGGCTGGCGGTCCAGCCTGAAGCCAGAGCTGGGTGGGAGGTGGGTGGAGAGCAGGAGCCAGAAGGCCAGTTTGGAGTTTTAATTATTACGTGAGACTGGACATTTAACATTTGTATTGAGACTTTTCTGGTGTGATTTAAACTCATTGTACGTTACTGAAGAGTGAATTAAAAAAGACCTTGGGGCTTCTCTGGTGGCGCAGTGGTTGAGAGTCTGCCTGCCGATGCAGGGGACGCGCGTTCGTGCCCCGGTCCGGGAAGATCCCACATGCCGCGGAGCGGCTGGGCCCGTGAGCCATGGCCGCTGAGCCTGCGCGTCCGGAGCCTGTTGCTCCTCAACGGGAGAGGCCACAACAGTGAGAGGCCCGCGTACCGCAAAAAAAAAAAAAAAAAAAAAAGGCCTTGAACCCACTACAGTTTTCCTCCTGGTGTGGAGATTGCTCTAAAGTTGTATTTTAATTATGTCATGTTTCATGCTTGCATTTTCGACATACCCCATATTAAAATAATCTGTCTGCATTTCCACATTTTGATTTTTTCAGGTTTTCTTAAAGAGGGTACATTTAGAGATGCATGAGGGAAGGGATGTGGGAACAGATGTATATGTATGACTGATTCACTTTGTTATAAAGCAGAAACTAATTAAAAAAAAAAGAGGGTACATTTATAACAGTAAATAATAGTTAAGAACATGCTCAAAGGAATTGCAGGTTTGTGGGAACGGCAGTGAGATTAGTTTGGAAATGTTGGCTTTGTATTATCTGACCAGTGGACTGATGGATTGGGTGATTTTTATATAAAGTCTTATAACAGTGTTGAACAGATAGTAAAGATTGTATAATTTTTAGCTACGATAAGAATATTATTTTGGATTTAAATATCTGATGTAAACCTATTCACTTCTCCATCCTTAGACATGACGGTCATATCCAATGATTTACAAGAGGAAGCAAAGTAAGCAAACAAAAAAACACCAGTTTTCCTAACTGCAATAGAGTATGTTTTCTCATTCTCTTCCCACCTGGATTTGAAGCATTAGAGTATAGATCCTTTGAGACTGTAAATCCTGACTGTATTTCTGAGCGCTACAGATGTCAATCGCTGTTCAGAACACTACTCTGGCAATTAGTAGAGTTTTCTTCCCAGTAAATTATAATCTGGTTCAGTTTATATTAAGTATACTTTAGTGGCAATGACATTATGTAAATTGTAACCTTATTAACTTAATATATTTTGACTGTGGTCATACTGCAAATTAGAGATGATTTAAATGTTTTTAAAATTTTTATTATGCTCTACTTTTGCTGAGTACTAAAGCATGCAAAATGCATTTGAAGCACATCAGTGAATAAAAGTGTAGTTATCTTCATTTCGTTTATGTTAATTGAAGTTTATTTTCTGGAAAACATTTTCCTATTTTGATGGAATTCTTTAAAAACAAATTTAGCAAAAATAAAAGGCAATTCATTCTGATGGAATATCATTTTTATTCGCAAATTTTATGTATAGTAATTTAAAGCACTCAGTAATTCTTGAGTAACTATGTAATAAAACAATCCGGAGAGTTGAAGTTCCAAATCTTTTTTTTTTTTTTTTTTTTTGCGGTACGCGGGCCTCTCACTGCTGTGGCCTCTCCCGTTGCAGAGCACAGGCTCCGGACGCGCAGGCTCAGTGGCCATGGTTCACGGGCCCAGCCGCTCTGTGGCATGTGGGATCTTCCCGGACCGGGGCACGAACCCGTGTGCCCTGCATCGGCAGGCGGACTCTCAACCACTGCACCACCAGGGAAACCCAAGTTCCAACTCTTAAAAAAAAAAAAAAAGCTTTTACTTTTGGCTTAATTGGTCCATACTATTTTATAAAATCACCATATACTTATCCATTATTAATCTTCCACTATAAACTATCCATAGGGGAAAAAAGGGTCTTTTCTTTTCTCTTTTGATAAGCAGGTTCCAGGAAGCAGTACAATATTAGGTTAGTTTGTTAAGTCATTCATTTATTTATTCAAAATAGCTTATAAAGTACGGATCATGCGCTAGGTGCTTGTCAAGATACTGGACTTATTAAAAACAACAATGACAAACAAACCACCTTCATGGACTTTATGTTCTTGCAGGGTCAACAGATAAAAACCATGTAAATGAATAAATCAATAATATGATTTCTAGAGAGTGGGAGTGCTATAAAGACAATAAAATATGGCAATGGGACAGAGGAGAATTCTTCCATCATTAAGGTCACTATTTTTCTTTTATTTCAGTTGGAAAGACTTATATCTCATATTGTTATCACCTGTCTTGATGTACAATAATAATTTGATAATGTTTATTGAGCATGCAATTTGCGCTAGGCACTCTGTTAAGCACTTACATGAATTATCTCATTTAATCCTCAACACGCCCTAAAGAGTGGATGTTCTTAATATCTGCATTTTCTACATGAAGACTGAAAGCTTAGAAAGATTTCTTGTTTTCCCTCAGGTTACATGGATCATAAAAGGCACAGCTGGGATTTAAGTGTAAGTCAACATGACTCTGGAGTCGGGTATCCAACATGGTAGCCACTAGGCACATGTGGCTGTTCAAACTTAAATTAATTAAAATTTAAAATCAGTTTATTAGTCACAGTAGCCACATTTCAAGTGCCCAATAGCCATGTGTGGCTAGTGGCTACCATACTGGATTGCAGAGATATATAATATAATCCATAATCTTCTGTAATCGCAGAAAGCTGTATTGGGTAACACTGCCTAGAGCCTGGTTCTTAACCATGTGACTATACAGCCTCCATCTCACTATATTTTCCTTAAATATAAGGAAAGGGTCTAAGTTTTAAGACTTTGACTCTCAGAAGAATGATAGAAATATTTCTTTAGGGTTTTGTATTGATACCAAACATTTATTGAATAAATGCCTCTCATGGGATTTTTCTATACCCCACCTTTCCTTCTCAGTGGGTGGTGTTTTCCTTTCCTTTGGGGAAATCTGAAACTTTGGTATCACTCGACTGTTTAGACATCTGCCTTAGAATGCTCCTCCTGTGTTATGGGTCATGTGCTCCCCAAGCTTTGCTCCCGGACACCCCTTGGTACTACCCAAGGTGCAGCACCGCGTAGTAAACTGATACCCCTTCTCCACTGGAGCCGGGCGTCGAGGAGGACAAGCTCATTTCCCCTAACAACCCTCTTCGCTTGGCATTCTTAAAGCACGACCTGAGACTGGAAATTTCATTTTTTTTCTTTCTATTCCTGGTAAACTTGGAGGTTAGTTAGTTTATATTTAGATATCAGAATTTGAGGCTAAAAAGCCTTCTAAAAACCATCACATCCAATCTCTTTTTTTAAAAAAAAGTTTGTCTTATTATTTACTTATTTATTTTATTTTTATATCAGCTTCATTGAGGTTTAATTGATACATAAAATTGTAAGATACCTAAAGTGTACCTCGAGGTCATTTGAAATACATGTATATACTATGAAAGTATTCCCCGCATCCAGTGAATTAACACATCCATCCCCATACATATTTATCTTTTTTTTTTTTTTTTGGTGAGAACATTAAGTTTTATTCTCTTAGCAAATTTCAGTTTTACAAGACAGTGTTATCAACCTCATTCACCCTGCTTTCCATTAGATCTTCAGGCCTTATTCATCTTATAGTTGAGTTTGTACTCTTTTACCAACCTCTCTCTATTTTTCCCTCCTCCCTCCCACCACCAGTCCCTGGCAACTACTCTTCTACTTTCTGTTTTATGAGTTTAACTTATTTATTTATTTTATTTTTTAAATTTAAAAAATGTTTTTTAAAAATTTTCTTATTTTTATTTTTTTGGCTACACCAAAAAAATAAAGGCCTGTGGGATGAGGCTTGTAGGATATTACTCCCTTGACCAGGGATAGAACCCCGGGCCCCCAGCAGTGGAAGCACCGAGTCCCAACCACTGGACTGCCAGGGAATTCCAATTTATTTTAGATTCCACATATAAGTGATACCATGCAATATCTGTCTTTCTCTGTCTGACTTATTTCATTTAGCATAATGTCCTCAAGTTCCATCCATGTTGTCTCAAATGGAAAGATTTCCTCATTTTTTATGGCTGAATAATATTCCATTGCATATATACACACCACATCTTCTTTATCCATTCATCTGTTGATGGACACTTAGGTTATTTCCATGTCTTGACTATTGTGAATAATGCTGCATTGGAGGTGGGAGTGCAGAGATTGGAAATTTCTGTATCAGAGGGTGAAGGCAGAGGGAATTACAAAGTAAAAGAGACAGTTTAGCTCAGTCATACTTTGCCTTGACTCTCAGAAGGAAGGCACCCAACAGGCCAGCACTCCCTGGGCAACCTTAGCTGCCAGAGGCTGGCTCTCCTACCCTCAAAGTGTTTTACTTTTTATCTTTTGGTCATTGCTCCACAAAAACTACCCTTTTTAAAACAAGCTTCTCAGTCTGAAAAATCTGCAATCCACTCCCCCCCATGGCCCCTGCCGTTGCAAAATCTCAGGGAAAGCTTACCCTTTGCGGGGAAGGCGGTGAGTGTGGGTGTGGGGAGAGGTGGGTCTGCAGTTCCCTGGTGGGGAACAGCCTAGCAACCTGAGTTTCCTTTTTAACATTCCCAGGGAAACTGCAGGCCTGCTGGTCCCTTTACTGGCCAAACTGTAAAGTCAACAACACCTTTCAAGGACAGACATTAATTTTGTTCTCAGGAACAGTAAAGTTTGAAAGGATATTGAGGGAAGAATATTTGTCCATTAGTGAGAAGCCTGCCCTGACGGGCCCTGGGAGTCCATAACCGACAGAGGGATGCCGAATGGCAACTTTTTTGTCTCTGAGCGATGGGGGCATCAGCAGCAGGGTTTCCTCTGATTGGGGGCTGCGGTGTGGGGAGAGGGAGACTGCTCCAGCCACATAGAAATGAAGGACATGGTCCCCCAGTCCCAGCCTAAAGAGAAGTCAAGCATCAACCATCCACACATGAGATGAGCTCTGTAACAGTCAGGCAGGAGTGCCCTGGGGGTTCAGAAGAAAAGATCTTAATCGTCCCTGGGGTTGTTAGATGGGGAGCTTCAGGGAAAGCTTCGCTAGGAAGTGACATTTCAACTCAGTCCTGAAGAAGGAGTACGCCATTTGCCTGAAAGGCTGAGGGGTGAGTGGGGAGGAAATGGCACTGAGTCATGGAGAAATAGTCTTAGAGAGTTTTCTCAGTTTATTAGATTTTCTTTTACCTAAACACATGTCTTCCTTGGCTTTGAACATGATATTAAAAAAGAGAAATATAAAATATCACAGGATAACCCATATGTCACCTACTTTTTTTCATTGATTGCCTCTTTCTCCTTCCGATTTTCAAAAATATGTGTTAAATGTCTAGTATGAACAAAACTACCAGGTACATGGACTGGGGTTAAGGCATCGTTGCTAGGCTTTGCTGCCTACTAACTGTTCAACCTTGAGCAAGGTGTGTCAACTTCCTCACTCTAACACGGGGATCATAATAACATCCACCCGGTAGTGTAGTTTTGAGGATTAAATGGGTTAACACATGCAAAGCACTTAGAAGAGGGCCTGGCACATAATAACGACTTTCTGAGGATTCGATATTATCATCATGACCCAAAAGATTGCACATAGTGGGCTAATATGGAAAATAACAACCTGACTTGCCTAGCGTATAGAATGTGGATGAGTGGGAAGAAAGGGCCTGGGAAGGTAGGAGAGAGCAAGATTGTGGATAGCCTTGAATGCCAGTCTCAGACACGCGGATTTTACAGATTTATTCTTACAGATATTAGGGCACCACTGAAAGTTTTGAGCAGTTAAGAAGCGTGATCAATCTGTCCACAGCTTTAGATAAATTCTCACATTAAAATGTCTACCGTAGGGGCTTCCCTGGTGGCGCAGTGGTTGCGAGTCCGCCTGCCGATGCAGGGGACACGGGTTCGTGCCCCGGTCTGGGAAGATCCCACATGCCGCGGAGCGGCTGGGCCCGTGAGCCATGGCCGCTGAGCCTGCGCGTCCAGAGCCTGTGCTCTGCAACGGGAGAGGCCACAACAGTGATGAGGCCACCGTACCGCAAAAAAAAAAAAAAAAAAAAAAAAAAAAAAAAATGTCTACCGTAATTTTACCAACGTCTCCACAAGTTACTCACTGAAGATGCACTTGATGGAAAGGAATCTTGAAGTGTTAATTTATTTGGGGATTTGCATACGTGAATGGGTTTGTTTATATTCACTTGTTTGGGGAGCTGTTGCTTTTGCAACAAAAGCTGAGGAATCTGTGATGCAGTTTATGTTTGAGAATTGGGCAACTTATAGCTGGTCATTAAGCTGTGTTGTAGACATACCTCCTTGGTCATTGCCTGGAGCGGTGATAAATAGTCAATGTGTTTATTTAAAATATATACATATATATATATCACAGATACTTATTTTATTTGCATTTTATGCAAAAAATAAAACAAATAGAAGACTGATCCTTACTGATTTGAAGCTTATAGTCCATTGGGCAACACAGACAAATAAATTGCACTTTTATAATCTAGTATGATTAATGCTATACTGTAGGAGCACCTATTGGATACCTGGATTTAGAAAGATGTGAAAACTGAGATCTGATGGATTGCTCAGAATTTTCTAGGTAGAAGGAGGCTATGGCTTTCCTCTGACAGAGGAAACAGACTGTGCAGGGGCCTGGAGGCAAGAGAAAACATGGGGAGGGTTTTACTAATATGTATATATTTGTGGGAATATCATTTATCAATACTAATATTTTCACTTTTATTCCTGAAATTATATTACGGACAGTGTCACAAAGCTAGGCAGGATGCATAAAGCTAGTGGCTGTGGGTTGCTTACCAATGTATTAGGTTCTTACCTCATCAACCTTTGGTAGGGGAAATACACTTAAGAAATAAATTACCGAAAAGCTAAGGAGGCAGCTTAGTTAATAATCTGAAAACTAAATGAGAGAGGATATCAGTGATGATACATGTCAGGATTTGAATGTGGAAGGAAAGAGCTCAAGCAAAAGACTTATGAGTTGAATCCTCAACCGATTCATGGGCAGAGGATTCTGTATACTATTTATATACACACATATACTGCCAGACACAGTGAATTTCAAACACAGGGTGCCCTAGTGTGTTTGGTTTTATGTTACTAGATTAACCTACTGTTCCCTACTGCTTTATTTTGATGGCTTTGCCTGGCATACAGTAAACACTCAATAAATATTAGCTACCATTATCATTTCATCATTATAAGAATAATATAGGATTCAAAGTAATTTAACAATGGAGCCATGTAGAGGGTGACAGTTGGAAAACACTGCAAATATAGTTGACTCTTGATTCTTTTCTCTCTCTCCCATAGCCATTTTTATTATTCATGGCTATTTCTGTACAAAGGGGATACAGAAAGATGTGACTGAATTCTAGTGACAGATTAGTGTTGGGAGTTGTGCAATTTTGATTCCCTGAACCAATTCCACCCTGACCCTTAAGCAGTGAGTGCTGGTGGATTGCACACCAGGGGATTTTTCAATAAAGCTGTGGATAGGTTCAAGGTGGAGGACCAAAACTATTGTCTATATTGTTAGAATTAGATCCGATTGGCTCAAATATTAAAGCAAGGCTGCTACGCTGATAGGAGCATATTCAGGAAATATATTCAAGGATGAATCAATGTGAAAATGTAAAGCTAGCTACGCACGAGCTTAGGAGTGACTGAGAAAACACCTGGGCCTTGAGCTGTCAGGAAGACTGAAAGATAGAAATAAAACAATCCCCTCACTCTCCTACCCCTAAATTCACCAATACAAACACTACCACCACCACACCCTCTGCAAATAATTTGGACTTTCCAAATTATGGAGAAAGAAAAATTTATGTTTTATTTTCATTTTGTATGAAACCATCATTTAGGCAGGTGTAATGGAGGAAAAAATTTGTAATTAGTCACATATGTTGTATTTAGCATAAACAGATTTTTTTCAAGGAAACTTGCACCATGTTTGTAAAGTAGAAAATTTAAATGGCATTAATTCCTATTTACTGGGCATTCTAAGTACCAGATATTAAGCAAGAGACACGGGGGATGCTGGGGATGCAGCAGTGAACAACAGACAAGCTGACTTACTGTCTAAAGGAGGAGGTTAAGCACAAGTCAAATAGCCACAGAACTAAATGTCAGAAGGTACCTGTGGGGCTTCCCTGGTGGCGCAGTGGTTGAGAGTTCGCCTGCCAATGTAGGGGACGCAGGTTCGTGCCCCAGTCTGGGAGGATCCCACATGCTGCGGAGCGGCTGGGCCCGTGAGCCATGGCTGGTGAGCCTGCGTGTCCGGAGTCTGTGCTCCGTGATGGGAGAGGCCACAGCAGTGAGAGGCCCGTGTACCACCAAAAAAAAAAAAAAAATGTAACTGTGATAAGTGCTACAAATGAGATCATGTAGTGGGACATTTGACTCTGCTTGGGGCTGGGAGTGTTGGTTCAAGTCAGACCTGAAGGATAAATGATAACTGAATAGTTAGGAAAGGTGGGCTGTGCAGGTGGAGAGTGATCCAGAGGAGAAGAGTGCATGCAAAGACCTTCTGCTGGAAGGGACTGGAATCTGTTCAAGGACCAGGAGCAGGTCTTTGTGGCAGAGCTTGGTGGGGGGGCGGTGGTGAGCACAGAGCAAGGGGAGGCTACAGAGATAGGAAAAGGGCAGTAATAAAACCCCACGTTGTAAGCTGGTACATCGCTACTTGGGAAAAAGACTATATTTCTCAGCTCTCTTGTGGCTAAATTTGGCCAGGTGGCTAAGTTTTGGCCAAGGGGATGTAAGTAGAAGTACTGACTGCAACTTCTAAGAAGTTTCTTTAAAATGAAAAGACATGTTCTTTCCACCCATTTTGTCCTTCTTATGGATAGAAATTTGGATAAAGGAGCCATTTTGAGACATGAAGTGACCTTGCGATAGTAGTCCCATGTATAGCAGAGCAACAAGATGGAAGGAACCTGGGTCCCTAACACTTCTGAGTGTCATACTAGACTCAGCTTGATTATCTAGACTTCTTGGAGAGAGAAATAAAAATATCCTTTTCTCTTGTGTAAGTCACTGTTATTCAGTTTTTTCCTGTTATTCACAGATGATCTAATCCTAAAGATAACTACAGGGTTTCAGAAGTCTAGAACTGGCATAGCTAAATCCATAGAGTTCTTCAATTTTAGTGTACTCTACTGCCACTCATTTCTCTGTGAATAGTTAGAGAGGGAAGAGATTTCTAGCTAACAGGAAATTCATCTGGTTGGTTGCCCTTGGCTTTATTTTAGCACAACTGTGAAGCAACTGAAGCATCTCACCAGGGTAAGATCCTTAGAAAATATTTAGGCAAAGTGCGAAAACTGAACCATGGTGTGATAACGTTTAAAAATATTTCACATAATTGATGTATGTCTTTCCGTTAAGTGAAGCCTCCTTTCTTGAGAAGGAAACAGGATATTTTGGAGCAGTGGATGTCAATCAAAGGGGAGACAGAACCGGAAGAAAGGATAGAAAGTTCCATGCCCTTTGCTAAGTGTAGATAGATCCTGGTGAACTACTGACTGTACTTTAAAAGGTAGAAATCCCTGGACAAAACATATGCTACACAGCATAATTTCATGTTCTCTAGGCTATACCAACTTGAGGCAGTGTTTTTCAGATTTTTCTGTAAGCCATGGAACACTTTATTATTATTATTATTATTTTATTGAATTATAGTTGATTTACAATGATTCAGGTATACAGCAAAGTTATACATATATATGTATATTCAGTTATACATATATATGTATATTCTTTTTCAGATTCTTTTCCATTATAGTTTATTACAAGGTATTGAATATAGTTTCCTGTGCTATACAGTAGGACCTTGTTGTTTACCTATTTATCTATAGTAGTTTGTATCTGTTAATCCCTAACTCCTAATTTATCCCTCCCCTTTCCCCCTTTGGTAACCATGTTTGTTTTCCATGTCTGTGAGTCTGCTTCTATTTTGTAAATAAGTTCACTTGTATCATTTCCTTAGACTCCACATATAAGTGGTATCCTATGATATTTGTCTTTCTCTTACTTCACTTAGTCTGATAATCTCCAGGTCCACCCATGTTGCTGCAGATGGCCTTATTTCATTCTTTTTTTGATGGCTGAGTAATATTCCATTGTATATATGGACCACATCTTCTTTATCCAGTCATTTGTGGAACACTTTATTAAATAAAAGCTTACTTGGAAGTCATATGTATATCAAGCTGGCCTCACACAGCTGTTCTGATTGGCAGGGACATCAGGGATATAGAATCCTTCCTGAATCCCCTGCAAATCTCCCTCCAGTAGTGACTCCAAGAGGGGTTTTAACAGAACACCTTAGGACTCCAAGGAATGATGTTTGAAGAGCAATTTTGGGGAAAAAGTGGCACAGTAACTGTTACAAAATAGCATTTTTCTGGCTCCACTGGACTTTCTCTGGAAAAAGTCCAGCCCCATTCTGATTCTTTCTAATTTTTTCTGGGCATTTCTGAATGTTATCAGCTAAAATGTCATCTCCTCAAAGAGGCCTTCCCTGATTACACAGTCTGGTAAAGAATAGCACCCCTCAATCACTCTTTACCACATCACCATGTTTGACATTTATCTGTAGGGCTTTTCACTCTCACAAATTTTCTTGTTTTATTCACCAGTGTATTATCTCTTTCTTCCTTGTAAGATAAACTCTGTGAGAGCGATGTCTGTCTTCTTTACTGCTATTATATATTCCCAGTACCTGGCATGGTGTTTGGCATAGCGAATGTGCTCAGTAAATACATTTTTTGCAAATGTATTAATTCCTGGAATTGCGTTTAAAAATTACCACATATTGGGTGGCTTAAGGAAGCAGAAATGTATTCTTTCACAGTGCCGGAGGCCACAAGTCTGAAATAAAACATTTGCAGAGTTGTGCTCCCTCAGAAGGGTCTGGGGGAGGATCCTTCCTTACCTCCTGCAGCCTCTGGCAACCCTAGGCATTCCTTGCCTCGTGGTTGCATAAGTCCAGTCTCTGTCTCTGTCTTCACATGGTCTCCTTCTCTCTCTCTGTGTTTTTCCTGGGTCTCTTATAAGGACACTTGTCGTTGGATTTAGGGCCTACTCAGATAATCCAGGATGATCTCATTTTAAGATCTTTAATTTAATTACACCTGCAAAGAACTTTTCCCAAATAAGGTCACATTCACAGGTTCAGGGAGTTGGACACGGACAAGTATTTTGGGGGCCACCATTCGACCCACTTCAAGTGCACTTGAAAGAGGCGTGAATGAACAAATTAACTAGCCCTGTGGCTGCCTGTGTTGTCTGCCATTTTCCTCTTCTGCTCTGGCTGTCTGGGATCATGTTTCCTGTCACCGTTGATGCCCAAAGTGACAGTTCTAACTCCAGTGATTAGGTCAGGGATGTCGGCAGGGCAGCCAGAGACACTAAGGTTACACGTTTCTAAAGACATGGCCCTTAGTGGCTGTGCCCAGGCTGCTGTCTCCAGGTGCCGCTGAAGATATGGTGACTTGTCTCCTAGCAGATGTCACACCTGGTGACTCTTTATCTCCTGTAACTGCTGTGGGAGGAGTTACTTTGGGGCCTCTTTGTTGCTTCATTCCATATATACAATGGAATATTACTCAGCCATAAAAAGGAACGAAACTGGGTCATTTGTAGAGATCGTGGATGGATCTAGAGACTGTCATACAGAGTGAAGTAAGTCAGAAAGAGAAAAACAAATATCGTATATTAATGCATATATGTGGAACCTAGAAAAATGGTACAGATGAACCGGTATGCAGGGCAGAAGGTGAGACACAGATGTAGAGAACAAATGTATGGACACCAAGGGGGGAAAGCCGTGGGGGAGGGGGTGGTGGTGGGATGAATTGGGCTATTGGGATTGACATATATACACTAATATGTATAAAATGGATAACTAATAAGAACCTGCTGTATAAAAAATAAATAAAATAAAATTCAAAAATTCAAAAAAGTAAGTAAATAAAATAAAATCACCCCTCCCACCCCTCTTTGAAACAAGCTTGTATTTATTTCCCCAGTCTTTCCCCAAAAGGAGAAGTTCCTACCCAGGAGTGTCTTGGTACTTCGTGTAAATAAATCCCTGTTGGTCCATCTTTGTTCTCCAGACACCCCTGGAGTGTAGGTTGAATCATTTATTATTTATTCCCCAGCATTATAAAGCTTTACTGCTTATTTGCACCAGAGCTAGAGGAATAAAGATTCAGGAAGCAGAAATGCACGAGCTACAGCAGTTTGTTTACGAGCAGGACAGCTAGACCTTTGTCTGCTTCTTCCCCGGTGTCTGCGGGAACGTCTCTAAGGAGGGGCCTGGCCTGCGGTCCCAGCGATGCGGTCGCTCTGCTCTGCTGGCTTCCTTCATGCCGCACCTGCTTGCCCTGCCTCCTGCTTTCCTGGCTGAGGATAACAAAGAATGGCTTCGATCTCACTCCCGATTCGAAGCCACCTTTTCTGACGCCCACGCCACATAGCACTCCAGTTTCTAAACCTAAGGCCTGTTCAGGAGGTTGCAAAGCGGTTGCTTTCTCACCACTAATTTCCCAGGAAAAAACCCCGATCACTGGGAAGAGAAGACAAATACAACTGAAGCTCAGGTATTTTCCCCAAGGCCACAAGCTTTTTTTTTTTTAACGGAGAAACCTATGACTCGTGATGACCACTGGGGGTCCCCAGCGGGCTTTTCCAAGGCACCAGAGGCACCTCATCCCTCACCCCTCCCCTCCCTTCCCACGGATGTCCGAATGCCCGGCGGCAAAAACAACGTTAAGCGGTGACGTCAGCCAGCCGGGGAGCCGCGCTGCGGTTGTGTCCATAGGTACAGCTAAGCCTCCGAGGAGTGGGGCCTTGTGCTTTCCCTGCCAGCCCAGTTTTCAGCTTAAATCATTGCCCTAATGTTATTTTAATGTGCTTTGGGGCCCTGGTGGGTAGAGGGGGTGGCAGGTGAACAGCGTTTAATTTGCTTTGGAGTTTGGAATGTGCCTGACACTTCTTGAATACTTGGGGGAATGAGAAAGAGTCCATAATCCGTGCCGTGACAAGCAACTTCGGGCTCCTTTTTTTTTTCATGGCAAAGTTAAATTTTTGCTAGGGGAGAAGAAAAAAGCAAACAAATATTTATGAAATGTCTAACATGTATCATGCAGTTTACATTCATTATATTAGTTCATCTTCAAAATAACCTTATGAGGTTGGGGTTATTGTTCCAAATGTACGGATTAGGGAGGAAACATTCAGAGAGATTAACTTGTCTACTGTTTTACTGCTGATCAGTGACCTAGTAGAGCCGTCCTCCTGGTCCATTTGGATGCACAGTGTGGGCTATGCTCTTTGTACCATATCCTTCAGCCTTCTGGTTTTACTGGGAGGGCTTTTGCAAAGGCCTCTATTCAGAGTTCTACCTGAAGCCTTCAAAGTACATAACCAAATCCAAAAGGTGAAGTAGCACTTTTTTGGATAATAAAATTCAAGTCTAAATTTAATCAAGCAAATGCTGATGAAGTACTGTTTATCCACCGGGTGTTATGTCTGCTGCGGGTTCAGTTGAGGGCCTCCTGTGCTACATCAGGATAAGAAAAAAAGCCCTGCTCTTGGGGGAAATGTGTTATTTTGACCGGAATGACATAGATTGGCTGTGTCTGCATGAAATAAGTAAAGGGAAGAGGACAATGATCTGATGAATTGCTGCAGAAGAGAAACACATGATTCTTTAGTACACCATCAAACGAAGGGCAACTTGACAAATAAAGAAGAATGACCAGCCTCAGAGCACCGAGAAAAGTGCCAGTCGATAACTCAGAAAATTTAGCAACAGGGAAAAAACATAAGGGTCTCTTTTAATCAGCTCTGTCACAGGGCCCAGCCCAGGGCCTGCTGAAATTCGGACCCAGTGTTCAATGACGCTTTTAAAAGTGTTGATGGGCCCGCAGTGTGCGTCCACACTCCCTTCAGCAGACGTCACACTCATGTGTACTCCATGCAGCCTGCCCTCCAAAGGAAAGCTTAAAATGAGAAACCAAACCTAAACACTTCAAACACCACAGCACCCTCCTTCTCAGATTCCTCCCAAGTTATTTGCAGAGGAATGTAGTTGGCTACTAATAGCCACCCAGCGCTTATGTATTTACAGGAAATATGCCTCATCCCCAAGTATTACACTCGCTACATCCTCTAGTTTTATCATGCAGAAATCCCAAAGATTTGTGGAGGTGAAATGACTCCAAAGTCCGTCAGATGAGGCATCTTAAAGGGCCCATCTCTTCTGGAATTTGAAGGAGCTGAAATAGAGCAGGAAGCGCTGATGGCCAAAATACATGCTATATAATTTTTAGTCACTTGCACATGATTGAAAACTGAATCATTGTCGTCTTAAGAGAAAATGGTCATGATGAAATTTATTTGTGCTTATGCTACCATCTCCCCACCAAAGGCCTTAAAACTAACTTTCAATTGTGTCTACAGGGACTTCCCTGGCGCTCCAGTGGTTAAGACTCTGTGCTTCCACTGCAGGGGGCGCGGGTTTGATCACTCTTCGGGGAACTAAAATCCCGTACCCTGCAAGGTGCAGCCAAAAATAAAATAAAATAAAATAAAATACTGCCTATAAAATAGATAAGCTAGTAGAAGTCTTTGTAGAAACATTGGTGCCTCCTTTTTGAAAGAAAACAAAGTGCAGAAAGGAAAAAGAAGATCTGGAGAGGAAAATTCAAAGTCAGGGTCTTAATTTCATCTGGGCTCATGGGTGATAGGAAGTGAGCATTTGGTAAATAAGATGCTTGGAAATTCAGAATCTTAAAAATAATAATTAGGGTTGACATATATACACTACCGTGTGTAAAATAGATAGCTAGTGGAAACCTGCTATAATGCACAGGAAGCTCAGCTAGGTGCTCTGTGATGACCTAGATGGATAGAATGGGGGGGGGTAGGAGGGAGGGGATATAGGTATACATACAGCTGATTCACTTCAGTGTACAGCAGAAACTAAAGCAACAACATAAAGCAATTAAACTCCAATAAAAAAATAAATATAAAGCAATTAAAAAAATAAAGCATGACAAAAATTTTAAAAAGTAACAGTATCAATCTTTTCAATTTATAAAAGGGGAATAGCGGTAAAACATTCACCACTTATTGGGTGCTTACTATGTGTCAGGCACTGATCTGACCTAAACGCTAAAATAACAATTTCTCTTAATCCTTAGAAGTATTAACCCCATGAGTTTGAGGAACAAATTTAGAGTAGTCAAGTATCTTTACCTATCATCTGACAGCCAGCAAGGTTTGATGGTTCCTTGAGCTGTTGGGAAGATTTGCTAACCCAGGTGGTCTCACTGTGCTTTTTCATTAGGGTACACGGTTATGTTAAATAAAGGTGACCTTGGCCTAGTGTTGACAAAAATAACAGCTACAATTTATTGAAAGTCTACTGTGAATCAGTCTCTTCACATATATCATCTGTTAATTTTCATCAAAATATCTGCCAGAAAGGTTCTATCTTTTCCTTTTCACAGAGGGGGAAACTGAGGCTTATACTGCTAGAAAGTGCTGGAACCAGGAGTCAGACCTAGCTTTGTCTGGCCTCAAAACCTTTTCCTTCCACGTTCCAAGGCCAAGTTCCTCATGAGAATCATCCTGAACACTGACCTGCTTGCACGGGACAAACTCCCCCTGGTGGAAGTGAGAGGTACACCATCAATGCCGTTGTATGAAACCGAAGCCTTCTTCCTGGTTTCAAGAGAGAGCCCTCAGTCCCACTTCTATTTTTTTTGGTCATCTTCCGATCCTTAGCCAGAGACCCTAAATTTGCATCTTCTATTTGGGACGCACTCTGTTTTTCTGTTTTGCTCATTATTAATAAAAATAGCTGACAAAACAAACAGTAGGACAACCCACAAAATACGAATGAACAACACATCCTCACAGCCTTTGCTTCTTTTGTTTTGTTTTGCTTCCCATTTTAGACACACTGGGTGGTTGACAAAATCTACCAGAATATATCTTACTTGTTTTCAGGATCTGTCAGAAAATTGTTATGTTGTCTTGGATCTTGAGCCTGCTTTTTAGCCCACACCCTTGTTTGGCATGAGGTGAGCCCAGGAATAAGAGAATAAACAGTTGCTTGTACGATATTTCCATAGAGAGGAAGTTTTTATATGTCACCCGAATGGAGAAGCTCTCCTTCTTAATCCAGGATGACTGAGGGTACCAACGCTCTCCCCTCAGCTCTGCAGCCACAGGCTTGCCTTCTCTCACTGCCTTTAGCACCCTGCTTTTTCCCTTTACATATGAGTTTATTTATTTAGTGTTTTCCTCACCCATGACACAGTAAACTTTTTTTTTTTTTTTGCGATACGCGGGCTTCTCACTATTGTGGCCTCTCCCGTTGCGGAGCACAGGCTCCGGATGCGCAGGCTCAGCGGCCATGGCTCACGGGCCCAGCCGCTCCGCGGCACGTGGGATCCTCCCGGACCCGGGCACGAACCCGCGTCCCCTGCATCGGCAGGCGGACTCTTAACCACTGCGCCACCAGGGAAGCCCCTTATTTTCTTCTTGAGTGCATGTGGGTGGGCTAAGGAGGCAAGCAGAGAGCAGTCATGTAGTTAGAATCTCCCAAGAGAGGCATTTGGGGAAAACAATCTCTTAGCGAATAGCGAAAACCATTTTCCCAGCCACCACCAGAGGCAGTGAAGAGAGCGAAGAGTCAATGAAATATCTGAATGGGAGCAGGGAAAGATGAAGAAGCATTTTTGGAATGACATTGTTTAAGTGTCCTGGGTCGGGGTGGGCATGAAATCAGAGACAGAAGGCAATGATAGTCAGCTTGTTTTAATGCTATGCAAATCTGGGCTATATTGTGGATAGAGGCTAAAGAGGAAGGGTGAAAGTGAGAAATACTTTGAAGGAAGAACTGATAGGAGGAAGAAAGAAAAAGCTACCACTACACTTAGAGAATCTGACCTTCACTGATTGAGGAAGAGTGATTCTAGTAACAGAAATAGGGTAGGAGAACGAAGATGCTCATTTAGGGCAAAGAAATGATGAGTTTTCACTTACCTTCCTAAGTTGGCATCAGTTAGCATTAACTATTGTTTCATTTTCATTTCTGCAAATAGTTTTGGAATCAAGGATTCCCCCTTACAAATATTTAGTTTTGGGGGTGTTTAGTTTGCTAGGTACAGACAATTTGATGGCATCAAAACCCATCTTTACACATGTTTCTTCCTCTGTGAACTAAGACCGTTTTATTTCCCATGTAATCTTTCTTTGTTGATATTAACATGTGAGCGCTTATACCTAATAGAAATACCTGTGAGTAATGACAGTTTGAACAGGCGGAATTGGTCAAATTCCCTTAGGGGCGATTCATGTCTATAGATCAGTTTTCATAACTCAGATCACCATCCTTTCCTCTATGGGAAAAATATTCCATGGCTTAATTGGTAGGTATTCTTCAAAGACAGCTGTCAATAAATCTTCCCCTTTATCTATGCACATGCCACTTTTTCCATCAAGAGGTGGATTCTATTTCCCTTCCCTTGAATCTTGACTGGTTTTGTGGCAGGCTTCAACCAATAGGTTTAGTGGCAGAAGCGATGCACTGCCAGTTCTGGGCCTAACCGTTCACAGCCAGGCAACTTCTGCTTTTGCTGTAAGGAACTCTAGGCTATCCTGCTAGAGAGGAAGGTCTTGAGGAAAGGCCGCTGATGATCAGAAACCATGTAGAAAGAAAAGACATGTGAAGGAGAACCAAAATGCCCCAGCTAAGAGCCAGCACCACAACCCCTAGATACAAGAGTAAGGTCTTGTTGGATCTTCCAGCCCAGCCCCTCCACCTGCTGGTACGGCTTCATGAGAGACTCCAGCTAGCGCCACAGGGAGCAGAGGGACTTCCTAGTAAACTGACAAAATTGAGAGCAAGAATAGATCATTGTTTAAGCCACTAAATGTTTGCATGATTTGTTACACAGCGATTGATAGCTTATATATTTACATGCTTGAAATTCCTTTTTATCATGTAACATAAATAGATAAAAATAAACATAAAAATATAGGTCCTAATGTGTAGGAGAGGGAAAGTTTCTCCTCTACATGCTTTGGGTTTCTGGCTGGGTCTGACATAAGATATATTAACAGGAGAAAAGCATACACATTTTATAACATTTTATGTGTACATGGAGTCCCCACAGGAAAATGAAGACTCAAAAGAAGTGGCTAGTGCTTATATACTAGGTTGAACAAAGGGTGGCAATTGTGGAAAAGTAAATACAAAATATGGGGAGACTAAAAGAAGGAAGAGTTATTTTAACAAGGTCTGTTTGTACCAATTTCTCTTGGCCTTGATTCCTCATCTCTGGTGATAAGAAGTTTTCTTTCCTTCTGGTTTAGGGAAGGCATCCTTCACATGGGAATTTCATCTTCTGCTTCCGGAAGGGAAAAAGGAAGGTCAAAGCACCCTTCTTGCATCTGCTGTTTTTTCAAGTGCCTTTAACTCAAAATAATCAATATGCCAAAGCAGCATATTTTGGGGGGTGTGTTTTGAACCCCTTCAAATGCACAATAATAAAACAAGCACTTATGTGAACCTGCCACATAACAGCTAGAATATTTTCAAAATCATTGAAACTAAATCTGTGACCCAGTGAGAAGTAATCACTATCCTCAATTCTGTATTGATTATCTCTTTGCTTTAAAAAAATAGCATTTTCATTTATCTGTTACCAAGTAACATAACATTTTAGTGAGATGGGCATATTTGGAGAAAGCTGTGTTCTGAGCCCTATCTCTTTTCTAACCTCTGAAAGGGAGGGTGGATGGAGATTATATCTCCTTAACTTCAAGACCAGAGAGGGAGACTTTAAGTAGAAGACTCAGAAAGCTCAGCATGTGACCCCTGCTGCTGGGGTTTCAGTGGACAGAAGTCTGTCTCTCACTAGGGAAATCTAGAGGATGAGAGATGAGCTAACTAACTCAGCTCATCTCAGATGTGCTTTGGTGGTACAGACAGGGGAGTGTCTATTGCTTTGGAATCAGCCTGCAATCCCAAGATTTATCAAGGCAGAGGTTGTACAAGGGTTTTCCATGCACCATGGACACTGAGAGACAGAGAGTGAGAGTAAGAGACATAGACACACACACAGAGAGACAGGTGCAGAGAGAGATAGAGATAGAGAGAGAGAGAGAGAGAGAGAGATCTTTTTAGTCTTGGCCAGTAGGGGCATCCAGAGGGCCAAAGAGATCCTAGCAGCAAGAAGATAGAGGTAGATCTAGATTCCTAAGGGCTGGTGAAGAAAAAGCAGGTGAGAACCCAGAAGAGAGATTTATAAACCAGGTCAAGATAACTGCAAGTTGGAGACCCCCAGCGATACAAATCTCTGGGGAGCTCCTGAGCACCCCCATAAGATAGTTTGCTTTAAACATCTGCCAGCCCTGGGAGGCCCAAAGCCAACTCAAGATCATGCTGATCCCAGTAACAAATTTCTTATCTTTGTTCATCTGCTCTCTCTGTCCTCCAGCCCCTTGCTGCTCAGAGCGGGGTCCTAGGACCAGTAGCATCGGCATCACTTGGGAGCCTGTTAGAAGTGATAAAACTCAGGCCCCACCCTGACCTACTGAATGCCCCACGTTTTTTTTTTTTTTTTGGCGGTACACGGGCCTCTCACCGTTGTGGCCTCTCCTGTTGAGGAGCACAGGCTCCGGACGCGCAGGCTCAGCGGCCATGGCTCACGGGCCCAGCCGTCCCGCAGCATGTGGGGTCTTCCCGGACCGGGGCACGAACCTGTATCCCCTGCATCAGCAGGCGGACTCTCAACCACTGCGCCACCAGGGAAGCCCATGAATGGCCCACATTTTAACGAGATCTCTGATGTGCAGACACATTGGAGTTTGAGGAGCAGGGTAAGCCAAGCTGGGGTTCACAAATCTGTAGGGGTGTGTGTGTGTGTGTGTGTGTGCGTGAGTGTGTGTGTGTAAGCTTTCTGGGAATGAGAAACATGAACCATCAAGTGGTTCATTTTCACTGAGGAAAGCCTTCTTCCCTGACCACATAGTAGAGGCAAAGTTGGAGATAAAAGTAAAGCAGAAATTTATTTACAGCCCTCATGCTGTGAGAGAGTTCATGTTGCGCTTGTTCAAAATACTAGGCACCCAGCATTTATGTAAGGCTGGTTTATTTCCTTCCTTTCTATGTTTAGAATAGCTGTTTCTCAAAGCTTGGTCTGCTTCGAAATCACCTGGGCTGCTTGCTCTCCAGAGCTGATGAATTGGACCCTACCTGGGAGTGCACTTTGAACAAGCACCCTAGGACACTAACAAACACTTAAGATGACTGACCTAGCATTTCCTGGGCCCCCAAACTTTGCCCTGACGCTGCTACTGCTTTCTCACCCTACTGTTTCCTTATCATTTTCCGCAAGCTGATCACGTCAGAGACTAGGAGAGAGGGCAAGACTGACGTGGGTGGAAGGGGAGGGTAAATTCTATCCTGTTGCTGAATAAGACCATTCCCCGCAACCAAGCCCCTCTCTTCCCATCTCTTGCTTTGTGCACACGTTATCCCATCTTCAGCGCAGCCCGCCTGAGCTCCCTACCTCTTAACCCTCTGGTGTTCTTAACCCAGATTAGGGGACCTCAGCTTGGAAATGGAGTGAACCCACTCTCCCTGCCTCAGCGTTTTGTGGGGTGGTGAGACTGGGGTTGGCGGTCAGCTCTCCCTGCCAGGGCGGAGGCAGTAGGGATGAGATGTATTTTCAAGCCCCAGTTGAGTCTCTGAATGACTTTGGTTATAGAAACAAATGTTACACTTTATATCAATTCCGTGGGCTGGTCTGAGAAAAAGACTGACATTGGTAATGGCTTTTAGTAGAAAATCCGTTAGAGTTTGACTTATTAATCTGGAGTCCAACCCATGTGTACACTGGGGACTGCTTATGTCACTGTCTAAGCTTGCAAATGATAAGAATGCCTTCACGTGTAGACTCCTTAGCAGGTGATAACTGTCTTTCTGGACAAAAGAAGCTTACAGACATCTCAGGAACACCTGAAGATGACTTAGTCACCAGCATATGGCTACCCCGAATATTATATCTATTACATTAGGTTCATCAGGAAGACCAGCTTATTGTAAAAAGCGTCTTTTAGGTTTCAAGTGCAATTCTGATTTTTAAATAGGATTCCAAAATCAAATGCCTTTCAATAATCTGTTTTTGTTTAAGATAAGCTTTGTGATATTTCTTAGGCTGTAGAGGAGCTGAGAAGAGGAAGGAAAGTAACGAGCATATGGAGAGCCCTTTCGGGCTGGGGCCTGAGCTCCTCCTGGGACTAGTTTAGCTAGAGAATTAGACTCCACAGGCTGCATGTTTCTGAGGGATTACTGCAAACCTGGTTGCTGTCAGGGACAAAGCAAGAGGCAGAGTGGGGTCGAAGCCCTGTTGCCCAGCATGTCTTGCTGCAGACATGAAACAGAAATTACAAAGGAGGAAAATGTCATTTTTACAAACTTACAACAGGTCTTGAGAGGGTTCCTTCGTGTCTTTTTAATTTTTTTCTATAAGCAACTCATATTCACAGAGAGAGGAGGCTATTTTCTCTAAAGACATTAGAAAAATAATTGTTTGCCAAGGAAGGTTTAGTCACATATCCCACAGACAGACTTGTATGGGATTTGGGAAGAAGCAATTCGGAAATCTTGGTTTTGGAAACTGTGATGATTCTCACATGTAATAGAATCATGGATACTGAATCTTAACAAAACAGTGTATTACGTAGATAAATGTCACATACTGTGCTTGTATATTTATATATTTTTTTTCACTAAAGCAATGTGGTTTAGTGGAAGAAATATGCATTTTAGAATCAGACAGAGATAGGTACAAATTCTAATTTGCCCACTTCAGTGTTCCTGGGCAAAGCACTGGGAATCTATCAGGGTTTCTCATTTAAACAATGGAAATAGAAATAGCTACCTCACAGGGCTATTGTGAGGATGAAATGATGTAACAACATCAAGAACATGCCTGCGCACAGTGGGCTCAAAAATGTTTGTTCAATAAATTGGATATTTCTCTTTCTATTCTGATACCATTTTCACATATATAGTAAGTTAAAAGTACTTTTTAAAATCAAAATCAATTAATTGTGATAAAAATGTTATGAATGTTTAAAGTAAGTATAGAATTTAATTTATGATGGTGATCCACTTCGATGGGTTAAGGAAGTATATTTACTTTGTATTTCCTACTAACTGCCTTTCTTGCTTGACTACACAACGTGGAATGAAAAGTCATGAAAGAATAAGTAAAAATTTATCTGCCACAATTGTATGCAAATCCAAAAATAAAATGTGATGAAAAGGAATAAGAAATACTAGATTGAATGAAAGATTGATCAGTTTGTTGATTGATGGCTCCCAGCCCTCTTTTCCTTCTTCAAATAAAGCCAATTGCATTGTTTTCATTTTGAGGAATTTACTGCTAATCTGTACAGAAAGAGAGGAAGAAATAAACAATAACAGCATGGGGGAGTTGATGAAGCTTGGGACATGGTAGAGTTCTTTACACCAGAATCTTTATACCCAGGTCTATATATGTTAACTCCCTGCTAAGACAGTAAATGGAAACCCTCTTTGCCCTCTATTTCTAGTTTGGGGAGTATTTTGAAACTTATCAAAGCTTCCATCATCTCCATTCTGTGTCCATCTGACCATCTTTGCCAACTGCCACACAGACTAATTCTTCCTCAGTGGCTCTTCTCTCCAGTCCAGAAGATGCTAACAAGGCAGAATAACAGGAAAAGGCTCCTGGTCTCAGGGGCAGAATCTCTAGTGCTGGTTACAACTGTACCATTGTCTTGAGCTTCTGCTCCAGATATCCAGATGAATCTCATGCATATTCGTTTTTCACTTTAAAGTAGCTATGCTTATATATTGAAATATATTAATTTATTTAAGAAAAAGTTATTAAGTGCCTATGTGGTGGCTTGGTACTATGTCAGCTTTACTAAACGGAAACTGGTTTCCAGAATTCTCTTGCATGTGTGTTTCAGGGTTAGACGTATCCACAAGAGGAATCTGCATGGTATTTGGAAGACAAAAAAGAAGCACAGCCATTTTTTCATGCTCTGAAATTTGGTGCAGGGTGCCAGGCACTGCGGCGGCCTGTGAATGTTGTCACTGATCTGCTGGCTTACCTTGGTGGCCAGGTGGGCCACACGTGGGCCTGCAGCTTCTCTGGCTTTTGTTGGATCATCTGCTGCAGCTTTTCTGCTCCCTAGGTGGGCGCATGTGCTGCTCTGTGTCAAAGGCATTAGCTTTTCCTGCAGATCACTTGCGTCATTGAGGCTGGAGATGGTGAGAGACAGATGTGGGCACCTGTTTCTCCTTACTCTCCCCTGCTTTCTATCCAGTTGTCCTTCTCAAGTACTGTTCCAGCTTACCTATCGCGGCTTCAGGCCGCACATCAGAGGCAGACAACAAGCTCCTTTATTTTACAACACATCATGGTTCTGCTTCTCTGGTCGACCCATGACCAATACAACCTGCATATACCAGACACTGTGCTGGGCTTTAGGGATAAAAATGGTGTGCCAGGGCTTCCCTGGTGGCGCAGTGGTTGAGAGTCCGCCTGCCGATGCAGGGGTCATGGGTTCGTGCCCCGGTCTGGGAAGCTCCCACATGCTGCAGGGTGGCTGGGCCCGTGAGCCATGGCCACTGAACCTGTGTGTCCGGAGCCTGTGCTCCGCAACGGGAGAGGCCAAAACAGTGAGAGGTCCGCGTACCGCAAAAAAAAAAAAAAAAACAAAAAAAAACAATGGTGAGCCAGAGAAGTACTGACCTTCTTTACAGAGCTTAAAGTCCAGTTGAGTATATTGTTATTGTAATACAAAAGGAGTAACACATGGTGTTTTTAATTTTCAATCAGCCTGAGGATTGGTAATAATATAGTTTTATAGCATTTAAAAATGTTCAAAGATTTTTCATGTTATTTAATCACTGTCACAACATCTTTACAGATGCAAAGAAGACTAAGGGGAGATTTAAGGCTTCCCTTAAGGCTAAGCAGGGATTTCAGGTGACTCCTATCCAAAGGTCATCCTATCCTCCTATCCAAAGGTTTGTAAGTGGCAGATATTTAATCTTAAGGTTCATATTCCAGCACTTGTTTAAATGCAATAGTTATGAAAATAAACCAATTCCTTAGTTCCACGGAGCAAATATTACTATCAGTTGTGTCTCTACATGACCAAAATGCTTATCAATACCGAAAAATACATAAATCCAAAAGGATACCAATCTAATTGGCACTATGCCAAAAACCACATGGGCTTTTTCAGCTTTCAGATCGTTATCTTGATGTTCAGTAGATATGACCATAGAAATATGAACAAATAAAATGTCAGTCATCTTGGCGACCTTTCTTTTAATGCTAAACTTCACATAATAGGCACCTACAGGTTTCACATTTACATCATGTCTTCCCATGGAGTTGCAGGAGAGATGCTGAGATCTGCACTGAAACTTGCACTAGAGGTGATTAACTCCAATCTATCCACACAGGGGCAGAGCTGGAGAGACAGACACTTCTGCCAGTTGTGCCATCTAGGTGGAATTTGACAAAAAATGATTGTTCCGATAGTGTTTCCTCCAGAGCTTAGGAACTGCTAAGTGGGTCAGACCAGTAATCCAGCCAGCAATGTTTGCTGTCTCTCAAGAGGGGGGCCTTTGCCCTCTGTGATGTCATTCCTTAAGAGTTGGGGCATATACCCATCATCTTTAACCTGTTCTTTCAAGTTTTTAATAATAAAATTAATACATGTTGGTTTGTAAAATTAAACTCTGTAGAAGTGCGTGGAGAAAAAAGAGGTCTCCTATCCACCACCTCTGCATCCCTTCCATCCTACTCCCATTCTATTCTCAGAAAGTAACACATACATATAATACATCAAGTATTTATTGAATGCCTTCTAATTACCAGGCACTACTCTTGGTCTTGGAATTATGGCAATGAACACTACTGACCAAAAAAATCATTTAGTTTAGGTCTTAGTCTGTTCAGGCTGCTGTGACAAATCACCATAGACTGAATGGCTGAAACAACAAACATTTTTTTCTCACGGTTCTGGAGGTTGGGAAGTTCAAGTTTAAGACACAGCAGATTCAGTGTCTGGTGAAGGCCCACTTCCTGGTTTGCAGATGGCTCTCTTCTCCTTGTATCCTTACCAAGTGGAGAGCAGAGAGGGAGCAGGCTCTAGTTTCCTTTCTTATAAGGGCACTAATCTCATTCATCAGGGCTCCACCCTCATGACTTCCCAGAGGTTCCACCTCCTAATACCATCACATGGGTGTTAACATTTCAACATGTGAATTTTGGGGGGATAGAAACTTTCACTCCATAAGAGCTTACATGTAGCCCATGGTAATATATATATACATGTGTTAGTTAAGGTATGCCAACACTTGTAACACATAGATCCCAAATATGTAATAGCTCCAAATTATAGAAATTTATTTCCTGCCTATGTAACATGTTTGGACTGTGAACAGTCACTCAGGCACTAGGGAAGCTGGAGGCTCTACCACCTTTAAGAGATAAATTCCAAACGTGCAGAGCAGTGGTCTTTACCCTGGTCAGCTGGATGGGTCATGGAGGAGAGCACAGGGGAGGCTTTTTATGGGCGTAGCTTGGGAATAGAGCACCGCACCTCCATTCACATTTCATTGGCTAGAACTCTACTGACCTCACCACACCACTTACTTCCTGTAGGACCTTGGGAAACTTACTTAACACCTCAGTGCCTCAGGTTCCTCATGCATAAAATGCAGACAATGAGTATCTGCTCCTAGGGCTGTTGTGTTAACTAACTTGTATAATACATATAAAGCCTTTTGAACAGCTCCGGGAAGAAGAAGTGAATAAGCATTTTAGTGAGAAGTTAGCTGTTCCTGCTCAACAGGTCTAACCTTTTTCCTTCTTTTTTTTTTTTTTTGCGGTACGCGGGCCTCTCACTGTTGTGGCCTCTCCTGTTGCGGAGCACAGGCTCCGGACGCGCAGGCTCAGCGGCCATGGCTCACGGGCCCAGCCGTTCCGCGGTATGTGGGATCTTCCCGGACCGGGGCACGAAGCCGTGTCCCCTGCATCGACAGGGGGACTCTCAACGACTGCGCCACCAGGGAAGCCCTCACCTTTTTCCTTTATACAAACAGGATTCAATTTTAACTACTCTTCTGAAACATGTTTTAAATTTACTATGTCTCAAATATTCTTCCATGTGAGAACTATAAGTCTCCCTAACATTTTAACAGCTATTCAGTATTTGCCTCCATCCTCTGGGGACATACCATAATATGTTTAACTCTTTGATGAATATCCTTGCCCACCCATTGTGTTGCCTATTCATGCTGTGCGCTGTAAATCCTTGGCAGTGAAATTCCTAACTTGTGCTGTCATATTCCATGTACATGGAAACATTCAGCTATCAAACACAGGAAAATCATTCTAGTCTTTTGTGGGGTCGTCTCCTGGTTTTGAATGACAAGTCCAGTCTTATCATTATTACACTGCCTATGATAAGCCAAAATGGGGGAAATATGAACATTGTTTTAAAAAGCTTTTTTTTTTTTTTTTAAATATTTATTTATTTATTTATTTATTTATGGCTGTGTTGGGTCTTCGTTTCTGTGCGGGGGCTTTCTCTAGTTGTGGCAAGTGGGGGCCACTCTTCATCGCGGTGCTCAGGCCTCTCACCATCGCGGCCTCTCCTATTGCGGAGCACAGGCTCCAGACGCGCAGGCTCAGCAATTGTGGCTCACGGGGCTAGTTGCTCCGCGGCATGTGGGCTCTTCCCAGACCAGGGCTCAAACCCGTGTCCCCTGCACCGGCAGGCGGACTCCCAACCACTGCGCCACCAGGGAAGCCCCTAAAAAGCTTTTTGTAAAGAGAAAAATAGTCATTTTATAAGGAAATAATCTTAACAATAGCTAGCATTTATTGTATCTGTTTTATTTCTAATTCCTATAATGATCTTCTAAAAAACGTCACTATGTCCATTCAGCAGATGAAGAAACTAAGGATCAAAGAATTTAAGTAAATTGCCTCCAGTCGATTTTGTGGGAGAAGTTTATGGGAGAGCTGCCACTTGGACTTAATTGAGCCTAATTCCAAAATCCCTCTTCTATGTGAGTCAGTCTCCAAAAGAGGACAACCATTATTCCTTGGGACTTGCTCTGCCAGGAAATGGGATTAGAGCTTGAAACTGACAGGCTGTGTTTTAGCTGCAGCCTCAAGTCCTTTGTTCATCTTACCTTCGCCCCAGCTGGGCCGGAAGCCCTGCTCTGAGCTAGGCCAGCATTCAGCGCTCCAGGACTTATTCTCATTGCAGCATCCTTCCCACTCTCCTCAGATGGCCTCTTCCTTTGTCTCATTCACCAGAGCTGGGCTTCTCTATGTCTGGTCTGCAGAGAATCTGTATGGAAAGCACTTGGGATACTGGTTTAAAAGGTGCTTTCTTGGCTTTGAGGGTTGGACCCAGTAATCTGCATTTTAAACAAGTTCCCTAGGTATTTTTATGCATAGTAAGATTTAAGAACCAATTAACTTAGCTTTTTGCAGGGAAGGACTGTCTTATTCATTGCTATTTCTAGGGGACCTGATATTCATTAAGCACTCTGTTTATTTCTTAAGAAAACTAATGAACCGGGCTGTAGTTCCTAAACAAAAACAGGTCCATGGTGTTCATCTCTGTAGCCTTAGCACCTAGCACATGTTTGGAACATGGTAGGAACTCAATCAATGTTACAAATGAAGTCTAATTATAATTGGTTATGTGCTGATTCTGTGACTTTGGGCAATTCACAAAACCTCTTTGAACCTGAATTTCCACATCAATCGGATCATGATATTCATCTATATATCTCACAGCTCATTGTGGATACCAAATCTGTAAGTGAAATTTCATATATAAACCACTAACATGATGTCTGGCACCGAGCAACTGCTGAATAAAATGGTGTTCACTGTAATGATAATAACAATAACAATGCCTGTAAAAATGCCCTATAGGGCTTCACTGGTGGCGCAGTGGTTGAGAGTCCGCCTGCCGATGCAGGGGACACGGGTTCGTGCCCCGGTCCAGGAAGATTCCACATGCCGCGGAGCGGCTGGGCCCGTGAGCCATGGCCGCTGAGCCTGCGCGTCCGGAGCCTGTGCTCTGCAACGGGAGAGGCCACAACAGTGAGAGGCCCGCGTACTGCAAAAAAAAAAAAAAAAAAATGGAACGGCAGCAGGAGGTGTTTGATGTGTAGAGGAGTCCAGAGAAAGACAGGAGGTGAGTTGCAGCCTCCAACTACATGTTTCCTGTGTGGTGCAGTGGAGAAGGCTGTGCACCAAGACAATATCTGACCCGAATGATACTGTGTTAGCATCTTTCCTTGAGGGAGCAGCTGCCTTTTCAGGTGCTGCTGCTGAGGTCCGGAAGGGAAGGGCTGATGAGAGCACACAAGACCCGACAAGTAAAATCCATCAGCTTCTTGCCCTAAGGTGAAAAGAAAACACAAATGTTACATGCGAAGAATGTTACAGTCAATTTCAGGCCTTGCTTTTTGATATTTTTCCAGTTTAGGGGTTTTATTATCCTTCCGCTGACAAATCATATTTTGATCCACTTCAAAGGGATTTTCCATTAAAGTAACAATAACCAGGGCTTAGGGTAAGCCTTGTGGCTGCTACACACTTGCAAGGCTGCTGTGTGGGTCTGCATGGAAGATGTCAAGTCTAATGGATTTCATTTCTTTAAGTAAGATACATGTTTTGAGGGTAGTATTTAGAGGTTTGGGAAGATGACCAAATTGTCTGAAGGAAGGAAACGGCAGTGGACAGATTTCAGCTCTAAGCGGAGTCCTATAGCTGAGCAGATGCTTTCCAATCAAAATTCATGGGGAAAATGACCATCTACTAGGAAAAAAATCAGTCATCCAAAAAGGTAAGCAAATTCCCATAATCATGCAATGTGACTGTCAAAAAGCAAATATTAATTTTTTGAAGTACTAACTATATTTCAGGGTACCCACTAGCCTGCACAGTCTTCTGGGGAAATTTACCCTGTATAAACCCTGCAGTTTATGATCATGTGTTATGGTAGGCCACTGTCCCAAGGTCAAGTCTAATGGGAGGAGGAATGGGCACCTTGTCCCAGTAAGATCTTTGTGTAGGCTGGCCAGTGAGCTACTACAGGTATGGCCTGTCTCAAGGACATGAGCTAGCCAATTGATTCTTAATATTGAGTGAACGGAAGGAAGTTGGTGTTGAGCATAGCAGATAAATCTACGCGCAGTGTGGCCATCATGGCCATATGTAAATTGTGCATGCAAAGCCTGGCTGCTAGGAGGAGAACTTGAAGCTGGTATACAGGGAGGTCATAGTGGTCTCCCCAGAAACCGACAGAGAGTAGCCTCCGTTCCTTATGGTTTCCCAGTTCTAGATCCCAGGAGGCTTGTCTGTTCTTTGGTCTTGTTCTTAGTTTGCTCCAAGATTCCACTCTGTATAATATCTCCCCTCTTAAACTGGAGCTTGCTTGGATAAGCCTTTCTTCCTTCTAACCAGTAGAAGTTCAATTAGAGTGGTCAAAGAGATTAGGTTGCATTATAGTGTTATAGTTAAGAACATAGGCTCTGGAAGTAGATGACCTGTGTGCACCTCTAGAAGCAAGTGGTGGGGAGTGGAGGATAGAAAAAGGTTAGCTGGAGGGCATATCACCCATGAGGAAATGGTGAAGTGCAGACTTCAGCCCTGACTATCCACTGGGACCAGAAAGCACCAGCATTAGCTTATAATGGAACTACTCAAGCAGGACCTGTTTCTTTTTTTCTCACCTCCTTGTCATCTGATGGGGTGGGGACACTGGTGTGAAGGTTGCATGGGGTGAAGGATTTAGGAATTATGATAAGGGAGCTGAGAGGAGAAGAACGAGCATTGTGGAAATAGAGAAGGTTGACCAGGTGTTTCATCCGTTCCCTGCTACAGGTTTCTGCCTGAAGTAGACCTGAGCTAAGGGGGGAGAAGTTAGAATGTTACATTAAACTGGACTGCTGTTATGTTTAGCAGCAACTGAGGATACTATATGACCTGCTCACATTTTTATCTAGGGACAAGGAGAAGGGTGAGAGGATTTGCGGGGGGGGATATTTGTGATAAAGAATAGACTTGAAGTTTTCACCCTTTTGAGTTCTACTTGTTCACACATTACCAATTATATACAGCATAATAGTTACCTACACAATATAAGCAATTATATATATATAATATATATAGTTTTATAATATGTATTATTAGCATATAAGACATTATTTCTCATTTTGAAGTTTAAGGGGTTCAAAAATTTGGTTGATGAATATAGCACAAACATTTTTTCCAAAGAGGCAGTATTGAACTTATATTACATACCTTAGGTCATTTAAATTGACCCAACACATTCTAACAAGAATTCACTGAAAGTGGGTAAAGCCACACAGAAAATTTGGTGTTCCGTCTCCCCACCTCTGTCTCTAGAATTCACCTAGGGTAGCAGTTCTCAAACATTATCATGCATCAGAATTATCTAGAAGTTTGGTTAAAACACAGCTTGCTGGGCCCTTCCCTCAGGGTGGATCCTGGGGAATTTGTATTTCTAACAAATTTCCATGTGACACTGATGTTTCTGGCTCAGGGACCACACTTTGAAAATCACTCATCTAGACCACAGTCTGACTGTTGCTTGCTAGTCCGTGGACTCTATTTGTCTCCAAACCTGGGCTCTGGGAATTCACTTACCGTGTCATTTGTTTTGAAGATTTTTTTCTGTTTGTGTTCCTCATAGTCAACCTTAGCATTTTCTTTGGTATTAGTCCTATGGCATCATGAGTATCTGTGCGTTTTGAATGCTTACCTTACTTGGAAGAAAGATGGAACAGTGTTCAGTTGAATTCTTCTTTTCAGCTAAGGAGAGCATTATGGTGTTGGCAACCAATAATGATTGAAGACTTTCCCATTAATAAAACAAAGCAAAGCAAAGCAAAACAAAGACCCTTCCTCTGTTTAACCCAGGGCTCCCCAACCCCCGAGCTGTGGACCCGTACCAGTCCGCGGCCTGTTAGGAACCGGGCTGCACAGCAGGAGGTGAGCGACAGGCAAGCGAACGAAGCTTCATCTGCCACTCTCCATCGCTCCCCACCGCTCACATTATCGCCTGAACTTCCCATCATTCCCCCCCCCACCCCGGGAGAAGAATTGTCTTCCATGAAACCAGTCCCTGGTGCCAAAAAGGTTGGGGACCGCTGGTTTAACCTCTCAGATTACCTTCCAGAAGTTACCTTGTAACAAAAGAATCATGTGGTAGCATCTGGAACCACCACTTTCCATGGAGAAATAAATATATATATTTTACATTTAATTCTCTCTGCTAATTATGGATAGTTCTTTTGGAAGGAAAAGGATACTTTTTAATAAATTTTTCTTCCATACGAGCATGGGCACACACATGAAAGATTTCTTGTTCACATAGGACTCCACAGACTCAAACTTCACTTAGGTTTCAAAGTATTCCAGATCGTACAACTTCTAAGTCAATTTCTTTCCTATCACAAGGTCACGTCTCTCATTTTGCTCTACTCACTGATCCGTCACTCCAAGTGTGCACTCCAGATGGTGCACACTTGTGCAGCAGCGTGCTTTCTAACAGGTAGGAGTCCTTGCTCTGTTTAAGGCTTGCCTAATGTTGGTGTATGTTATTGAAATGTAGAAGTTATATACAGATGACAGGTTATGGCAGTATTGCAAATATATTTCTACAATTATTTTTACAGATGAAACATGCTGTAACAAAAGAGGAGAGGATTGGTTTCTAAAGCATAGGAGATGCGTTCAAACAGCTATCTTCCCCAAAACGTAAACTTGACCAACTTTGTCGTCAGATCTTGCCATGTACTCTTTTATTCTCTCTTCAAGGCAGGATTTGATTTTTAAGTTTTCCATGTCTCTTTCCATGCCCACTACATTTCTTTTCTGATTTTGGCAATTCTCCTTAGGTATTTCAATGACTAGTCAAGAAATCACACAACTAGAAACTTACTTAATGAACTGTTTATGAGAATTAGCATGAAGATGATTCAACTGCTTGTAGCCAATGCTTGCTTTTTCCACATGATTCTTTTTCCCTCTCTTCTCTCCTGATACAATTAGCCATCAAGGTTCTAAGTGTAGCCACCTTGGAAGATTCTCAGACAGTCCTATATAAGAAAATGCTTACCCAGCATTTTAAGAATCCTGTTTTAAGATTTTATCCATTTGCCTACTGTGGTTTGCTCTGTTAAATAAAGTACCTTAAAAAATAATGAAGATAAGATTCACTAGAACCTGATTTCATTTAGTCTCCCTTCTACCTTTCCTAAGTTTCTTGCTAAACTAAAATATTGCTACTGTATTTGTTATAGGTTGAATTTTTAGAGAAAGTTCTGGCATGATCTTCATTAAGTACAAATCCCATCCATTTCATAAAACAGCAAAAATAATTTTATCACAAACACTACCCAGTAAGAAGTTATGCAAATTCTAAGAAAATTTTCTTCTAGAAACTTTATTTCCTTTTCACTTCATCTAAATCTGTTATCCTTGCTTTCAAGTTACTTCTCAAATAACAGAAACCCTGTCAAATATACTTTTACAGAGGCCCCAAGTACAACCATGAAGAGCTTTTTTTTTTTTTTTTTTTTTTTTCTCTTTTATTTTTACTTCTTTGGCTGCGCTGCACAGCTTGTGGGATCCTAGTTCCCTGTCTGACCAGGAATGGAAGCCGTGCCCTCGGCAGTGACAGAGCAGAGTCCTAACCACTGGACAGCCGGGGAACTCCCATGAAAAGCTTTTGAGAGCCCTTGCTCTCAGGCTGAGTCAATACGAAATAATATTTTACAGTCACCTGAGAGCCTCTTAGCCTCCCCTAACTCCTCCGACGTCTCTTCTCTCATCCTGCAGTGACATCCTGACAGTTGCCGCTCTTCCAGGCCATTCAGCTAATATCTTTGTGCAGAAAATATTACTCAAGGGAAAAATAAATATCCTTACCTCTAATCTCTAAGAAGGAATCTATAATAAAATAGTAAACATATTTACATATATATTACCTTCCTCTTAGATATTCCAACACTAGAAGACACTGGCAGATAGAAATAATGTGGATAGATTCATGACCTAGGAAACTTCCAGAACTGCGGCTGGGTCAGTCAAAGGTAGTTTCCTCCACAGCCTTGGATAAGAGCAGTTTTTTTTTGAATAAGGCTCATTTATTATTCTTTTTGCTTTTAGCATGCAGTATCTGTAATACCTTTTCTTCTATAATCAGAAAATGTTGAGATGTGTTTCAGGATGCCTGCCATAGCAATAGTTTATTGGACTAGAAATGGATAAATGACCTAAAAGCCATTAAGCCACAAAATGGTCAGCATTCTGTGAGGTCTAGCTCTAACACAGGAGCCCTACCAGGCAGGGTCTCCCTGGTGAGAATTTTGTGCTAAGAAACTCAGTGACAACTGAAACCAGCTACAGGGTTTGAGCTGAAAAGTCACATAGAATCGGGGTTAGGGAAGTTATTTTGAGGCTATATGCAAGACGCTTAAAGGAAGCAGAGAGAGAATGGTGCAGGTTCACAGAAAGAGGCAGAAGAGAGAAACCACACGTCCTGGAGAGTGAAAGCAGAGCACAGAGAGAGTGTGAGCTTGGACCTTGGGTTTTTTTGGTGTTGGTGTTTCCAGAAGCTCAGCTTTATTTTGCTTCTTGATATTGAAGTCTATGAAATCTCTGTACCCTAAAAGTAAGCCTCCTTTTTTCCCCCATTTTACTTGTTAATTTGAGTAGGTTTTTGTGCTTGTGTAGCAGGGTAATATTTTGACATAGTCACTGAAGTGCTGTTTTTGCTCAGGACGTCCTGTTCTTTCTCCCTATTTAGGCAGCAGGGAGGGCCTTCCACATTCCATATCCCTAGGCTAGGGTTTTCACTTGAAAAAACGTTCAAGTCTTAGCATTTGAGCTTTTCAAGTAGACTTTCACAAATGCATGGCAGAGATAATCACTGCCATGCATTGAGAAAAGACTTTTCAGGGATCAAGGGCCAAGATCCCTTGATGCCTGGACCACAGAGAGGGACAGGAGGAAGCATGAAACCTTGAAGGACTAAGATTTGCCAAGACCTTTCTTTGACTAAGACATCAATGAATTTGTCTGAGTTTTATCCAGAAGTGAGTGAATTAATTTTCTGCCATTGGGAAAATTGGGGACTGAGAAAGAAATAAAGTCCATCTATAGAAAAATTTAAAGTCAATGTAAAAGAAAGAGCTCCATTTTCCTCTCTGAGTTTATAGCCTTTGAAAATTGTATCCAGAATACCAAGCCATAAGAAAACATAGCAATTTGGAAGGGAGGTAATACAAAGAAATAAAAATAACATATTTCCTCTTTCAACATACACACATAACAGCCTGGGATGGGCACTCTCACATAAAACCCTGCAGGGAACAGAGGCAGTCTCCATACGTCAAAGAATAGAATAATAGCTAACATTTACTGAATGCTTGTCACTACTGAACTATGAAAATAAGAATTCTACTCCAATTATCTCATTTAATCTACAACTACCACATGGCAGTAGACTTATTATTATCCCTGTTTTGTAGATGAGGAAACTGAGGCCTAAAGAGATCAGTGTCTGTGGTTTCAAAGCTATCAAGCCAAGCTCCATTATAATTACATATTTGCCAGCTCCACTAGGACAATAAACTCCTTGAGCAGGGTCTGAGTACCAGTAGGGCTATTCAAGAACTGTTTGTCTTCATAGCCTCTGGGAAGCATTTTGGTACCATGAAGTGATCATGGACTTTGGAATCAAACTTGGGTTTTAAGTCTGTGTTAAATTAATTAAACATCCTGGTCATTAGAATGAGGTGACTCTAATGCCGTGGCAGCCTGTGTAAGCAACCCAAAATCTAAGCCCGTAAATGCCTCAAGGTTATAAAATTGAAATCTAAGGACAATCAATCACAAACAGTCAACTAGGCTTTAAGCTATAGCAAATCGTATAATTTCCTTTCTTCCACAACTTCACTAGATAAGGCTCTCCCCAAACTCATGTTGGTGGAGCACGCCTAACCACTTCCAGTTTGGGGCTGCCCTGTTAAAATCAGTTTTTGCTCAAATAAACACTTAAAAATTTTTAATATGCCTCATTTTATCTTTTAACACCTGGCTCCGTTAAACATAAGCATGAGAATGTGGAGAAGTTAAACCTCTCTGAGCCTCACTTTTCTCATCTATAAACAGGAGCTGTTATGTCTCACTTGCAAGCTGTCATGATAATTAAATAATGTAATGAATATAATGAGTGCATAGCATGTGTTTATTTGATGAGAGCTTTATTTACCCAATGCCTGGCTCATCAGGGATACTCAGCAAATGACTGTTGGGTAAATGAGCACATAAGAACCACCCATATCTAAGCATTAAGGATTATTATTCAGAAAATATATTATTTATTCCACAAAATATAGATTTTGATCTGAGGAAATAATATTTTTGAATAGAGAATGCTCTTTTAACTGAATTGGGAGAAAAATGAATATTTCAACCATTTCTTGTCTGTTGATTCCTATCCATGTTTTATTTGGAAAATATGCCCATACAGAGGATATCCCTGTGGTAAAGCATTAACAAATCAAGCCAGATGTCATTAAGTCTGTCTCATTTCTCATTCATGGGGAACTGTAGTAGATCACAGAAGCGGGCATACTAATTCTCTGTGCTCTATATTTTTCCATTTTTCTATTGCTCTTTATTTTATCCTGCTTATTTAATTAAGGATTGCCTACTTATCAGGCTGCAGAAGAATCCTTTTTGGCTGCCTTCCATTTTGCAGAGTTTAAGGAGAGAGCTTTCTCATTTGGATTGTTCAGACACCTCTGACTTTGCTCATTCATATTCATGAGCCGCCCCTCCCCCCCAGTTGTGTTTTCTCTGTGTGAATTTCTCTTAACAGATCATTCTCCCTCAAAACCACAGGAAGCTTAGCAGCAGGTGAAATCTCCATTACTGGTGGGTAGACAGGAATGCTAACTGATTTCAAATATTATCCATTATTTCCTCTAAACTTCTCTTTTAAATATTTCACTTACAGCTGTTTGAATTTAAGACTTTCTAAAGACAAGACTGCTTCAATGTGAATAGAAGCTTTACAGTAGTAGGTGAAGCAAAGACAACCGTGACAGTTTAACGAGCCTTAAAATTACCTCCAGATTACTCTAGGGTCGATGCAGGCATGACTGGAGAAGAAACTTTAAAAATTTTCTCCCTCACTCTTTTTTTTTTTTTTAATAAATAAATTTATTTATTTTTGGCTGCGTTGGGTCTTCGTTTCTGTGCAGGTTTTCTCTAGTTGCGGTGAGCAGGGGCTGCTCTTGGTTGCGGTGCGCAGGCTTCTCATTGTGGTGGCTTCTCGTTGTGGAGTATGGGCTCTAGGCTTGAGGGCTTCAGTATTTGTGGCGTGTGAGCTCAGTAGTTGTGGCTCACGAGATCTAGAGCTCAGACTCAGTAGTTGCGGTACACGGACTTAGTTGCTCCCCAGCATGTGAGATCTTCCCCGACCAGGGCTCAAACCCATGTCCCCTGCATTGGCAGGTGGATTCTTAACCACTGCACCACCAGTGAAGTCCCCTCCCTCACTCCTAATTTTACTAGTTCATCCTGTGCTTGTGGTTTATGTTTCCTGGATCTTAGTAGTGCTAGTGAAGAAGGTGACTAGAATTAAAAGCCTTTTAGAATAGGTCTTAGAACCTAAATAGGCATTTCTCCAAAGAAGACATACAGATGGCCACTGGGCACTTGAAAAGATGCTCAACATTGTTAACTATTTGAGAAATGCAAATCAAAACTATAATGAGGTACCACCTCACAAATATTGGAAAGGATGTGTAGAAAAGGGAACCCTCCTACACTGTTGGTGGGAATGTAAACTGGTTCAGCCACTATGGAGAACAGTATGGAGGTTCTTCAAAGAAACTAAAAATAAAGTTACCATATGATCCAGCAATCCCACTCCTGGGCATATATCCAGAGAAAACTATAATTCGAAAAGATACATGAAGCCCAATGTTCATAGCAGCACTATTCACAATAGCCAGGACATGGAGACAACCTAAATGTCTATCAACAGATGAGTAAAGAATATATGGTATGTGTATATATATGCATAGAACTTTTGCTAGCAATGAGTATATATATATATATATAAAATGGAATATTACTCAGCTGTACAAAAGAATAAAATAATGCCATTTGCAGTTACATGGATGGACTTAGAGATTATCATACTAAGTGAAATAAGCCAGACAGAGAAAGATAAATACCATATGATATCACTTATATGTGGAATCCAAAATATGACACAAACGAATTTATCTACAAAACAGAAACAGACTCACAGACATAGAGAACAGACTAGTGGTTGCCGAGGGGCAGGTGGGGTGGGGAAGTGTTGGATTGGGAGTTTGGGATTAGCAGATGCAAACTATTATGTATGGAATGGATTGACAACAAGGTACTACTGTATAGCACAGGGAACTATTGATATATTCAATATCCTGTAATAAACCATAATGGAAAAGAATACGAAAGAGAATATATATATATATATGTATAACTGAGTCACTTTGTTATATACCAGAAACTAACACAACATTGTAAATCAGCTATACTTCAGTTAAAAAAAAAGAATAGGTCTTAGAAATCATTATCTTGTCCAAACCTCCTCTATTTAAGTGGAGACTCAAAGAAGAGAATTGACCAACAGTACACTCTAGCAAGTGTCAGAGCTGGGCCAAACACTCAGGGTCCTTGCGTTCTCTACTAGCTACAGCATGGAGTATAATCTTCATGAAGTCAGGGGCCAGTCTAACTGGAACCATTCAGTGGACCTAAAGGGTATTTAATACCTCGCAGTGTCTAACTTAAGTTCACCAATGGGGTGAAGTTTCCTTTTGAATGGCCATCTGGGGGGGCTCCTGGCCGCAGTTGGGCCTATGTCTTGGCAGTCTCTTTGGGGTTTCCCTCCTGGCAGCGTGAGACGCTTCTCTCCTCTTTACACTTTTCCCTCTCATTTTTCCCCCAATTAATGGGCTCAGAACAGAGGAATAGCCATTTGTTTTACTCAGTAGGAAGCTGGCTGGGCACAGGGAGAATCCACATTCTGCTTTAGGGCTGCAGAGGTGATGAGTTCTTGGTGTCTCCAGTTGGAACTCAGGATACCTTGTCTTAGAAACATGAGATGCAGTGGGTAGGTTGGAGGCAGTACTGAATAGTGGTTAAAGCGATGGGTTTCTGCAACTGAAAGACCTGTCTTGAGAACTTTTGCTAGCAATGAGTAGCTCAAGCTTCAGTTTTCCCACCTATTCGAGCTGCTGCTACTACTACTAATAATAACAATAATAAACACCTAACTCATCGTATTGTGGTAAAGATTAAATGGGGGTAATAACTGGCATATGTTACGCGTTTAAAACATGTTAGCTATTAGTTTCAGTTTTAGGATACACTCGCCACCCATCCAAGTTCCAACTAGGCTAAAATAAAAGCCTTTTGTGGATTTGCCTAGAAATCAATGTCTATTATATAAGGTTGTATATATGGAAAACATTCTGATTTCTGAATGAATTTGGAGCGTCATCTGTGTGTAAATTAGATCCGCCCCTTCTCTCTCTCTCTTTCTTTCCTCCTTAATATCTCTTTAATTGGATATAATGACTGAAATATCCTGAGTCATTTTGCAGATTTTACTACTCACGTGAATCTGCTTTCAGAAAGGTACTCTGTACTTCTGTACATATACACTAAGCAAATTATTTAGTTTGGCTCTTTATATAGATCAAAAGGATAGGGTGACCAATCTCTTATTCATTTGCCCTGTAGCTATAACCCAAGTACACTCTCTCCATGTGTATGTGTACTTGGCATCCGCTGGCTTGGCCATGAGGGGTGTGGACTGATGCCTTAAAGGAATCAGGGAAGGTGCCCTGATTAGTGTGCTGAAAACCCAAAACACACTTGAAGACCCCTGAGCAATTTTGGAGACTCTTTTTGAGAAGGTACTTTTGAATGATAGACTGTTTTAATAGTAACATCTTAAAGAAAGGAAAAAAAGAGGCTCAGTGATTATGGCCGTTTTTCATCATCTTGTGTCACTGGATGGATGATCCCTATTGGGATATAATTTTGCCCAGAAAGCATGATTTGCTCTACATATATGTCAAAAGATATAAAGATCCATAGGATCAACCAAGATGTTTCTTTTTCTTACACACAGAAAAGTGTTAGAATCCACATCTGTGTGTGTGGTAACTAGCCTAGGGATAGGATGGCAAGCAGGTTCCTGGAAGAACAGTGAAAGTGAGCATAATTCGCAGAGAACCCCTTTGCTCACTGTGTTGGGAGAGAAAATCAGGTGTGACTAAGTGCAAATTCCATAAGTTTTGGTGTTGGAAGCAATACAATTAAGTAGAACCAGATGGAATTATCTGAACTCTTTCTGTTTTTTTTTTTTTTCTTTTTGCGGTATGCGGGCCTCTCACTGTTGTGGCCTCTCCCGTTGAGGAGCACAGGCTCCGGATGCGCAGGCCCAGCGGCCATGGCTCACGGGCCCAGCCGCTCCGCGGCATATGGGATCCTCCCAGACCGGGGCACGAACCCGTATCCCCTGCATCGGCAGGCGGACTCTCAACCACTGCGCCACCAGGGAGGCCCTCTTTCTGTTTTTTAAAGGTTTGATTAAAGCTGGGAATTATTCAGAATTCAGAAAAGTGTTGAAAAAACAAGATACTTCAGAAAAGGTAGGAAGGCAGAAATTGAATTGCACTTCCTGGGGCCTGAGAGAAATAGTTACTTCTAGTAAAAGTGAGTAAAGGATACAGGGAAAGAAGCTGACTGTACTGGCACCCCACTGCCCCCCACCCCCAGACAGGGCCTAGTGCAGGCTGAGAACACAGTAGAGACTTAGATGATACCTGAGTGACTGAGGACTGAAAAAAGGCTCAGTGGTGGTTTAATGAGAAGAAAAATTGACCTGTCAATTTTATTTCACATTTGAGCAGCTTTAATCATTAGGCATTTCCTCCTAATATTGAAATAAAACCTGCCTTTGTGAAGCTTTATTCACTGCTTCTAGTTCTGCCTTCTGATGTGATAGAGAAGAAATCATATGCTTCCTCTGAATGACAACTCTTCAAATATTTAAAGACAGCCAAGTTATATCCCTGTAGCTTCCAGTCCATTCTTACCCATCCCAAGCCATCTTTAATTTTATTTATTTGGTTAAATATTACTGATTTCTTCAACTATTTTTTGTATGATCTGTTTTATAGACACTTTATTCTCCTGGCTTCTGGAGGCATTACAGTTAGTCAATAGACTTTTTTTTTTTTAACATTCATCTATTGTTTTTATTATGTTTTATTAGTTTGCTTTTAACCCAGAGCAATCCTTCCACCTTTTCTTCCCCCATGACATTAATTTTTTTTGTTTTGGAAGAATCCAGGCCAGTTAGATTCCTTGTAACTTCTTGTACCACATTTGTACCACATTTGGATTCCTGTAACTTCTTTTTTTTTTTTCCTTCTTTTCTTTTTTTAAAAATCTTTATTAGATTATAATTGCTTTACAATGTTGTGTTAGTTTCTGCTGTATAACAAAGTGAATCAGCTATACATATACATATATCCCCATATCCCCTCCCTCTTGCATCTCCCTCCCACCCTCCCTATCCCACCCCTCTAGGTCGTCACAAAGCATCTAGCTGATCTCCCTGTGCTATACAGCAGCTTCCCACTAGCTGTCTAGTGGGAAATGTTGTCCTGAACAAAATATTACAGGCTTAAGGTAGCCATTTCAAAACAGTGAGAGACCATCTTGTCTTGGATGCTGTGCTTCTAATGAATGGAAACTAACTTTCCCTTAAAGTTTCTGGTGGCCTCATCTCATCATCGGCTCAATCTGAACTTTCATTCAGTTAAATACCTAGGTCTTTTTCATGCTGACTTTGTTAAGAAAATCTCCTTCATCCTATTCTTCTGTGGTTAATTGAAAAGTATTATCTTGAAACCTTATTTTGACCCCTATTAAAACTCATTTTATTTGTTCAGCTTACTGTACCAGCATGATCTAAGCTTTGTGAATCTTAATTTTTGCCATCAAAAGCATATTTTCTTTCCTACGGTTGTGGCATAGGCTGATATGATAAACATGCCTTCTGTGCTAAGTAGAAATGTCAGTTGAGGTAATGAGGTTGCATTTTACACGTTAAGTTAGAAAAGAAGTAAAAGAATGAGACAGGTATGGAGGGAAGAGCCATTTTCATAAACCATTAGTAGGAGTATAGACGGATGCAAATATCCTGGAAAACAATTTGACAATAGGTAGCAAAATGTCAAAGAATGCACATTATTTTGGAAGTATAATTTCTCGGAAAGAATGCAAAGGAATTAATCTGATCAGAGAGAATAGGATATTTATTTCAACATAATTTAGAATACTGAAAAATTAGGGAAATCTAAATGTGTCAGTAGAAGATTGAGTTAAATTCTATGTAAACCATAAAATGGAATATTAAACAGCCAGTAAAAATGATATTTTTATTTGGCTAAATGAGAAAACAACTATATATATATGTATATGTGTATATATATATATATATATTTTTTTTTTGTAAAAAGATAAATATGCATGTGTGTGATGAGTCCATAGTGAAATATCTGGAAGACCAGTTTAATAACAATTATATATTGGTGGTAGAATTGCAGGTGATTTTGACATTCTTGGTTATACTTTTCTCTATTATGTAAATTTTCTAAAATGAACAAGCCTTAGTTTTATAATTAGAAGAAATTCAATTTTGGATTTTGAGGGGAAAAGTTTGAGTGAATCACAGTTATCCTCATGGCATATCACAGGAAGTTCCTCTCTAGTTTGACACAAATGTTTTAACAAATCGTCAGATCTGCCTCAGAGTTACTACTTGCAATAACTGTATTGTTCTAGCCAAAGCCTCTCTATGTTCTGTAAGGTGGAGTCAATACCTCTTTCTCTTTATTTTTTACCCTATTCATTGTGTCTGAGGTTGGGTTCCCTGGAAACAGACTGGAGTTTGGCTGCCAAGGTTGACTGAGGAGTGCTCTCCCTTGTATACACTTGTATGGAGTGAAGGGAGCAGGGCTGAGCAGAGGCAGAGGTTGAACTGCAATGCAGTTGCCACAGAGGCCTCCGTCAATCCTCTGAGGAGCTCAGAAGCTGAGATAACCACTCAGATACGTCCTGTATTGAGGCAAGGGCAAGGCTGTGTTCTCTGGTCTTCTTTTTTTTTACTTTTTATTTTATTTTTAAAATTTTTATACAGTTTTAAAGGTTACTTTCCATTTACAGTTATTACAAAATATTGGATCTATTCCCCGTGTTGTACAATATATCTTTGTAGCCTATCTTTCCCCCAATAGTGTGTGCCTCCCACTCCCCCACTCTATTACCCACCCACCACCACCACTGGTAACCACTAGTTTGTTCTCTATATCTGTGATGTACTCTGGTCTTGACTAGTCATTGGATGGGGGCTGCTCCACCGGGAACATAACCTTGCCTGAGACACCTCCCTTTGACTGAGGGCAATTCTCAAGGAAGGATTCATCTGTAAGTCACCAGCAAACATTCTCAGCAGTTGGAGGGGTGAGTACCTTTATCCTGAAGGATGCACCTGGGTGATGCACCATAGGATCTACCACAGAAGGGTACTAGTGCACTCCTGCCCTTTGCCCTAATTATCTTTTTTTTTTTAATGAAAATAATTCTATGTTTTCCCTCATAATCCGCTCCTTCTCCATCCATCCACTTACAGATTCCCACAGTTAAAGCACCATGATTCAAATATGATTCTATGAAGAGATGGACTGAGGACTCATTCATTAACTCATTATTTATATTTAATGAGTGTCTTCTATTGCAACAGGCATTGTTCTAGGTGCTGAAAACGCTACAGGGAACAAAAATCCCTTTCTCATAGGTCTTCTATTCTAAGTGGCTGCCTCTTGGCCACACTTAAATTTTTATGTCTCCCATCATCACCGAGGCTTTGTCATTGGCCAGGTTGACTGACTCTACTTGTACAGTAAGTCTGCTCCCTTTAAGAAGTGCCTGAGTCACATGTGGATATAGATTTCTGACTGCTTTCCTTAAGAATCAGTCTTTCAAACGTGCCCAGAAAAGTTTGAAACCTATCTGTGGGTTCCACTTTTGGTAAAACTAAGCAAGAAATAATAAGTAGACAAGCTAAAAGTAATTGCTTAACATTGTGCTGGTGAAATAGGCAATTGTCTGATGACTATTCGCTTCTCCAGCACTTTCTATCACCACTTAGATACAATCTAAAATACTCTGCCTCAGATTACTTCCAGGGATGTTTTTCCTGAATGAACACAGACTTTAAAATAGCTTTCTTTTTTTTTTTTTTTAAACCAGTAGCACACTCTGCATAATGACAATTCTCTTCTCTTGGTGTTAACATTCACATTAATCCTTAGAAATTTTGAATTTGTGTGTGTGTGTGTGTGTGTGTGTGTGTGGTATGCGGGCCTCTCACTGTTGTGGCCTTTCCCATTGCGGAGCACAGGCTCCGGACGCGCAGGCTCCGGACACGCAGGCTCAGCGGCCATGGCTCACGGGCCCAGCCACTCCACGGCACGTGGGATCTTCCCGGACCGGGACACGAACCCGTGTCCCCTGCATCGGCAGGCGGGCTCCCAACCACTGCGCCACCAGGGAAGCCCTAAAATAGCTTTCTTGACTCCTATTTGCTTGGCATCTCTCCTAGATAAATATGATTTGTTTTTGGGTCTCAGTTATAAAATGAAATTGAGCAAGTAACTTTGTGCTAAAATCAGTCTTAAAAAGTGGGGGAAGATTAAGAAAATGGGTAAGATGATTTCTCTCAGTGGTACAATTCCCACATTTTAAGAAGGAAGGCCACATTATTTCAGATGTGCTGAAGAAATAACTTCCCTGGCTATTTAAGAAAAAAAATAATAATAAAGATCTAATGGGAAAGAAATGAAACCAAGTGGATAGAATAGGAATGCTACATTTTTTTCCAGATTTTTCTCCTCAAGACTTAGTGAGTAGTTAACCATAGAAACTAAATTACATTTTTTTTTAAACTAATGGACCTCCTTAGCAGTATATTTTTTTAAATGTATTTATTTATTTATTTATTTATTTATTTAGGGCTGCGTTGGGTCCTCGTTTCTGTGCGAGGGCTTTCTCTAGTTGTGGCAAACGGGGACCACTCTTCATCGTGGTGCATGGGCCTCTCACTATCGCGGCCTCTCTTGTTGCGGAGCACAGGCTGCAGATGAGCAGGCTCAGTAGTTGTGGCTCACGTGCCTAGTTGCTCCGCGGCATGTGGGATCTTCCCAGACCAGGGCTCGAACCTGTGTCCCCTGCATTGGCAGGGAGATTCTCAACCACTGTGCCACCAGGGAAGCCCCCTAAATTACATTTTTTAAGCTTGTAATTATTTCTTTGTGGGTTTTCTTTTGTTGTTGTTAAATAAAAGTTTGGTGATTGAATTCAATTTTTAAAAACTAACCCTGCAGTGTTTATTCTTTCATATGAAAGTGGGAAAGGATAATTGGTGTAACTAATAAACATAATTTTGTTGGCCATTATCTCTACATTCAGGGTTAGAATCTCATTAAGCTCTTGTGAATCTTCTGAAAATGACTGAGCTACTTAACAAAATGTTCATGCATTCATAGCAATTTTCTCCTTAAAAACAAAGCGAAAGTTAATTATGCAGATTTATATTCTGACCCACTCTTGCTGATTCAGATTAAACGCTCTACATGAAACAAAGCACAGTCACAAATCAGGTACTGTTTCTTCTTTTCAGTGGGCAATTGTATATCCACACTGGTAAAAACCTAAGGCTGGGAATCTTGCCATGAAATATTAAAATAATTGACAATAAAAAATATACAGCCAATTATACAAATTTATCAAGCTAAATACCCTAACCCTTATCCTGAAGTGAGAGTTCAAGTTAAATTCACTGACCAACATTTTACAAAATCAGTCATATTCCATGCAAGAATATTTTGTATAAAACTAATAATGGGGTCATTCTTACTTAGGTTTATTTGTTCTATTCATTCTTTAGCTTATCAGCACTTTTTTTTTTCAGATACTAGTAAGCAATATCTCAAGAAAAAAACACCATAGAGTTAAATTTTTAGCACCCACATCAGCAGCATCTTTATCACCATCATCATTATCAATTCCACCAAAGCACTGCATAATTCTTCAATAAAAGTGACATTTTGAGAATTTCCTACTAAAAATAAGTGCTTTTTTGATTTGTGTTACACTAATCAGTTTCATATCACTTAGAATGAAACTAGGTTTTTATTAAGTATCTTCTTTTTACATTTATTACATTATTTCAAAAGAGTTTGTGACTGAGATATTAAAAAGAAGAAGAGTGTTCTTATTAGTGTGGATGAAAAATAATATTAACCGGAAGAATGCCCCTGCAAACTTTTACTTAAGAGCTGGTTCAATCAAGTTCCTGGATATTAGTTAGGGTTCTCTAGAGAAACAGACACAGAGGGTATCTATCTCTCTGTGTATGTATGTATCAATCACCTATCTATCTATCTAACCAATAAGATTCATTTATTTTTTTAATTGTAATATTTATTTATTTATTGTAAGGAATTGGCTCATGTGATTAAGGTGGCTAGCAACTTTAAAATCAGCAGAGCTGATGTCCCAGTTTGAGTCTGAAGGCTGGCAGGCTCCTGTGGAACCAGGAAGTACTGATCCCCCAGTTTGAAGGCCATCAAGCCAGAGACTTCTCTTTACTTAGGGTAGGGGCAGGCATTCAACTGATTGGATAAAGCCTACCCACATTAGAAAGAGCAACCTGCTTTGCTCAGTCTACTGATTTAAATGTTAATCTCATCCAAAATTCACCTTTACAGAAACTTATCCAGAATAACATTTGATCAAATATCTGGGCACTGTGTAGCACCATCAAGGCTTTTGTCTCAGTGATGAGGCAGGGGAGAAGGATCCAGATTGCCTTTTGTGCCTTTCCTGCAGCTCCTTCTCCTTCCTCTCCCAGGTATGCACCCAAGGGAGGATTTCATAGATCTTTCTCTTTCTGCCACCCATCTTTCTGGTGAGCAAACAGTTAAGTCTGTGAGAAAAGCTAGTAATTTTTCATATGTCTGCAGCTCCCAGGGTTATATTATTCTCACCCTAGCCTATACTTGGCCTTAAGTAGTTAAGTAAAAACTGTAGCTGAATTCTTCTTACTGTCCCTTATGGTGGCTTCTTCTCATGCTCTGCCACTGTGACTTGTACTGGTTTCCCATCCGTCCTTGGAGTCAATGTCTTACTTTAGATTTCAGGTTATTTGGTAAGTTCAAGAAAAGTTGTGGTTTTGCAGATTATCTGGGAAGTTTTTTGATGTAAAGTTGGGAGTGATGCTCTTTCCAGATTTCTACATCCTAAGTGGAAGCTAGAAATGTAGTAATTTGTTCTTAAAGGTAAGGTAAGGATCAGCTGTTTTCCAGATATAATTAAGGTGATGAAGAGTAACTAATCACCTTGAGAGATGAATAAAAGCTATTAAAAATTGGTAATTGCCTCAGTCCATTGGGGCTTGTATAACAAAATACCATAGACTGATGACTTTATTTCTCACAGTCTGGAGGCTGGAAATTCAAGATTAAGGTGCCCACATGGTAGGGTTCTTGTGAAAGCCCTCTTCTGGGCTGCAGACTGCCGACTTCTCATGTCCTCACATGGTAGGGGAGCTAGCAAGTTCTGTGGGGCCTCTATTATAAGAGCACTGATCCCAATCGTGAGCAGCCCACCCTCATGACTTAATCACCACCCAAAGGCACCACCTCTTAATACCATCATATTGAAGATGAGGGTTTCACTATGTGAATTTTGAGGGGACACAAACATTTAGACCATAGCAGTAATCTTCCAGGACTAAAAAATAGCTTAACCTTTGGACTGGCAGCTTGATAAGAAACACATGCTGGTGGTAACCTCATATAAATCAGAACTAATTTAAACATCCAGTTACTTATCACTTGTCAGTGTAAAGTAGTGTGGAAAACTGAAATGGATCTAGAGCCAGGATATAGATGGAGGCTGGATGTCTTTTAGTCTAGGGAAAAATATAGAAGAAATCTAAGATCAGGTAACAAGATAAATCTTTACATTTATCTCCTCTTTGACCAGATGTCTTCTGAGAACTCTTCAGTATAGGTTATTCTAGACTCAGTGTGCCTGTCTTGCTTTGTATCTGGAATCTGCTATTTCTCAAAACAGCCGTGGCTTCCTTTAGTGGGAAATGATATTTCAGGAACACCTGAGTATAAGGGAGCTCTTTGCTACTGTTTTGGTCATTGTTTCTAAACCTTTTCAGTGGACAAAACTAAGAAATACATAACACACACACACACACATGTGCACACACAGACACATATACACTAATGTAAAAAACCTTAGTAAGTTAAAAAATTTCAGGACTATAGGGTTTTTTATTTTACCTCTTCTGTTTTATATTGGTATCTCCTTTCTTCCAACATCAAAATCCCTAGTTCTCAAGGACACAGGGAATAATAGAATTTGAACATCCCATAATTATTCATTTACTTTATTCCATATAGCAGCCTCAGAATAACAATAATATTATTACCACAGCAATGTAATTACTAAGTACAGTTATTTTGAATATGTTTTTTCCATATCACTCCCTTTACTAGTTGTACTGTTTCCGCATTTTCGGATCATATGGCCATTGCATCCAATATTCTCTCTGTTTACCTTCAATTTTGCCTTAGTTCTATAAATAGCTATGTTTAACCTTATCCACTAGTTCTTATGTTGATATCTCTATAGTTATTTTAGTTTCTTGAAGACTGTTCTCTAGTAGATTCCTCAGGAAACACCCATGAGAATAATAGTCTCTGAGTTCTTGAATGTTGATAATTCCTCTGTATCCTTTTTTTAAAAATCCATTTTCTCTGGATATAAGATCTGTACCTTACATTTTCTTTCCTTGATAATCTTAAATATGTTCTTCCATTTTTTTCTGGCATAAAGTGTTGCTTTTGAAAAAAACCCTATTTTTCTTCTGCTAATAAGTCATTTGTTCTTTCTGCCTAGATTCTCAAAGGATTATCTCTTTATTTTTAAAAATTCTTTTCTATTACTATTTTTTTTAAATTAACTAATAATTTATTTTTGGCTGAGTTGGGTCTTCATTGCCGTGCGCGGGCTTTTCTCTGGTTGCGGTGAGCGGGGGCTACTCTTCGTCGCGGTGCGGGCTTCTCATTGTGGTGGCTTCTCTTGTTGCGGAGCACGGGCTCTAGGTGCGCAGGCTCAGTAGTTGTGGATCGCGGGCTCTAGGGTGCAGGCTCAGTAGTTGTGGATCGCGGGCTCTAGGGTGCAGGCTCAGTAGTTGTGGTGCACGGGCTTAGTTGCTCCATGGCACGTGGGATCTTCCCAGACCAGGGCTCAAACCCGTGTCCCCTGCATTGGCAGGCAGATTCTGAACCACTGCACCACTAGGGAAGTCCTCCCTTAGTCTTTAGGGAAATCTTTCCCTCCCTCCAAATGTTTTATTTCTCTTGTGTTTTAGTAGGCTCCATTGTTTATTTCCTGGATGAGCTCACTGACTCAGGGAAGAGCTTATCCAGGAGGGCATTTTTCAACCAAGTTCAGTTTCCTTTGTCTCCTTTATTGTTCACTTGAGCTCAGGCAACTTTTCTCAATCTAAACCTGAAGGTCAGAATGTAGCGTTTTGCTCTTCTTCTGTTTGCAATGCCTGACGGGTATTCATCACAAATGACTATGCTAGGACTGAAGTGAAGCTTGTGTTCTGGCTGTGCTGGGGAACCAGCTGAAGTTCTTTGAACCATGTCATGTACGAAGCAGTACACCCATCTCAGCAATCCCAGCTCTTTTGTCTCGTTTAATTGTGTGTGTGTGTGTGTGTGTGTGTGTTTTAAATAGAAAACATGCTTGGAGACTACCTTAATGCTCCTCTCTACTCCTACTAATAGAATGGAAAAATAAAAAGAGAAGAGAGCTGATGGAAGTGACAGAAAAGGAGGACAGGACATGGTCACTTCTGAAAATAATTACTTGCTTGTTTTCCTACAAAATCTAGCCATCATATTCTGGAGTTTGTTATACCAAGGGGAAATGAGTCAGAGGTTTTTCCTTTTCTCTTCTTTGGTGAACAGCTTTTGCTTTTGGGTTAGATGATTATGATACAGAGTCCAATAATTTGCTTTTCAATCTACTCTTACTGACAATGGGAAATTGCATGGAAAATTGGGTGCATTATTTTTTTTTTCTTTTGTTATTGTCAGTTTTTGTCTTCTTCTTTTATCTTCATGAATGTTTTAATGGGAGGCAGAAGACCAGAAACATCTAATCTGTATTCATGTTCCTTATTAAATCTCATTTGATTTGGGGGAACGTACTAGTGTTTATGAAGACAAAAACTCTATTAGTAAATTTAACAGGAGCTTGTTTATATTTTTATTGCAAAAGACAATAAAATAGAGATAGCCTCTGTTTCTGGGGCACAGAATCTCTACAGTACAGTGAGTAATAGCATGGACTTTGAATCAGATAGATATGGGTCTAAATTTAGGCATCACAACTTTCTGTGACTTTGGGCTACTTACTCAACCATTCTGAGCCTCTTTGCTGAAGTTTTCTCATGTGTGAAATGGATATAATAGTACTTACTTTATAGGGTTGCTGTGAGGAATGTACTTAGCATCGTGTTTGGCATATCATAAATACCCAGTAGTTGGTAGTCATGATTGATTATTACAAATATGATAAAAGATATTATCTTTGAATTTCATGAGTGCCTGTGAAGTTCATAAGCCTTGTAAGCAAGATTATCTTATTCAATACTTTTAGAAAATAATCTTTATGATAGACCTAAGCCATTACATAAGATAACATATAATTATTTTAACAATATGCCACAAATAATTTTCCTGTGCTACGCACCTTGCCCATGTATGTTAGCATGCAAATATATCCCTAGGCAATTTGTGTAGGAAGTGATTATTTAGTTACTCAATTAGGAAAGTGGCAATTGATTCACACAGAGTATATGTCTAAAATAAAATTGGTAACTTGATTTGCCTACAGGCATAATGGTCTCTTTTAAGAAAACAACAATTTCCCACATAAGAAAGAAAACAAAAGGTTCTTGATAAAAATAGGAAGACAAGTTTGCACTAGTCATGTAGAGTTTTGTCAGAGTCCAACAGAGGCAGGTCTGTCAAAACACCACGTGAGTGCATCCAAAAGCAGACCAGCAGAGGCCCAGCTCATAGCCAGTGGGTCTCAAGGTCACAGAGCTTTGTCCTGCTGTAGCAGGATAGGCATTATGGATCAAAGAACAAGATTTGCATCCAAACTGGCATAATTCTGAAAACAGGATATACATATGTTCTTGTTAATTTCACCAAACCATTTCATATGCCAAGAAAGTTACTAGCTAAAGTATCCACCTAAAGCCAATTCTTGATTACACTGGAATGAACTGCATAGTTTATCGCTTATCTGGCTATATTGTTGCTTATTCTCGTTTTCTTCTTTCTCTGCTGCCTAATCCTTTTACAATCTCACTGCTTGTTAAGTTTCTCACTCATGGAGTTAGTCCCCTTCTACAACGGAAGTTTCACTATTTCACCTCTGATAGCCACTCATATAAAATACTTGAAAAAGGAGAAATTTGAAACTACAATTTTTAACAGGGTAAATATGTGAATTTCATTTATTTGAGACTATTATCCTTAAAAATAGCAGAGTGTATTTTTATTTTAAAACATATCCAGCTTCATGCAGTATATTGAAAAAGAGAGCAAAAGAAAAAGTTTAGCAAATGCTAGGTTGTAAGATAGAAATGACCATAATTTAGGGAGGAGCTGTTCGTTCAGAGAAAAGCTGACTTATAAGGGCATTTACTGCCTTGGATACAGTGGAAGGAGAACTGGGCAATTAACGCACGGTTTGATATAGATTCATGTCTTCAAGAAATTCAGAATGCCATCTGCTAAGTGCATGACTTTGAACAAGTCCCTTTTTAATATCTTTGACTCTCAGCATGGTTTACTGTGAGGTGTGGTTCAAATATAAACTCTATCATGTTTATATAGATTCTTCTAATGAGGCGTCTGAGAAAATGCAGGGGTTGAAAGTTCAAAACAGCACAGTAAATGAGACCTTTGCTTGGAGAAATTAAGCATAGTCTCGCAGAATAGAGAAAATTCTGAATGAAGGGGACAGGGCAGCATAATGTAATGGCTAAGAGCATAAACCCTGGGTCCAGAATGTCTGGGTTTGAATCTCAGGTCTGCCACTTACCTGGTGTGTTACATTTCTGTTCCTCAGTTTCATCATCTGTGAAACAGGGATGATAATAATGGGGCTTACCTAGTGTGGTTTTAAGGATAAAATATGTGTAAAATGCTTAATATCCAGCCTATAATGCATTCTATGGAAATACTTATTAAGTAAATTTTGAGAAGAGAAAAACCAATTTTTAAACAAATAACCTTGACACTTTGGTATGAAGAGCATATACTTTATACCTGGGCACTTACTATGTGAATATTTATTACTCTAACTTGGATATTATGTGGTCTGAAGAAGAAACGGAAATTAATTTCAAAATCTTTGTTTTAATTTGCATATAGGATTACACAATGAAGTGGCTTGAAAGTAACGTACGCTTGGGTCTTGGTGCTGTTGACTCTTTGTACCAGTCATAGGAGATCTACAGGATGTCACAACAATCCATCTGAATTTGAATAGCACAAGCGTCCCTAAAGTCCCTAAGAAAACCAAGAAGAAGGGTATTCAGAGGAAGGAGATCTGAGTTTCCCACAGTAGGACCAAAACACTCACAAAGTATTATAAATAGGTGCACACAATTCTATAAAAGGAAGCTGTAGGAAAGTGTAATATCTAGCTTTAGCTCCTATGGTGTGAAGGATTGGAGTGGTGGATGGGAGACATCACTGCAGCATAGTATTATGACAGGTGGGATTGTTCTCAGTTGTTGGCTCTCTGTCATGTGCTTTGGCCAATGAGGTGTGAGTGGGTGTGATAGCTGTCTCACCCAATAGAAGCTTAAATGCAGTTGGGTGCTTTGTCTTGAGCCCTTTCCTCCTGCCCTTTACTGTGAGAATAGCGGTATCAGATGGTGGCATCTGGATTTGGGAATGGGAAGACACATGAAGCCTGCTGAGTCCTGCTGAGCTCAGCAGGGCCCAGCCTTCAAGTAACAGGAGGAAGAAGCAGGTGCTTGTTGTAAGCTGCTGAGTGATGGGGGCTGTTTTTTCCTGCAACAAAAGTTGACACATACAGTATAGCTTGGTACAGTTTCCTCTTTCTACTCCTTAAGGACCTGGTCTAAGTGGTCTAGGGAAATTTGTGGTGCCAGAAAAGCACTTTGGCACATTAGTCAAACTTAAATGACCTTATTATCATAGTCAGGATGCCTATATGATGTAAAGTCAGTAAATATCAGAATTGGTAAATTGATATTCTAAATTTGGGGCCCTTTTGGTTTATGTCTTTGAGGGATTAGTAATAGAGGACCCTTGGGGGACAAGGGTCTGTTGTCTTTCTCTACTGCTGTTGCAAAGTACAACATATATTTGTGGCACTTGAACTGTAATAATTTATTTGGAATAGGTGAAATGATGATAACACTCTGACTTTTCATTTCTATAGCTTCTTCAGTCTAAGGCAGTCAAAGAACACTTTAGACAGTGTCTCACTGGTTGCTACAATTCTTCCATAAGGAGTGAGGTACCTATAATTATTGCACAGTGTTTGCAAGGTGGAAATATAGAAGCTAGTGAAAGATGGTTCTGGGCAATAAAATACCCGGGTATTTGAAATTACATAGGCAAAGTAACAGTGACCAACTACATTTAAAATAATTTCTATTATAAATTATAATATATAGTACACTATTTGGGGACAATAAAATATTCAACTTTATAGTGGAAGAGAGCAGGTAAGTGATGTCAGATATAAGATGAAGCATCTGTTTTCAACCCTACTTTGAATGTTCTGACAGATGTCCTTACCTTCCTTGTAATTTCCTTACATTCTCTGTAAAAGTGATATAATATTTTTCTCCTTTCATTAATTGGAATTTTTAAAAAGATTTCTTTGTGGTTAAGTACATGATTCAGTTATAAACATTTAATAGATTCAATATAACAATATATATTCTTGGTTAACATGGTACATAGTTGTAGACATTTCTATCAAAGTAGGTTTATTCATTGTGAATTGCATTTCTTTAGAGCCTTAATTATGTTTTCTCTGCTTGATTCATTAAGTTCTGAAAGAGACATATTAAAATCCTTCACTATGATCATGATTGTTGTCAAAATTAGTTATCAATATTCTGTTCAATCCTATTCCTTCATTGAAGATCTCAGCACAGTTCACTACTCCAGTCCTTTTTCTTGATGATTTCAGCATTCCTGTAGATGAACCGACCATTCAACACTCTTTTCTCTTATTATCAATTATTTTTTATTCCGCCTTTCCTCAGCCACCCTCTCAGCCATTATCAATAATTTTCAAAATTGTCATTACCAGTAACCAAAGTGACTTCAATTTCCAACATTCCACATTCTGTCCATCATCTTTTCCCGTCTTTTTTCAGCCCATTTCCCATTGTCACAGTTCTTCAACTACCATATCCAACCTGTTAATCCCACCATTCTTTTATTGTCCATCATCTACCTCATGTTTTATTTTTTTCTACTTACCCAGCTTAAAGTTCGTGGTCCCTCACTGTAATCGGTCCTTTGTACAAACCTTCAATGCCTTTGCTCCACTCTACCCCCATTATATGCTGCTTGAAAACTCTGGTTACATCCAACTTTACCTACTCCACGCTTACCAGTGAGCACTGAAACATGGCTGGAGAAAATAAGTCAGGTTGGCTGGTTTCACGTTTCATTTATAACCATGAAAGGAACACTGTCACCTTTACTACATTCCTCACTCACCTAGGAAACTGTTGTGCAATTCCTCTTTGTTGTTTCCCCTTCGCAGTACATTTATTCTTCCTTCCCACTTCCTCGTTCTCAGCTAATAATATCACTTTTATTCCACTGAGGAAATAGGAGCTCTCAGAAGACAACTCCCAGCTCTTCTTACCACCAGGTCTACCCACTCGCCAGCATTGTATCTCTATACTCTTCCTCACTTTTTCTTATGATGATGGATCCCTGCTTCTTTTGGGACCAACCTCTCCCTTTTGTCTACTTTTGTCTACTTTTCTACTCATGGATTTGTTTGCTCTATTCCAGCAATTATTCCTTCTCTTTCCTTCCCTCCAGCATCACTAATCTTTTACTTTCTATCAATCATTCCCATCAGCATATAAACAGACTGTAAAACACCCATAAAAACACAAACCTTTCTCAGATCCCATACCTTCCCCCCAGATACTGCACCACTTCTCTTCTTTCTTGAACTATTCATCGTGTCCAGTTCTCACTCTACATTCACTCTAGAATCCACTCCTCTCAGGCTTTGTCTTTCCAGTTCACCAGAACTATTCTTTTAAAATTACTGATAACCTCCGTGTTGCCAAATCCAGCGATCAGTCCTTGGTCCCCACCTTCAACTACCTGGCAGTATTTTTATACAAAGAATTGTTCCTTGAAATACTTCACTTAGCTTCAGGGACACCTCACTCTCTTTGTTTTCCTTTACCTCCCTCTCTGTTCCTATTTGTCTCCTTCAGAGCTCCCCTCCTCTTTGTCACGTCCAAATGATGGAGCGCCCCAGGGCTTAGGACTATTTCTCATCTCCATATATGAGATTTTTCTGATTTTCTCAACCAAGAGTATTATAATGCTTTATATATTGAAGACTCCTAAATTAGCCTCTCCAGTCTCAGCTTCTCCCCTGAGCTGTAGGCTTGTAAATCCAACTTTCTACCCTTTAGATGCCTAATAGGCATTTCAAACAGAACTCTTGGTTTTTTCTGTTCACATCTGCTGCTCTCTTAGCCTTTTCATCTCTGTGACACGATCACAACTAGTTATCTACGCCAAAAATCTAGAGGTTATCTTTGATTCCTCTTTTCCTCATACCACACATCAATCTATCATCGTTTTTTTTCATTTTCAATCTGTTCTTAAAATTTTTTTAATTTTGTATACAATTTTTAAAGGTTACTTTCCCTTTACAATGATTACAAAATGTTGGCTCTATTCCCCGTGTCGTACAAAATATCCTTGAGCCTGTCTTACTTCCAGTAGTTTGTGCCTCCCACTCTCCCACCCCTACACTCCCCTCCCCTCTTCCCTCTCCCACTAGTTTGGTCTCTGTATCTGTGAGTCTGCTTCTTTTTTGTTATGTTCACTAGTTTGTTGTATTTTTTAGATTCCACATATAAGTGATATCATACAGTATTTGTCTTTCTCTGTCTGACTTATTTCACTTAGCATGATGCCCTCCAAGTCCAAACATGTTGCTGCAAATGGCAAAATCAATCTATCATCTTTAAAATATAACCCAGATTCAGTCATTTCTCAGCACATTCACTGCTATCACCCTGGTCCAAGACACCACCATCTCTCTTTTTGATTCCTACCAACCTCTTAACTCGTCTTCCTTGCTTTTCCTTGTGTCTCCCTTCAGTCAGTTCTCTAGGACAGCAGTGGGAGTGAAAACTGCTTACAGTCTTCCAGTAATATCCAATTTTTTAAATAAAATAAAACTTCCCTGCAGTGGCTCACAAGGCCTACATGACCTGGCCCTGACTGCCCCTCCGGGCATCTCCTGCTCTGCCTTTCTCCATCAGCTCCAGCCCTGCCACTTTTCTCACTGCTCTTTGAACACTGCAGACTTGCTCTTGCTTTAGGGTCTTCGTGCTTGCTCCTTACTTGCTCCATTCAGCACTCACGGCTGAGTGGGGAATGTCAGGCAGCTGCAAACAATAAAAGTCTGCAGTGCATTCATACTCAGTTGGTGACACGTCCAATATGATGATCTTTTAAAATTGCCTCACATGCATAAAATCATGGAGTATTTTCTCATGTCATCAACCCCAAGCCAGTTGCTGATAATCTAACACCAGTTCCTCACATTTCCTCCAGTGTGCTTCCTCCAGAGCCCCATGTTGCTTTCTAGCTTCATTCAGCTCTTTGCTTAAATAGCATGTTTTAAGAGAGACCCTCCTTGATAATCATTTCCTAAATAATCTTCAGTACCTTCCTCTAGTCTCTTATTCTGCTTTGTTATGTTATATATTTCTTTGTCTATGGACTATTTTCTTCCATGCTGAAATGTAAAAAGTTCTCACGATTGTGAGAAATGTGTCTGTCATGCGAGAATCAGTCTATTCACTGATATATCTCAACTGAGTAATGCTTAGCAGATTGTTCAATAGATATTTGTTGAATGACTATATGCATGAATTACTTTTGACACTGGCATAGGAACATTGTTGTATCCTTTTGTGGATTGTAAATTTTATGATTTAAAAATATTCTTCGTTCCAATTAATGTGCCTTATCTGATTTCCATATTATGCTGCCTGTTTTCTTTTCTTTACAGTAGACCACTCTGTCTTCATGCCTCTTTTTATTTATTAACTTTTATGCATAGCGCTATCTCCTGTTTCATTGCTGATTTGCCAAATTCAGATCGAATTGTTCCATGGGAACAGTGGTTTAGCAGTGGCTAAGCTACACAGAGACATCAACAGCTGCAATTCTTTAGATCAGGTATTTTCCTTGAAGTTAGCCTCTTGAATAAGAGTCTTCTTCTGGAGCCTGGCCAGCTGTAGAGTAAAGGAAAAGGCTGTAATCTGTGGGCCCTCCTCATCTGCTTTTGTCAAGTTCAAATATTATTTGTGTATGAGGAGCCAGGATGGGCAGAGATGGGAGCCTTATGTCAAGTTGCTAGCAGATGAGCATATGGCAGCCCTAAAGGGTTGATCTGAGTAGAACGTTTTTCACTAAAGCTCATTTTGAATGGATGCTGGTACTGAATGACAGTACAAGGTAGAATCCTGGGGGTAACTCACCCATTCACTATGAGTCATATTATAGTTGAACTCCTCTCTTAAAATCATTTTCACAGCAGTTTTTCTAAGCTGGGACCAAGACTGTCATTTCTCCCTCATTGTAATCCTTGATATTGCTGTCCAAGGACCATCTGCACTCACGGCTGAATGGGGAATGTCAGGCAGCTGCAAACAATAAAAGTCTGCAGTGCATTCATACTCAGTTGGTGACATGTCCAATATGATGATCTTTCAAAATTGCCTCACATGCATAAAATCATGGAGTATTTTCTCATGTCATCAACCCCAAGCCAGTTGCTGATAATCTAAAACCAGTTCCTCACATTTCTAGACAAATGTGTCACTCACCTTAATATCTTTCTTGACAAAGGCAACTGAGCACCAAATAATCACTTGTCAGATTAATAAAGCAATAAAAGAAATAAAAATCAGAAGAGGCCAACTGGGGGAGTTATTTTATCCCATTTAAATCTTATGATAAACTTATTACCTTGAAGAAGCTCAAGTGTAATACATCAGCATGGAAAGGTCCACGTTTGGCCATCAGATCCAATAATGAGAGCAGATTCTGAGACGTAGTTACTCATAGCATTCAGTTAATGAGGAAGGCCATGTAAACTCAAGCCTACTACACACTGAAGCTTGTTTAACTGACTTCTGCAAAACCAGTTCAATTTTTTTGAATTTTTATATTTTAGGGAACTTGCTGATTGGGTTAGTAATTCTCTTGTATATCAGGAATAAAAATAAATAAATAACAAAAACCTCTCAGATTAAATGAAAGACCTGGGGAGGATTTCCTGCCCCTGCTTTGATAGGTAGGTTCTCTTCCTCACCAATTTGTCAACTTTTTTGAGCACTTCCTAAATTTTCACTCACTTGTTTATCCACTTATTCATTCATTATTTTCTGGGTAACTTCTATGTGTTAAGAACTGTTCTAAGATCTGAGGATAGGTCAGCAAACAAAATAGACACATTCTTGCACTATGGAGTGTTCATTTTATTAAGGGTTACCAATATTTTAAAAATAAGCAAATAGACATATAAAATAATGTCAGTTTGTGAAAACTGCTACAGGGAAACATAAAACTAAGAACTCAGTGGGTAACTGACCTCATGATTAAAGAGAGACAAACTTTTGCTCTTCAGCTGTGTGATTACCAGTGTGACATTCCACTTAAAAGGTATTCCAGCTATCATGTTGATAAACTGAAAGCCTTGCTTTCTTTTTTCTTCAGGGTAATGGTTCTATGAGAGATTACCCAGCATGGCAGCATTGGAATTTCTTGGAGGCCCTTATTTAAAATACAGATTCCTGGGTCCCACCCAAGTTTCATTAAACCTTAATCTTGAGGGATCAGGCCTGAGCTTGTGTGCCTTTGAGCAGGCACCGTGGATAACTGGATGTGCTGCCAGGATGGGAACCACTGAAGCTACATAAGGTATAAAGAGGGCATTAGGCACAGTCATTCTCTTTATTATCAGCACATGGAGAAATCTGTTAGGAGCAAGCATAAGATAGATTGTAGCTTTTATTGACCTTTCCTCATCTTTAGTCTCTGCAGGAAGGAAAAAGTGAGAACCAGTTTCATGACCTCAGTATGGAGCCTAAGTTACCGAGTCTCCTGCAGTACTTCAGTATTACTTTGAGGTCAAATCAGGCAGGTGTTTTGATGGATCAGGTAGCAGTTTATAGTTGGGCACGACTGTGATGTGGTTTGTTCTTCTAACTCTCTGCACTGGATACACAATGATTCGTCTCTTAGATGAGCTGTATGTGAACCCATGAAATAGAAAATAAAAGGTGATCACCCATATATGTGACGTGGCTTTATTGTCACAACTGTAGTGCCTTAGTAGACAAGAAATGGACCAAAATTTCAAAAAGGACAGGAGATAATAATTTTTGACCGATGTTCCTCAATTTTTAGTAGGACTTTGGACAGTAATCCAGCATATAGCAAGCAACTTTGTTAATTACCTAGTGTATTATTTGTAATCAGTAAACCTCAGAGGACACATCAGGAAGTTATGTTGTTTGAGGTTAAAGATGAGCTGGGGGTTTAATGATGGTGGGTATGTTCTGTGGTGGTGTTTTACAAACCTACCTTCATATTGCTAAGTCACCCGAGGAGCTTAAAAAAGTCTGCCCCACATCCACATGTTCTGAACTGGCCTGAGGTGGAGCCTAGGCATTTAATTTTTTTTAAAAAAAGCTATCTGAGTGATTCCAGTGTGTGGCTCAAGTAGAGGATTACTGTCTGTGGCTTACACATGCCTTGACCTTCGAGTATATTCACACAGGAGCAGACCCCATGTGTTCTTATCTGTCCCATCTCTTTGCCCAATTTTCACATTTAACCAGAAACAAAAGCACACATTAGCCACACCTAGGTACTTGTTAGGGAATGGACCCTTGAACTCACGACCAGTTAGTACCCATCAGAAGCTGACCTAGAAAAACATTACTAAAAATCATTCAGTAAAACCTCATTGGGTTTCAGATAAGAAAAAAAAACCCCACAAGTATTACTATAAAACTAATAACCACTAGTACTTAGTTTTTAATCACTAGCAGAACTTATTATACACTCTCTTGTCTTTTTTATTCGATTCTATGTATTAACTTGCACTATTAAAATTTTTTGACATATAAAAATCCCCTATCAATGTACTCAGATGACAAGCTTTTAAAAGCAGGGACTATATCTTTTATGATTACTTTTATCTTTTGTATTCCCTCAGAATACAGATGGTGCCAGGAATCTAGTAGGTGTCTGATAAATATTTTTAAAAGAATGAATAAATCAGTGAATGAACAATTGATCCTTGTATCTCAGGTGACAATATTAATTGTATCTCCATAGAATTGTAAATATCTTAGGAAAGTTAAGTTAAAATTCTTAGGAAAGTTAAGTTAAAATTCTTAAGTTTTGTGCTTAAGAATTTTAAGTACAAAAATAAAAGAAAGTACCATAAGCTGTATTAAAAAGCAAAATAAATCCTGCTAATGACATCGTTCCCTAGGTGGGTTTAGGCCTTCATCTTCTTTCTGCTGAGTATTCTGTATTCCGTACTTTTAGCAAGTCCATAGCTAAGTGAGAACCTGTATGCATGCTTAGCAGGCGTGATGGATGGCAATTATCAGTTTCTTTCTATATTGGTGGCTGAAACTTTCGGTTCTCAGCACTTCCCAGTTGCTGGTGATTGATGCGTTTGTTTACTACTTCTTCCTTTGGTCTGGAGGGAGATACTGAGTGGGGTTTCTGCCAGCATTCTGGAAGGTTGGCTCAGTCCCAGAGCCAAGAGCTCTGCAGCCCAAGCTGTGTTTACACCACAGAAGCCCTTGAGCTTTTTTGGATTTTAATCACTTTCCGAACAGATGCATTTCTGTTAGGATGGACAAGGTATTGAAACTTGCACTTGGCTCATTAAAACCTAAACTCTGCTTGGTTATAAAGCAGTGTTTATTTTTCCCTTCCAACAAAGAAATTAAGTGGAAAATATTGTTTCTTTGAATCTGATTGCTATTTCCACTGTTGTATTTCTGACCAAAATTAAAGAGACTACTGAACTGTAATCTCAAATTATTAGTAACCCCTTTTTGGTTGAACAAGAGAGTTAAATGGAAACAAATATGTAAGATACCAGCAAACTCTCTGTGCACAGTAAGCGTATATAAATTAGCATGCTGTTCACTGTGAGAAAGGAAAATGTGTGTGTGCGTGTGCATGAATAATTATGCTTTACACACACAAACAACATGTTTTTACTTTTCATTATCTGACAAGGTCCATAGTGTGTTACTTAGTTGCAAACACTGGCTTTCACACAAAAATAGGAGTTACTTTTACTTTCATAGAACTGTCATATGAAAAAGGAGGGTGGGAAGTCAAGCCAAAATCAATAAAACAATGTTTTGTACTTTCTTACTGTCAGAAAACATCGTATATGCAGTCTGATAATCGACTCGTATTGCTTTGTATACCTGGCAGCCTCTCTCTCTTTTATTTCTCCTGTTTTGTTTATTGCCTTCTCTGAAAAGCCCATGGAAACCAGATCTGGTATTTTTATTGTGTTGAAACGATTCTGGTAAAAACAGGTTCTAAATAAACACGACAGGTGTCAAGAAAAGCAGCTGGATCTGGTTTAGAGGTCTAAGAGATGGGAAAACATTAAACTGGAAATGGAGAGAAAGAACCCTTGATTGTCTGATACAGACACCATTGTGGTTGTGGGTTTTTGACCATTTCCAAGAGCTTCTAGCCACCAGCCTTCATCAAATTGTGACATTGAGTTGGAAGTGAAAAATGACAAGAGAATTAAACTGAAGAGAGATGTCCCTTAGAGGACGGGAAGAGGGAAGATGAGGCTATATCTAGTTGACTCAAAATTTTGGTTAGAAAAATACAGTGCTTTTCTGAATGGCTCTTTGCTGAATAAAGTTTCTTTATAATAAAATTGTCTGTGCTAGAATAAGTAACAAATAGAAATTTCATAAGTTGTATAAATCAATGTTGCTATGTTTCCTACCCTTGTAACTTCTTTTTTTTTTTTTTTTCCCCCGGTACGCGGGCTTCTCACTGTTGTGGCCTCTCCCGTTGCGGAGCATAGGCTCCGGACGCGCAGGCTCAGCGGCCATGGCTCACGGGCCCAGCCGCTCCGCGGCATGTGGGATCTTCCCGGTCCGGGGCATGAACCCGTGTGCCCTGCATCGGCAGGCGGACTCTCAACCACTGCGCCACCAGGGAAGCCCCCCCTTGTAACTTCTGATTCTTCAGGCCTTATGAGTCACGAGATAAACCTTGAATATTGGCAACAATAACAGATTATTTCTCTAGCTCAGGTCTTTGCAGAATCTCCCTGCATCTCAGTGTTTCTGGAAACGTCCAATGTATGCTTTGTCTAAGTTCACCAAGAAACCCCTTTTTAGCTTTAACACTTCTTCCTTTTTTGCTCTTTCTCTTAATTTCCTGCGGTTCCTTCAGTTCTTAAGTCTTGTGAGAGTGCCTTTCAATTGCTGCCACCATTTACAGTGTGTGTGGGGGTCAATATACTGGGATTTTTTTCGTTGCAAGTGACAGAAACCCAGTTTAGTTTTACCTTGATTGGCTGATGAAATCCAGTGGCAGGATGGCAGCTGTCTCAGGAGCAAGAGGAGCCTCCCTGTAGCTTTTCACAGTTTTGCCTTTGCTTTATTCTTATCTTCAGGGTAGCTTTCTATTCTTCTCCACGTCACATGCTTATAGTTTCTACTCTTTGTATTTTGTAATCCAGGCACCCCAAAGAGTCTGCCAACTCTCTCAGTTCTGGAATGACCAAACGAGGGCCTTGTTGGCTCAGTGTGGGTCGGGGGCTCTCCTCTGGATCGATCAACTGTGGCCGTGGAGGCATAACATGATAATGGGCTCAGCATGGGTCAGGGCCCCACTCGTGGGTCATCACTGGTGGTCAGGGAGCAAGCTGTCGTGGTAACGTGGCTGCCGAACAACATGTGGTCAGAAGTCACGTCTGCCTTCCTCACTGCCAAATCCAGGGCACTTAGCATAGACCTCCTTACTGGTAGGTATTTTAAAAATTGAAGAATGGGGCTACCCTGGTGGCGCAGTGGTTGAGAGTCCGCCTGCTGATGCAGGGGACATGGGTTCATGCCCCGGTCTGGGGAGATCCCACATGCCACAGAGTGGCTGGGCCTGTGAGCCGTGGCCGCTGAGCCTGCGTGTCCGGAGCCTATGCTCCGCAACGGGAGAGGCCACAGCAGTGAGAGGCCCGCGTACTACAAAAAAAAAAAAAAATTTCAGAATGAATGGATTATGTGTGTGCACACGTGCGTGCATGCATGTGCAGGGTGTGCGCGTGTAGCATGGGGTGGTGGGGAGTAGGGAAAAGAAAGGGTTTCCCTGACAGGAGATCAGCCCAGATGGCAGAGTAGAGAAACCCTGAGCTCATTCCTCTTACAAGCACACCAAAATCATAACTATCAGCAGAACAACCATGGACGAAAAAGCTGAAACCTGCCAGAAAAGATCTTCTACAATGAAAGACCTAAGGAAGGAATCACAACCAGGGGGGTAGGAGGGGCAGAGTTGCTCTACAGTCAAGTCCCATGTCCCTGGGGGCAGAGGGGAGGTGGGCTGGGGGGCTGGGGAGGCTGACCCACAAACTGGAGAATAATTACAGAGGAGAGTAATTATTGAGAGTACTCAGAGGCCCACGTCGGGCTCCCCAGCCCAAGGGTCCTGCACCAGGAGATGAGCCCACAGAGAATTTGGTTTTGAAGGCCAGTAGGGCTTACTTTCAAGGAGTCCTGGGCTTAGAAATAGAAACTCACACTTAAAGGGCACACACAAAATCTCACATGCTCCAGGACCCAGGGCAAAAGCAGTAATCTGATAGGAGTCTGGGCCAGACCTCCCTGCTGGTCTTGGAGAGTCTCCCGGAGAAGCAGGGGGCAGCTGCAGCTCACGCTGGGGCCATAGACACTGGCGGCAGCCATTCCTGGGAGCTCGTTCCACAGCGTGGACACTGGCAGGTGGCAGAGTGGGGACCTCCCTCTAGTTCATTAGCGCCAACATCTGGCCCCATCCACCAGTGCTGGGACGCCTCAGGCCAAGTGCTGGGGCACAGGCCCGCCCATCACCAGAGAGGCTGCCTAGAGACCTCTTAAGCCCACAGCCGTTTCTAGACACAGCACCACCCACCAGAGGGCCAGGACCCAGCTCCACCCACCAGTGGGCAGGCATCACCCCCAGGATCCCCTACTGCCCGCCTTGCCCTCAGGAAGCTGGCTCTAGCCCCTGGACCAGCCTCACCCACCGGGGGCAGACACCGGACCCAAGAACACCACAATCCTGCAGCCTGCGGACCCTGCCCTAGGACCAGCTGGGCCTTGGCCCTGCCCGCTAACAGGTCAACACAAGCTTCGAGACACCCGGGACCCCATATCCAACCGTGTCAGGAGCCAGCCTTCACAACCCATCCCGCCTCAGTGATCTGACACCAGCTCTGAGATAGGCCAGTACTAACCACAGGACCTGGCTCCACCCACCAGTGGGCAGGAAATAACCCCGGAGTCTTCTGGACCCTGACTCTGCCCACTAGTGATCCACCTTAAGCCCCAGGATGCACTGGGGTTCTGCAGTCAGCCCCCTGGTGAACTGGTCCTGCCAACTAGTGGCCAGCAGCCTCCGCAGAAGGCAGGGCCTGGTGACCCATAGGGCTAAGGGCCAGTGACACCAGACCACCCACAGTAGTCAGCCCTCATAGGGGGCACCCCTAGAGCATATAAGTCCGGTAGTGAGGGGGGAGTGCACTGCTGGAATTGACAGGAAGTCTCTTACAAAAGGCTGCTTCTCCAAGGTTGAGAAATGTAACCAACCTACCAGATACATAAAAATAAAAACAGCAACTGAGGCAAAATGAGGTAGCAGAGGAATGTGTTCCAGACAAAGGTACAAGATAAAACCCCAGAAGAAGAACTAAGAGAAGTGGAGATAGGCCACCTGCCCGAGTTCGGGGTAGTGATGGTAAAGATGATGAAAAACTCGGGAGAAGAATGGATGCAAAGAAAGGGTTTCCTATGCACTCCTATCACTGTCGTTTCCCACTGATGCCTGGAGCGACCACACTGAACCAAACTGAAGGTATTCCACTCTTCCAACGTCAGGCTGCTTTCTAACACTGAAGGATCTTGCGGTAGTCTCTTCTGTGCTCTGTGCTTCAATGAGGTAAAGAGAGTTCCTTTCCTATGGCTGATGCTGTGGTCTCTGTGCTGGGGCTACTCTTCCATGTTAGTCACTGGCACCTGGAGAATACCGGTGTGTGACAGGTGGTTGTGCTGTTATTCACGTGGACCACATGGCATCATCTGTTTAAAAGGGGAGAAGCAGCTTTTCCCAGCAAGCTACAGGCTGTCTGCATCTTAGGAGAAAATTGAAAGGTGCTCAAGAATTATCCAAGTGCGCCGGGTCCTGCATGGAGGTGCTCCTAGAAGGTGTTGTTGCTGGAACATTGGAGGTTCATTCTTACCTCAGATCTGGGGCGGGTCAGGTTCCAGGTTCGTGATCTTCCCCTGAGATCTCCCTCATCTCCCTCAGCTTCAGGAAAATGGCTGAAGCAATGGACTCCAAGATGGAGGCAAGTTTCAAAACTGTTACTTTCTGGAGGAAGAAGAAGGAACAAGAAGAATTCCATAAACTCTTTATTGGTGGCTTGAGCTCTGAAACCACAGAAGAAAATCTGAAGAACTACTACCAGCAATGGGGAAAACTTACAGGCTGTGTGGTCATAGGGATCCTGCCAGCAAAAGATCAAGAGGATTCGGTTTTGTAACTTTCTCATTCACGGCTGAGGTGGAGGCTGCCACACCTCATTCCACTGATAGGAAACGGTTGCCCCCAAATGTGCTGTCCCAAGAGAGGATTCTGGACAGCGGGGTGCTTTCCTAACTGTGAAGAAACTATTTGTTGGTGGCATTGAAGAAGCTACTGAGGAGCATCATCTTAGAGGTTACTTTGAGAAATATGGAAAAATCGATGTCATTGAAATAATTCCTCATAGGGAGTCTGGAAAGAAAAGAGGCTTTGGGTTTGTCACTTTTGATGGCCGTGATCCGGTGGATAAGCTTGTGCTGCAGAAATACCATACCATCAATGGTCATCATGCAGAAGTCAGAAGGGCCTTGTCTTGACCTCACATGCAGGAAATCCACAGTTCTAGAGGTGGAAGAGCAGGCAACGTCGGTTCTGGAGATTCTCCTGGTGGTGGTGGAAATGTTGGAGCAGGACCAGGACGAGGAAGGAAACTTGGAGGACAATCTGATAGATTCAGGAGTGGTCAGTGGACTTGGTCATGGCTCTAGTAGGTGTGGAGGAGGACCTGGATCTGGCAACCAGGATGGGAGCCCCGGGGGTGGTATGGCATCTATGGGGGAGGAAAGTGTGCAAGTGGAAATGACAATGATTTTCGGAAATCGTAACCAGCAACCTTCTAACTAAGCTTAGCGAAAAGTGGAAATGTCGGTAGCCGGCACGAGAATTATACGGTGGAGGAAACTATGGTCCAGGTGTCAGTGGAGGAAGTGGGGGTTATGAAGGGACCAGCCGATACTGAGTTTCTTTCTGTTGGCCATGGGCAAGTAGGAGAGGATGTATGAATAGGAGAGCATGAGAGCCCAGAGGTAACAGAACATCTTCAGGTCGTGGAAACTCTCAGTCATACAGAAACATGCAGAGCAGAAGACATCAGAGCAGAGGCAGAGAGCCATTTGTGAATGGATTGAATTATTTAAGAACATTACCTTACTATGGAGGAAAGGTTGTGAAAAAAAAATGCTTTTGAGACAGTTTCTTAGCTTTCTAACTGTTTCTTTCTAGTGGTCTTTGTAAGAGTGTAGAAACATACCTTCTTTGATAATGTTAAAATGTGTAAGTGCCGGGTGACATGTAAAACCTTTTTCAAGATTTTTCTCGCAAAGTTTTGAAAAGCTGTTGTCCAGGATCATGGTGTAATGAGACATAATGTTACATGTATTCCTTTTAAAAACTGAAGTGCCTGTGTAGACTTCAGAAGCTGTTGTACATTTATGATCTAATAAAGACTTCTAAAGGAAAAAAATAAATAAATAAAAGGGGAGAAGCTTCCCCTGATCCCAGGTCAAAGGCCCTAGAGCAGAGCTGCCCTGTGCTCTTAGAGGTTTTGTTTTTGTTTTTGTTTTGGAGGTTTTATATATTTCAGCATCACCTGAAGTTCCTTCTCCCCAGGACTCCAATCATGAGTTCATTGCTAGAGGGCAGGCAGTCTCAGACCCCAATATCACGTTCTGCTGCTAATAATTCCTTTTCCTTCTGAGATTACGGCATCCAGACTGGGTCAGGTTTGTGTTCCAGAACAACTCTTCCTTTAGGATGAGTTATTTCCATTTGTTCCTGTGTGCTTCATGCAAATCCTGCTGTGGTGTGTCCTCTAGACATGCCTGGAAATGTCTGAATCTTAAAATACACATAGTTTAGCCTTGGACTGCCCCATTGTGGATGTCTGGTTGAACAGGGGTAGCCAGAATGGCCACAGCACGCAACTTCCATTCAAACACCCTACACAAGTGGGGGAACAGGACTGCCCTCGGGTATAATTGTGAATGCTGGGAAAATTGTCTCTATAGGCTCCACCTTTCCCTTCTTGTATCCACTTATTTCCCTTCTGGATGGTGCCACATTATAATATAAATTGTCTGTTGATGGTTCCAGTTAGTGGAAAGAGAGACATTGGTTAATGTTGGCAGAGGCTGGGTAGGACCGAAATCAGTCCCAGGGACATCCCGAGTTCAGGCTTTTAAAAGGTGAGGTTTCAGTATGAGTGATGATCCCTGTCCCTTTTTCTCTCCAACGATTCCTTGGGTCCTTGGATAGAATGAATCAGGAGGCACCCAAACAGAGTCCAAGGAAGGGTTGTTTCCAGGAGCTTCAAGGATGGAGGAGTAAGGGGTCATTGTCACCTGCTTCTTTGAGACCTGGAGTTCAACCCAGAGCCGCTCCGTCTCTGCCACCACCAGCTACTGTCCTGACAGATGCCCTTTCCTTCTTCCCTGACCTAAATGCAAGTCAATCTTATCTCTTAACCTCAATAACTCTTATTCCAAAGGCATATTTTTTCAGACTTATTGCAATTACTTTTTAAAAATTTGAAACTAATACCAACACAATAAGAAAAAACTTGAAAAACAGAGAAAATATTAAAAAAAAGATGTTCACCATCCTAATGAAAAAAATGTTCATTTTGTGTATATAATAATTCCTTTCTGAAACTGATTATTTTCTATTCTGCTTATTAAATATTTTACCAATTTATTAATTATTAACAAATGCCTGGTAAAGGATTACTGTCCTTAATAAATAAAATTCTTGTGCAGAGTAATTAAAAACTAAAGATAAATGCTCAAAAAAAAAATTCCTTTCTGTTTTTTCCCTAAGCATAGTTTAAAAAAATGTCAACAAATATAAAATAAATTTCATTTCATTTTAGTCTTGCTTGTTTTACTTATTCTTGTGTATGCTTTTTTTTTTTTTTTTTTTTTTTTTGCGGTATGCGGGCCTCTCACTGTTGGGGCCTCTCCCGTTGCAGAGCACAGGCTCCGGACGCGCAGGCTCAGCAGCCATGGCTCACGGGCCTAGCTGCTCCGCGGCATGTGGGATCTTCCCAGACCAGGGCACGAACCCGTGTCCCCTGCATCAGCAGGCGGACTCTCAACCACCGCGCCACCAGGGAAGCCCGTGTATGCTTTTTATACATCCTGGCATGGTCTTCATGACCAGTTGGTATGTTTTTAACATAAATTAAATTAGTATTTAATTATGTTTGCACCCCATGATCCAGAATGCTTCTTTTATTTTAACTTCTGGTAATAAAGCTTCTAACAATGGAATCTATTTTTAGAAAAATCCTCTTTAATAATAGATGTAATGCCACAGTCAGTTTGGAGCTTAGAGCTCCCATGATAACTGAATTGGGTCATAAGACTGAACAGTTTTGCTGTTTGAAATAGCCCCAAACACCCATCCATCACAAAGTTCAGTTGGCTAGTTATGTAACCTAATGTAAGGGAAAGGGAGAGGGAACATTTATGTTGTATTTCATTTAAGATGGCTTTAACACTTTATAAACTAAATGAGAGAGAATCTGCTGCTAAATGAGAGAGAATCTGCTGCTAAATGAGAGAGAATCTGCTGCTCAGAAGCTGCTGAGGCTTCTTTTCATCTCTCACTCTATTTTTTTTATGTTTCTCCCCCAAATCTCAAAAAATTTTGGTAATTTCCCTTTCACTGATCGTCTGGGTAGAAAGGACAGCATCTCACCATCTCAGCTTACAGAAAGTAAATCACAGAATTCGGCCACTTTCCAGATGTTTCAAGTTACCTCCCAACCCTAGTTCCCCAAACAAATAAAACCCCTAGAACACTTCCCTACTGTCTTAATTATCTGACTATTTCAGCTGCACGTGGATTATTTTGGCCTGGGGTGTTTTGCAGTTGCTCTAGTGTTGCACATCTATGAACCTAAGAGAGGGAAGTATACGTATCACTGCAAAGGTCTGAAATGATTACTTTAGAAATATAGTCTGGCCTGCAGTAAAAGACTGGTTTTCCAAGTTGTCTGTTTTGAAAGAATGCCAGAAAACACCACTGGATAATTATTGTGGCTTAATTCTGGAGCTCTGCTTGCTGCAGCTTTAGGTGTGACATGCATTAGCTCTGCAGCGGAGAAGGCCATCCTCCGAAGCTGGGGACGGCCTGAGAGTGAACCGCGGGAATTTGCTGAGTCCTTTGGGATCCATCATCTCTGGGTGGCCAGTGTCCCCAGAGATCAAGGGACAGGCTGTGGAGGGAAGCTCTTTGCTTCCTTTCTTTTTCAATGTGGATACAACTTCCAGTATATTAGATTGCAAGTTATTATATTGGATTTGTATCCATAAATAATTTTAAGGAGAATTTATGTGAAGCAAATTAATTTGAGAGACCCGCTGTTTTGGCTTGTGAGTTTGATTTCTCCTTTTTCTTTAGTCTACCTCCCAAATTTACTTCTATTTCTAATTTTGTATGGTACAGGATGTTGAGGTGACATGACATGTTTTGAAGGGTCTCGTGTAGGGTGTTTGAATGGAAGTTGCGTGCTGTGGCCATTCTGGCTAGCCCTGTTCAACCAGACATCCACAATGGGGCAGTCCAAGGCTAAATTATGTGTATTTTAAGATTCAGACATTTCCAGGCATGTCTAGAGGACACACCACAGCAGGATTTGCATGAAGCACACAGGAACAAATGGAAATAACTCATCCTAAAGGAAGAGTTGTTCTGGAACACAAACTTGACCCAGTCTGGATGCCGTAATCTCAGAAGGAAAAGGAATTATTAGCAGCAGAACGTGATATTGGGGTCTGAGACTGCCTGCCCTCTAGCAATGAACTCATGATTGGAGTCCTGGGGAGAAGGACCGAAAGAGCCTCTTGGCGTGGGAGGAACTCCATCAGGGATCAGTGAGGGGAGTGTGCAAATTTCAGACGTGGCCACTTTATGTGTCTGGAGTGAATAGTTTATTTTGTGAATATTTTATATTTAAATATCTGAATATTTGGTGACACCTAGGTCAGGAGTTTCAAACTTTTTGGTCTCAGGGCTACTTTACTCTTCTAAAAATTATTTAGATTTTTAAAGAGTTGTTGCTTACATGGCTTATATCTATCAGTATTACCATTTAGAAATCAAAGCTGAGAAACTGGATTCATTTAAGATTCTAAAATAATAAACCAGGTACGTGTAATGTAAATAACATTTTTACTGAAATTATCCATCTTTTTTAAAATAAAAAAATCAGTGAGAAGAGTGGCATTGTTTCACATTTTTGAAATTTCTTGTACTTAGTACGTGACAGTTGGGTTTTCATATCTCCTTCTCAATTCAATCTGTTGCAATATGTTCCTTTGGTTGAAGTATGTACGGATAAGTAGTTTGGGAAGGCTGTTTTAACAGCCTTAAAAATGTCATTATGAGTAATCTTTTTTGATATTACACCACAACTAGGCAAGTGGTAATTCTTAAAGGTTAGTTGCAGTGTGGAATCTGAAGCCGTATCAGTGAGCTTTCTGTGTGCTATTGCATTTGAATCCTTTTGTCTATCTTGCAATGTGACAATGTTTTAACCATGTTTGGTTTTATAACATCATGCATGGGTTAGTTGGAAAATATTGGTTCACTGAGCTATGCGTATTTTCCAAATGTTAACGTATTTTATTATTCAATATGATGAAATCACATTCATTAAAATCACCACAGATCCCATAGAAAAGCCTTTCAGTAATTTGAAACTGTCAACCTCAGTGCTGGGTGTGAGTTTTCAAACTGCTAATTTTTGTTGAAAGCTTAAAATCAATCACTGGCAACAGACACAATTAGTTGTTTTCCTTAAAGTAAGAGGCTTACATTGTTCATTTTTGAGAAAGTATCTGCCAACACCCAAGTCTGAATAATCACAGTCAGGATTGTTAGTTGGTCTTTCAAGTAAAAAAATATCCATGAAAAGAGCAGCTATTTCAGATCACAACTCAAACAATGGCCCAAGAGCTTTCCCTTGAGATCAACATTGTACTTCTATATGCAGCAGAAGTGCTTTAAAAGTTGGTAGGAGAG